>NC_086017.1:89402500-90027500 GCF_029281585.2 Gorilla gorilla gorilla | reverse complement strand
ATAGGGTGTAACCTTTGTAACTTCATTTCAGCCTCTGATTGGTAAGCAACCAATCAGACAAATTACGAACCACTACTTTATTTACGTAGGGTGTACACCAGGTAACCAATGGGAAACCTCTAGAGGGTAGTTAAACCCCAGAAAATTCTATAACACGGCTCTTGAGCTGCTGTGCTCCACCGCTCCCACCCTGTGGAGTGTACTTTCATTTTCAATGAATCTCTAGTTGCTTCATTCTTTCCTTCCTTTGTGCGTTTTGTCAATTCTTTGCTCAAGATGCCAAGAACCTGCACACCTTCAACCAGTCACATATACACAGGATTCAAAAATTTAGAAGTTAGTTTATCTTAAGTGGAGGCATTTTTCTGCCTACTACACTTACAAAAAGTGATGGATGAATAGTCAAAGATAAAAACAAATTCTTCATTCCAGTTTATTTACCCTTTATTAGTAGTTCTGTTTAAAGTTACTGGATCAGAAAATGGAGGTTTAATTATATTAAAAGTCATAATCTGAGCAATAGAGAAGAAAAATATAATTAGTGAAAATTATAAAAAAGACTTGATGAGTAGAATAATGTAACAGGCTAAATTTCCAATACTTTTTACTACTAATATAATATATAAACATTTATATTAATCTTTGAAATAATATGAACACGTAATTTAAAAAAGAGAAATAGTCTCTCTACATTTTTTCCAGTGCCACTTCTCATTTGGCTGTTAGCTTTTGCTCCCCAGGCATAAATTTAAATGTATGAAATTATGTTTCCCTTTCCAAGAAAAAAATAAACCTATACAAAGTTAGTGTTTCTCTTTTCATCCCAAGAAAGCTAAATAGAAAAGAGATTAAAAGCACATTTACTAAATTATCTTTCTGCTGACTGAGTTTCTCTACCTTCAACCAGGATTCTGATCTTATGTTCTTAACTTTTAGAGGAATGTGGGCTTCTCAACATAAAAATCTAACAGAACTGATGTAATTCCTACCATTATTCTTATGCATGTGGGTCAACAACCATTTTGTCCAATAACTTACACAAGAGTGTTAATCGGTGACTGCACTGACAATCTCAACTCTGAAATATTAGTAACAGTGGCATTGTTCTCATATTCATTATTAAGAAAATACATTTAGAATCCTTGCCTTTCTAAAATGTATTATACAAGTGAGAATGAAACAATACATTGGTGGTTTTCACAAGTTACCATTTTTAATGTTTCATCTCACTTGCTGATCTTTTAGAGCATAGCTAATAAGTAATCCTGAAGCTTTGAGAAATAAAATATTTGACTTATTTATTAAGTTATGTAATTTTTATAACAGAAGTTGGCCAACATCTTAATTAAACTTAGGCTTAATTGCTTGCTTTTGCTGATTTAGACACCTTTAGCTTTACAAAATTTATATTGTATCCAAAATGTTTTGGTTTAGTTAATCCAACCTATTAAAACTTTCAAAATATTACAAATGTCTAAGATTGCAAATCATTCTAGTAGAATGAATGTACATCAAGTATTATGTTCTGTTCTTCAGTCAAAAGGCAAACAAAGGCTGGGCATGGTGGTGCATGTCTGTAAATCCAACAATTTGGGAAGCAGCAGCAGGTGGATTGCTTGAACCCAGGAGTTTGAGACCAGCCTGGGCAACATAGCAAGACCCCATCTCTAAAAAAAATACAAAAATGAGTCAGGCATGATGGTGCTCACCTGTAGTCTCAGGTAATCAGGAGGCTGAAGTGGGAGGATCACCTGAGCCCGGGGAGGTTGAGGCTGCAGTGAGCACCACTGCACTCCAGTCCAGGTGACAGAGCGAGACTCTGTCTCAAAAAGAAAAAAAAAAAAAGGCAAACAAAATATGGTGCTCAGCAGAAAGGCCCACGGTGGCAGCATCTTTGTATGTGCATGTAGGTAGGTGGGTGCAATATTTTGAAAAGATAAATGCTATCCCTAGCAGAATAACAGGGGATTTTACCAGAATCGGAATAAATAGAATATTGCACAATGCTGACCAGCAACAAAAACTTTCAGATATTACATTCACCTTTGGAAACTTTAAGTTTTTACCACTGCAAATTCTTTAAAGACAGACTACCAGTTTCATTACCTAGCTCATGAAAAGTTTGAATAAAAGGAGAAGGCAAACTATAGCTTTAAAATATAAAATACACAATTCTGTGTTCTTGATGATAGACAATAGTTCTAATAGGCCTCTCATTTCTCTAATTGTTATTATTCTATGTTCTCTTCCTGGCATTTAAAGGTTTGGTATCCATGTAAAATTTGACATACATAACAATGACATACAGTGCTTGCACTAATTAAAAAAAACCCTGGTTCTGGCCTGTGAGATTGAGATTTAATATGTGGATAATCGAACCAAATGACCTGCAGCTAGGTCTCTGTCATGCCTTAAAATATATATAATACTAAGTCTGCAGGGATAGCAGGTTTGAGAGACAATGTGATAAATTTGGCTTTGGAAATGCTTCATTATGCAATGCTTATGGAAATTAAGGGGTAGTTTGGAATAGAAATTGAACACAGAGAATTATATAGGACAATCATACATTTAGATTGGACTGTTAATAACTCTACAAACTCTATGGAATGAGTGACCAAAGACGGCTGTGTTACATGGAAGAGAGAAGGATATTTAGAATTTGGTGAGATATTTGCATTTAGAAGAGGAGCAGAAGAAAAAGATCCAAGAATTAGTGACCGCAGAAGTAGAAGGAAAATGCAACATGAGATAATATAGAAGACGGAAAGAAAGTACCAAAGGTGATCCGTGCAATATAAACAAATATGACAAAGACATTGGAGGATGAAGACAATCAAAGGGCCACTGGATTCACCAACGTGACAGTCATTAGTTGTCCTCCTTGAAAACTTATACAACAAAGTGTTAAGAGGAAAAGTCAAGTTCCAAGGTATTCAGAAGTGTCTGTTGAAACACAAAATAGAGGCAAGCATTTTAAAATAAGTGTATACATATTTTAAAATGCATGGACTAAAGAGTGGTATAATGGTAGCTCAAGAATACAGTGGTAATTGGGCCAAGCGCGATGGCTCAAGCCTGCGATCCCGGCACTTTGGGAGGCTGAGGTAGGTGGATCACTTGAAGTCAGGAGACCAGCCTGGCCAATTTGGTGAAACCCCATCTGTACTAAAAATATGAAAATTAGCCAGGCATGGTGTCATGCACCTGTAGCTCCAGCTACTTGAGAGGTTGAGACAGGAGAATTGTTTGAAACCAGGAGGTGAAGGTTGTAGTGAGTTAAGATCGCACCACTGCACTCCAGGCTGGGCGACAGAGGAAGACTCCATCTCAAAAATAAAATAAAATAAAAAAATAAAATATAGTAATAACTACGGTGCTATAAGATGGATGTGAACTATCAGAAAAAAATGTAGCCACTAGAGAATGAGAATTTTAAAATGCAATTATAAGTTACAAATTTAGTTTATGTGGCATTTATATTATCCAGAATGTGATTTAGTCAGAATAACCAAATCAAGGAATAATATGTAGTCCAACAACTGTCATTATACTCTAATTAACACATATTTTTAAAATGATAGTTGACTAGGTCACATAGCTAGGCCATCAAGATGGGTTTAATCTACTTTTAAAAATCCAGATTGCTGTGTCCAAATGTTCTCATTGTTCAATTCCCACCTATGAGTGAGAACATGCAGTGTTTGGATTTTTGTCCTTGTGATAGTTTGCTGAGAATGATGGTTTCCAGCTTCATCCATGTCCCTACAAAGGACATGAACTCATCCTTTTTTATGGCTGCATAGTATTCCATGGTGTATAAGTGCCACATTTTCTTAATCCAGTCTATCATTGATGGACATTTGGGTTGGTTCCAAGGCTTGCTATTGTGAATAGTGCCACAATAAACATACGTGTGCATGTGTCTTTATAGCAGCATGATTTCTAATCCTTTGTGTATATACCCAGTAATGGGATGGCTGGGTCAAATGGTATTTCTAGTTCTAGATCCTTGAGGAATCGCCACACTGTCTTCCACAATGGTTGAACTAGTTTACAGAGGAGGAACTTCACACTCCGGGGCCTGTTGTGGGGTGGGGGTAGGGGGTAGGGTGTAGGGATAGCATTAGGAGATATACCTAATGTAAATGACAAGTTAATGGGTGCAGCACACCAACATGGCACATGTATACATATGTAACAAACCTGCACATTGTGCACATGTACCCTAGAACTTAAAGTATAATAATAATAATAATAATAATAAATCCAGATTGCAATAGTAATTCTACTCAGTTACATAAATTTGATAGTAAGAAAAGCCATGGAATGTTGGTGATTTTCATAGCACAGGACTTCTTCATTTATAACTTATTTCACATAAAGAATGGTCATGTCCAGGGTACATTAGTTATTTTTGCTTATTTGCTTTAGAGATCACTTAATATTCTTTTTGTCTACCCAGCATCTTAATCTACATATTGTGTTTGTAAAATTCCCAACCACTTAGGTATATCCAGTTTCTTGTTTAGAAGCCAAGTATACTGGAGTCTTACTTTCCCAGTCCCTCACAGAAAAATTACAAACACATAAGTAAGGTTGTGCTGATTCCACATTGACTTTGAAATGGATGCTAGTTGCCTGACGAAGAAGGGACACAACGACATGCTTTCTGGTGATAGGTAGCTGCAGTGAGTGCAGCTAAACCCAGAGGACAGTCTCAGCAGAGCTGCATTAGGAGAGACTGTTTCTATGACTCTGACTCAGCGGTTCCCATGACATAAACAGGTATCATCTCATTTCCAGAGACAGAGTTATGTCTTTGGTGGACCAGATGTGCAGCATGATTTGAGCATTGTTTTTGGCTGTTTGGTCTCCAAAGCTGGTTCTCTACATCTCTGGAGATCTTATGAGCTATCCAATGTCTTTCTTATGAATTCTTTTTCTAGAGTCAGTTATCTAGAATCCGTTCCTCCTTTGTGCTGGTATAAACTCATGCAGTTAAATCTACCTGAGTCATCATTGAGGCTTCCACGTTTTATATTATTTTGTTTGTTTATAGGGTAAATGCATGCCATCTGGGTACCTAGTCAAACTAAAATGCATTAAGGATTTTGTTTGTTTTGTGTGACTTCCTTTTCATTCACCAATTTTTATGCCATAATATGCCATAGTTGGGGGAAAAATAAAAAAAAAACAGCTATAATTACATACTGCCTTTTATTCTCTCTTACGGTAGTCACTCTGCAGGCATTGTTTGCTACTCTAATTCTCATCTCATCTTGGTTAGTCGTCATTATTGACTGAGCACAGTGCTGTGCTGTGTGATGTATCTCTGCCGCAAAAATCATTCTTCTTTGTTAAATCCTCTGCACTTGCAGCTGTCTGCTGAGCTTCACTCTCCACCAAGATGCAGACACTGCATTTTCTTTGATTGCGTTTGTGGCACATTCATGAATGCTTCTTGGGAAAAAAAATCATTCCAAACCAATAAATCAAATCAATAAATAAGTCAATAAATCCCTTTTGCTTTACAAACATCATCAATCTTTAGCAGAATGAGTCACTAGTTCTTGTCCCTACTTTTTGGACCCTTTGAAACTATTTCATCTACTATTAGATGCTCTTTGGGTCTGGTGTTAGTACTTGCATTAGCTAATACACTTGACCTTACACAAGACCCAAAGACATTTGACCTTAGAAGTCAATTTCAATGAACTCTGTTTTCCTTAAGAGACTTATACGGGGAATGGAATATGTCAAAGACAGTATTCACTAGTAATGAATTCAGTAGTGCAGTTTAAACAAAAACCTTATATATATGTAATACAATTTACTTGTTGGTCTATTCTATTATATATATGTAATTTATAGATACATATATGTATTATGTCCCAAGAATCAAACTGGGATATTATATATGTATATTAAGTATATTATACATATTTAAATATAGTATGAATAATATATTTAATTCTTGGGAAATAAACATATATATTATATACACGTTATAAACACACATATTGTGTATATATTTATAATCTTTTATTAACTTCTCTTTAAAGTCCTAGCCTAGTGAGCATTCTGCATTCTGCCTAGACTTCCACTGATGCAGACTGTGCTCAGGTTAAGAACCAGAAACAAGGATTACAAATAATTTGTCAGTGGTTTAAAATTTGGTCACGCTCTCAAGGTCTCAATGACCATTAATTCAGCTCCCAGCAATTCCTGACTGACCGAATAATTTGCCTCTGCTACTATGACTGCATGTGATCTACCTATTATTTCTTAGAATCCCCTACTCTTCTGCTCTTAGTTTAGAGTTCGCGGTATTTCCTTTCTTCCTGCTCTGTGACCTGCTTCTGATTTCCCAGACGTCTATGAATGGCAAGAGCACTCAAAATTTCTTCTTGCTAAGAGGTATTGATTGACTCCTGCCTCCACAAAATATAATTTCTCTTGCAATCAATATTTTTTCACCTATCTTTGAAGCGCCAAAAGATACTATCCACCAATCTATGATTTTTTCTTTTTCTATAGCTTCCTGTTGTCTCAGCTGGGTCATATAATTTTAGTTCATCTACCTCTTCATACTTTATCATAAAAATTATCTGCCTCAAACATTGCTGTAGGTCTCAAATAACCCTTGACAATAATGGTTACAGAAAGAAAAGTAGCCTTGTAGATTAAACTCTGAAAGGCAAGATGTGACTACAATCGTATTCCTAATACCAAAAATAATTTGCTTATTTAGGTAGGAGACATACCGTTTATGAATCACCCCATAAAGAACTGAGACCTAGGAAGGCAAATCGGTTTGCTACTCCATCAGGTAGACAGAAGGTTAAGACTAGATTTTACGTCTCCCATGTTTTTATTTCAAAAAACTCCGTATTTTTAAAAATATTTTAATTAAAAGTAAAATAGTGTTACTTTGAAGTTCATAATAATTTAAGACTTGCAAATTGCTTTTGTCAAAGAAGCCTTTCCAGATGTTTCATTTGAATATTTTATATAAATTTATGCGTGTAAATTTTATGTAATTCAATAAAATAGGTAGTATTTTATATAAGATTTTCCCTATATGCTTATTTCAAATATAATATACCAAATATAATGCATTAAAGAATCAACATGCATGCTTACACTGTACTTACTAAGTATTCTATATTGTGTTTCTAATTTTATGAGGTACAAAGAAAGTTTGTTTAATGCTTAGAAGAAATATACTTCTTAAACCTTTTAATATAGTTCTTAACAAGACTATTCCTTTAATATCCCATTATATTATACATTCTAGTATAAATAAATGATATTTAAAATAGGAATACATGAAATGATATTAGTTAAATTATCTGTAATTTTTAATTCTTCAAATAAAAAAGTTAATGGAAGTTTTTGAATTCGTATAAAAAAGAGATCCATATTCTATTTTCTAGTCTTATTCTTGGCATAGTTAAAATTCTTTAGCAGTTCAGCTTGTGCAAACATTAAAGATTTTTATTCTGGTGTTGTTGCTGTGGGTTTATCAAGTATTCACAATATTCACAGGTATGGTAGACTGTCTTTGTGTTCAGGGACTGGGCATAACCTTTGTGAATAGCTAGCAGTTCAGGTGAGTAATTTTTGTTACATGTTTAATTGTAGTTTTCTGTCTCTCTTGCTTGCTGTCTTGCTATCTCCCTCTCTATCTTTACAGTGTGTTGCCATTTTCACAGCTGAGATATCCTGAAGAAATAATATTTTAATTAGTTTTATAATTTTTCCCATTTGATAATACCTTCTGCAGCTACGTGTAAGAAAGTCTGTAAAAAGTAAAGCAATAGTAAAAGATAAAAATAGAGATTTACAAGAAGATGTAAAATATCAGGCACTGTGTCTTCAAAATGTTCCTTTTGAATGACACTTGGAGTCTGGGACTCATGCCAGAAAGTAAAAGCATTTTGGCTGTGTAGCTTCATGAGACCAAAAGATCAAATATTTTTTCATAATCTATCAAGCAAAAGTTATTTGCTTGATTTATAGTCTGTTTCCTCCATACTCAGAGGGGAAAAGTAGATGATATAAAGACACAAAAAATATTAAGGGAAGTGATTTGTTTGCATTATTGAAATGTCAGTATTTTATGCTCATTTGGATAACTAAATATCACTGTAATGATGAAGTGTGCATTGTGCTTTGTCTTTAGTCTACACTCTCAATACATGCCTATATTTATAATATTTAAGTAAGGTAACCAAAGAAGCAATATTTATTCTTAACATTTTTTAATGTATTCTAGAGTATTTAAAGTTAACATTTAGTGGGCATTAACTATTTTTTATAAATTTATATGTTAAAAATAGAATTGAAGTTTTAGGGCATTTATTTTTAAGATTTTTAACATTTTTTAACTTTTTTCAAAATTGTGGATAAAACTATTACAAAGGCAAACATAAGTTAAATATTAAATATTACCAAGAGAAATCATTTACATTTCACTGCTATTTGTTTCCAGGCTTTTCTTGTTTCCACACCTTATTAATTAATAGAAATGCTAAACTCGGGTGTAGTTGCTTATGCCAGTAATCCCAGAACTTTGGAAAGCCGAGGTGGGAGGATCACTTGATGCTAGGAGTTCAAGACCAGCCCAGGTATCATGGCGAGATCCTATCTCTATAAAAATAAAAACAAACAAATTAACCAGGCATGGTGGTATGTTCCCCTAGTCCTCCCTACTTGGGAGGCTGAGGGAGGAGGATCGCTTGAGCCCAGGGGTTCAAGGCTGCAGTGAACTGTATTTACAACACTGTATTCCAGCCTGTGTGACAGAGGGAGACTTGAAAGAAAGAAAGAGAAACAGAGAGAGAAAAGAAGGAAGGGAGGGAAGGAAGGGAAGGGAAGGGAAGGGAAAGGAAGGGAAGGGAAGGAGGGAAGTCAGGGAAGGGAGGAAAGGGAGAAAGGAAGGAAGGAAGGAAGGAAGGAAGGAAGGAAGGAAGGAAGGAAGGAAGGAAGGAAGGAAGGAAGGGAGGGAGGGAGGGAAAGGAGGGGAGGGAGGGAGGGAGGGAAGGGAAGGAAGGGAAGGGAGAAAGACGGTAGGAAGGAAGGACAGGACGGCAGGAAGGAAGGAAGGCAGGAAGGAAGTCAGGCGGGCAGGAAGGGAGGGAGGGAGGGAAGGAAGGAAGGAAGGGATAAAAATCCTAAAATAGAAACAAAAACAATGTCCCTTTACACCTGGTGTGTGGGTAAAGATTTGACAGTTTTCTACAATTAAAGTAATTTTGTATATTTACCAGTACACTATCAAGAACAAATAGTTCTTGATCTTTTATATATTTTACTCACATGGCACATTCTTATTTATATGACTGAGTAAAAGAAGCATTTCAGCAAGAGAGTAATAAAACCAGTATGTCCTTCACTGATGTCCCTATTTACCTTGTATGATTGTATAACTGTCTATGTTTAGAATAACAATAATTTGCCCACAGTATAACTGCGCACTGACATCCTCCAGAAAGATGATATATTCTTCTGTCAACCACAGTCCCATTTTCCCAAAATAATTTGCAGTTTGTGGTGTAGCTGTATAGTTTGAATTGTTATCCTGAAGTAAATACTGAAATGATGTGACTGTATATGGTTCAATGAAGTTAAAGAGGTATAGAAGCAAATTATTTTATTTTATCCTAATTAGAAAAAATACTAGTACAATTTTAGAAGTCCATTTTGCTGTTCAATGCAAGACAGAACTGGCTACTAGCAATTTTTTAGATAAAAACAATTGACATGAAAATGTTACATGAGACCCATTGTTTAATAACAAACAGGGTGGGTGAAGGGTGGGTACAGTATTTAGTAACAAACGGGGTTCAGATTCAAGCTGCTACCTTGAATCTACTTAAGTATAATACAAGTTATTACATTATTTAATCACTATAAATAAAAACTTAAGAAGTATATGTATCATCAGTATATTAGATTCTGATTGCACCAGTTTTTACTGAAACTCTTCCAAGTCTTAAGAAAATCATCCCCAACATTTTCACTGAAGGACTTTTAGATTCAAACTGAGTGATTATTCTGCCGGGCACTGTTATAAGCATTGTACATGCCTTAGCTCTTTTCACTGCATGGCAGCCCTCTAAGGTGAATATTATTATTAAATCCATATCACTGATGGGAAAATTGAGGAGGCAAGATTTCCAAAGTCATGTATCTAGTGAGTAACCATTTTGAAAACAATTCTGTTGGAACACTCAGCAGTTTAGAATATTGTAAAAATAATTTCATTAAAAAATCCCTGCTGGCCATGCCATTCTCAAACCTAACCCCCTTACTATTTGGCTTTTAAAGCTCATACAGGTTAACTTATAGATTAAAATTGTACATGCAAAGCAACATGCCATCATACAATAGAAGTGATATACACCTGGTCGAATCCAAGCAGATGCTGAAGACTTAAGTAAGTTATATAAAGAAGAGGTCTAAATGTCAATGGTCCCCACTCCTGCTACACTAATTTCTCACTCTGTCCTCACCTGTGGGCTTGTGGCTACTTCCCTATGATCAGTTGACAGAGGACGAGAAGACCCAGGCCTGGTTTATAGCTGGTTCTCCATAGTATGCAGGTACCACCCAAAAATGGAAAGCTACAGCACTACCTCTCTTCTCTGGGACATCCCTGAAGGACTGTGGTAAGGAAAATCTTCCCAGTTGTCAGAACTTAAGGCAGTGTACCTGGCTGTGCATTTTACTATGAGATAGAAATGACCAGATGTGAGATCATATACAGATGCATGGTTGTAGCCAATGATGAGAAGCTTGGAATAAACATGATTGGAAAATTGGTTACAAATAAAGTTGGAGAAGTAGTATGTAGATGGATCACCCTGATTGAGCGAAAAAAAAAAAAGAAAAGAAAAAAGTGAAAATATTTCTTTCTTGTTTGAATGCTTACTAAAATATGACCTCAGCAGAAAGAGATTTTAATTATCAATTGGAAAGGGTGACCCAGTCTGTGAATACCAGTTAGCCTCTTTCCCCAGCCAAATTTGTCATCACCCAATGGATTCATGGACAATTGGCACAGTGGCAGGGATGTAGGTTATGAATGGGCTAAGCAACATGGACTTCCACTCAATGCGGGGAACCTGGCAATGGTCACCACTAGTGCCTAAGTTGCTAGCAGCAGATACCAGCACCAAGACCCTAATATGTCCCATCCCCCTAGCTGATCAGCCAGTTACCTGGTGGTAGGTTGATTACATTAGACTGATTCCATCATGGAAGGAGTAACATTTTATTCTTACTGGAACACTAATTCTGGATATGGATTTGCCTTCCCTACACACATTGCTTTTGCTAAAACTAACACCTTAGGCTTATTCAATGCCTTATCAATCATCGTGGTATTCCACATTCTATTACTTCTGACCAAGAAACTCACATCACAGCAAAAAGTGTATGACAATGAGTGAATGGTCATGGAATTCACTGATCTTAGCAGGTTTCACACATATAGACTTACAGAATTCCTCATCAATCACCATGGTATTCCACATTCCATTACTTCTGATCAAGAAACTCACATCACAGCAAAAAGTGTATGACAATGAACCAATGGTCATGGAACTCACTGGTCTTACCATGCACCATCCTAAAGCAGTTGGCTTGATAGAATAGTGAAATTAATTTTGAAGACTCAGTTGCAGTTTCAGCTTGGTGGCAATACCTTGCAGGGCTGGAGTAAGGATTTCCCAAAGGATGTATATACTCTGAATCAGCATCCAATAGATGGTGAAGTTTCTTCAGGAGCCAGGATTCATAGGGCCAGGAATCACTATTGCCCGTAGTGACCCACTACCAAATTTTTGCTCCCTGTCCCCATGACTTTATGCTTTGCTGCCCTAGTAGTCTTAGTTCCAGAGGGAAGAATGCTTCCACCAGGAGACACAGTGACTCCATTTAACTGGAAGGTAAGACTGCAACCTTGCCACTTTGGACTCATGCCTCTTAGTCAACTGGCAAAGAAGGAGTTAAGGTTTTGACTAGAGTGATTGATCCAGGATGACCAATGGGAAATTCGACTACTACTGCACACCGGAGATAAGGAAGACAGAAGATTCCTTAGAGCATTTCTTAGGATTACCCAGCCCTGTGATTGGGTAAATGGAAAACTGTAACAACCCAATCCAGGGAGGACTAAAATGGCCCACAGCCTTCAGTAATGAAAGTTAGGGTCACTCCACCAGGTAAAGAACCACAAGCAGCCAAGGTTGTTGCTGAAGGCAAGGGAATAGAGATGGGTAGTATAAGAAGATAGTTACAAATATCAGGTGTGATGACATGACCACTTACAGAAACAATGACAGTAATTGTCATGAGTATTATCTATTTTCTTTTAAATACATTTTTGCATATATATATACATATATTAAGCAAGTATATTTGTTTTATTTCCTTTCTTATGCCCTTATATAACATAATATGTATTGACTTTATATCAGTGTTTAGGTAGTATTAATTTTATGTAATAATATTTGAGTTACAGAATATCAGAAGAGGAACACACATCACTCAAGGACTTTACCTGCTCTTCTGGGGAAGGGATTAGTGCATTTTTGGTTGAACATTGATTAGTCATATAATGTTAGCTGAAATTATAGCCTTGATATTGTGTTTATTTAGAGATTAAACATGGCTTAAGGTAATATGTATGGATGATACAGTGACAAGGAGATGAAAAGAAACATCTGACTGGGCCCCTTAGATAGCTGGTGAAACGTTATTTCCGGGTTGGATTGTGAGGGTGATTCTGGAGGATAGCAGCGTATGAATTAGTGAACCGATTAAGGCAGATGGGCCTCTCCAATATGGATTGGCATCATCCAATCTGCTGAGAGTTTAAATAGAACAAAAAGAGAGAGTACGGAGAATTCTCTTTCTCTACTTGAGCCAAAATTTCCATCTTCTTCTGCCTTTCTGCCCTTCAATGCCATGTAGAATATGGTAGCAAAGATGCACCTGGTTCAGATGCAGATTAGGACTTAGACCATCAACCCCCCAATTATCAGGCTTTTGGACTTGGACTGAATTACAGCACATTATATCCTGTTTCTTCAGCTTACAGAGGATAGATCATGAGATTTTTTATTTCTATAATTATGTGAGCCAATTTTTTTTTTTTTGAGATTGAGTCTTGCTTTGTCGCCAGGCTGGAGTGCAGTAGCACGATCTTGGCATGTGAGCCAAATTCTATAATAAATTTCTGTATACTAATTTATAGAAATTCATTGCATTAAATTATTTTCATCATTTTAATGTAATATTTTTAATGTATTAGATTTATTTTTTGCATTAATCCTATCCAAAAAGTGATATGTCCTAAGAATATTTCAATACCATACAGAATATGGTAGCAAAGATACAGCTGGGTCTCACTGACTGAAACCAAAGACTGGAAAGTCATAGGCCCCAAGAGAGATATGTCTTTTCATTTACTATTGCTTCCTGTTTCTATATGTCTGCTTCCTTTTATATCTCTGGATAATTGTCTTTTACTTCCTTCGTCTTCACAGTTAAGAAGATAATAGCCAGATGTGTCGGTGAGGAACTCCATAGATCACTTCCATGTTAACAACCATAACAGGTGAAAATTATAAACACAACAATTATTTAAAAGCTCTAGAGGTTATTTTAAAGGAAAACAGCACATTTTTAAAAGGCATCCATTCAAGACAATTTACTAAATCTCAGTAAGAAAAGTGAAAGTCTATGGCATTTGAGACCCAACCCATCTTTTTCCTCGCCACACTCAAGCTCAACATGACAGGACTTCTACATTAAGTTGATGATGTCAGAATGGATTTCCTTCTCCCATTAGTCCCAGTTCTCAACCAAAGAGTGTGCTATTTCACTGGGTAGGCCTCCAGCATTTACAGGCCTTCCAAGACTTGAGTTGCAGAGGGTACATTTCTGGTGAGTGCAAACAAAACCCAAGTTCTTCCTTCCTCCACCAGCTTCTACCCCAGGCATGGCAGGCCAAGAATAATGAAGCAATAAATAGGGTGACAGCTGCTCACTGACAGGATGAAGTTTCCACATTGGTAGAGGCAAGTGGAGAAGATCAGTGGCTTCCCACTTCAGTACTAGGAGGAATGACTAAGAGATTATGCCCATGGTGAGAGGAATTCATAAGAACAGAGAGCTCTATAAAGTTTTTCCCAAAAACACTATCATGAAACAGAAGGAGAGGAGCTTCAAGCCTAAGGACATTCCGGAAAACAATAGAGATTTGGGGGTGGGGGTAAACAAAAAAGAGAAGGCTGGTAGTTCTATGGGAGCAACCAGCTAAATCATAAACCAACTAGTTTATCAAAGAAAACAATGAAAAAGGGCAGCCAAGAAGAGCTCTTCTGAGATCAAAATAAACTCCCAAGAGGAGGTCAAAAATTACTCCCGCTCATATTTCACTGGATTAGACTGTGAAGTATTTTATTTCCCCAAGCATTATTTAAAATGACAGAGCAATCAGCTAGCAATTCATGAATCCTAACAGTTGAGGGTGATACAAAAGGAGGCAGACAGGCAGACAGTGCAATGGAGATAGACAGAAAGAAGCAATCAAAGAAAGCTGTGGTAAAACCACTGTTATCCTAGGGTGACTGTGTGCATACTCAAGGCTGCATTATCTGAGTAATAATGTCAGAGGTTTCACATTGCAGGGGAAGTAGACTTCACTTACATAGTGCAACTAAGTCATTAAACAAATAAACCAGCAAACAGTAACAAAGGCAGCCTCAGAGACGGGGAAAAACAATTATTGTCCAGAATTGTTATATCACTCCAAATATCCAACTAAAAAACTGAGACATGGAAATAAACAACAATGGAAATAAACAACAAAGTTTGAGCCAAAGCAGGTAATATAAACTTCTGAGAGAATAAAAATTTTAAAAATTTTAATTTTTTTAGAATTAAAAACAGCCATTATTAGAGAGCCTAAAGGAAGCTATGTTTAAAGAAGTAAAAGAAGCTGTAATGACAGTGTCTCATCAAACAGGGAATATTAATAAAGAGAAATTATAGAAAACAACCAAATGGTGATTCTAGGATTGAAAAGTGCAGTAAATGAAATAAAAATTTCACTGAAGGAATTTAAGAATAGATTTAAACTAGCCCAAGAAATAACCAGTGAACTTGAAATATATTACTTGAAATTATGCAATTCAAAGACAGAGGGAAAAAATAATTTATAAATGAATAGGGTCTATAGAAATGTGGAACACCATTAATCACACTATCATGTAGGTAATGAATATTAACAACATATAGGTAGCAAATATCAGAAAATGAGGACAAAGAGATAGGAATGAAAAAAACTAAAGAAATAATGGGTAAAAACTTCTAAAATTTTATGAAATATATTAACCTACACAATCAAGAAACACAACAGTCTCTAGTAGGATAAATAAAAATATATCCACATTTAGATGAATTATATTAAAGACATGGAACACCAAAGAAAAATGGAAACATGAAAGTAGCAAGAAGCAAGAGAAATATAACTCGTCATGTGAAAAGAATCCCCAGTAATATAAAAGCTGATTTCTTATCAAAAACAATAGAGGCAAGAAAGCAGTGGACTAATATACTTAAAGTGCTGGGGGGAAAAACTGTCAACCAAGAATTCTCTATCAAAGCTACCTTTCAAGATAGACAAAAGCTGAGAGAATTCATTGCTGGCTGTCCTACTTTACAAGAAACAGTGAAGAACATTTTTAAAGCTGAAACCAAGCTACCTCAGGAAAACCCACATTCACACACAAACAGTACCAGTAAAAATAACCGCGTACATATTAAAAACAGTATAACGGCATATTTTCTCTTTTTTTCTAAATTTATTTTAAAACAACACATAGGTAGTTGTATTGTTGTGTCAATTACATATTTCAATGTAATATATTTGACAATAATAACACAACACAGTCAGGTGGGATCGACACTGTACTGAGATAAGTAAATAACACCAAATAGTAACTTGAATCAATAGTAAAAATAAAAAGAACCAGACATGGTTAAATAAAGTTGATATAAAAAATTCCATAAATATATACTTGGTCTACAAAAACCAAAACCTCCTAAGTTCATAAGTTAAGAGACCAGAGGGAAACCAAAATTTTAAAAAATGAAAAAAAAATTGGTGATAATTTTTTTGTGTCTCATTTTCCAATTCATGAAGGGACTCACTGGCTTGACCATCTCCAGATTCAATTCCACCTCTTCCACCAACCACAGTGACAACAGACATTGGCTCATGTTTTCTATAGGGAATGCAGATTGAAGCACAGCCACTGAAACCAGTCAAGAGACAACTTACCCTTGAGAAAAAAATTGTTCCTCTAGGGCTATTCTGAGGAACTGAGATGCCTAGAAAATACCAAGACAGCCTTGACCCATATGAATATTTTCTCAAAAGTAAGATTTATTCTGGCACACTGTTTTCTCACCTCCAGCCCCACTGGGTGTTTCTGTGAACAGAGGGCAGGGGCAACTAACTCTGTCTGGAGGAGAATTGGAAAGCTTCCCAGAAAAAAATAACACACAACTCAAGTGTTGAAGGGTGCACAGGAGCCAAGCAGGATAGAAATACATTTTCCAGGCACAGGGTGCATAATAAAATATAACAGACGTGAGCAAACATGTGGCAAGAGGCAGGGTATGATACTGGCAGTCTAGTTTGTCTTTGTATGATTCGCAAATGTGAAATGTTAACCTTAAATTAACCATGGAGTGATTTTTAGAAACGAACATGATCAAATTTAAGTTATAAAAGACTATACAAACAGCACTATGGGCATAAAGTAGACAGCGGCAGAGGAATCATTCAAGAGGTTGTGTCAGTGACCCCAGTGACTTGATACCATGCTCCCAAATCTCCATATTGTGTGCAAGAATCAGCCTGCAAGTGTTTATTAAGAGCCCATTGTCTGTAATAACAGGAATCACAGTAGGCTGAATAACTCGAGAAGTGCAAATAAATCTTAATTTTATTAAATTTATACATTTACTATACATTATCTATTGCTCTTTGCTGAATGTTTAGCATTGCAAGAAAATTAAATATTATTTTATTTTAAAGTTACTAATTATTAACAGAGTTCAATATTTTTATAATTAAACTAAACCTATTAATGAAGTATGAGTGACTAAGTAGAGAAACACAACGTAAGAAGAAAAAAAATTACCTTGAAAGATATTTTTTGGTTGTTTTTGCTTTGTTTCCTCAACTTTTGAAGGGTATTTTTTGATATCTATATAAGAAGTAGTTTCAGGCTTGACTGAAAAGTTTTACATATTTGAGTCATCTATGTGATTCATCTTCCAGCTTAGCTACTGAGAATTAGATGAATGATTCTTAGTAATTGATGGAGTGATTTTACCCAAAATTAATACAGATATAGTAATACAGTATTCTAACAATTTTTCTCTTATTTCCAACACACAAAGCAAAAAGGATGGCTTCTAATATAGAAATATTCAAATATTTGCTTAAACATGTTTGTAGAGCTAAGCAGAAATTTCTTTCAAATCGTGGTGGAGATACAATTCTTATTTGTAACACTGTAAGATCAGCTGTTGTACTTCAATATTATTTTTTATTTAAAAGATGTCTGCTTGATGCTTGTTCACAGCCTTTTTGTTTGTTTCTTTTAAACTAAAAAGCCAGAAGTAATATTAAACTATAACGTTTAGCTATTGTAACAAACACATTTCATAAACTGTATTCTTTAATTTTGAGAAAACAATGTACAAATTGTAAAATGTATCACAACTGAAGAAAGTCCAAGACACTTTAATTTTTAAAATGTTCATTGAAATCTCTTGCAATTCAAGTTGTTATGAATTGACTATTGTGTCAATAAATTAATATTTACATGTTGACATTAAGATACCACTAAAATGTTAATACTTGTCTAAATTTTAGAGTCCTAGGAGGAATGACTCAGACTCAGACTCTGTTAAATTCTTTGTTGAAGCTTGCTATGAAAATACATTAAGTTAGAACTTATACAGTAGATTGTAAAACAGAGTAAGTTATAAAATTTGAGTATGAGCAGACAACAAAAAGCTGTACAAATCACACTTAGAAAGCCAGGTTCAATTTGCCCGTTGCATAAAAAAAGGAACAATAATTCAAGCTATGCAGACTTTCAAGAACACACAAAAAAAGTAAGAATTTTTTCAAGTGTAAGCAAAACGTGGATTTTGAAAACTAGATTCAAGAAAATATTGTAAACAATGGCTTAAATGTTAACATATTTAGTTAGCAGTTTTTAAAATTATAGAAATATGAAAGGAAATCTGTTTTATTTACAAGAGTTAAGTGTGCAAGTTTTAAGTAACATTTGGTTAAATAGACTAATCGTGTGTATTGACTCTAGCTGATTTGTACCTGACATTCCATTTTCACTTCCTTTTTTGTATCTTTTTTTGAGGGAGAAAAAATTTCATTAATTAAAAATGATAATTTAAAGTCTTTAAATCACCCACAAATAATATGCACAATTTTATATATAAACACTTGAAAATCATGTGAAATATAAATGTTTATATACATATATATGCTTTTGGACATATACAATAAAGTATATATATAAAAATTCAACTTTACTATATATAATTCATTTTCATGGGCTCACATATTTGGATTTTTGTGACATAAATTTCTACCTGATGCCATTCCCAAGTTCAAGGTAGTCGAAAGGCCTCATGCAAAAGAATATGTCCTAACCATACTTCATTCGCAATGTCCTGTCATTACCAAGGAAGAAAATATTCAGAAGGGTCTGATAAATTTAAACTCTATGGAAACAAAGAAAACAACATTTTAAAATTATTTTAATTGACACATAATAATTGTGCATAACAATTTCTGAGGTACAGATAATTTGATACATGTATACAATGTTAAAATTAGTGTAATTAGCATATCCATCACCTCAAATATTTATCTTTTTTTATGTTGGAATAATTCAAAATTCTCTCTTCTAGCTATTTGAAAAAATATGATGAATTATTTTTAACTATAGTGATCCTAAAGCGCTATGGAAAAATATAAATTATATTATACATTATTCCTTCTGTCTGGATGTATTTTGTATCTATCTAGCAACCTCTCGCTAACTGCCCCTTACCCTCCCCTTCTCAGCTTCTAGTAAACCACTAATCTACTCTCTACATGTATGAGACAAATGTTTTTAGCTTCCACATATGAATGACAACATGTGGTATTTCTTTTCCTATGCCTGGCTTGTTTCATTTAACAAAATGTCCTGCTCATTTGTGTTGCCATGAGTGACAGGATTTAATTCTTTTCTATGGCTGAAAAGTATTTCATTGTGATGTTGAGCATTTTTTCATATACCTGATTGCTAAGTATATATCTTGTTTTCAGAAATGTCTATTCAGATAAATTACAGATTTTTAATTGGATTGGTTGTTATTTGGCTATTAAGTTTTTTGTGTATTCTGGATATTAATCTTTTGTCACATTAATCATTTGCAAATATTTTCTCCCATTCTGCAGGTTGTTGCTTTACTGTGTTGAGGCTTTTCTTTGCTATGCAGAACTTTTGAGTTTTATATAATTTTATTTGTCTAGTTTTGGTTTTGTTTCACATGGTTTTGAGGCCTCACCCATAAATCTTCACTCAGAGAAATGACCCAAACCATTTCTCCTACTTTTTTTTCTGGTAGTTTTATAGTTACGGATCTCACATTTAAGTTTTTCATCCACTTTGAGTGGATTTTTGTGCAGTGAGAGTAAAAGTCTGGTTCCTTCTTCTGCATATGGATATCTAGTTTTCCCAGCACCATTTTTATGGACTTTTATTTTACTATTATTTTAAATGTGTTATTTTATGTATTTTTTGTAAATAATAGCTGCATATACTTATAAGCTACATGAGATATTTTGATACTGGCATACAATGTGTGAAAATCACATCAAGGTAAATCAGGTATCCATCACCTCAAGCATTTATCATTTCTTTGTTCTACAAATATTCCAGTTCTACTCTTTTAGTTATTTTAAAATGTAGTATAAATTATTGTTGACTGTAGTCACCCTCTGTGCTATCAAATACTATATTTTATTCATTCTTTCTAATTATATTTTTCTATCCATTATTTCCTCTTACCTACTACTCACCAGTACCCATGTCAGCCTCTGGTAATCATCATTCTAATCTCCATTTTCATGAGCTCAATTCTTTTAATTTTTAGCTACTGCAAATGAGTGAGAACATGTGAAGTTTGTCTTTCTGTGCCTGGCTTTTTTCATGTAATATAATGTCCTTTATATTGTCGCAAATGGGCAGATACAATTCATTTTTGTGGAAGAGGAGTACTCCTTTGTGTGTGTGTGTGTGTGTGTGTGTGTGTGTATATATATATATATAACATTTTCTTTATCCATTTATCTGTTGATGGACACTTAAGCTGTTTGCAAATCTTGGCTATTGTGAACACTGCTGCAATAAACTTGGGAGTGCGGATCTCTTCGATACACTGATTTCCTTTCTTTTGGGTAAATTCCTAGCAGTGGGATTGCTGGATCATATAAGAGTTCTATCTTTACTTTTTAGAGGAACCTTCCTACTGTTCTCCATAGTGGCTGTACTAATTTACATTCCCACCAGCAGTGTATGAGAGTTCTCTGTTTTTCACATCTTTGCCAGCATTTGTTACTGCCTGTCTTTTGGATAAAAGCCATTTTAACTGGGGTAATGTAAAATCCCAATATAGTTTTAATTTGCATTTCTCTAATAATCAATGATGTTAAGCACATTTTCATATGCCTGATTGCCATTTGTATGTGTTCTTTTGAGGAATGTCTATTTATATATTTTGTCTATTCTTTAATCATATTATTACATTTTTTCCTATTGAGTTGTTTCAGTTCCTTTATATATTCTGGTTGCTAAACACTTGTCAGATGGAGAGTTTGCAAGTATTTTCTCCCATTCTGGGGGTTATCACTTCACTTTTTTATTGTTTCCTTTGCTGTACAGAAGCTTTCTAGCTTTATGTAATCCCATTTCTCCATTTTTGCTTTGGTTGTCTGTGCTTTTGGGCTATTACACAAGAAATCTTTGCCAAGATCAATGTCCCAGAGAGTTTCTCCAGTATTTTTACTTAGTAGTTTCATAGTTTGAGGTCTTAGATTGAAGTCTTTAACTCATTTTTTTTTTTTTTTTTTGAGACAGGGTGCATTCTGTTGCCCAGGCTGCAGTGCAGTGGCACAATCACGGATCTCTACAGCCTCTACCTCCTTGGGCTCAAGCAGTCCTCTCACCCCAGCCTCACGAGTAGCTGGGACTGCAGGTGTGCACCACCATATATAGCTAATTTTTATATTTTTTTGTAGAGAGGGAGTTTTGCCATGTTGACCCGGCTGTTCTTGAACTCCTGAGCTCAAGAAATCTACCCCTACTTGGCCTCCCAAAGTGCAGGGATTATAAGTTTAACCAACCACACCTGGCCTTTAATTCATTTTAATTTTTTTATATGATGAGGAAGAGGGGTCTAGTTTCATTCTTCTGCATGTGGATGTGCAATTTTACCAGCACAAGTTATTGAAGAGTGTCTTTCCTCAATATATTTTCTTGGAAATTTTGTCAAAAATCAATTGGATGTAAATATGTGGAATTATTTTGGGGTTCTCTACTCTGTTCTATTGGTGTCTGTTTCTATGCCACTACTGTGATGTTTTTGTTTCTATGACTATAGTATTTCATAAGTCAGGTAGCGCGATGCCTTCAGCTTTGTTCTTTTTGCTCAGAATTTCTTTTTTAATAAGCATTTTTTAAATTTTAATTTTGTATTTAAACAAATTGTGGGTACATGCTTAGGTGTATATATTTATGGGGAACATGGGATGTTTCCTTGGCTATCCAATGTCTTTTGTGGCTTTATATAGATCTCCAGATTTTTTATTTCTTTGAAGAATGACATTTGTAATTTGATATGCATTGCATTTTATCTGTAGATTGGTTTGAATAGTATGGATAATTTAACAACATTCATTCTTCAAACCATGAATACGGGATGTCTTTCTTTTCAATTTTGTGTGTTCCCTTCAATTTCTTTCATCAATGTTTTGTAATTTTAATTGTAGAGATGTTTACCTCCTTGGTTATATTTATTCCTAGGTATTTTGTTTTATTTATTTTTTTGTAGCTATTATAAATGAGATTTTCAGCTAGTTCATTGTTGATGTATAATAATGTTACTAATTTGTATATGTTGATTTTGTATTATGCAGCTTTACTGAATTTGTTGATCAGTTCTAAGGGGTTTCTGTTGTCGCTGGAGTTGTTAGTTTTTTCTCTATATAAGATTATGTCGTGGAAACACAAGCATTTTGACTTCCTCTTTTTCAAATTTGAATGTCCTTTATTTCTTTCTCTTGCCTAATTAATCTAACTAGTACTTACAGTACTATGTTGAGTAAGAGTGATCAAAGTGATCATCCTTTTCTCATTCCAGTTCTTAGGAAAAAAGCTTTAAACATTTCCCTGTTTAGTATTTAGTATAATATTAACAGTGGGTTTGTCATATATGATCTTTATTGTGTTGACATACATTCATTTTATACCTACATTGTTGCAAGTTTTTATTATGCAGGGATGTTGAATTTTATCAAATGTGTTTTCTACATCTATTGAGATCATATGGTTTTTGTCTTTCATTCTGCTAATGTGGTGTTTCACCTTTATTGATTTGTACGTTTAACCATTCGTCATTGTTTGTATCTTGATGTATCAAAGTAATTAGAAAGTTTACAACTAAGATCCTACTATCCATTGCAATTAGAGTACTGGACGTGAATTATTTGGATGGTCAAATTCAGAAAGAGCTCTTCTGCTTGCTGCTATTGCTGCTAGCATCAAAATTCAAAGAGATGTTCTTGTGGAGGCCAGGCTCAAGATTCCAGGGCAATCACCAGCTTTTGGCTGCCAGTGGCAGTGGCAGTGAGAGCAGGTAGAAGCAGCATATGGTTCCCAGTTGTATTAGTTTCTTATTGCTGCTTTGACAACTTGCCCTATAATTAGTGTCTTAAAAACAACATGGGCCAGGTGCAGTGGCTCACGTCTGTAATCCCAGCATTTTTGGAGGCCAAGGTGGGTGGATCATGAGGTCAGGAGTTTGAGACCAGCCTGGCCAAGATGGTGAAACATCGTCTCTATTAAAAATACAAAAATTAGTCGTGCATGGTGGCGGACGCCTGCAATCCCAGCTATTCGGGAGGCTGAGGCAGGAGAATTGCTTGAACCCGGGATATGGAGGTTGCAGTGAGCCAAGATTGCAGCACTGCACTCTAGCCTGGATGACTCCATCTCAAAAAAAAAAATCATAAATTTATTATCTCATAGTTTTGCAGGTAAGAAATCCAGAATGGATCAGCAGTACTACATTCATGCTGGAGGCTCTAGGGGAGAATCTATTTCCTTGCCTTTTCTACCTCCTAAGGAGGCTGCCCACATTCCTTTTAGTTTTACATTGCATTGTCACCATGCAATGAATGTAGAACTAAAATGTCCTGTCACTGCAATACCTTTTCTAATTCTGACCTTCCTTCTTTTCGTTTATAAGGACTCTTGTGATAATATTGGATCAATTCTGATAATCCAGGATAATCTACCTTAACTTAATCAAATTAGCAAAGTCCCTTTTAACATATAAAATAACTTACTAACAAGTTCCAGGTATTAGGATGTCGACAACTTTGATAGGCTGTCATTTAGTCTACAACACCAGCTATGCTTGAGTGCCCTTGAAATGGATAGTTCAGTGGTAGACTTGACTTTTGTGTCTACAGCATTCTCAATAATTTTGAAAGTACTTAATTTTCTATATTAAATCTTTGTCTGGTTGAAAGTCCTACAGTTTTTAACTTTCTAATTAAATCCAAATAGATATATTTTATCTTCCCAATTGATTTTGCAAGTGTTCGTTTCATGGTTTGTATATTTTAATTATATGATCAGTGAAAGACAGGCACTTTCAAATCAAAAGATCTTGTCAAATATCATGATATCATGGCATGAGATAAAATTCCTGACTTTACAACTGAAAATATTTGGTTAACCCTGGTTTTTCCAATCCCTGAACCTCAGTTTCTCTATGTATAAAATGAGGCTACTAGCATCTACTGTAGGGTTGTTATAAAAATAAAATAAGATAACTTGGTTTCCACGCTGAATATATTACAAAACACATTAAACAAATCAAATAAATTAGAGCTATTATTTTGAATTTCCATTTGCTTCTCTTTTTTATTTTGGTGAAAAAACAAATCAAGTTAAACATTGTTTATTTTTTTCTTTTGATTAGAGTAAAATAAGAATACCTACAATTTTATTATAATTCTGAAATTGTTATTTCATAGACAATCAATCTGTATTATGGCAACATCTTTTCTTTTTTTTTTTGCTTTGTGAGGGAATATTTCAAACTTATAAAACTATACATAATATATTAGGGAGCTTCTATGAACTCATTACCTACCTTCAAAAATTATCAACTCATAATCAATATTATCTGATATCCTCCTTCCATATTATTTTGAAACGAATCCCAAACTATAATTTTTCAGTATTTCTTGTTTATCTCTAAAATATAAGGGCTCTATTTTTATGATGTGTTCACAATATCATTATCAGATCTAAATATTTTTTTATTATATTTTAAGTTTTAGGGTACATGTGCACAACGTGCAGGTTTGTTACATATGTATACATGTGCCATGTTGGTGTGCTGCACCCATTAACTCGTCATTTACATTAGGTATATCTCCTAATGCTATCCCTCCCCCCTCCCCCCACCCCACAACAGGTCCCAGTGTGTGATGTTCCTCTTCCTGTGTCCATGTGTTCTCATTGTTCAATTCCCACCTATGAGTGAGAACATGCGGTGTTTGGTTTTTTGTCCTTGCGATAGTTTGCTGAGAATGATGGTTTCCAGCTTCATCCATGTCCCTATAAAGGACATGAACTCATCATTTTTTATGGCTGCATAGTATTCCATGGTGTATATGTGCCACATTTTTTTTTCTTTTTTTTTTATTATACTTTAAGTTTTATGTGCCACATTTTCTTAATCCAGTCTATCATTGTTGGACATTTGGGTTGGTTCCAAGTCTTTGCAATTGTGAATAGTGCCGCAATAAACAAACGTGTGCATGTGTCTTTACAGCAGCATGATTTATAATCCTTTGGGTATATACCCAGTAATGGGATGGCTGGGTCAAATGGTATTTCTAGCTCTAGATCTCTGAGGAATTGCCACACTGACTTCCACAGTGGTTGAACTAGTTTACAGTCCCACCAACAGTGTAAAAGTGTTCCTATTTCTCCACATCCTCTCCAGCACCTGTTGTTCCCTGACAAACTTGAATATTATTGACTATCAGGTTTAGTATTCAAATTTCTGATTGCAGTTGACCCTCCATATCCATGGGTCCCACATCTGTGGATTCAACCAACCATGAATTGAAATACTTTTTTAAATGATGGTTGCCTCTTTACTAAACATATACAAACTTCTTTTTTATTATTACTACCTAAGCAATGAATTTACAATTTACATAGCATTTACATTGTATTAGATATCATAAGCAATCTGGAAATGACTTAAATTATGCAGGAGGCTATGTATAGGTTATATTAAAATACTATGTAACATTACATAAAGGACTTGAGCATCTGTGCATTTTAGTATCCATGTTGGGTCTTAGAACCAATCTCTCATGTATATGAGGCATGACTATGTTTAATAAATTTCAAAATGTTTTAAAGATTATTTGTATTTGTTTTCTTTTGTCTCTTTTTCTGGTTTTATTGAGAAAAATAATTGACAAAAATTATTTATATTCAAGGTTTATAGAATTATTTGATATAGGTATACACAATATAATGATTACTACATTAACACATTTATGACCATTAATTGTGTGTGTGTGTGTGTGTGTGTGTGTGTGTATGGTGTGGTGAGGACACTTAACACTCATTACTCTCTTAGGAAAATTCAACTAAACAATACAGTATTATTAACTAGGGTCATCATGTTGTACATAAGATCCCCCAAATTTACTCATTTTATAACTGAATGTGTGTATTCTTTTACTGACATCTCCCTAATTCCACCACCTCCATCCCTTGCCCCTGGCAAACTTGCTTCTACAACTTAGTGTTTCTATGAGTCTGACATTTTTAGAGTCCACATATAAGGAAGGCTATACAATATTTGTCTTTCCACATCTGGCTTGTTTCACTTAGCCTGATATCCTCCAGGTTCAACCATCTTGTAAAAAATGGTAGGGTTTCCTTCTTTTTATAGTTGAATAATATTCCACACACATACACACACACATATACAAACATACCACATTTTTTTCAATCCATTTATATGTCAATGGACAGACTGCATATTTTGGATATTTCGAAAAAACTGTGGTACACATTCGGGTGCAGCTATCTCTTTGAGATACTGATGTCATTTATTTTGGATGTATACTCAGAAGTGAAAGTAAAGAATTACGTGGTGGTTATAATTTTAATTTCTTGAGGAACCTTTCTACTGTTTTCTATAATGGGTGTACCAGTTTACATTCCCACTAATGGTGTGCAAAGATCTATTGTTCTCCATATCCTTGCCAACACTTGTTATCTTTTGTCTGTTTATTTACAGCCATTCTGACCCATTTGAGGTGATATCTCATTATGCTTTTGATTTACATTTCCCTGATGAATAGTGATATTCATATATATTCATATATATTACATATTCCTCTTGGCTATTTGAGAGTCTTCTTTTGAAAAATGTCCATTCAAGGTTTGTGCCCATTTTTTTAAATTAGGTGGATTTTTCTTCGTTTTTATCTTTTTTCTGCTATTATGTTGTACAATCTCCTTATAGATTCTGGATATTAATCCGTTATCAGATATGTTTTTCGCAAATAGTTTCTCACATTTTTAAAATTGCCTTTTCATTTTGTTGATCATTTCTTTTGCTGTGCAGAAGTTTTTAGTTTAATGTAGTCCCACTGATTTTTGCTTTTGTTGCCTGTACTTATGGTGTCATACCAAAAAATTCATTGTCAAAGTCAGTATCAAAGAATACTTTCCCTACGTTTTCTTCTAGGAGTTTTCTGTTTCAGGTCTTACAATTAAGACTTAATCCATGTCAAGTTAATTTTTGAGCAATATAATGTTGTTAATGTTTTCTAATATAATTTTATTCTTTTCCATGTTGATATCCAGTTTTCCCAACACTACCCTTTCTCCATAATGCATTTCTGGCATTCTCGTCAATGATTTGTTGACTGAATATGCATGGGTTTATTTCTGGGCTCTCTATCTTTTTCTTACTGGTCTGTGTGTCTACTTTAATGCCAGTACCACACTGTTTTGACTACAAGAGCTTTGTAACATAGTTTGAAATTAGAAATATGGTGCCTCCAGGTTTGTTGTTGCTCAAAATTGCATTAGCTACTCATGACTTCATTAAAATTTGAAGACTTTGAAGACTTCTTTCTATTTCTGTGAAAAATGCCATTGGAATTTTTATAGACATTAAATTGAATTAGTAGATAACTTTTAGATAGTATGGATATTTTAAAAATATTAACTATTGCAATCTATGAACATGGAATTTTTTATTTATTTGTGTTTTCCTCAATTTCTTTTATCAACGTCTTCTAGTTGTAAGTCTACAGATCTTTTATCTGCTTGGTTATTTTTATTCCTAAGTATTTATTCTTTTTGATGTATTGTGAATGGGATTGTTTCTTAATTTATTTTTTGGATAATTCATTGTTAGTATATAAAAACAATGAATTTTTGTATTTTTATTTTGTATCCTGCAACTCTACCAAATTTGTTTATTATTTCTAACAGATTTTAGACAGACTCTTCAGGGTTTTCTATATTTACAATCATGTCTGCAAACAGAGAAAGTTTAATTTCATCCTCTATGATTTATATGCGGTTTATTCCTTTTTCCTTAACTAATTGCTCTGGATAGTGCTTCCAGAACTGTGTTTAATAGAAGTGGTAAGATGGGCAATCTTGTCTTGTTGCTGATCTCAGAAGAAAAACTCTGAGTTTTTCATCGTTTTTCTGCATAATGTTAGCTGTGAGCTTGTCATATTAGTCCTTCATGAGGTATATTTCTAATATACCTAATTTGTTGAGCTTTTACTTTGAAAAGATGTTGAATTTTGTTGTAAACTATTTGTTTAAATTAAGATTCATATAAAGTCACATTTGTGACTGCTTGATGCATCTTATAAATCTTTTATATTATAGCTTGTTGTTCCATTTTTCTCTTTCTATTAATTGCAGTATATTTATTGAAGAATACAAATGTATAATTCAGTGTCCAGTTTATTATGTACTAAAGTTGTGTAGTTTTCTGCTATAAAGTTTATTATTGTTAAGATTTTTGGTGGGGGTCAGCTTATACATCTAACAATAAAGGGAACAGAATGTAACAATTCAGTATATATTTTTCAAAACTTATACACATGTACTCTTTTATTTGACCAGATACACCAAATATACTTTATGTTCAATGTGAATAATATTTAACAAAATATCAAAAATAATTTTAATAATATTTTCAAATAAATGTAAGATTATTTCTTCAACCACATGTATTCAGAAAGGTTCATTAAATAGATTGAAAACTGTTTTTTTATTTTGTCAACCGTCTTTAGTAAATTATATTAACAAAATATTTGACTTAAGTGTATTCTGTGGCCTGAAGTACCATGGTCTAAGCTGACTTGTTAAATCTAGTATATTCAGGTATGATCCACTAATAAAACTACTTTTAAGATTGCTTTGGGAAATGTCATTACTGAAATCAGCAGTGGTCATGTAGACAAAGTCTTATTCTCGTGGTATGATTTGTTATAGATCAAATTATATTTGTTCAAGGATGTGCCGAGGCTATTTTATAAATTTCCAAATTGTGATTTGCTCGGAAAGGAAGGAGACCATGTTAGGTGTTACACATATAAACTGGAATAGCCATATTTTTTGCTTCTTTCAGTAAAAGGTTGTATTTACTCATTTTCTTACTCTTAAAAACACTGACTGCATACGTTTGTTAGTTTATACAAGTAAATATCCACCTGTTAACAATAGCTGATTTTTAAATTGAGACATTATATTATAAACTTAATCAATAAAGAGTAAACCTGAACCCATCATATAGAATTTTAAATAGTCCTATTCAGTTATTATAAATCTGTGTATATTACATTTGCATTAATTTTAATTACAATAATTGTAATTACTGTCTTTTTACATTATTTTTTCTAGCATCATTTTTCATCCCATTCCAGAGACAAGGATGAACTGCCATTCCTGTGAACCAAAAATTAGTCTTTACCTTCTTTAAACTAAAATAGGCTGTGAATCGTATAATATATGTATGATATAGATATGTAGAATGCTGAGATAAATGGTCTATATGTTTTCTCAATCAGCTATTTTGGCTCTCCTGACCATGCTTTCTCAGCCTAGAGTGGCTGGAACATGGCTTTGTCCTAATTCTGATCAGTATTTCTTTCATCCTTCTGGTTCTACCGTGTTTGCTTTTGTAACTTCTGCTGCCCATGCCAGAACACAGCAGATTTGTCTTGTTCTTGGATGAATGTAAATGCAGTGATTACAAAGGGTGTGTTATTTGCATGTTATTTACCAAGCATGGTATGTACCAAGCATGAGTCTATCAGACATTCATCCTACACAGGTCTCAGCCTAGACCCCTTTCTGAAGGATGCCTCCTCCCCTGGGGGGAAAAAATAGGTAGACTTTCTTTGAGCTGCTATGACAATCTGTATGTAACTCCATCTAAGCCCACATCACAGTGCCTAGAGACTGTAAGCATGTTTTACTGTTGCATTCTCAGTGACAAGGCCTGTGTATTTTCTCACTAAATAGCTCATGATTTGCACAGTATATGGATTAGAGCAGATCTGAACAAATGTTTGTACAATGATTTCACAAATAAAGTAAAATGGCACAGCCACTAATCTTAAATTGCTTATATTCTATGATTGACAGAAAAAAAAATCGGTAACAACAGTAAGCAATGATGGAAATATGCATGGGTGGGAGCACAAAGAAGGAGCACCTAACTCTGTCTGAGGGACACAGAAAAAACTTCACAGAGGAGATGAAGCATGAGTTGAATCTTGAAGGGTGAGTCAGCATTATTCAGGCTGAGAAAATAGGAAACAGTTTCCAGGTAGAAGGAGCAATACTTGCAAAGATACAGAAGTCAAGAGACCATAGATAATGGGCAAATATGAGACTTTGAAGTATGCCTTTTTGTGCCACATTAAACATTTCGAAGGCAATCCTATAATCAAGAGGGAAACATACTGTTGTTTTTAGTTACAGAATGCTATTATCAAAATTTATGTTAATTAATTTTAATTAAATGTATTTAGCCAGCAAGGTAAGAGGCCTGAGGTTGGAGGATGAGATAAGGATTGGGTGATCTCAGTCTAACCAGGTGCCATAGGACAATTGGGAAATAATCATGGTCTTGTAACAAGACAGAGGCATAGGGAATTAATAATAGCACTTCCATCAAAATGGAAGAATTGATATTAACCTGTAATTAGATGTATAATAACTACAAGCCTGCAGAGCTAGCTATACCTGATATTCATGGAGCCTGGGTTAATAATATAAAGGGAGGGCTGTATACCTCATGTCCAAATATTTAAAATTTTTAAATCAAGGTAAAAAAAATGATTCAATGCAATATATCTAGCCTTTTACCTTGAAAATATACCTTCATAATGACCTGAAAGACAGACTGAAGAGAGAAAGCCTCATAGTTTTTTCAGTTTCATGCTGAAACCTGACAACTCAAAGAGGTTCTTTTATACCTTTGATTCCCTTCTACATGGTGAAAACCCTCAAGCACTCACATGTGAACATCCTAGTTTATCCAACACCCCTCTCCAGATAAAAGGACATCTTCTGAGCATCCTTTGGGCCTTAGAGGTCTACCCTCTGGAGGATGATCCTGGGAAAGAGGCACAAGTCCTGAAAGCAGATCAATGAACAGGGCCCATTGAGTGGAGGCTTAAGGATTCCAGATACTCAGAACACAGTTTATAAGATGGCCGTCATCTCCATGGGACCACATATCTTGACCCTGCAGATCACTTGTCCTGACCCTGATAACCCCTTGAATTGTGGAAAAGTTTTTGGATTAGTCTAAATGCTGTGTTTTAACATAGATAACTTATCTGTTGTATTACACAGATTTCAGATACTACATTTTTTTTTTTCTGGTTAGTTGCTCATAGTCCTGTTCTCCATCCTGTTGAACTCTGCAGGTGAGACTCTCAAAATGTTTTCTTTGAATATGAGTGTTTTATGCTAATTTCTACAATATGAGAAATTTCTTTGAATATGAGTGTTTTCTGCTAATTTCTAAATTTCTACAAAATTTCTTAAACAAAAAGACTACATCTCCTGAGAATATTTGCCACTGCTGCAATAAAAAGAGTGAGAAATCAGCCTGTTTTATACAGGTATACATGGTCTTACAGTCTGCTTTTGTCCTTTTGGTTCATTATTGAGATTCACAATAAAATGTGCCTGCTGCATAAACTGGGGTTAAAAGCTCTCTGCTTGCTTTTTCATAGTTTTCTTGCATAACTATCGTCTAACCATTTACATGTATGTTACATTAGTTCAATAATTTTTGTTCTATACTTGTCTCTGTCACTAATTTTCTGGATGACCTTGGACAAAAGTTACTAAATCATTCTTTATCTGCTATATTCTCTTATTATCTGTCTTATCTATTTAAAGGATTATCAGTGGAAGAAAAGTGAGTCAAGTATGTGCAAATACAGTGAAAATTATACACATTATGCAAAAAATACCTTTTAAAAGAATAGTTATTCTCTATTATGATTATTATTTATTTGCTGGTTTTTAGTAAGTTATTTTTGGTGGAGATTCATATATATTATGGGTTAAAAACAAATAATATTCTATTCTTCCTAACAGGAATTGCTATAATAATTTAATATATTATTTCAAAAAAGATTATTGACATTGTTGATAATGTAAATATGGGCTTATTAATTTGTGCTTTTACTAAAATTAAACTAATATAAAATTATTTGTTTCACATTAATTTATGTGTTTAAGCAGATACAAAAACTTTATTTTCCTGACATAATTTTAAAAATTATGTTCAATTAATAAAATATTCTAAAACAGAAGCATTTAAGGCTGCTAGAGACTGTAAAATCAAAACTGATATTCCATACTTTATATTGGTTTTAATAACATATTCTAGGGAAACTTATATAATACCAGATTAACTATTCCATCAATATTGAGTCAAATGATCTAAGAGCTAAGTATGGACAATTAGATGAGACTTTAATTGTCTTAGTTGATGTAAAAACATAAAACACCTTAGGTAAATGACACTCATGGTGTCATAAATATTACGTTGTCTCCCCTTCCTTTCATAAAGAGAAGAGTTTCTGATATTATTGGTGATTCAGTATTCAGTTTGAAAGTAAAGTGAGAAATCAGAAAACAGATTTAGGTCAGCTTGTTTGATAGAAGTCAGGGCAAGGGTGAAGCAATAGATCCAAAATATGATTCTCAAATATTTCTGGAATCAAGATCACTGTATCAAAATAAAAAGGGCAAAACCCAAAAAACTTTGAAATGATATGACTCATGATAGGATTTTTACTTTCCATTGATTCAGCCATTGCAGTACATTGAGCTCCATAGAGACAGCACTGGGGCAAGTGAGAGCTGGATGGGCACTCTGCGACTCTGTGCCTCACAGAGGGAGAATAACTAAACATGGGCAAAAGAGATCCTGAGAAGCCAAGAGACAAAATGTCATCATATGTATTCTCTGTGCAAACTTGGGAGGAGCAAAAAGGGAAGCACCCACATGTTTCAATCAACTTCAGAGAGGTGGAAGACCATGTTTTCTAACAAGAAAGAAAAACTAGAAGACATGGCAAAGGCGTACAAAGCTCATTATAAAGGAGAATCCGAGTGGAGAGGCAAAAAAGAAGCTCAAGGATCCCATCACACCCAAGAGGCCTTCTTCAGCCTTTTTCTTGTTCTGTTCCGAGAATCACCCAATAATCATAGGAGAATATCCTGGCCTATCCATTGGTGATGTTGTGACGAACCTGAGAGAAGAGGAATAACACTATTGCGGATGACAAGCAGCCCTATGAAAAGAAGGCTGCAAAGCTGAAGGAAAAATTCAAAAGGATATCCCTTCATACTGAGCTAAAGGAAAACCTGGTGCAGCAAAAAGGGAGTCGTCAAGGCTGAAAAACCCAAGAAAAAGAAGGAAGAAGACAAAAATGAGGAAAATGAGGAAAATGAAGAGGATGAGGAGAAGAAAGATGAAGAAGATGATGATGATGGATAAGTTGGTTCTAGCACAGTTTTTTTTCTTGTCTGTAAAGCAATTAACCCCCCTGTACACAACTCATTCCCTTTAAAGAAGAAAATTGAAATGTAAGGCTGTGTAAGTTTTGTTTTTTAACTGTAAAATGTCTTTTTTTGTATAGTTAGCACACTACCAAATATGTCTTTAGATAGCCCTGTCCTGGTGGTATTTTCAATAGCCACTAACCTTGCCTAGTGTAGTATGGGGGTTGTAAATTGGCGTGGAAATTCAAAGCAGGTTCTTGTTAACGTGCAGCACAAATTAGTTACATATGGACATGGTGGTTTTTCCATCTTTCATCAGTTGTCTTTGATGTGGCATATATGAAATAATTGTTGTTCTGTTAACTAAATACCACCCGGTGATTGCAAAACAAAAACAAAAACAAAAACAAAAACAAAACGCAGCTGTTTTGTTGACGTTCTAAATGCTTCTAAGTAAATACAATTTTTTTAGTATTGTTGTCCTTTTCACAAGTCTGAATTTTTTTTTCCTGAGGGGAAGCTAGTCTTTTGCTTTTGCCCATTTAGGAGCAAATGAATTATTACTGTGTGTATCCTTTCATATAGTTAGCTGATAAAAAGCTTTTGTGTACATACTCTGCATATCATGATGAGGGGTAAATAGTTACATTGAGGCAGTTTACATCCATAACTAAATGGGTGGATCAAATCTTTATCAGTTGATAACAAATTTTACATGGCCCACTTATATTTACAAACTGAAGAATAACCAGTCTACTCAAGGCATGGGAATATTAGAATCAAACATTTAAAATCTGTCCTTGAAGGACTAATAGAAAAGTATGTACTAATATTTACATGTAATAGCAGTTATATTTTGCAATTCCAGTGTTAAAGAAGACCTGAGATTGTATCACCAAAAGTGTGAGCTTAAAATAGAAGACTGCCATATTAAATATTTTGTTGACATTAGTCTCAGTGAAGACTATGAAAATACTGGCTGTAGTTGTCTTTTCCCATTTATCTAAATCTGGACTGCTCAGGAAGCTGGGACTCTCCATTATAAGTATTTTTAATTAATTGGGGCAGCTTTAAAATGAAGATACTGCATTTGAAATAGAGTAAATTTTCCTATATTATGGTTTGCCCCTTTATAAATCAAATAGGAGAAAAGAAGACAAACTTTGCATCTCAGTATTAATTACTCAATGTATTTGAACAATTTTTTTTACAAAACCCAAACTTATTCATTAGTCATGTTTATCTACTTTGCAATTTAGAAAACAATTTGTCAATTTTGTGTTTTTTTGAGATTATTGTTTTCTTAAAGTGCCCGTATTTTAAAATAGCATTCTTGTAATTTTATACGCTTTTGTGAGGAAGTGCTGTTTTGTTATGTTATTTTGACTTGGATTCTTTCCATTTGCATTTGTTTATGTAATTTCAGGAGGATTAGTGAACATCTGAGTCCTGGATGATACTAATAAACTAGTAATTGCAGAGGTTTAAAAGAAATATATCCACTGATTTTTAAAAATTCCAAGATAAAAAGCTGTTCTTCTGGAGTCTGAATTTAACACATTGACTAAAATGTACTATATATAATTTAAAGAAAGTACAAATTAATTTTTTAAAGTTTTAAAATAATCTTATTTCGTGTTTTGTTCACAAATGCCCTCGGTAGAGTAAAAAAAAGGTGTGAAAACTTGTTTTTATCATTTTTTTAAAATAAATGCTCTCATTCTTTAATGATTTATTTCAAGCATGTTTCTGTCCTACCTCCCTTGAGTGAAATCACATTGTAGTGAAAAGTTTAAACAAAATCATAGTGACCTTGAAGGGTATCTGGACTATACATTGTTACCTGCTGTCTCCCCTTCATAATCAGTGGTGAGGAAATGTCATCCCACCTTGCTTTGGGCATTGGCTTCTGTCCTGTAAGCATCCACTGAGAAAGAGCCTGTGGCTACTGTAATTGAGCGTCTGTTCTCTTGGAAGTAGCAACACACCATGATTACTTACAGGGAGCTGAGCCATTAACCCCTTCTGACTTTACTTATTTAGCAAGCTCACATATAGTGCTTACTAGATACTGTACTAAGTACATTATAGTTACAATCCATTTAGTTTAATAACAGTCCTAAAAAAGACACCCTTAATAACCTCATATAGATGATTGAATGGAAGCCTAGTGAGGTTGACAAGCTTGCTCAAAGTCACACAGCTAATACCAAGGATGCTGTATCTTCACTCAAGCGGTCACTCTCTTGAGTCCACTTGGGTGACACTCTGCCTTGGTGACTACATGCTCCTATTCGCACCCCTCAGGTGCTGCTAAAACCAGAGACTCCAGTGTGTTCTTTCCCTGACTATGGCTTAGATCTCCCCAGCCTTCAAAGGGGTGCCTTTGCTGCAGGGACACCTCTCCTCAGCCCTCAGCTGAACTCTAGCAGGACCACTCATTCAATTCTTAGCTACTTCATGGTGACACAAGAATCTGTGGGTCTATTTCATGCCATGTGCAATCCATTTGGATGCAGACCCTTGTCTCTGATGTTATTCCTGCCTAAGCACGTCCTATCATCACTTCTGTCCTAATGCAGCTGCTTTGTTATGCTTCATGGACTCCAAAGAGGAAATGGGACATACTTTCTGTACTTTAGGTTTCACTTTCAATCTATATGAAATGCTACAGGTATCGGGGTTGGAATGTTGGCTGGTGCTAAGACCCTTTATATCAATTCAGGCAGAGTCGTCACCTGGTATTATCCCTGCAAACCTGTCATTTGGGCTTACCTTTCAGGACGTACAAGGACTTCACACTCCTTTCTGTGGGGAAGAAATAGTCCTTGTATTCAAATTCTTTAAATAATTACTTATGGCAACTTTGTTCTTGAAGATTTTGAAATTTAAAAAGACCATTTTTCTCTCCAAATGACACATTTTGGAAAAATTATTATTATCCAGTTGACTCAAAAACCTTAATTACGATTCAAAGATGAGCAACTTTCTGCTTATAGTTCTAGCCTTCTCTAGGCTTACAATGGTATTTATCTAATGGGTGGAGAAAAGGTAGGATTGTGAGATAAACGTGTTGGTTTTATATCTCAAATATGTCTATGAACCTATACTACATTAGGAATCTAAATACACTTATAAGTGTATTTGTGTATTATTGGACACCAAATCTACTTGTAGTTGAAAAGGTTTGGTACAAAGTAAATGGAATCTTATTAATTCAGCCTATGGTCAATATTTAATGAGCACAGATATTGAATGACTCCTAATAAGCCATGGCCACCTTATTTGCTTGGAGTATGGTTTACAGGTGGGGATAATTGGTAATTCATGGGCATGGGTGGTACAAGGCAGTTTCACACTGCAAGGAATTCGGCCTTCTGTGACAAACAAAAGAAGAAAGGAAAGCAAATGATTGCATCCTTAAAGAAAAGATAGAAGGATAATGGATTAAAGTTTACTTTTTTCTACAGTTAAGAAGACACATTTTCAGATTAAGTGTTCTAAAACTGGCCTATACAAATCATGAGAAAATAAATCTATTTGACTAAGAAAGAATATAAAAATAATAGATTCTACATTGTCACGACAACCCTGGTAAGCGACAGCAGAGACAATAGCAGCAACAATTTGATGGCAATTCTCCAAGATCTTGTTTTCCTGTTTAGAGCTCCCCAAAGGCCCCAAAGGGTATGAATGCTTTATTAACATTTAGACCTCACGAGGTGGCTTCTTTCTATGGATAAAAACAAAGGCACTCAGGGATTCCAGCTCCACTCACATCTGTAGCTTCTGCTTTTGTCTAAATTTGATATTTTTGACAATACACCCTTCAGCAAAAAGCCTCAACAGCTTGTGTAATTATTAGCATGAATGCTGCAAACCTTTTGTACTGTACTTAAGAGTTGCCAACCTTCACTGTCAGGAAAATCATGGAAAATTAAATTAGGACAATAGATGGAATAATGGATGTGAGGGAGTGAAATCCCTAAGTGCTTTGGTCATGCTGCTAATGAAGAAAGACTTCTCCCCTACCTTTCTCTCAGTTGTGAATGTCAGATCTCAGCCATAAAAGTGTACCTTATATGGCATTTTCTTTTTATATAAGCTGTTCACGATTTCTTGAGTGGCTCCTTTAAACTGGTCTCTTTTAATACAGTGTTTCAAAACCACTGTTGCATTAACAGAACTGCTTTAAAATAGGCCAACTTTCAAATTACAATAAAGAGAGAGAGAGAGAAAGAGAATGATGAAAAGGAAGCTATCAGCTCTGTCCTGTTTTTATGTCTTTAAAGCATTTTTATATGACCCTCTATTAAAAACTGCACAAAGTGACCCAAACACAACTACGGTCCTACAAGAACTTATTGTATGAAGCAACATATTGTTGATTCAGTCAAGAATAAAAACAGAGCTTTCCAAAGAAACACTGAAGGAAATAATTCATGTAATACTAAATAAAATAATCAAGGTTTTCTATATCTCTTCTAGAGCCTGCTTTATTTTCTAAGTTTATACAAATTTTATCAATTTCAAATTAATTGTGAAACAGTGTAAACAGAAGGGGAAATTTTATAATTTGCTAATTAAGTATGATCATCAATGAAAGACAAATGCATTCAATTGGTTGCTGATATTAATTTTTTTAAAAAACTGGAATACTATTAGAGAGTTCAAAGAAAAGTATGTGCAGAAATGGTTGAGGAAAGGAATAATATTCCTGCTCGAGGAAAACAGAGAACCATCCAACCCATCACCAGCATAAACAGAGTTAACATGGTATCCTACTGAGTGTCCTTGCAATCATTTCCAGAAGGTTTGGAAGTACAAGCCCAGCTAGCACTCAGCTATGTGCGTCACTTGGTGGGCAGCACAGTGACAGGGGAGAGCACTGAAGGTGGCAGCATATTTGATCATATTGCCCCATCAAATGCATGCATAGTCTAGAAAAATAGTTCTCAAGTATCGCAGAATTGAAGCCTTCTCTTAGTATGAAATATTTTGTAACACCTCATTTATTGCACACAGAATTTCAAAATATACAAACTAACAGAAAGAAGAAAAAAGATTATGTGATTTATAACGAAATAGTTTTATTTTAAACCCTCAAGCATATTCACACTAAAATAACCTAATGATGACTACTCACATATCTACACACGCACGTGCACAGATACATATATATAAATAATCACAATAAAACCTAGTTACAAATTCATAGTGTGTCAGGAATGTTGTGCTGAGAACTGAAATACCTTGATTACTATTGACATCAATTATGCAGTTTCTTTAAATTAACCCTAATCCTTGGTCATTTAAAAAAAAAAGCTTATGCTCTTCTTTCAATACGTATTATAATATCTTACCACGACAATTTTAGTACATATTAAATCCATAAAAATATTTTATGTTTGAATACAAAACATTTTTTGTTGTTATAGGATTTAAACGGGCTTTTCTCATAATTGATTAGCTGGGGGGGATGTTTTACATTGTATGAAATACAGAGAAATTCTTCACTATGAAAGTTTATCCCAGACATTCCAGAATGTCTTACATTCCTGGCTCTGCCCATTAAAAGCTTTTAGCACCTGACATCTCTCCCCACCAGTACTGTGACAAGCAAAACAATCCCCATGAGAGGTGACCGCGTGCTGGCAGTCCTCACAGCCCTCGCTCGCTCTCGGCGCCTCCTCTGCCTGGGCTCCCACTTTGGCGGCACTTGAGGAGCCCTTCAGCCCACCGCTGCACTATGGGAGCCCCTTTCTGGGCTGGCCAAGGCTGGAGCCGGCTCCCTCAGCTTGCAGGGAGGTGTGGAGGGAGAGGCGGGAGCAGGAACCGGGGCTGCGCATGGCGCTTCTGGGCCAGCTGGAGTTCCGGGTGGGCGTGGGCTTGACGGGCCCCTCACTCAGAGCAGCCGGCCAGCACTGCCGGCCCCGGGCAATGAGGGGCTTAGAACCCTGGCCAGCGGCTGCGGAGGGTGTACTAGGTCCCCCAGCAGTGCTGGCCCACCGGCGCTGCGCTCGATTTCTCACCGGGCCTTAGCTTCCTTCCGCGGGGCAGGGCTCGGGACCTGCAGCCCGCCATGCCTGAGCCTCCCACCCCCTCCGTGGGCTCCTGTGTGGCCTGAGCCTCCCGGATGAGCACCACCCCCTGCTCCACGGCGCCCAGTCCCATCGACCACCCAAGGACTGAGGAGTGCTGGCGCACGGCACGGGACTGGCAGGCAGCTCCACTTGCAGCCCCCATGCGGGATCCACTGGGTGAAGCCAGCTGGGCTCCTGAGTATGGTGGGGAAGTGGAGAACCTTTATGTCTAGCTAAGGGATTGTAAATACACCAATCAGCAGCCTGTGTCTAGCTCAGGGTTTATGAATGCACCAATCAGCACTCTGTACCTAGCTACTCTGGTGGGGCCTTGGAGAACCTTTATGTCTAGCTCAGGGATTGTAAATAGACCAATGGGCACTCTGTATCTAGCTCAAGGTTTGTAAACACACCAATCAGCACCCTGTGTCTAGCTCAGGGTTTGTGAATGCACCAATCCACACTCTGTATCTAGCTACTCTGGTGGGGCCTTGGAGAACCTTTGTGTCACACTCTGTATCTAGCTAATCTGGTGGGGAGGTGGAGAACCTTTGTGTCTAGCTCAGGGATTGTAAACGCACCAACCAGCGCCCTGTCAAAACAGACCACTTGGCTCTACCAATCAGCACGATGTGGGTGGGGCCAGATAAGAGAATAAAAGCAGGCTGAGGGAGCCAGCAGTGGCAACCGGCTGGGGTCCTATTCCACACTGTGGAAGCTTTGTTCTTTTGCTATTTGCAATAAGTCTTGCTACTGCCCACACTTTGGGTCAACACTGCTTTTATGAGCTGTAACACTCACTGTGAAGGTCCGCAGCTTCACTCCTGAGCCAGTGAGACCATGAATCCACCAGAAGGAAGAAACTCCGCAAACATCCGAACATCAGAAGGAACAAACTCCAGACGCGCCACCTTAAGAGCTGTAGCACTCACCGCCAGGGTCCGCGGCTTCATTCTTGAAGTCAGTGAGACCAAGAACCCACCAATTCTGGACACACGCACAAATCTCCATGATTTTTGTAGGAAATGCCTTCTTTCTTCTCAAGAATCAATGCTCTAGAAAAATCTACAAAATACTTATCTGGAGTTACATTCTGTAGTTTAAACAATATGAAATCTACAGTGAGTGGAGATTATGAGCTGCTGAGCAGTTTCTCCAGGTAGCAGGTGCTTGCAGTGGACTACATCTGTAGCTCCAGTGAGTCTCCGATTACCCTCCATAGATTGGTAAGTGTTGTAGTGGGTATCCAATGCATACGCTGACTGGGATGATCAAATTAAGCAGGAAGATATGCCTGCTGTTAACAGTGCCAGAACTGGAACCCTAGCTCTTTTTCGTTGCTATGCTGACCTCCTGCGTGGCACATCTAATGTGCTCTTTGACCTTGTTCTTTAGCTCAAGTGTATGCTACTGTTCTAAAACACATCAACGTTCCCCGACCCCAGTAAGGGAGAGTGATTCCATTTGCTCAGTGTCTTTGTTTTGCTTTTCCCTTGGTCCTGTCTTTGATTGCTGGGCATCAGTGAATCAAAACTATCTAAACTCAGAAACATGCCAGATGTGGTCCACCAGATTCAGCTCTCTTCTCTTCCCACCTTCTATTTGATACAACAACACATGAATGAGAAGCATAGCTGGACAATAGGCCCCAGGCTATTAGTAGAGCAGCAAATTCAAAATGAAAATAGTTACAGATGTTTCCCCGAGGCTGGACACCTAACACATGTAACCATTTTTCCTGACAACACCACAAATTTCTCTGGAAATTTCAGGGTCATCATAAGGACACAAGTAGAAGTGTAACCACATTTAATCCATCTGAAGCAAAGGATGTTTTCCACAGAATGACTGAATAAGAGGAGTTGTATGTGGTCTCAACACCCACCAGGGACCAGTAAAGTCAAAGAGAGGAGCAGGAGAAATTTCACTTTCTATACCTCCTATACTCCACGTACATAGACTTGCATCTTTTTCCAACACTTAGGAAAAGTTTCCTTAGGAAGATGCAGTTCATCCTTCTTTTCTACTACCATATCCCATATCAAAATACAGGATGTTCTTTCAGAGAAGCTCCGTATTCCCCTAAAATATGGTGTGGATTTCATTTCCTTATTAGCTTTTTCAAGATGGACTTGCTCTCCCAATCTACTTCTCTTCATTCACAAAAGTGTTAGTTGGTGTCCCTATCCTGGTTGTTTTTCTGCATTTTTTTTTAATTTTCAGATAGCTTCAGCTTTTTCCTCTTTTGATAAAATGATTTCTGTCAATAGGGACGTGAATGAATTTTAAACTGGTCTGACACGGGGCTGATGCAATCTTGAATTCCACGCCATTACTAACTCAAGTTCTTTCAAATTTAACATCATCCCTGTGCTGCTCAAGATCCAATATATTCCTTTTTTGCTACATTTTTATTTATTCTGCAAAGAATTCAAACTTCTCTTCCTGTGGCTCTGGTCAGAGCAACCCACAATCATACATATTACTAATATTCAACAAGGACTATATTGTTTGTCTTACTTCCTGTCCAGGGCAATTTGGATGAAGAAGCTGCTGTCAGATTTAACACTGTTTCCTACCACCTCTGCTCTCTTGCTCAGTTGTCCACCTTCTATTTCTACAGTCATTTGCCTATTTGCCAAATTGTTGAGCACACAATATTGGCATACCTACCATTTCTCATTGACCATGAACTCATCTGTATAACTTGCCATGTTTCACTTCCAGATCGCTGGTTACAATGCACAGTTAATCATGGTTTGACCATGTTAAAAAAAAAAAAAACATGGTTAAAACCCATGTGTCAAATGCTGAATGATTTATATTTTATGGCAGAACATCTTTGAATTAGGTCTATGGCATCACTATTCGGTTCAAGCACAGTCAGAATGACATCAATAATTTTATTTAACATGACCAGACAGAATGCCCATTTTCTCCCTTAAACCAATGTCATTCCTAGGAGAAGGGAAAGAAAATGGTACAGGCAATCTCCAAATTACTTGATGAAGCATCAACACCAAATTTTGATGGATTGCAAAAGATTATTGTATATGATAGGCATGCTGTATATTTCACCCATATATTTCATGCTGTATATTTCACCCATATATTTCACCCATTTCAGCCCTCACATGATAAAGAATTGGAGGTAGTGGTTAAACCCACTTCTACCAGACCCCTTAACCCCTCCATGGTTTGAAACTTTAGACAGCCTGCATAAGTGTCACTCTTCAATGCAAGTAAACTCTCCTGTTTGAGTCAAGTAGAGATCTCACTTTAGTTGTCAGCTGACATGTTAGTGTGCCACAGTTGATGTATGCTGGCAGAAGACATAAGATTTCTGGATCAGAGATATAGGACTTATTATTCATGGCACAACAAGCTTCATGTTTGTTTTTGTTGTTGTTGTTTTGTTTTGTTTTGTTTTTCCCATTGAGCCCCATGTTTCATGGGGCAATGTGGAGGGACTTACGTGGATGCTGTACACACAGCGAGTGTTGGAGAACTTCCACCTTTGAAAACATAAATCTTTTCTGATAGGCTTTAAGCCTGCTTGTTCTGTGCCCTGGGAGGAGATATCATGTCTTTATTATACTGGAAAATAAATATATTTAGTGGGTGTTCCAGATGTAGGCACTACAAACATCCCTGAAAAAATGGTTAAGAACAAAGGCCATCAGTGCCTTTTCTAGATAGACATGCAGACATTGAGAGATGTAAGGAAACTTGTCTCCCAAAAGATCCTTCTTGCCCCGGCTCTTCAATACTTTTTGCCTGAAGGCAAAGCACCAAGGATTCTGTAAGTAACAGATATCACTCTGCCCAAATTCCATGCCTCTGAGTATATTCTCATGTGAGGTTACTTCAGAAAAGTTTCTCTTTATCACAACCTTAAGTAATGACAAATAACTTCAGAAATGTTTTATACCTGCTAAATGAAATACTATAATTCTACTCCTGCACACACTCTTTTTTCTTTTTAATTCCCCACCCTTTTTTTGTGTGTTTTCCTGGTAAATTCCCCCAAATACAATATTTTTTCTGCTTTTATCTCATGCTATATTTTCTATCTATATCTTTTCAACATATTGCCTCATTTTTGTTAGCTATTTCTTTATTGTTAGTTATTATATAGTGTCAATATATAGTCATATTATATATATAATATATAACAATATATAATATAGTCATTATATTCTCTCTAATCATATATACAAGTATCTAGAAAACGGGTTGTATATAATCCACTTATACTGCACCAACTTTTACATTTAAAGATGCAATTTGATGAACAAATGCATAAATGATTAAGAATAAAAGATATAAATGAATCTAAGCTGCTAGAAGGCAAAGGCTGTATGTGTTTTGATCAAAATGAATATCTAGTTTCTAACAAAGAACCTGAATATTGGAAAAAAAGAACCTGGATGGGATAAGCATGGAATACTATAAAATTCCATCTAACAACTCTTATTTGCACTTAACAATTTCTAAAATATAGTAGTTTCAGTGTTATGTATTTATAAAAAGAGTTTAAATTTTTATTACAGTTCATTTTTCTAGGTTATAACAGTATTTCAGTTTGTATATTTCTATTTAAATTTTCATTGCTCTGTAACTTAGTTATATTGTGGTCAACAACTGTGTTTTATATACCACTTTTTCTTTGATATTTATTGAGACTGTATTAAATAAAGACCACCAGCGAAAGACCAACAAGAATACATTTATGTTAAAGCTAAGTTAGATGTTTCAGTTTCATACAGCAAAGGATAACCCAACACATTTTTATGTTTTTGCAAATATAATTTGAGGAAAAATGATAACTCACTGCACATGTTAAAAAATATAAAAAAAGATCTAAAACTTTAAATTACAGGCAATTAATCGCACAATTGTGCTAACACATAAATTTTGTTAGCATAATTTTCAAGTGGTGATAAAATGGGGAGAAGATATAGAGTTGTTTTTAAGCTGAACCTGATTTGTCAAGATGATCTCCTCTTTATCAGGAATAGAATATAAGCCCTTTTTAAAAACAAGTTGAAATTTTACAGATACTTTAAATCAAACAAAAAGCTGATGGTCTTGCTTATCTTATTACCTAGTTAAAAAAAGCTATTAATTAATATCTCAGTTATAGTTTTGTCAGGAAAAGTATTAGCCAACATATACAAACAATTAGTATGTATGTTTCTTTTAATTAAAACAGAACAATTGTTCCATTTTCCTGTAAGTCTAAGAAGTCACAAAGGAAATTAGAAAGCATTTTGAACTGAATGATAAAGAAAAATTAAATTAAAAATGTGTTGATACAGCTAAAGCACTGCTTACGGAAACATTTATAGGTTTACATTTGTATGTAAGTGACCAGGAAAGATAATATCGCGATTTTAGTTCCACTTTGGAAAGAAAAAAAAAGAAAAGAAAGGCAAATTAACTGCAACACATGTAGAAGAAAAGCTTAATCATAGGAGATAAAATTTGTTTTATAAAAGACAGAGAAAAACAATAGAGAAAAGCAACAGAGTAAAACATTGTTTCTTCAATATGATTAATAAAATTGATATGCCCAGAGAAAGACTGACCCAGAACAAAATAACACAAATTCCCAATACCAGGAGCAAATCATTATTTCTCCTATTGATAATAAAAGGATAATAAAGGAATATTAGGAACAACTTAATTTCAATAAATTTTACAATTTTTTTTTAATTTCCATAGGTTTGGGAGAACAGGTGGTGTTTGGTTATATGAATAAGTTCTTTAGTGGTGATTTGTGAGATTTTGGTGCACACGTCACCCGAGAAATATGCACTGAACCCAATTTGTGGTTATTTATACCTCATCTCCTTCCCGTCCTTTCCTCCAAGTCCCCAAAGTTCATTGCATGTTTTTCTGTTTGTTTGTTTGTTTTTTGAGACAGAGTCTTGCTCTGTCATCCAGGCTGGAGCATAGTGTTGCAATCTTGGCTCACGGCAACCTCCACCTCCAGGGTTCAAGCAATTCTCCTGCCTCAGCCTCCTGAGTAGCTGGGATTACAGGTGTGCACCACAATGCCCAGCTAATTTTTGTATTTTTAATAGAGACGGAGTTTCAGCCTGTTGGTCAAGCTGGTCTCGAACTCCTGACCTCATGATCCGCCCGCCTCAGCCTCCCAAAGTGCTGGGATTACAGGCGTGAGCCACTGTGCCCAGCTGTCCATTGTATCATTCTTATGCCTTTGCATCCTCATGGCTTAGCTCCCACTTGTGAGTGAGAACATACAATGTTTAGTTTTCCATTCCTGAGTTACTTCACTTAGAATAATGGTCTCCAATTCCATCCAGGTTGTGAAGAATGCCATTATTTCATTCCCTTGTTATGTCTGAATAGTATTCCATGGCGTGTGTGTGTGTGTGTGTGTGTGTATACCACAATTTCTTTATTCACTCATTGATTTATGGACATTTGGCTGGTTTCATATTTTTGCAATTGTGAATTGTGCTGCTCTAAACATGTGTGTGCAAATATCTTTTTTATATAATGACATTTTTTCTTCTGGGTAGGTAACCAGGAGTGGGATTGCTAGATCAAAGGGTAGTTCTACTTTTAGTTATTTGAGGGATCCCCACACTGTTTTCCACAGTGGTTGTACTATTTTGCATTCCTACTTACAGAGTAAAAGTGTTCCCTTTTCATAGCATTCCCATTGACGTCTATTATTTTTAAATTTTTTTATTGTGTCCATTCTTGCAAAAGTAAGGTGGTATCACATTGTGGTTTTGATTTGCATTTCCCTGATAATTACTGATGTTGAGCATTTTTTCATGTTTGTTGGCCATTCGTATATCTTCTTTCAATAATTGTCTATTCATGTCCTTAGCCCTTGTTGATGGAAATGTTTATTTGTTTGTTTGTTTTTCTTGCTAATTTGAGTTCCTTGTAGATTCTGGATATTAGTCCTCTGTCAGTTATATAGATTGTGAAGATTTTCTCCCACTCTGTGGATTGTCTGTTTACTCTGCTGATTGCTTCTTTTCTTGTGCAGAAATTGTTTAATTTAATTGAGCCCCACCTATTTATCATTGTTTTTGTTGCATTTGCTTTTGAGTTCTTGGTCGTAAAGTCTTTGCCTAAGCCTCTTTGCTAAGCCAATGTCTAGAAGGGTTTTTCCAATGTTACCTTCTAGAATTCCTATGGTTTCAGGTCTTAGATTTAAGTTCTTGATCCATCTTGGGTTGATTTTTGTATAAGGTGAAAGATGAGGATCCAGTTTCATTCTTCTATGTGTGGCTTGCCAATTATTCCAGCACCATTTGTTGAAACGGTGTCTTTTCCCCACTTACGTTTTTGTTTGATTTGTCAAAGATCATTTGGCTGTATTTGGGTTTATTTCAGTGTTTTCTATTCTGTGTTCCATTGGTCTATGTGCCTATTTCTATACCAGTTCCATGTTGTTTTGATGACTCTGGCTTTTAGTACAGTTTGAAGTCGGGTAATATGATGCTTCCAGATTTGTTCTTTTTGCTTAGTCTTGTTTTGTCTATACAGACTTTTTTTTTCATTCAATATGAATTCTAAGATTGTCTTTTCTAGTTCTGTGAAGAATGGTAGTGGTGTCTTAATGGGGATTGCACTGAATTTGTAGATTACTCTTGGCAGTATGGTCATTTTCACAATAATGATTGTACCCATCCATGAGCACGGGATGTGTTTCCATTTGTTTGTATCATCTATGATCTCTTTCAGCAGTGTTTTGTAGTTTTTCATATAGAGGTCTCTCACCTCCTTGGTTAGGTATATTCCTAAGTATTTTAATTTTTTTTTTGCATCTATTGTAAAAGGGGTTGAATTCTTGATTTGATTCTCAGCATGGTCACTGTTGGTGGATAGCAGAGCTACTGATTTGTGTACATTAATTTTGTATCTTGAAACTTTGCTGAATTCGATTATCAGTTCTTGGAGCTTTTTGGAGGAGCCATTAGGGTTTTCTAGGTATACTATCATATCATCAGCAAACAGCTACAGTTTGACTTCTTCTTCACTGATTTGGATGCCCTTTATTTCTTTCTCTTGTCTGATTGCTCTGGCTAGGACGTTCAGTACTATGTTGAATAGAAGTGGTGAGAGAGGGCATCCTTATCTTTTTCCAGTTCTCAAAGAGAATGCAGGCATGGTTTAACATATGCAAGTCAATAAATGTTGTATACCACACAAACAGAATTAAAAACAAAAATCACGTGATAATCTCAATAGACTCAGAAAACGTCTTTGACAAAATCCAGCATCGCTTTAAGATTAAAACCCTTAGAAAAATTGACATAGAAAGGGCATACCTTAATGTAATAAAAGTCATCTATGACAAACCCACAGGCAACAGAATACTGAAAGCGGACAAATTTAACAACTTTTTTTCCTTTGAGAAAGGCTTGAAAAATACAAGTTACCAAAATTAAAACAAGAAAAAATAGATTATCATAATATACCTATATCAATTGGAAAATGTAATTCCTAATTAAAGTTATTCCAACCATACAATTCAACACCTGGATGGAGTCACCAGTGGCACCAGTGAAATTTCTCAGCCATTTAAAAAAGATACGATACAAATTCTATAAAAACACTTTCAGAAAATACTGAAGGAGGTAGGAAGGCCAGCTGAACCCTTATACTAAAGAAGAATGAAAGAAATGGGATATCTCCTCAGGGAGGAGAGAAGGGTAGGAGAGAGAATGAATCGTGACTAAGCGGGTTTATCTCAGAAATAAAAGATTGCCTCATTATTTGAAATCAATCAGTGAAATTCAATGCATTAAGAGGATAAAGGATAAAATACTTTTAATGATATAGAAAAAGTCATTGACAAAATTCCACACTTTCATGACAAAAATTCTCAGTAAACTGGGAATATAAAAGAACTTATTTAATTAGTTAAAAACTATCTACAAAAAAACCTATAGCAAATATCCTGCTTAATGGTACAATATCATCATAAAGTAAAAATGTTTGCTCTCACTAATCATGTTCAACATGGTACTCAAAAGTAGTAACTAGTGCAATAATGCACAAACATAAAATTAATTACATGAATATTGGAATGTAAAAAATAAAATAGTCTTTATTCTTATGTGGAATGATTGTCTACTTAGATAATCTGAAGAAATCTACCAGAAAATTACCGTAATAAGTTAATTTAAAAAGATGACGAAAATAATGTACAATTTTTTCTATAGTTTTAAATATTAACATAGAAGATTTACTCAAGTTCTAGTAAACATACCCATTTTACTCAAGAGAAAACATAGATTAATAATAGCAACAACTTTTTAACAACCCAAATATCCAAGAACAGGGAAAGAAAGCAAATTGTATTTTATTCGTAACAATGGATCGACATCCAGCACAAACAACAGATGATTATAAATACTTGCAGCAACATGGATGAATCTCAAAGATATCATCTTAAATAAAAGAAGACAGGCACAAAATAATACATTCTGGGTCCTTCCATTCCTATGAAGTCAGTCAGGCAAAATTAGTCTATGGTCATAGAAATTAGAGAGTGGTTGCCCCGGATGGTGGGTTGGTGGGAGGAATTGAAAAGGGGCATAAGGGAACGCTGGGTGATACAAATGTTTGAGTTATGGTCATAAAGGTGTGTAAAATTTCCAGAACTCTTTGAACTGAATATTTAATATTAATGCATTTTATTGCAGGTAAATTATAGCTCAACTTTTAAAAGTGAATAAATTCCTGAGTTAGAGAGACTTTAACTGACCCATTCAACACCAGAACTAGAATTTATCATTCTTACTGTGTTTTTCACAACAGTTTGAACAAACTATAAATTTATTATGCTCATTGCTATAGGGTTTAAAATATGAAATATTAACACATATGTTAAATGGAAATATATAAATTTAAAAGATGCCAAGTGTCTGTACTTGATTAATTGTTGGATAAAAGGATAAGCACTGTGAATTCAAAACAAAGAGAAGTCACGCAGGGGAAAAAGTCTGGAACACTTTTCACTTTTCTGCTAGAATAGGAGCTGAAGTTGAGCTTCGAAAGTTGAATATGTATTTGAATTGTAATCAACTTTTTAATTTTGTTTCAGGTATACCTTATATAAATAAGCATATAACAAGAAATACATATATGAATATATAGAGAGAAATAAATGTATTATTGAAATATAATCTATAATATGTGACATGTTATATATACATATTTATATTATATATTCTATATATAATTTTAATTATATATTTATGTTATATATTATATATACAATTGCAATTATTTATATATTTCTATATAGTAGAAATATGTAATATATGTATATGTATATACATATATATGTATTTTATAGGCTTATTTCTGCCATTTAAATTGGCCAAAAATAAATTTGGTCTATTCAACATTAAAGAAATTTATAGAAATTCAATTAACAACAATAGATATTGTTGGGAAAGACTTGATTTGAAAATTTTAGTCCTTAGTGCTTGATATATAGTCAAATGATGGCCAATATGGTGTCTACTGAAATAAATGAAAGTAACTATAATTAAAAATGTAGAACCCTGTGAGTTCCCCACAATAACTTGAGTTTCTTGACAGCTCAATGAAGAATTTATAAAATACAAACAATAATACAGATATGAACACCTTCAGTTTGTTCAGATTCAAAACACTGCACTGAGATTCCAGTATTTCTCTTTTTCTCATATCAGAATGTTATTGCAGTATTAAATTTAACAACTGACTAACCACAATACTCACAAGCTGACAGATGATAGGTAGTAATTGTTGAAGCAAAGCTTCAGAACAACATGTTTTACAGGGTATACAGTATTCAATTTCCTGAAGTGACAGTTTTCAGTATCTTAATAGCTAAAGGATAGTAAATTGTTCACTTCATGAGCATTTTTGGCACAAACTTTTATAAGCAATTTTCAAGGGAGTCATTTAGGATGAATGATATGGTACTTAGTGCAACACCGGAGTGCAACGTTAAACAATCACCGTGTGCAGAATATGGCATGACATGACCCTAATGGCAGCTTGTGGGCAAGTAGAGCAAGAAAGGCTCATGTGGCATGACACACGTTTTATCACTGGGAACTTCCAGCCACAGAGCCCTTTTAAATGGTAAGGCTGTCATTTACTTAAAAATTTAACTTCCTGTGACAGAGTTTTTAAATTATGTTTTTATCACTAAATGACTCTTTGTATCATGGAAAAGTATGAGTGTGGTGTGTTTCTATTGAGGCGAGTTCTCCATCTGCACTTACGCCTTAAACTCACTTAGCAGTGGGGGAGCAGTGCTAAAGGAGTCACTGCCTATATTCTCTCCAGAAACTGTTCCCTCTAAGAGCTGCGGCCACCAAGGACAATTAGTTTAAAGAGTGTAAAATAGCCGGTAAAGTATGCAATTCCGAGTGAAAAGACTCCCCCTTTTTTTTGAGCGAAAGAAAACAGTATGTTAATATCATACTTGGTCACAGATTAACCCCCCTTTTTTCTTGATTTCCAGTTTATCTGTTACACAAAAGTAACCCTCTTACAACATTGCTTTCTATGCAACATAAAATTCTTTGAGACATACAAGCATTTGAAACTCTTTAGAAAGAAATCCTATAGCTAGTTAAGAATTGTAGATCTAGAGTCAGACATCTAACTTTAAATTCTAGGTCTGCATATTATATTAAGTCTGCAATTTGGGGAAAGATTATTTCACCTTTTTTTTGCCTCCACTCCATTATTTGTAAAATTAAACTTGTATATATGTCATGGAAAACTAAAAAAGATTAAATACATTAGCACATGTAAACCACTTTCAAAAGAGGCTTTCATATAATAAGAACTCAATAAATAGCTGCTAGTACTGACTAACGTTTCAATATTTTGTCAGGTGTCATTTAACAGACCAATTGTTGTAGAAATCAAAATTTAAGAAATAGTGTAGACGATAGTACTTACTTTTATTAAGTGTTGATAATATAGGCAGGTATGGCTATTTTTATAGTATTTAAATTGAAAAATTTAAACTGCAATGCCCTTGATAGCCAATACTAAAATTCTAAAATTAGTTTTAAAACAAATTAAGTTATGAATTAAGACAATTAAGTTCTGATTAAGATGTTGCTCAAGAAAAGTATTTGTGAAATGACCGTTGTAATAAAACAATATAGTACCTTGAACAGAAGGCTTAAAAATATACTGGGGAGAAAGGGAGTACTACTAGAAACTAGAACGTATTTCTTGTCACTTGGAACCACTCGCTCAGAGTCCAAAAAGAGTCACAAGAATTTATGCGGAAATGTCTTGAGGGAGGGCTAATGTTTTGTACCTTCTTTCAGAAGGGAGACGAAGTGCTAGTAGAAGAAACTTTAAGGAAATGGCTTTGGATAACTCATGAGTTCCCCTGGAATTACCAAGGCATACTGAATGGCTACATAGGAGTTATCCAGAGAAATCTTAATATGAGGATATGGTTATTAGCCTGAGCAGCTGGGCAGAGACAAAACAGGGACTTACATTTGAGAAGTACCCGCCCTTCCAACAATGGCAAAGTAAAGCTTGTAGTAATGTGTTCCTCATGTGTGGCCAAACATGCAGCCTGTCTAGAGCCATTTAAAATTGAATTTGAATCAAGAGAATTTCTATCAGTGGATGTGAGGAGAACACTTGACAATCAAGAGCTAAGGGAAGCCCCTTACTCGTGGGTGTTGCTTTCTGATCCAGCAAGAGCCCTCTGAAGATTTCATGACATCATCAAAGATTCCAAGACTGAATTTCAAGCATCTGCCATTACCAAAGGGCCTGAGCAATCTTAAAAGGGTTTCAGTTAGGGGAGAATATTTCCTTTCCTTCTCTCGCTCTCTCCAGATACTCCAATCTCAGAGGGATCAGTAACTGCACTGAGTAAATGGATGAGTACAGGGTAAATGAGCTATATTCTCTTCTAAGAAGCCAGGAACCCACCAGCAACCAAGACCTAGGTGGAATGGGGTGGAAGGAAAGACATGTTCTTAAATTATATATATTAATGCGTTTTGATTATATATCATTAGCTGCACTTACTCAAATCCACGAGTTCCACTTAAAGTATTACTTATCATAGACAAGTGCTCCTTGGCTCTCCTTTTCTCTCTTCTCTCATCCACAGGACTTTTCTTTGAGAAATTTGCTCCTCCCCCATTCTTATCTATGTTATTCATGTGAGAATTATTGTGTTTTCAGCTCCAAGAATGTGTCATAATTTGTTTAAGCCGATCAACAGATCATATTTCCTGGTCATTGAGAAACAGTGAGATCTTGGTTGGAGATGTCAGGAGACACACCCACATTCCACAGGTAATTCAGTGAGAGAGACCAAGCTCTTTCATGGAAGAATGTGGAGTACGAAACTGCTGCAGCCACTTAGCTAACACATTGGAGAGGCCTTATCCTCAGCTGGGTAACTGGAGATTAGGGCCTACCAGCAGAGAGCCATTGTTTGAGCCATTGTATAGAAGTTAAGTGAAGTTAGCTCTCCTAGCTATATAGTTGATTGAACCAGTAAATATTACTTCCTCTTTAACCCAATTGGAGTTATTTTTGTGTCATTTATAACATGAAATGTCCTGAGAAATAATTCGAAATGTTTGGTGCCTTCATATGAACACAATTTTACAAATATGCTTCTTGACAGCAAGTTCAAAAAAAAGTTTTAGTCAAATTGACACTATTAAAAAAGGACCTAATATCTCAAACTTCAAGATGCAATTTATGTTTGGAATTATCTATTTCACTGCAAATAACTCCTGCTATTTTAGATTAGTCCCTTTTATAAATGTTTAAGGATGACGAACATTATGATTTAGCTTAATAATCTAGCATGAAATCAATTCTCTGAGGATAAATGAGAAGAGTCATATTTACAGTAAATTAAAATTTGTCATATGTTAAACTAATTTAAATGACATTAAAAAGGCAAAACCAAATTTATCTAGGCGAAATATACTCATAAAACTATTGAGATTTGAAGGGAGGACATACTTTAATTCTGCCTCCCCTCAGTATCTGTATATTACACAATTATTTGGTTTATCACATTTGGCCTCTAGTCATTTCTTTACTCTTCATTACAAATTAGCATAATTACTAAATGTTTATTAATTTCAGATATATTACTTTAGCTGTAAAGTTATTTTCTTAATCATACTCAGTAACAAATTAATATTAATCCTCGGAAATAATAACATTGCATTTCTTTCTGCTTTGTTTTCAGATTTATTCCTGACCCTCAGCTCCAACAGCGTTAAAAAAAGAAAAAAATAACATACATTTTCTATTGTGCTTTGGTAATTATTTCCTTCTGCTCTGCTATCTGGAGTAAATATTAGGCCACAGGGTATGGTCCTTAAGGGGTAACTTCTTCCAATTTCATGTATGAATAAATAATGTTGTTTGGAGAATTCTAGCTTTAGTAACATTAGTTTTTACACAGACTATATTTCAATAGAAAGATATGAACAATATAGCAGCCACCTATTGGTTTATTGAATTCATAAAAATGGTAATATCCTTTTTCTTATTCTAGCAATGTGTAAATTACAGTATTTGAGAGAGCATAGTCATAGTTTATTTACAAGTATTCTCATTTATCAGAAAACTAAAATTTATTTGAACTTGTAAAACAAAATGACCTATATATACCAATATCATTAGTCTAAAAAAAATAATTATTTACCTCTCAGAGCCCATGAGCTAGGCAAAGATGAGATGGAGATGATCTGATTAAGACGTTGTTCAGGAAAAGTATTTGTGAAATCGCCATTGTAATAAAACAATATAGTGCTTTAAACAGAAGGTTTTAATATATAGTTTAGAGTTTCATCACTCTACGTATTTCAGATGTGGGGATAAATATAAACCTAAGACATAGTTAAGGTAAACATTGGGAAACAATTTGTTTTCTTTCCTTGAAATCAAAGTTATCAATCTCTGATTAAAACATAGTCCAGTTTCATGACTAAAGTATTGGCTGGTGGGAACCAGAATTCAGCTGATCTGATATTTAGGAGGTGATTATTGATCCTGACATCAATACGGCTTTTAGGGTCACCCAGATTGCTCCATCACTGACAGGGGGCAATCAGATTATTCTCACTATTCCTGGATTTTTTGTGATTTACATAAAGAGACTCTATAGGTGATGCTACACATTTTAATTTTGTTACTTCTAACCAAGAATAATTTAACCAACAGTCATATGCAATGTTCCTCATAAAAATGAATAGAAAGCTTATCAAATAATTGACTATAATAGGTTTATTAATTGATATGGTTTGGCTGTGTCCCCACCCAAATCTCACCTTGAGTTGTAATAATCCCCATGTGTCAAGGGCAGGAGCAGGTGGAGGTAACTGAATCATGGGGGAGGTGTTCCCCCATGCTATTCTCATGATAGTGAGTGAGTTCTCATGAAATTGGATGGTTTTATAAGCATCTGGCATTTCCCCTGCCGAAACGCATTCTCTCTCCTGCTGCCCTGTAAAGAGGTGGCTTCAGCCATGATTGTAAGTTTCCTGAGGCCTCCCAAGCCATGTGGAACTGTGAGTCAATTAAACCTCTTTTCTTTATAAATTGCCAAGTCTCAGGCAGTTCTCTATAGCAGCATGAGAAAAGACTAAAACATTAATCAAATCATGTTTGTCATTCCTTCTATTATACCATTAAAATTAAAATCCCAATAATACTAAAAATAAATCAAGATACATGAGGACAGCAATGAAAATTATTTATTTACCCGTATAATAGTTACTCGCAATCATCTGATACTTGATAATACAGTTTAATTTAAATACACAATAATAGGGTTGCCATTTTATTTCCATATGAGAAAGAAAATGATATATAGTGCCTTTATCTTTCTAGAGATACAAGGTGTAACAATGTTTAGTTCTTTAAGTTATGAGGTGAAACCATTCAAAAAATAATATTTCAGTCAAATTAATGTTAAAAAAACTATAAATTATAAGAGGAAATATAAGGGAATATTTAATCTTTGGATAAAGTTTTTTTTTTTTTTTTTTTGAGACAGGGTCTCACTCGGCCACATTGGCTGAAGTGCCGTGGCAAATCTCGGCTCACTACAACAACCATCTCCTGGGTTCAAGCAATTCTGCCATCTCAGCCTCCCAAGTAGCTGGGATTACAAGCACCTGCCATCATGCCTGGCTAATTTTTATATTTTAGTAGAGACTGGGTTTCACCATGTTGGCCAGGCTGGTCTTGAACTCTTGACCTCAGGTGATCCACCCACCTTGGCCTCCCAAAATGCTAGAATTATAAGCATGATACACCACGCCTGGCTGGATGAAGTATCTTTATACAGTATTGCATCACTTAATGACAGGATGGGGATATATTCTGAGAAATGTGTTATCAGGCAATTTCATCTTTATCCTGTCATCGTAGAGTGTACTTATGTGCATAAAACTAGGTGGTATACTGTATTTATCTGTTTTCCACCCTGCTATAAAGAAATACCTGAGACTGGGTAATTTATAAAGAGAAGAGGTTTAATTGACTCACAGTTCTCCATAGCTGGGGAGGCCTCAGGAAACTTACAATCATGGCAGAAGGGGAGGCAGGTGCATCTTACATAGAAGAAGGAGAGAGAGAAGTGAGAGTGCAGGAAAACGCTGCCTCTTTTAAAACCATAAGATCCCATGAGAATTCACTCACCATCAGGAGAACAGTGTGGCGAAAATGGCCCATAGTTCAATCATCACTTCCCACCCTATACATGTGAGGATTACAGGCCCCTCCTTCAACATGTGGGGATTATAATTAAATGAGATTTGGGTGGGAACACAGAGCCAAACCACACAATAAACCCTACTACAGGTCTAGGCTATATGGTGTAGCCTACTACTCCTAGACTACAAACCTGTACAGTATGTTACTTTACTGAATACTGTTGGCAGTTGTAATATAATGGTGTTTGTGTATCTAAACATACCTAAACATAGAAAAGGTACAGTAAAAATAAGGTGTAAAAGATAGAAAATGACATATTGGGCAGTGATAAAGTTTTTTAAATTGTGATTAGAGGTTTCACAAATAAAAATTAGTCAAGAATAAGTACAAAATACAAATGTTAAAACTTATCAACAATTCATTTTCTTGTTTCTGAAGTAATACTGTGGTGATACAATGAAATAATATATGCATGTCAAGTCTTCAGAACAGTGACTGTCCAATTAAAGCTACCCGTCAATGTTAGATAGTGCTGTTAGGAACAGGACTTAGAACTGGAATCGGAGTGGGAGGAGAATGAAAAAATAAATATATAGATATTGTCATATTTAAATAAGTAATATTCAAAATTATGGTGCTTAGTGAAGAGACATGCAAGTTCTATACTTTTTAGAAAAGTGAAAATTTGCTTAACCTTTCTAGAAATTAATTTGATCTGTCCCCAAAGCCTTAAATGGGTTTCTTGCTTTTGATCCAGTAATTTTATTACAAATACTCAATTGAAAAAAATATGAAATATATGAGAAAGTTCATTACTATTGTATTTATAAATTAATAAAAAGTTTAGACAGGAGAATTCTATCTTGTTAGGAATAAGAATCTTACATTTAATTTATTAGATACAAGATTTGTGCACATTCTTTATGCCATCTAATTGTCATCTGGAAATAATAATCCCAATGGTGAGTTACTGGAATAAACACAAAAAAATACTGCATGTAAAAATCTTAGTATTTTGCCTAGGGCAGAATATGATGTTAGAGATTATTATTATTGACAGTGTTACTATAATTGCATGTGCATATTAGTTAGGGTTTGCTGAGTTGCATTAACAAACAGATTGTCAAAATTCTGTGGTTTGGAAAACTGATTTTATTTTTTTCTCTCATGTAATACAGGTGGAGGTTCTACTGCAGTAGCAGTTCTTTGTTGTTGTTGTTGTTGTTGTTGTTGTTCAGATAGAGTCTGGCACGATCTTGGCTCCCTGCAACCTCTACCTGCTGAGCTCAAGTGATTCTCCTGCCTCAGCCTCCCAAGTAGCTGGGACTACAGGCGTGTGCCACCACGCCCTGCTAATTTTTGTGTTTTTAGTAGAGATGGGGCTTCACCATGTTGGCCAGATGGTCTCGATCTCTTGACCTCATGATCTGCCGCCTTGGCCTCCCAAAGTGCTGGGATTACAGGCGTGAGCCACCGCGCCCGGCCAGTAGCAGTTCTTTCTATGCAGTTACTGCTGGTTCAGGCTGACAGAGGCTCTGCCATCTTTAACATACAGTTTTCAAGATTGTTGTATTGCTTTCATCCTAATCACCTGAAAGCGTGAAAAACCATGGAGGATCATGATTCAGAAAGTTTTGTAGGTCAGGCCTGGAAGGCACATACATTATATTCTACCCACATTTCATAGGCACTCAGCAGTATACCTCATTCACCCTAGCTCTTTGTCCAGGGGGAAAAATCGAGTGAATTAATTTAGTGATTAGTAATGGTCTTTGCCATATACTTATATATAATGATGTTGTATACTTGTTGATTTTAATAAGATTATTTCTTAGTAAGTCAAAACAACCTATTGAAATTATATTAATGTGTTTTAAAAATGAAAATACATAGAAAATAACAAAATGAAATATGACTGTTAAATGTGGGTGAAAATTGTGAAAGATTTATTTTCTAAAGGGTATAGCTTTAATAATTTTGACAAGGATTATGATTTTGTTACACTGATAGTAAAAAGAGAAAAAAATTATGTAGACGTTCACAAGATATTCCTAGTTAATTAATTACCTCTTATGAACTCCAAAAATTAAAAAAGTTTGAGGCTATGTGTAATATCTTTTTATTTTAATCGAAGTAATTATTTAATGAAGTTTTGACTCTGATTTTAATTATTTAAAGGGTAAGTGGAGTGCTTTACTATTTCTTAAAGGAAATTAAAAGGAAAATCCATGACTCACTGATTTCTGTTCTTTTTCGTAAAATCATTTATCATTCTGTAAATCAGGTTTTTTAGAGAATAATTAAATATTTTCATATTCATTTATTCAACATTTATCAAATACTTTGCGAGAAACTCCCCAAAGTGTCAATGATCATCTAAGACCTCAGTTGAGTCAGGGAAATGCATAAATAAATTGATAAATATGTTGAAAGTGTTATAGGTGTAAAGCACTTTGGGAATCCGAAGTAATTACTACTTAGCCTAGATTGAATGAGAGAGGTTGTGATTATTTAATAGCACCTGGTAATATGTGAGGCTTAATTTAATATCTTAGCTGAACATTTCAGGAAAAGCAGCTGGAAGAACAATTCAGGGAGAGATAAGAACATGAAATTATATACATATATAAATAAGTATATATTATATATAAATAAATTACATATGTCTGTATATATACATGTAATACAATAAAATATAATGCCATTTCCAATGAACAGGGCAGTCAGTTTGGATGGAATATAAAGTTTGTGTTTAGAAAAGGTGATGGACAAATGTTCCAGTGACATAAATTTAGGCAAAATAGTTAGAAATGAGAAGATCAATTTTCTTGTATGGTATGCTTAGAAGTCTATATATTGTCCTGTATGCAAATGTTATCTAACATTGGCTTTGTTTTTTAAGAAGATTTGGTTGGTGATTAAAAATTACAAACTAATGAGGAGACGAGAAGCAACTAGAAGCACAAGTAGTATTTGGTAGCATTCACTACAAGTAGCTGTGACAAATATAAATGTAATGTCCTAAACTAAATTATTTTGTCAAACAGAGAATGAAGAGGTTATTTCTAAGATATGCAGGATTCACTCTCTGGCTATATGTAAGTTGTAAGGGAGATTAAAAAAATAATGATTCTGAGAGTATTAGAACGTATCAGAGTCAGTTGTATAGACGGTTGTGTCTGCAATCCAGAAATTAAATACTAGGAAAATATTGTGTTTCTATTGGTACACTAGCAACCATAAGTGATAGAAATATAGATAAATAGATAAACAAACTATCAAGTTGCCCTTCCACAGATACTGACTATAATTATTGCTAAGGCTGAAAATATTCATGTATTCTCCTTGGTATGCTTTGTTTGCATCTGCTATGTAGAAAATTCAGCTAATATTCAAAATTAGTATTAAAATGGAGAAATAATAAATACATTTAACATCCAAAGAATTATTTTCATTTATGTTTGAAAAAAGAATGAACAGTTTCCACTTGTCAGATATGAGTGGACGTTTATCATGTGATGCTTGCCTGGAGATACAGAGAAAATGAAGAAAATTCTAAGACTTATGCAGTGCATTAGAATGATAAGGTCTTAAGGCTTAGTTTGACATTTTGAACGTGAAAACATATCTCCATTTTAATACTAATTTTGAATATTAGCTGAATTTTCTACATAGCAGATGCAAACAAAGCATACCAATATATAATTAATACAGTTGAGAGATATTGTTTTTATAGCCATAACATCATTAACATTAATCTAAACTCAAGGACATGTCCATAGTCAATGTATACTTTACAAGCATTGTTGGAGAATGTGGAAAAGCATTGAGGCAATTTTACTTTTGTTTCACTAAAGAAAAACGAATGTGTAAAAATATCAGATTGTGGCCAATATTTAAGACTATATGCTGACACCATGGAACTGGGACAGAAATAAAGATGCCAGTGAAAGAAGAAGTTTTCTATCTTAAAATAGCTTCTAGGTTTTCTTTAAGTAACAGAATGTATAATTTTTAAAATACCTAAAAACTTGCAACACTGAAGATGTGCAAAAACAAAAAAAATGCCAATAAGTACAATTAATACATTCAAATATGCTAAAAAGTAATAATTTGAATGCACATTTTTTATTAGTCAAATGTTTAAATAATAGATTCTTGTAAAGAAAAAGTAAAGCCTTATTCTTCCCAATTATTCACAATATCTGAAAGTATGTAGCAAGGTAGAGTTGCCCAGTAGATTAGCTTAAACTACACTTATGAATAGATATTCTGTCTAATTAACATACAATCTTTTTAACTAGTTCGAAAATTTTTAAAAATGTTACTTGAAAAGATATTTTCATTTGTGTTACCAATATCTCCCTAGCCCACCAAAATATCTTACTCAGATTCTACGTTTACCTAGCAAACTTTCTTAATATGTAAAGGTAAGTATACATTATCCCAATTCTTATCAAAATTAGCAAAAATCAAATTCTATAATTCCAATGTATGCTATTCTAGAATTTTAACATAATTACTGGGAGAATAAAGAAAAAATGAGCAGTTATGGTAAGCTTCGTATTCAAGGAAAGCTTTTGCATGAAGTGAGTTTAGATCAGATTTTTAAAGGATATTGTAGCAGTCAGCAAATATAGCTCTCAAAATCTGGGGAGAATGCAAAAATAAAAGGAACCGTAGAGTTTTGAGTTTTATAGGTCAGTATCTCACAATCCTTTTAAAATGACAGTTTTGAATCTATTACAACAGCTGAGGCAAATGTTACAGTTCTTGTTTTGAGATACTTCTGAATCCATGCTCAGAAATAAGATAGCCCATATGTACTGGAATTTTAAAGTAAATATTCTGTATCCCAATGAAAAGGGGGGAAAATGTATATCTAAAGATAGATTTTTGAAATATTGAAAATTTTGTGACTTACTTGGCTTAAATATGTGGAACTGAAAAAGGGAAAGGGGAGAGAGCGGCTATTCAATGAGTACCAACTAAATGCTAGGCACTGTGCATGTGCTTTGTACGTACTGCAATATTTACCCCTGACAACAATTTGTGAATTTCATATGAGTGCCCCTATCCAACAGAAGACATTGAGGTTTAAAGATTAAGTAGTCTTCCTAAAATGACCAAAAAAATGCGGAATTGGCATGCCTATCTAAGTCTGTCATAACGTTTGTTTTTCTCCACTACTTGCTGCAAATATTGCATTTTACACATTGCCTGGCTGGTTAATTTCAATGTAAGTTTCTGGTTGAAAAAAGATTAGCCATTATATTGATACTATTTATGTGTAGTGATTTACACATACAACCTGTAATTTTTATTACAACTCTTATTTTGGATTTCTATGTGAAATTTCAGGAATTTTTTAACAGAAAAATTTTCTTAGAAGAGAATAGTTATAAATAAGGGTGAATTAGATACACTATTAAAAAGAAATACTATTAGTCATCCATCTCACACCTTTTAGTTCATGTATTTTGAAACATTCTTTACCTCCGGTTACTTTACACTCAGCATGAAATTATTCAATTGTTTTGAAAACATCAAAGAACTAAAGAATTGCTCCCAGTCTGCAACTTACAACTGTGTCCCCTGATTAGTCAGGGAAGGTCAAAGGGGCTAATACGTTCACAAAGTACAGGAAAGGGCATACTGAAGAGGATATACTTAATCTTCAGAGCCAAATAATCATTAGCAGTGTTGATGGATAAAGTCGAATATGCAATTGCCACAGGGATAGTACTATATTCATTCAGATTCATAAAATGAAAGTAAGGAGGCATTAGGCTGAGTGGGTAACTCAAATGAGGGATGAAATGCCAAATTTCATAAACTCTGACTATCACGGTCAAATTAAATGTTATCATTTAATTTATACTTCAAATTTAATTTTCTTTAAAGTTATTGTTTAATATTGATATTTTATGTGAAGTAACATCTAGATAAAATTAGATTTTCAACATTAGCTGAATTATATAAACTAATTATATAAACTTTCATTCATATTATTATAAACTAATTATTATATAATTATTATATAAACTTTTGTTCATATTATTAAACTGATTATTATATAAAGTAATTATTATATAAATGTTTGTTCACCAAATATAGAGTACATTCTATGGACATGTGAAGTTTGAGACAACATATTTGTACTAAATTAACTTAAAAAACAGTACTATTATTGCCTTCAAAATCCAGTTTTGCCATCTCCTAGTACAATATACAAATACATTGCCTGCATTTATGAAGCATGCTGATGTGTTGAAAACTATCTCATCAACATTATAATTCAAGATTGTTTATAAGCTTTAATTGAAAAAAATAACAGTACTGTGACAAAATTATCTTTGAAGTTCTATGAAAGAAAAACATGCATTAGTATTCCTTTTCAATATTGAAAATTTCATATCAGTCAATATATTATTTGATAATACGCTTCTAAATAAATTAAATTTCAAACTGCCATTGGATGGTAAAATAGTAACCAATTTTCTTTCATTTCAAAAATGGAAGCCGTTTCCATTTTTCTTTGCCGTATTTTTCCATATTCTTTTCCATCTTTTCTCTCTCTCTCTCTCTCTCTCTCTCTCTCTCTCTCTCTCTTTCTTTCTTTCTTTTATGGTGTTTCACTCTTGTGATCTTGGCTCACCACAACCTCCGCCTCCTGCATTCAAACAATCCTCCTGCCTCAGCCTCCTGAGTAACTGGGATTACAGGCCTGCGCCACCATGCCTGGCTAATTTTTAGTAGATATGGGGTTTCTCCATGTTGGTCAGGCTGGTCTTGAACTCCCAACCTCAGGTGATTCGCCTGCCTCGGCCTTCCAAAGTGCTGGGATTACAGGCATGAGCCACCACGCCCAGCCCAAAAATACATATTTATTTAACATAACTTTTTTAAAACAAACCTAATGTATATTATATTGTAGAATAAAATGATCTCTAGTTTGAATTGTATTAATGGTCAGTAAATCTTCCTTTTCAGACAATGAATAATTATTTAATAACATAAAGATAGTCAATAATTTAAATTCAAAGAGGTTGTACATTGATCTTCCAGATAAAATGCTACTAATCCTAATGATTTCCCATAGCTTGATTTTCATTATAACACTGTATGCTACACATTTAGGTATTATATTCACAACGCTAACTAAGGAACCACTCTTGTTCAGTAGGTTAAGTAAATTAACTGAAGGTTATAGACTATTTCTAGCTCTAGATGGAAACACTACTTGAGGTTGAGCCCTGCCTTAGGCAAAATCATGACATAGGTCTCATAATCATTGTCCTTCTCGCAAGCTCCTATAAGTCTACTGACCTACCTCACTGACCCTTGTGTTCATTCCCCCAGGTGGCTTGCTCTTCCTCACTATATTTTGGATGCACAGTGCCTAACCAGAGTGGCCCTCTTTGCAATGTTTCATGCTTCAAGCTTACTCTCTCCCTTGTATAAAAATTTACTATACTTTAGGAATTAGTTGTCACCTGGAATGCAAGTTGATAGCTAAATAATATTAATAAATTTATCAAATGGTTCTAAAATTATGGGATTATGTCTTATGAGGGTATTTATAGTCTAACTGCAAACAATTCAATGTCTCCTAAGCAGTAAAATATTAAAGAATGGTATAAAAATATCTTCAGAATGTTGAGCCTTTTCTGTATCTATAGATAATCATTCCATTTAAAATTATCCCAATTCATATTCTCCAAAATTTAGTGTAATATTTAGTTTCTTGGTATCTTAACACTGAAATGGGACAATATAATGAGATTCAGCAATTTGTAATACCAAATATATATTTATGTAATCTCATATATTTTTCTAAAGGTTGGCTTCTAAATTAGGAATAAAATAGAAATTTTAAGTCTTGATTAATTTTTAATCATTTTTTACATTGTGATCATTAAACCAATGATTTCATGGCAGGGGATCCAGTTAGCTCAATACATTTGTAGGTGGTTTTATAAATACGAGTAAATTATAATATAATTGGGCCTGAATTTTATATTTCATGGAAACTATATAGCTAAGATAATATTTTATATTAGGAAACATGCTCCTTTTATTATTAATTTTCAGAAAGATACAAGGATTGAGAAATATGTTTCATAGAGATCAATATCATGATAAATTATTTACTATTTTCCTACATCTGGTGTTGGAAAAATACGCGGTTAAGTTTCCAATAATAATTATAACTTAGTTTCATCCCATGTTTATCACCCACTTTCCCTTATATTCTTGGTAAATAAATAAGAGACCAAAACAAATTTTTTAAATCAATAATGTGTGACCATTTTGTTGCCTTTAAGAAAACAAATCAGTGGAAGTATAATAATTCACTATACAGATCTTAATATTATTTTTAAAATTAGAAATGGTGCATTAACAACACCTCATTTCTATAATCCTAGGCTTTAAAACCTAGTAACTAAAGTGTTAAACATCTCCCTGTTGCTGTTGAGGTTGCACGCTATTCCATAGTACACACCCTCAATCTTCACTTGTCAAGATAAGGGTAATCAATCTCAATTCCCCATAAAATGTAATTTCCATTAGAGACAAGCAATAAACACTGCCAATTTCTTGGTAGCATTGGACTTCTATAAAATAATCCCCTTTAACAGAGACCAGGGAAAAATACTTTATTTTACCACTGAGATACTGATATATAGAAGCAGAAAAAGTCAATTTATCTTATCTTATTGAGATGTCTATAATTAATGTGTTTAGTTTTTTTTAAAGGTTAAAATAGAAGTCAGTGTAACTGATTGCTGATTGTTGCTGAAGGGAAAGAGCAGCAGGCTCCACAAAGAAGAGGCTATTCTTTATTAAAACCATAATCCACATAATCTCGTATATGTCTTAATATCCCTAAACAAGGCAAAAGCAGTTCATCAGTTCAAAACATGATCACTGATATCATATTAAGTAAAATACTCTGTGTGAAGTAAAAGTTATGGCCTCTATCCTTTGGAAGCTTATATTTAGTGTGTACAAAACACTACAATTCAAGGCAACACTTTTTTTCTTTCTTCCCAAACATCCAAAAAGAAAGAAGTACTCCTAACAGAGGATTCATATGCTGTTAACATGTAGTCATATTGTCATATATGAATGCTTACCATATTAATTGCTGGTGACTTTTCTAAAACATGAGTTATCATTTTTTGTTGCCATCTTTGATGTTCTGTATTTTGCTTTTGGTATAATCTCACAAGGATGTCATGAAATAGCACTTAAATCTTCACTTAAATGGGCTTCACTTAAATCTTCACATGATTTTAACACAATCCTAACTCTAGTGTAGTCTCTCATGTGTCACTTTCTCTTCATTCTTGATCTGCAGACATGTTACTCTTCCTCATCCCTTTGTCTCCTCTTACCAGCACTGTTCTTCGATCCTATTAACTTTAATGTATCCCGCAGTACTCATCTTCGATGCTCGGTCTAACACTCAAACCTTGACTGAGAATTGATTTGTCCTACTCCAAATTTTCTCCATTGTATGTTTTATGTAGTCTCATTTAGTATTGTAGTCTCCTGTTGACAGCCCCTCTTACTATCTTGTGAATTCCTCGATGGCAAAGGTTGTATTTTACTCATCATATTACTCAATGCTATCTTGATAGTTTGCACCTTTGCGTGCAAAAACTCATGCTTTCTAAATTAAAACTTGGACAAACATTCTAAAAATGCCAAAACAGACACTAAGAACAGGTAGAATTAAAACATTGTGTTAGATATTGACATTGGTATTACTGAATAGAGATTTAAGGGTAATACTACATGTTATTTGAAGTGTTTTTGATCCCTATCTGTTTATTCCAATGTGTTCATTTCAAATGGATTTCACTGTTGTCAAAACAGTAAGTTTTGTTTACATATGTTTAATTGTGTCATTTTAAAGTAAATTGATGCAAATACATGGATAATGTATTTTCCTTAATATAATAACTAAATGTAATACAAATGTTTTATACTACTGTTGGTTTTTTTGTTTATTCACCATCAATGTTACATAGAGCTTGCAAAAGGCAAGATCATTTGTCATAAATCAATTAATATTAAATGTTATAGAAATAGTGAAAACCAAAATGATCTTAAACTTATGAACTAGAATATATAACATGATGTTGAGGAAAAAAATAAATTATGGTTGCCGAGTTCCCATAGAACAACATTTATAGTTTAATTAGTACGTACTATAATGTTCCACTAAACTGTATCCATTTAAATATTTCTCTTCTCCACTAAGCACATAACACTTCAATATCTAAAACCTTGGTGTTTTCTGTTGTTATTCCTAGAACAATATCTGGTAAAACAATGGGTCCTAAAATAGTATTAATAATATTAATCAAAATTCAATTGTATCAGCAGCATTACATAAAAAATGCTAGGCCAGGCACAGTGGCTGACTCCTGTAATCCCAGCACTTGGGAGGGCCAGGTGGGCGGATCATCTGAGGTCAGGAGTTCGAGACCAGCCTGACCAATATGATGAAACCCCATCTCTACTAAAAATACAAAAATTAGCTGGGCGTTTTGGCATGTGCCTGTAATCCCAGCTACTTGGGAGGCTTAGACAGGAGAATCACTTGAACCCACAAGACGGAGTTTGCAGTGAGCCGAGATCATGCCATTGCATTCAAGCCTGGGCAATAAGAGTGAAACTCTATCTAAAAAAAAAAAAATTCTTAAACTCAGATAACTATATTTCCTTCTGGGAATTTACTTATTAATTAAATATACTCTTCCCCAATGTGTAGTATCACATGATGATACCTTTTTACAAAGAAAAGCAATAACTTTTTAAACGATCATCCAAATTAAATTTCATTTTGTAAAATGTAAAACAATGTTGTTTACATACCATGTAGATAGTTTTTACTTGTATCATTTTAACTACAGAACTGTTATTGAATAATCTTATCAGAAGTACTAATTCATGAATTTTTCCTGAGAGCACTACTCCAAAGAAAAAATATAAAAACATGCATGCATACACATAAATGTATTAGTATAATTATACAATATTTAAGTTAATACAGTACGGTAGTATCATATATACACGGATGTGTCTGAGAGAGAGAAAAAGGGAGACATGACAGACAGTCTGTTTCCTATCACTAAAAATACAGAGCTGGACAATGGTTTTTCCTTTTATTTTAAAGTATAAAATTATATATAGAAAGCAAAAAACAAAATTCCTCCTTTTGAAATCTCTTTAGTCCAAGATTCTCTTTAGAAATGTAAGAATTCTGTATGTCTACAAAAACAAAGATTTTACTTTAAAATAGCTTTAAAATAACAATTAAAAATACTTTCTGTCTTTTTTCCAGTCTGTAATACAGGTCTGGCTTACTTTCTACATTAGAAAATGCACCTCCTACTTTATTTAAGAGGTAGGCAAAAATGTCTCATATATCTTTGCCTGCATTCAAGAAATAAGCTGTTCAATATCATGGCATATGATCTGTGGCAATTCCTTCAGTGAAGCTTATTCTTACAGTACAAAAACATGTATTTTAAAGATAACTTTTTGTATGAGAGCTAACATTTCTTCAAAGAGCCACAAAGCTTAGAAAAGGAGATAAAATGGAGATGTTCTTCTTCTTTGAAGACACTATTGAGTATTCACGCCAAGTGGTTTAAGTGTATTTTGCAAATCATTACATATTATCAAGACTGTTCAAAGATAATTCAATTGTATATTATCAAATTATCATTATAATTTTCTGTATATTTCTGTTCAGTATGATCAGATGATTAATGATAAGATTCCACAAGATAATTTTCTGTTTCATTCACTAAGAAAGGGGCTAAGCCAAAAGTAAAATGATGTCTAGGAGAATTAGCCGAATCAACTAGGAAACTGTTCTTCACTTCTTGCTTATTTATTATGCCTTCTTTTCAAAGTTACTGAACCTCTTTCTTCTCTCTCTCTCTCTCTGCCCTTCTCAATCTTCTCATCCCACTGCTGGAATGGAATTTCTTCCTAATGAAATCCAAAAGCTAATATTATTTTTCCTTCATAATATAATTATATTGTATAAATTCTGAATTTACTCAGTGCACTTCTTTTTCTTTCTTTCTTTCTTTTTTTTTTTTTTTTGAGACGGAGTCTTGCTCTGTCACCAGGCTGGAGTGCCAATCTCAGCTCACTGCAGCCTCCACCTCCTGGGTTCAAGCGATTCTCCTGCATCAGCCTCCCAAGTAGCCGAGACTACAGGTGCGTGCCACCACGCCCACCTAAGTTTTGTATTTTTAGTAGAGACAGGGTTTCACCATGTTGGCCAGGATCATCTCGATCTCTTGACCTCGTGATCCGCCCGCCTTGGCCTCTCAAAGTGCTGGGATTACAGGTGTGAGCCACTGTGCCCGGCCTATTCAGTACACTTTTAAAATGGATCCTAGGCTTATGAGTTCTATTTGTACCACACTGCAATCTTGCACTAAGTCAATATAGTATGTTCAAAAGAAATTATACTAATATTTATTTAATATCTTCAACGCCAAGTATCATCTTCATTATTGTCATCTTCTTCTTCAGTATCATTATCATCATGATCATCATCCACCATTCCTTTAACACCTACCATGGTCAAGCCTTGCATTAGATGCTTCACAAATGATGTAAATTTACTTTATTCGGTTTACAAAGCAATCCTATGAAGCAAGTAATATGATGTTAATTCTTCTGATGGGGAAAATGAGGATCAAAGAGGTGAACTCATCTCTTTAATTAACTAATCCCAAAATTAAATGATCAGTTAACATTTGAATCTGTATTTGTATGGATACAGCATTGAGCTTATTCCACTATTCCATTCCAAAACAAAGCATTTGGAAGGTTAATTTAAATATATATTTTTAAAATGTTTCAATTATGTCTGCTATTCAAGCCCTGTGCTACCAACAAGGACTAATTTATGACCAGATATTCTATGATACATCAGGAGAAAGAGAGAAAATATATATTTCCTCTCTCTGGATTCCCAAAAGCAATATCATCCATAAATATGTTCTAAAATTTGAGGCCTGGTGCAGTGGCTCATGCCTGTAATCCCAGCAATCTGGGAGGCCAAGGAGGGCAGATTACTTCAGGTCAGGAGTTTGAGACCAGCCTGGCCAACATGGTGAACCCTTATCTCTACTAAAAATTCAAAAATTATCCAGATGTGGTGGTGCATGCCTATAATCCCAGCTACTCGGGAGGCTGGGGCAAGAGAATGGCTTAAACCCAGAAGGCAGATGCTGCAGTGAGCCGAGATGGCGCCACTGCACTCCAGTCTCAGCAACAGAGCAAAACTCCATCTCAAAAAAAAAAAAAAAAAAAGATAAAATATCAACTTATAATTTTCTTCCTGGTAACCTTAATGACAGCAACACTAGAACATCAGAATATATATCTGCAACCCAGAAGAGAATTTCCTAAAATGTTACTAGATAAGCCCTTGAGTGCTGCTGTGACTGTTCCCACATAGTAGAGTTCCTACCTCTGGGTTCCTCTGACCTTTCTCAGCTGAGAATATGTTGATCACTCACATCGATCAAGGCTCTGTGGGCAGTCTGGGCAGTACTACAGAACGACATGCACCAGTCACTTATGCATTTTAGCACTTGCCTAGTTCTCCCTTAGTTAACTGACTAGATCTTAATTATTCGAAAGCATGAACCAGATAGTTTTCCTCATTCCCTCTCTCCCTCCCAACTCCCCTTCCCACTCCCTCCCTTTCTCCCTCCGACTACCTCCCTCTCTCCCTCCCACTTCCTCCCTCCATTCTTTCCTTTCTCCCTCCCTCCCTTCCTTCCTTCCTCCCTCCTTCTCTTCCCTCTTTTCTCCTTTCTTCCTTTCCTCCCTCCTTCCTTCTCTTCCTTCCTCCCTCCCTGCTTCCCTTCCTTCCTTCCTCACTTCCCTTTTCCTTCTTTCTTCCCTTCTTTCCTTCTTTCCTTCTACTTATTTTCTAATACCACCCTTTTTTATCTAGTCCATCTGTCCTCCCCTCTAAACAAGCTCAACCCATGTACTACTTACAGAACTAAACACATAGCAGATATTTCTTAATGGATTAAATGAATTCAACATAAGTGACAGTAGATCTGAGCTGAAGATTACGGATTGGTCCATTTTTCAATAGACCATTTTTATATACACTCATCAATAAGCCAAATTTGGTTCCAAATTAAATGTTCAAATGAAACTCTTTCAGAACCATAAACCATGCCCTGTACATTGTGTGGCACATAGTATGGCCTATTTGCTGAATGTGGAGAAAAGAAGGGAGAAATAAAATTTTTGAATCTTGCCCATTTAATTTTCTATTGTATATATAACATATATATCACACACAGATATATAGATATAGATATATAGATATAGTTTGTTTGTTTGTTTGTTTTTTGAGACAGAGTTTTGCTCTTGTTGCCCAGGCTGGAGTGCAGTGGTCTGATCTCAGCTCACCACAACCTTAACCTCCTGGATTCAAGCAATTCTCCTGCCTCAGCCTCCTGAGTAGCTAGGATTAGAAGCGCGCGCCGCCACCACATTCAGCTAAATTTTTGTATTTTTAGTAGAAATAAGGTTTCACCATGTGGGCCAGTCTTGTTGTGAAATCCTGACCTCAAGTTATCCGCCTGCCTTGGCCTCCCAAAGTGCTAGGATTACAGACATAAGCCACCAAGCCCGAACCATACATGATTTTGAAAATAAAAATCATTATCTATTTTCCAGCCGTCAAGATGATATATTTTGATTTAGTGACCATTTAATCCAAGAAAGGGAAAGTGTACATATTTACCTTGGAGAGAAAATTGGCTGGGTTTGGTGGCTCACACTTGTAATCCCAGCACTTTGGGAGGCCAAGGAGGGCAGATCGCTTGAAGTCAGGAGTTCAAGACTAGCCTGGCCAACGTGGTGAAACCCCATCCACACTAAAAATGCAAAAATTAGCCCGGTTGTTGGCGCATGACTGTAGTTCCACCTACTCAAGAGGCTGAAGCAGGAAAATCGCTTGAGCCCGGGGAGTTACATTAAGTTGAGATGGGTCCACTGCACTCCAGCCTTGAGTGATGGAGTGAGACTGTGTCTCAGAGAGCGAGAAAGAGAGAGAGAGAGGGAGAGAGAGAAGATAAAATTGGAAAGACACTGCAGATGAAGCATAATATAAAAGAATAAGCAACACATGAGAAATAGAAAGAAATGTGGCTTCTCAAGAGAAAATATATTTGGAAGAAAATTTAAAATTTCAGGTAAGTATTGAGAGTGGATTTACCATTTGAAATATATAATTTGATAGTTAAGCACTAAATAATCTTAAGGATGAGAATAACAAAAGACAATGTATATATAAAAGTTTAGTTTCACAAAAAGAGTAGCAGTGTGATCTGTCAGTTATGGACATCCATTCACTGGTGATGATGAGATTCTGGCATAGATTAACTACATAAATTAAAGACATGAATGAACTGGAAGCTAATTTAACAGCATTGTTCAAATTATCATTATTTGTATTTTCTCCTTTTAAAATTTTTAAAAAGAATCTTCTCCATTATAATATCCTGTTTCTGTATAGAAGAATCACAAGAATAATAAATAACATGATTTCTCATAGCTTATATTCATTCAAAGGGTTTACTTATATAAGATTTTTAATGAGTTATTTAGAGCATAAGAACGTTTATGTCATTAACTAAGATTCTATACTATAACTTGTGTTATAGTATAGAAAATTTTTATGAAAGATAAAAGTCTACATTCTTTGTCTATAGTTCAAATAAATACAGCACTGTGGAAATTACAGCGTCTCTGCCTCCTAAGGGTATGTTTACATGATGGATCAATAGAGCTACCTTTAGAAATCCCTATCAATGTATGAAGTCGTTGTGATGAAAATTCCCTATTGCTGATAACATACCAACAAAACTGTCAAGTAGCCAAGGATACAAAGAAATAATAGTCATGGCCAGGATTAGCACAAAAGGACTATTATAATAATGGAATCCATAACTTATATTCAGCCTCAAGATGTATGGATTAGTGATGAAAACTGCTGATCCTACCACATGAGCACAATTTTCGTGATGAGCATCATTATTATCTGCAAATGAGAAAACGCTTTAGGTCTGAAAGAGTCAAGGAATGACACTATGGTCTGAATTCTGCAGTAGGTGGGACTGGAATGTGATCAGGACTGCCTTCCTCAGATATCCTTCTTGTTTACCTTCTTAGCCCGCCTTTATTGCATTGATGCCATAGGTAGGATCAGTTCTACAAACACTGCCACTTCATTTTTAAAAAGAACTAAGTTCTTAATTCACATGGATGATCTTCAAAATTGTTTATAAGCTGAGGTGGACTATTTAGCAGGCTGTTCTCTGCAAATTAAAATGGAATGAATCAAGAAGTACTGCCATTTACATTTACTTAAGCCCCATTTATCTCTAGCATTGCCTTGCCTTTAAACAATATAGTAGACAATAGAAAAAATCATGTTACTTGATCTTGAAAACCAGAATGTAAGATGATAGCATTAAATAAAGAAGGTCAGAGGAAACTTTTGGAGGTAATAAATACATGTATATCATAGACTGTGGTTATGCCTTCATGGGTGTATACTGTCTCCAAACTCATCTAGTTGTGTCCATTAAATATGTACAGCTTTGTGTGTGTCATTCATAGCTTAATACCTTTTTTTTTTTAAGGAAATAGCATGAGGCCAGGTGTGGTGGCTCATGTCTGTAATCCCAGCACTTTGGGAGGCCGAGGTGGGTGGATTGCCTAAGGTCAGGAGTTCGAGACCAGCCTGGCCAACACGGTGAAACCCCGTCTCTACTAAAAATACAAAAATTAGCCAAGCATGGTGGCAGGTGCCTATAATCTTAGCTACTCGGGAGGCTTAGGCAGGAGAATTGCTTGAACCTGCGAGGGGGAGGTTGCGGTGAACTGAGATCATGCCACTTCACTCAAGCCTGAGCAAGAGCGAACTCCACCTCAAAAAAAAAAGGAAAAGAAACTATCATGCATAAGAAGACTAGCCATATCTGCATATCTGTGTGAATGGAGGGGAGATTCAAAGTTCCATTTTTAAGCAATACACAGTCTATTGGCTTGCCTCCTTGTCATCCTTCTGCCATACTGACTCCATCTCCTACCTTTATCTCCAAATAGGTAGAAAGATGATGGACACATGATAGATAGATAGATAGATAGATAGATAGATAGGTAGATAGATAGATAGATAGATAGATAGGTAGATGATAGATAGGTAGATAGATAGACAGATAATAGGGTGAGGATAAGGCAGGAGGGAAAGTTTCTTCTTTCTGCTTTACATATGGGTATAGAAAAGGTGGTCAGCTTCGCTGAATCTTTTTTAAAGGAACAGATATTTTACAGCTCAGGACAAACAATGCTTCCTTGGTAGGGAGAAGGAAATGGGACCTTAAAAGTTCAATAAAGAGGCCAGGCGCAGTGGTTGACGCCTGTAATCCTAGCACTTTGGGAAGCTGAGGAGGGCAAATTGCCTGAGCTCAGGAGTTCGAGACCAGACTGGGCAACATAGCATAGACCCTGTCTCTACACAAAACACAAAAAGTCAGCTGGGCATGGTGGCGCGTGCCTGTAATCCCAGCTATTTGGGAGACTGAGGCACGAGAATTGCTGGAACCCCTGAAACAGAGGTTGCAGTGAGCTGAGATCGCACCACTGCACTTCAGCCTGGGCGACAGAGTCAGATTCCGTCTCAAAAAAAAAAAAAAAAAAGTTCAATAAGGGAAAACAAACACATGCTGGAAGAAGAGGAACAAGGTGGCTACATTCTGGAGTTCTCTTTTGTGATTTTTACCTTGGACATGTTTCCATGCTTAGAAGATAACTAAACTGGTCATGCACAGATGTCACAGTTTTTTATATATGGTTAACTTTAGGTTTTGATGGAAACACAGAACAATCTTATCTAAATATAGACTATTAATATAATAATGTAGACCCTGTTATTTAAGGATGATACCTAATAGCATGTGAGTTGTGGAAGGTAAGGTCCTACAAGAGTCAGTCTAAATGTTTGCTTCACTGAGAGATCTTTTATGATCCCTACATTATATTATATCCTCACTTTTACTTCCTGTAACACCATGTATGTTTCCTGTTAGACCATTCATCACAAGTTAATGCAATCATTTTTAAATGTATGTCTTTAATGAAAAAGTCTAAAATATGTTAGAACAGAATATTTATTTTTATTTTACTGCTGTATTGCATAGTAAAAATCTTAGTATATAGTGGGTGCTTGACCAATAGTCAATGACACACAACACAATGATACAATTCAATTCATCCTTAATCCAAAATTAAAATGTCAGGTATCACTTAAAAACAAGATATCTAGATATTGATTATTTTCCTTCTCCTCAATAACTATTACAATATTCTTATTTCTATATTTTCCTCATAAATATTAATGACTTCTCCATTGCATCAATGCTTTTTATAATTTCTCTGTTGTTTCTATAAAGAGAATTCATCATTTCAACGTTGCTTCTTACTATAAACTTACTTCTTTTAATTAATTTTGAGACTTTCATAGTCTCTTGGAAATTACAATTCTGCCTATTTTTAGAATCACTTTGTTGTTACTTGTATTTTTGCCTATTCTAATGTTTTTCAGTCACCTATCTCATTAAACCTAATTATCAAAGATGGGGTTTTACAGGGGTTGTTTTACCAGTTTAAAATATTATTGGAGAACATCAAAATCAGATATCAATCTGTAATTAAAAATTATAGGCCTGGATATTGTAGCTTGCAAGTCACCTTTTAGGTAGTGACTTACAATAAGTTTTTGATCTTTCTGGCTCACTTCTCTTATATGTAAAGTGAGGTTCAATAAACTTGTACATAAAACACCGGGTCTAATACCTGGAATAATGTAAAAATTCAGATCTTATGTGTGTATACGTGTGTATGTGTGCATGCAAACCCACACATATATGAATGCAAGTATGTGTTTGTAATTTCAAACCAATGTGAAGCGTGAAAGCCTTTTCAAATAATTGAATACTTTCAGGGATAATAAAAGCTGCACATTAGCTACAATGTACACTACTCGGATGACAGTTACACTAAAATCTCAGAATTTAACACTATATAATTCATCCATGTAACTGAAAACCACTTGCACCCCCAAAAGCTATTGAAAGAAAAAAAAATTGAATACTTGAAATTAATTTATAAGCTAAACCTAGCTTATTCTTTCATTCATTAATTTATCCATTCATTCATTTATACATCCATTTTATAAACACATGTTGATCACCTGCTGTTTCCTTAGTTATAATACACCAATAAATAGGCCACCATCTTTGCCACTGAGAAGCTCACAGTTGTGAACTTAGTCAGACATGTTAGCAAATTATGATAATATAATAATATGGTGTTAGAATAGAATAAACACTGAGTGTTGTAAGAGTGTGTATCAGGAAGAACTAGTATTGTATCAGTTCAAGTTATGAATATTGGGCAGCTTATATTTGGGGGTAAACCATAGAGAGCTAATCAAAGCGGCAGCACCAAGAAAACATTTATAGAAAACAATGATTTTGTAATCACACGTTTTCCTAGTCTATAAGCCACCTCCTAGTTGTAGGCAAACAATAAAGTTAAATTAAAATTTATCTTTACTTAAGAATGAATAGCTTATGAGTGTGTAGAAGTGGACATATGGGAGTGTGTGTTGTTGTTTAACAGGGACAATGGTTTATGTCAGGAGGAAAATATCAGTGGTGTTAGTTATGTGAAACTGTTTTCAAAAATTACCTATTTCAATTAAAAACACCCTTATGAAATGCATTTTCCTACATGCGCTCATGTGTGGGATTGTCTTAAGGCACCTTCAAACATGTGGGTATCATACTTGCTACATGGACTAAATCCTGCTGTACCAACCTACTTGAAATTAAATCTGTGTATCTGAGTAGTCCTAGGGAGGTCATGGGTAATTTCCAGAATATTCAGCCCTAAGCACAACCTTAAATAGTACTAAAAAAAGTAATGCTTTATTAGAGTGCTTATCAGCTATGTTATGAAACAAAAAATGATTTCAGAGATTCATAATAAGCCTATATATAAAATTACTGTTCTATCTTTCAGCCTCTGTGTTAAGAGAATGAATGAGATTAGAACTCCTGAAGTACATAAACTGGAGAAGCTGACTCTGTGATTATTTTTCACAACATTGGCCATGACTATTTTCTTATTATAGATCCACACAGGAAGAACATAGCTGTACTATGCTATGTCACATATTTATAGAAAGAAAATACTCAAGATTCAGAGTTTCTTAAAAAATTCATTTTTTATTTTTATGTCAAGCATGTAATTAGGACCAGCCATTATGCTAAGTGTCATCCATAAAAAAACTGAGGAACTTCACAGAGAATTGAGGGAGACAGACAATTAAACAGACAATGAAAATGGAGGATGCTGGACAAATTTTTGAGGGTTTTAAGCATTAGAATAATAATAACTCTGCTATGAGAATAAGTAGGTGAACTAATATTAAAATAGTAAAACAGGAAGTAAAAACTAAAATGTTAGAAGGTAACACTAACCAACAAAAGGAAAATACAAAGACGCTACAGGCAGCATACCAGGCTAACAACTCAGTCAGGGTTCCTTGGCCTGAGGCAATCAGAGATACTGTAGGGTTATGTACGACTGAATTTCCTGCAGGGAATCCCTGGATACTCAGGAACTAAGACAGTGAAAGGAAGAGTAAGTAAATGCAGCTACTTGTTTTTCTTTTCTGTACACTCAGTAGGAGAAGGTGAAGAAGAGAATGCAAGACTGGGAAACAGCAAAAAAAAATCCCAGAAAATATTTTATTAAGTAGAGCCCTAAATATTAACAAGGCATGAAGCACTGCTCCTTCCCCCTGACATTCACATCCTCAGCACATTCTTCCTCCATCCATGGCTGGCTTTATTATTGCTGGGATAGTTAAACTCTTCAGGAAAAAAACTCCAGTTATTAACTCTTTCCAGTCTCAAAGAAGGAAGAAATGGTCAGGCTAAAAAAAAAATTTTATTTTAAGCACATAAAATACAGAAGGCATAAAAGTGTCTTAGCAGATACATAGCCAGAACTTTTCAAGAATTAGAAACCTATTCTTTGCCTTACAGAATAAAACCATATAGCCAATAATCGAATGAGAAATATTCCTAGTGCTCTGTACAAGTGTTTCCAGAAAGGGGCCCCATCCAGACCCCAAGAGAGGGTTCTTGGATCTCACACATGAAAGAATTTGAGGCTGATCCATAGAATAAATGAAAGCAAGTTTATTTAGAAAGTAAAGGGGTAAAGAATGGCTAACCCACAGGCAGCAGCACCACCAGCCTCCTGCCCCCAGGGCTGCTGTTTGCCCATTTTTTGTGATTATTTCTTGATTATATGCTAAAAAAGGGGTGTATTATTCATGCTTTCCCTTTTTAGGCCCCATAGGGTGACTTCCTGACATTGTCATGGCATTTGTAAACTGTCATGGCACTGGTGGGAGTGTAGCAGTGAGGATGAACAGAGGTCACCCTCATTGCCATCTTGGTTTTGGTGAATTTTAGGTGGCTTCGCAAGCTGTTTTTTCAGCCAGGTCTTTATGACCTTCATCTTGAGCTGACCTCCTATTTCATCCTGTGACTTTTGTAAATGTCTGGGAATGAAGCCCAGTAGGTGTAAGGCTTAGTTTACTCAGCTCCTATTCAAGATGGAGTTGCTCTGGCTGAAACACCTCTGACAGAAGTGTCTCTCTGCTTCTCTCTTGGTCTCTGTACTCATTCATTGCACTCTATCAGAGGGAGTGAAGCAAGTAAGGTAGGTCAGTGCATTTATTCCCAGGCATCTTTACCAGCTTACCTAGCTACATCTGTGTCTTTTTGGGTTCCAACAACTGGTAGCTGCTGCCTCCTCTGGCTCTTCTGGCTCAGGATGGGAACAGCTCCACAGAAATAGTTTTTTCTCTTTTTGTTTCCTTTATACCATGTCTATCCTTTGGTAAACAGACTTTTTGTGAAATTCTCTTCAGATGATCCTAAGCTTGTACCGGGAGCCTAGTGGAAACAAGAATATGCAATACCAAGAAACTCACCTAAGATTTTTAATAAATCCAATTTTATTCTTATGTATTGTATGTATTAGGTTTATGAGGAGATCCAAGACTAATTTCAGTGAGTATTATATTCTATAACAAGCATTTAGTTAGCAGTCACATATAAATCCTAATACTCTTTAACATACATACGTGGTATGGTACGTATGTTACCATAGGCTTTGTGCTTGTACATCGGCTTTGTGTCCCCACCCAAATCTCATCTTGAATTGTAAGCCTCATAATCGCCATATGTCAAGGGAGGGACCAGGTGGAAGTAATTGAATCGGGGGGTGGCTTCCCCCTTGCTGTTCTTGTGATAGCGAGTGAGTTCTCATGAGGTCTGATGGTTTAATAAAGGGCTATTCCCCCTTCCCTTGGCATTTGTCCTACCTGCCGCCTTGTGAAGAAGGTGCCTTGCTTCCTCTCCCCCTTCTGCCATGATTGTAAGTTTCCTGAGGCTTCCCCAGCCATTTGGAACTGTGAGTCAACTAAACCTCTTTTCTTTGTAAATTACTGAGTCTCAGTCAGTTCTTATAGCAGTATGAAAATGGACTCATACAGTACGTGAGTTTCCCTAACTATGTTTTAGGCTTCTTGAGGGTAGGTACCAAATCTCACACATAGTTGGTACTGTAGAGTTCAAATATTTGTTCTATGAATGAATGAATGAATGAACCAATGAATAGATTACTTGAAAGTCAATGGTGCAAAGCAAATGACTTTTTTAAGGTAAAAGGACTGATTTTTAGGATTAATAGAATATAGACAAGAGTTATCTGTCCATTTTTATTAAAATTTCAGGTTTACATCCCAAAGATCTTGTTCTGCTTAAATAATTTTTTCGTATTTCAGTGTTCAGGTTAGAAACCATTAATTGCTTTTCTATTTTTCTTTTTCTTTTTCCTACCTTACTTATAAAACCAAGACCACATTTCTGTGAGAGAAGAGGGATTAACCTATTTTGGAAGTGGAATTTGCATTAACTGTTAGTAATGAATATCCTAGTCAAGGCCAAAATTAAGGTCTGAGCAAGGGCACCATATTGAGCCTTCTCTATTCTATTCCTAGATTGCATTGTTATTGATGTCTTTTATATAACAAGAAACATCAACTCTGATTAAGAAGTGCTTTAATCAGAACAACATCTTATAAAGAGAAAAAAAATCTCTAATACAAAAATGTCTTACCAATGTTAAAAAGAAGCAAATTCTTTTGTGTCCAGGGACTAATTCTCCTTAATTAACATTTTTAACTCTTTATTATGAACTTAACTCTGTCCTTAAATTCTTTTTACATTTCTATCCTTATTAAATAATGTTTGAATTTTTTTTACTAAAATTCATATTCTATTTTTCTTAGACTGTTAGCCCCTTGAGGGAATTGACAAGAGATGATATAACTAGCAAAAGCACCACATGGAGAGTTAAATTAAAAAAAAAAATTCTTGACAAGATAAATTGTGGGTTGCCCATAGGAATCTGAAGAAATTGGAGAAAAACTATTACATTTAAATAACTGGCTGCCTCTAATCCACCCCAGTAGCTATTCATCAGAGGAAAAGAAATTATCAGAAGGGAGGCAAGGATTGGAAAAAGAGTCTGTTTTTGATAAGAGGAAATGATTCTTGTAGGATGTAAATCTATCTTGAGGACTTTTCTCCTCATTACTTTGGTTTCTACCAAAAAAAAAAAAAAAAAAAAAAAGTGGTATCAGGCAACCCAGATGCTGGAAATTGAAGAAGCAACGCTATAATAATCTCTTTGATTGGGGATGATGGAGGCACAAAAATAGCAAAAAGACTGTGAGCACTAAATGAAGACATGTGAACAAATGCCACAGCCCTAGATCAAAGCACATATCCCAGGATGACTTATTTAAAAGTATGTTTATTAGAGCTGTAAATAAAATTAAAATCTGGAACAAGTTATTTACAATGTCATAATGATAATGGTGTTAAGAAATAATATTTTTAAAATTACTTTAAGATCAATCAACAAATATTTACTGTTAGAGGTATCAAGATGTTTTTAAATTAAAGAAAAAGTTCTGTGCATTGCTTTTGCCTGACACTTAATTAAGAAAAGCATTTAATTGGCTTAAATCTGTAAATTTAGTTCCTGCACATTAGACATATTGCCTTAACCATGCTTTGGTTTTGGGCTTTAAAAATCATATTATATATTAAGTGGTAATAATTTTCTTCAAAGTTTTCCCTCTTCAACTTAAATCTCTAGCCATAGCAATAATTTTGTAGTTGGGAAGTGATAGCTAAATCAATTGAAATAATTCATTAGTGAATTTCCAGACATATCAGTATGTTGAACTACTTCAAAAATGTCTTACAATTTCCTCTCAATCTTAGTGAACAAACTGCTCTTCTGTAATATGAAATAGAAGGATTCCTGGTTCTGAATGATAATTAAAGAAACCTTAATTTAGAAAGGGTAATAACATTTTAATTGCAAAACATAAATGATGCAACATGACTTTTAGTTGTATATTCCTTGAATTTGCTACTTAATATTTGAAAAAGGATTTTCCTTTCCTTTGTATTATCTTAGGATCTATGGAGTATTTTTCCATCCTTCATATTACTTTGTTATTCCTCCAACATATAATCATAATGTCTTTTCTCTCACTGAGCTCCTGAGTGGCTGCAAGGCATAAACGTGTCTAATGCAAACGCTAGGAAGGCTCTAGTGGACTTCTGAGACCTCAGTCAAGGAAAAGTGTTGGAATGCAAGCTTGCCTCACATAAACCTGAAGGCTACAGATTACTCATTTTGAGCGAAAAAGATACTGCTGTTTTATTTTGAAAACAAGATTCATATTACAACTCTACACAGTGCAAATTATTTGAAAGGTATTTTTTCCTAGTCACGTTCATGTATTTATCACTTAGAAATCTACTTCTAAACAAATGCTTTAGATATATTGCCTGCGATTGGATCCACAAAAATTCATCTCCAGGAGTAAAATTTAGCATCTGCTCCAGAAAAACCCTTCTCAGGGCTGGAAATCAGGGGCCAGGGATATTTCGACAGCAACAAGAACAAAAATTGGAATGCTCCACAGATGATGGCTGTTTTGTTTCTCAATGTTATTTTATTTTCTCTTTCCAAGTAAAAATCACCCCCAAATGTCCTGTGCTCTAATCAAATTACTCAAGCTTTAGTCCTGAACTTCTTACTTTGCTAATTACAGAGACTTAGGCAATAATAAAGAAACCAGTTAATATGGAAAAAATAATATGGAAGAAAAATACGAAAGCAAATCATATAGAAGAATAATATACTTGCTGCTTTGCAATGTATCTCACATCTAATTACATCAGACTATTAAAACTGATGATAAGATTCATGCCCTCCATATCTACAGTCACCATTGTATCTGTAACAACATACAATGTCACAGGTGAGATTTAAGATAATGATCCCAAGTCATCAAGGACACGTTAAATTATGCTCCATTTTCTCTGTTGGAGAAGCAGGAAAACCTAAAGTGCAAATTATATTACCTGTTTTTTCTTAAGACAGACACTTTAGTAGCTAACTCTGGGCCATGCAAAGTAAATATTTTCTAGGTATTATGACCTGATAAGATTTTATTACACTATTAAGTCTTCATGCTTAAAAGTAGTAGGAAGGATATTTGATAAAGCTTTGTGGTTAACAGTGTTTTGAAACATATTTGCAATTTAATGTAATATGTATTATTAGAGTGGAATTATTAGCATATCAGAGCTTTAAAAAATGTGAATAACCCTAGTTACTATATTGAAAAGGTTTCCTTTATAGACAAGAGCAGATAAAGCTGGATTTACTCATGCATTCAGCAAACATTAGAGTACCTACTCTGTGTCAGAACTAAAAATAATAGATTTTTCAAGATGAATAATCACAGAATTTGTCTTACAAGAATGGTGCTCCCATCCCTGGGGAGAAGATATGAGCAGGAAATACACTGTGAAAATAAAATATGAAAAGGGCTCAGGAACATTCATAAGACATATATGAAAACTGTAACTTGGAAAGTTGCCACATTAATACTTTTTAAAAGTTTTGCTAATGAACTAATCCTGATTAAAAAAAAGATCCTAGATAGTCTCCAAGATAGTAAATATTTTAATACTTCTCAATTAAAAATCCTTTTCTACTATTGTGGACCTGTCCGATTGACATGGTTAGACTTATCAGGAATTACATTGCAATCTACTCTGTACCACTAAGCCTAACATGCTGTTTGTCATTTTCTAATATTTCATATAATTTGCAATAACATTTTCTGTAAATATTTTATTATATAAATTTTATGACTGAAGTGGCAAAAAAAGATATTCAGGAAAACATTTAATGCTTTTTGTTTATTTGCCAATTTAAAATATTTTTACATATTATCAAGTCATAATGGTTATGGCACACCATGCCACAGACAGTTTGACAATTATATGACTTTTAATACCTTAAGAATCAACATTAGTTTCTGAACTAATGTCGGTTAGGAAAATATTGTTTTCCTATACAACTTCCTCTGGTTCCATTTATTAGAGCTTAATTTTTATATAACAATACTCATAACTGTGTTGCATTTCCACTATTTAGTTTAAATATATATTTTAGAATATTTATTACTTAAATGATAATTAGAAATATGTTATTTGTAGATATTTTTATGTAAAAAATACTTCTAAACTTATATTAAATATATACAAACTGTAAGAATATATTGAAACTTAGTCATATAGGTCAAACAACTTGTCTTCTAATTGTTCATTAAAACTTGAGATAAAAACTAAAAAGCTTCATTTTTCCTGCTTTCTAGTAATTACCATTTATGTGATTATATTCTTGTTTAAGCTTATCTACATTAGCTCATTAGCCAGAATGGTTGCTTATAAACTTCAAAGAATGAAAAAATCAATTTCATCATATTTTTATACTGATCTCAGGGACCATGGCTGGTATATTCATTACCATCTGTGTACATAGCTTTGTACAGTACAGCATGTGTGTCAAACCAATTACTATGCAAATCCCAAGATCATCCCCACATTACACTCTCCAGTGACATGAAATTTTGTCTGGCTTAAATAGTCACAAGGAAACATTTTATTCTTAAAATTTTAGTATGTATTTTACTCAAGTTGAAATTCATAGGCAACTAATAGTCATTTTAAAATTGACATCATTTTAAATAACATATAATTAATTTTAACTTTATCAAAATTAACCAAAATACAAACCGAAAAGATGAAAGGTGACTTGAAATATTAAATATGCAAAAATATGGAAAATATTAATTTATAAGAGTAGCTGCAACAGCATAGAAATGGTACTATAAAAATAGTAATTATTTTGTAAGTATTCAGTGACCCAAAAGTCTACATCTTATATAATTGAGATGCTATTCAATTTTACTTACTATCAATAAGTACATTAGTTTTAAAAAATGAGCATTTTTTACTCATTTTTAATGCCAAGTAAAAACACACTTTCTCATTTACCTAATCTCATTAACTCTTTTCTGTCCTATGATCTTCTTGATTCTCTCCCATTCAATCTATTTCCCATTTATACAATTCAATATTTCTTCATCTATTATTTTTCTCCATTTCAACTCTCCTTAAAACAAACTTATTTTTTCTATGCATTAAAAATAATTTTAGGCTGATTTTTGGAGTTTTCCTACAAACTCTATTTTTCCTTTAGATGTGTATAGCATGTGCCTTTCTTGGTTATGAAATTTTTTACTAAGTGCTTTTTTATGTAAGTAAGAAAGATATGATCCATTCAGTCCCAAAGACTTGTAGTCTTGTAGTAAAAACAGGCAAATACACCACTGTGTTGGAGGTTCCACTTTGTCTAGGACACTCCTCATGTCATCTTACCAAAATTGCGGTGCAGGTATATAGTGGGTGCACATACTCACTATGTGCTAGGCAGTGCAAAATGAGGAATGAATAAGAAAGACCATGTTTCTGGACTGGCAGAGGCAATATTAAATATGTTAATATGAGAAGAGTACAGCAGTGTATGAGGATAGAGTGTGACAGGACTGCTATGTTAGATATAATGACTTTGCCATCACAGAGACTTAAAAGAAATGGAAGTGGGGGTCTGGGAAGAGCTACATAAATACATGAAAGGAAAATGTTCTGGAAAAGGACAAAAAAAGCAAGTTCAAAAGTCTCGAGACAGAAAGGAGTAATGTTTTGGTGTACCTGCATCCATGCTGACAAGGGGAGAGAAGGTTAGTGGAAGGATCATGGCAAGAAAGCGGGAGGATGCACCTTACGTTGGGCCCAAGGTAGTGACTTCAGAATGTATTCTAGCTGTGATATAATGGTTTAAATTGAACATACACTTTAATTTGAAACACTGTATAATTTCCAAAAAATATTGAATAGTGTGCAATTAATTAAAATATTCTGTTTTTTATTAATAATGGAGAAATTCAGAGAGGGAAAGACGAAATAATGGCTCACAATATTTTCTTCTTTTCATATAATCTTACATTTGTACATGGTGAGTGAGGCCTTCTCCAATTATTTTTTCTGAAAGAGCCTGTCCCACAGAAATTTTATCTTGCTTAACTTTTCCTCATGGCACTGTTAACCCATATAATAAATATGCATTTCTTTATTGTTCCGTTTTGTCTGTTTTTCCATTATAATGTACATTTCATGAGGTAAGAGATTTTGTCTCTTTTTCTCGGAATTATCTTCTAAATGGCTTGACTGGTGCCCATTAAATGTTGAATGGCTGAATTAATAAATCTCAACTGTTTTTATTTACCCATAATAAATATCTACTGAATGCAATAATGAATGGAGATAACATGACTTTTATAAACACTGACAAAGATTATTCACCTGGCCAAACGTCAGCTGAGATTCTGAACCTTCTCCTAGGCACTTCTATGCACTTCCTTGTAAACTTCAGTTTTAGCAAAGAACCCAGCTAAATCAGTTTACCAGAAACCCCTTCCTTGCTATTTGATCATCCTTAATATCTAATCCAGTTCCTCATTTTCCAACATCCCTTAGGTTGTTCTGATCACCCTGGGTAGTCTTAGCAAGAATCCTGTTTGAATCATTTAGCCAGAATCCCCCTTACCCTGATACACTGACCTCCACCCCACTGTACTCTTTGGTTATAAGTTCCTAACTGCCCATGCTGTATTCAGTGTTGAGCCCTGTCTGTCTCTCCCCGACACCCACAACCCGCCAGGCAGTGGTCCTATCCTTATGATGATCCTGTGTAAAGTCTTCCTTACCATGCTTTAACAAGTAACATTAAATAATTTTTTAACACTACTCTCCTTATTTCTTCTGTTTTCTACTGTAGTTTTAAATTAGATCTATTTTTGATCTTCCTCCAATCTGTTTCTTAAACTGATAATATTCCATATTACAATCTTTTGTCATTCAAAGAAGTTCCTCCCACATTACAATTATAAGCTTTGTATTTAAACACACATTTTTAAAAAAATTTTTTAAAAATTTACATACTATTCTTAACCAAGTTAGTGACAAATTTAACTGAATCTTGCCTACATGAATAATTTCACAATGTGCTAATTGAAGAACAGAAAAGAAAGGACGTCTACTTTTCATAAACATAAATAAAATTCAGATACCTATTTTTTGTAAATTATAGATTTTTTAGTTTTTCAACTCTAACAATAATATTTTCTTTATAAATAGATCAGAAAAATGCATATTTTATAAGTCATGTTTTTCTCGAATAAAATATGTAAAATATTTTTCTCTAAAATAGTATAAGGAAATTATTTTACATATTTTACTTTCAAATACACCTAATTTTAAAATATAGAATAGATAACTAATAATATTTAACCAATAATAATTACCCTTAAATAGTTAAATAAGGCCAGACTTTTTGGAAATGCCTGACTCATATTGTTTCATTTAACATCCATCCAGTTTACCTAACGTACTTATTTTTAGCAAAATCTATAAGTAACAGTATAAAAATGAAAAAAAGGAACACTGAACATTTCCAAGGTAATGTTGCTTGCTCTGTGTGTTGGGATGTGTTTCTTTATTTCAGTAATTTTTCTCTTCCTATTCAAAAGAAGCATCCAGTTATGTTAAATTATTAATCATTTACAATCGTGAATGTTGTACATACATATTCTTTGAACATCTGGTAATAGAACTCTGCCTTTTTGGTCAGCGTAAGTCACCCTTGCATTACCTCAGAAATGTCACTCCCTTGACACTTAATCATGTCAAAACAGTGGAATGTATGTCACTTCTTCTGTGTAGCAAAGATTCCTACAGGAACAACATGAAACCTTTATGACATTTTTCTAATTATCGATCATTTCATGTCCAAGTAGTTGAAGGTCACTTGTTAAACACAGGAACATTTGGTTCATTTTGACATTTTGGATTGACTATGTTACTAGAAAAATTTGTGTTACATGTTTTTACATTTATTTTCTACTAAACTCTAAATTGTTTGATCACTGTGTCTGCTTTTAGTCTCACTAAAGACTATGTATATATTGGAAGAGAACTATACTGTAAACTCCATAAGTTCTCTGAGCCCTGGGGTTGTGTTTATGTGCCCAAATTTCAACCCCCAGGGCAGACACACAATAGATACTTAATTAATGTTGTTGAAAAAAATGTATAAATGGATATCACTTATCCCACTCCAATCTTCAAACTTCCCTGCATGGTTCTTAACATGAGTCTTCTAAGGAAGAATCTGTTTTTATAACCATATTATTTCAGTAACATTTCAAATTTAAGTATCTATATGAATTTCGAAGGAGAAGTGGCAGAGTTCTGTGTCAAGGCTCACTGAGTCAGCAAGACTGTGGTTGGAGAAGATTTGAAGGGGATAATAAGAAGCACGGCTTTGTACTTTTCTCCACTATGAGGCTAATAAATAATATCCTGTTTACGGAACAATATCAGATTGGAATAATTTGCTTTCAAATAACAGATATCCAATCCAAACAGGCCAGATTAGGAAGGGAACAGTTTTGACAAACTATCTGAATATTTCAAACAAGGATTGATCTTGTAGCATGGTTTGGCAAATTTTGTTTATATTTTTTGCCTTTTAAGTTACATAAGCTAAGTTCTTCCCATGTTCACAGGATGACTTCCGAAGGCTTCAAAGGGTTGTTTTCTTCCTTGCTCACTCTCAGGATAAATTTACGTTTCTTTGGGTGTCTTCTGCAGCAGAATGAGGGATTTTTCTTTTTCAGAGGTCCATACTCAATATCTCGTTGGCTAAAGTGGACTGTCATGGTCATCTATGAAACATTCATATATCCAGAGGAAGAAGGTATTGCTGATTTCTTTGTGGCACGCGCTTAGGGCTGTACGTAATGAAGCAAGCTTCACAGTTTGGAATGAATACTTGAATTTAAAAAAAAAGAAAAGTAAAGTGCTGTGACTAAAGGAAAGGGAAAATGAATGCCAGAAGTCAAGAACAGAACAGGTTCATCAATGCAATTTGAGTAATATTGATATTATTTAGAGCATTAAGAAAGTGCAGGCTCAGGAATCAAATGACCTTGGCTCAAACATAGAACTTCCAATCTGTAGAAGTATAAACAAAGGCAAATCACTTAATGTCTTTTTGTATGCTTTTTACACCTGAAAATGACAACAACAGGACATACAGCAAAGTTTCGTTGTGAATTTTAGCCAAGATAATATATGCAAACTACTTAGTAAATTGCTTAACACCAAGTAAATGCATAATAAATGTTCACCATAATAATAATAATAATGGTTATTATAATTACATTACATTTTTCTATTATGGGAATATATTACCTTTATCGTTAGAAAAATAAAGAGCTTAATATCCATGTCTGGAGCATTATCGTCAGGAATGAACACATTAATCATCTATGTGTTTCTTTCCAGTATAGTCGTTGTTTTATTGGTCTGAAATCATTTGCTTAGCTGCCACTAGGCAGTTTATTAAAGTTATTTGAAGGCGGTATCTCTCCATTTAACTTTATAACACAAAGAGCCACTGCAATGTTTGACATATACTGGATTACAGTTAGATGCTTATTCAAAACAGTCAAAGAATGAAGATGGAAAGAAAGAAAGGACGGAGAGACAGGGAAATGGTACTAAAAAAGAGAAAATGGTTAAAAGACATGAGTAAGAAGATGATTAGCCTGGGGGAGCCATCTCTGAAAGGTCATAAGAAGTGTCTGTATTAATTTTCTATGCTGTCGTGTGATTACATGTCTTCTTTGTGTACTCAGAATACAGAACTTATATGGAACTACCGGTCAAAATTTACATGTAGATAGTTATGTCCGAATCTGAAAATGAGCAAACAACCACAAAAATCAAATTAACAAAGCACTGACTATCCAAAAATGAAATGAACAACTTCTTGCCAGAGACAGTTGGACACTCATTTTTTTTTCATTAGAAATGACTTGGAGAAAATTTTTAAGGAAATTCATTCATTAGAAAATCCTTGGTTTTAATGACAGGGTTCTCTTCAGCTCTGAGATTGTGTCAACCCTATAACTTGTTATATTTGTAAATTAAGTATTGAAATTAAATATTAAATACTGTTACTTTTCAAAAGCAATATCATCTATTTAGCAAATAGCACTAATGCTTGATTTCTGGTATTTATACTTTGCTTCTCATCATGCCATCACAGCTCAAGTGAAGAAAATTTAAAGTAGGTTTATGGATGCCAACAGTGACTATTTGAATTTAACAAAATTGTATTTTAAATTTTTATTTAATAAAAATCCTTTTTTAAACTTAAAAAACCATTATATATGACACTTAAAAGCCAAAATCAAACTCACTTTCCAAAGAGAAATCATTTCTATTAGAATTTTTTAAATGCTAAAAAGATTTAGCACAAAATACAACATAAAAATAATGAGTCCTTGTCTTCTCATATTTTTTTTTTCAATAAAGGATCACTGATTCAGGAATTCTGCAACCTCTCTCTGTATTTGAGGAACAAAGACTACATCTCACATTTGCTCTACATGAGGCAATGAATAAAAGATCATAGATAAAAGAAAACCAGTAAATCATCATTTGCATTGTATTGATGTTTACTGAGGTATAAAATCCCCTAGAATTTCCATGTGCTATCACATTGTTATGGAGAAGGTACTCTTAAAATAACATGGGATTGAAAACACACGTGTGTGTGTGAGGAATAATCTGAGATGTATGATATGACAAATTCCTCAGAGAAAAGAGAAAAATATCACAGTTTTATTATACCATAAGAGATGTGGATTTTATATAAAGCTTTGTTTTACCTTATTTTATCATTTTTAGAAAACACATATGCCAACAAATAATGACTGATCCCTAAGAGTATTATTTAAATAGTAAAAGATAAAAAATAAAATAAGTAAATACCTGGATTTATTGAGAAATGTAATGTATGTATTTATTTATTTTAATGAATTTCAAATTGAAGAAATAGTTCTTCAATAATATATTTTCTAGATGTTGAAGTTGAGGCCTCAGTATAACATAAGACCAAACATTGAATCAGATTTAATGTAACAGTTATTCAAAAGTGTACATACTAACATCAAATTATAGGATTAGTATCTTCTGATGCCCTTCTACAAATCCATTGCAGAAAATCAGCTTATAATTGGAGCATGATATTGCTACTTTGGTCTGTTTACCATATAAATTATAAATATTTGTTAAGGGTGGGTAAGATAGTTAAGTGTAAGTTGCCCGTGATGCAGTGGAAATGTTAAAGACATAGCTGTAAGTCAAATTGTTCATTTGAGTTTTAGGAAACTGTCAGGCACAGTAACAGTTCATATTGTCCGGGAAGCAGATGAAGCAAAGGATAGTAGGTAAACGTAGATAAAAATAAGAAGAAGAATAGAAAAGTAATTCAGAATTGTAAAGAATTACAGAATGCCATATAATAATATATTTTGTGGTTATACTGAGGTAGGGCAGGAGAGCCCTAAAACTGGTGCTTAGTCTAGAAGGGCTTTTGGCTTCACCCAGGAAAGAACTCAAGGGTGAGCCAGTGCTGTTAAACAGGAACCTTTATTGAAGCAAAAGTGTACAGCATAAGCAGAGATACTCCTTCTTGCAGAGCAGGGCTAACCCATAGGCAGTGTGCCCAGAGTAGCAGCCCAAAGGCAGTTCTGTAGTCATATTTATACCCACTTTTAATTACATGCAAATGAAGGAGTATATTATGCAGAAATTTCTAGAAAAAGGTGGTAACTTCCTGGTTGCCAGGTCATAGCCATGGAAAGGAGCAGTAACTTCCAGGTGTTGCCATGGCAATGCTAAACTGACATGGCACATTGGTGGGTATGTTTTATGGAAAGCTCCTTCTCCCCATCCCTGTTTCAGCTAGTCTTCAGTTTGATCTGGTGTCTGAAGCCTGCCTCCAGAGTCAAATCTCACCTCCTACCTCAATACCACTGTTTATATAGTCTTTTAAGTGGACATTTTATCTGTTTGAAGGTTTTACCTATCATGTCTAGAACTAATATAAACATTCTTGTCCACCTTTTTGTTGATCATAACTGCTCATATGTTTTTGGTATATACCATGGAATAGAATTCTTGAGTCACAAGGTAAATATATCTTTATCTTTAGTAGGGGTTTTAGAATTTTTTTCATAGTTTTTGTGGCAATTTATACTTTCACCAACATTGTGAATATGTTAGTGGCTGCATATTCTTGCCAATATTTATTATTGTTCTTTTCTTATTTTGTTTTGGTAATATCTCATTTTGGTTTAAATATTCATTACCCTGATGACTAATGACATTGACAACCATTTCATATACTTATTGGCCATTTTTATATACTAAGATGAAGAACCTGTTCAAGAATTTTCTCTGCTTTTCAAAGTTTAGTCTCTTTTTTTTATTGATTTGTGGAACTTATTTACACAATCTGTTTTTGTTTTGCTTTTTAAATTGGCGAGAAATTGAAGGCTGTAAATGTTAGGGAATTTGAAATCACAAATATAAAATAGGAAGAACAGAAATTGTGGCACAATTCTACTGCATTGCAGTACAACTCTTTTTCTAATAAACCACTTCAGAGAAAAAAATGAAAGTTTTATAATAACAAACATATTGTCAAATGACTTTTATTACTCCGTTTCTAATAAATCACAGGCCTGAACACAATCTTAGTCAGTTTAGCTGCCGGTCCTCACCACCCCACATGAATTTTGTTCCTAAAAATACACTGACCATTAGAATGAAAGTGAATAGGAAAATGAAGTTTTTCTTATTTTTTCATTAAATTGATCTAAAGCAATGCAAACAATGCAAAAATAAATAAAGCATTAAATATATCATGATTTGAAAAAGACAAGGAGATGTTTCAAAAATGATTTTGAAGTCATCTGAAAAAATGTTTGCTAATCACAGGATGAGAATAAAAAGAAAAAAATAAAAAAATACATGTTTTATTATTGTCAGTAATTTAGAAGTTTTACTGAACAGAGAATATGAGGAAGCAGAATATTAAATGCCGGTGAAGTGGAAATAAAGAAACGAAACTAGAAAATTTGCGTATGCACATTGATAAAATTATGTCGGAATTCCATACTCCATAAGAAATGAAAATATCATACTCTATTTTGAAGTTCTGTTGTTATTTTACTAAGAATTGCAGACTTTAAGAGAAAGTTACAGTGACTATTTCCTTGTAACTGAGTAATAAAAACAAGCGGTGTAAACTGGAGTATATGAAAAGCTCTCATTTGTCTGATGACTGATAGCTTTTTCATTTCTATACTTTTATTATCCTGAATACAAGTGAGGTTTATGGAGCACAGATGAGAGTTATTGTCAGTTACTGCAGCACCGGCAGCATTGGTTTCACATGTGCCAACCTTTCCCCCTTATTAGTGCCCGTTAGGTGGTGCTATGAGAACCAGATAGACTCTGCACATGCGCAAAATGGGAACTCTTAACACCACAAGAGGTGAATCAAACAAACTTGAATTGAGATCTTACATATATTGCCTTCCTCTTTCCTCCTTCTTAAGGATAGGGAGAGAAACCCCTCTCAATGTAAATAAATTCCCCTTAGGGAGAGAAAGGGAAGTTTCCTAAATATCTTGTGTTTTGAATAAATAAATGACTCCAGGGAAATACAAGGTAAGTGTCTCCAGATTGACAACCCCTGAAGTGTCTTCATAGCTCCAGAGTCCATTCCATTTTGATATTTAACTACACACCTATGGAAAGTTTAACTCTTCAGAATTCTGTCGTTTTAGTCAGCTCTTTGAATCCCAAGCTGTCCGTTACCCCAAGTCCCATTTGTTTGGAAAGCCCTAGCCAAGCAAAGAAATGAAAATATTTTATCTACAGTCCTACAGTAATTTTTGTTTATGTTTTAACCGTTTTCACCCACCTTTAAAATGACACATATATTTTATCATTCTTTCCAAATGTTTGTGTACTCTTTTCCCAACTGCTAATTCTAACATTGAAGGGAGAAAATATTTTCAAAAATTTATAAACCAATAAGCCTAGTACTTTTATTATACATTTATAAGTTCTAATTTGAATGTCCCTCCCTTACCATAAACCTTCTTTAGACAACACAATATGCTGCCATTGTAGTGTATTTATTTTTCAACACCTATTGTATTTTATGTAATGTGTGACTCTTTGGTGGAATTGCCTACATCTACAGCATCTTTGTCCAACTATCTCTTGCACAGTTGTTATAAATGAAAATAAGGCATAAGGGTAATTATATTGTTGGGCAAAATTAAAATAATTGCTAATGCTATTTTAATGTAATATTCTGCTTTCACCGTATGTAATATTTTCAACTGTTATTACAGTATTATTGAAGAAAATCATACTTTATTATTATTTTGAGCAATTAGAATGGGGAAATATATTTTTTAAGTATATTTGTAGGAAATAATTATTTTGGTGAGAAACACATTTTAATAATATATTTTTAAAGTATATTTGTGTGAAATAATTATTTTGGTGAGAAACACATTTTAATAAGTTTATTTAAACTTAAGCAACATAAACTAAAATCTACATTTTATCTTCCAAGTATATATGACACCGTGGTTGTCCATGAGATACTGTGGGCAAACTCAACCTCCAGTAGTTATACATAATTAAAGGGCTTTACGTTTTAAGAGCCTGAAAGCACTCATATTTTGCTGATGTGAAATGCGTTCTTGGAGAATTTAAGTGGTAGAGTTTAAAAAATTATCTAAGGTAACGTTCTGAATATAACTTATTGAAATAAACTAGCATTTGCTTTAGATGTGCTTATGTGCCATAAACGTTTCTCAATAGTTTAAGGCATTTGTGCATTTAATACATATAGAAAGCAGAAAACTATTTTATGTATTTTTTATGTTATAGTATTTCTGTGGAAATATTATAGTGAAATTTCATTAGTTTATTAGGATACAAAGTAAATTTTAGGTTGTTTAAAAATGGCTAATATTTATATGTTAGGCCATGCTGCTGTCCATCCCCACTTGAGAATTTTCCTTACTAGCTCCAGAATGGTCAGGGGAAAGAAGCTGTAAGTCCCGCCTCAAGAGAACCCTTCACTACCAATAAATGTTTTAATCTACTTGTCTTTAGTCCTTAGAGCAGGTCTGACCTCACAATTTTCTTCCCTAAATCACAAGGCAGATTCCTCTTTCAGTGCAACCCTTCCAATATTGTTCTCAGAAGTGAGTGTGTGTGTCAGTGTGTGTTTGTGTGTGTCTTTCTTCCTGACTTCCAGAGGAAAGCTCCTAATTCCTGATTCAACTTTATGGCAGGGTTTGGTTAAAACATTTAATGGCTGTCAGTGCACACTGTCTTCATGTAACCCAACGCTTTATCTGTTTTGCATTCGCAGAACCTATGTGGTCAGCCTGTGGGACTGCCCAGCTCACCATTTCTCCCATTCCTGGCTGATGTTGAGTGAAGTGATCTTCTGCAAGGAAACATTATCTTAGAATTCAGAGTAACTTTAAAACTTTATAATGCCATTGTATGTTTGAAAACCTAACTTGTCAATGGCCTCGGATATAGAAAACTGCTTTCCCTAGCCTACAAAACTTATTATCCCATCTGATACCTTGATCTCATGGTTTGCTTTGGACAATAAACAAGCTGTCATTGGCTTGTCCCTCAGTGGTTATCACAGGGTCCTCTAACATGCCGCCTTTTTTCTTCTTCTTTTAATAGTATTTTTTCTATTTAAATTATTTTCAACTCATAACTGTTGATTTCATGGTCAAAGGTTATTAATGTATTTACCCACAAAACCCTTTTAAAACCATTTCAATATTTTTCTCTCAAGCAGTGTTTCCCCAATTCTCTCTACCTATCTTCTATGCTATGACTGATATAGTCATTCATTTTTTCATTCCCAAACACTTTCAAGAAAAAAAACCTTAAAACTGGAAATAGTACAACAAAAGTAACAATATTACAAAAACAAATAAATAAGATGAAAAAATAAGTGGAGAGGAAAATGAGAACAAAAAGAAATACAGGATAAAGACAAGAATATTAGACTCAAATTGATTCTTTAAAAAATTATCCACGTACTATCATCTGTAGAATAGTTTCTAACGTTTTAATCCCAACTTGAAGCATATAATTAGTTGTTAAATGTATAGTCTCCCTAAGATAAAAACAAAACTGTTTGAAAGCTCAAGTCTCCCAAGTAGAAATCTGAAAGCGGGCCAGGCACGTGGCTCATGCCTGTGATCCCAGCCCTCTGGAAGGCTGAGGCAGGAGGATCCCTGGAACCCAGGAAATGGAGACCAGCCTGGGCAACATGGCAAAACCCCATCTCTACAAAAAGTACGAAAAGTAGCCAGGTGTGGTGGCATGAGCCTGTAGTCTTAGCTACTCAGGAGGCTGAGATGGGAGGATCGCTTGAGCCTGGGAGGTCAATGCTGCAGCAAATTGCTCCATTACACTCCAGGCTGGACGACAGAATGACATCCTGTTTCAAACAAACAAAAAGAACCAGAAAGCAGTATTTTTCCTATTATCTTCACCATATACTTAAAGTGAGCAAAACTATGACTTTTAGAGATATTTATTTTAAGGTATGTCAATATCATAACATAACTTGAAATTCAGAAAAAAAAATGATTCTATGAGGAACCAAAACAAAACAGTTCAGGCAAGAGGCTTCAAAATGCTGATCTCATGCAGAGGAAGACGATAGTACCCAGGTGTGGGATCAGAATGACATGCTATCCATATCTGTCACTCATGGAATCTCCCTCACTGATGGCAGGTATTTTTAAGTGATTGTTAAATCCTTTTGCCTAGGCTCATATGTGGCCCCAGGGAACGACTGCCAGTGAGCTGGGCATGGCATAAGAGAAGAATCCTGGATGCTATCAGTTAATTTAAGAAATGGATGTTCAGGCAGTACTCTATACATGTTATTTTTCTTGATTGACCTTGGGTATATAATGGGCAACAGTGACAAGTACCCATTGTGCAGCTATTTGAGATTGCGTTTTAAGCAAGGATTCTAAAGTTTGAACAGTAGTAATTTGTGGGTGGAAATGGTTCTCTCTTTCTAAACTGCGATAGCCTGAATGACAAGATAAATGCTTTAGTATAAAGCCACTCCAACATTGCTCCCAGGCATAATAAGGAAGTAGTTTCAATACAATACCTTAAAATCTCATAAAGTTAATTTTTTAGGGGGTGAATGGTGGGAGGAATTGACTGAAAATATTTAAAAAGTCAGATGTAAGTGGAAAATCAATCAAGAATAGCTAAGGGACTCTTGAAGAAGAAAAAGAAGAAGGCAGAAGAATTATATTTAAGATATAAAGAACTATAATAACACTACATCAATGATGTTAGTATAATATTAATGTAAGAACTGAAAAATTAATAAATGGAACAACATAGAGTCCAGTATTCATATGTATATGGTTATCTGATCTGTGATCGAGGTGATGACCTTGCAGGGTAGTGAGAAAAGGTGATATTTTACAAAATGGTGCTGGGTCAACTGACTATCCACATAGAAAAATGCAGTCTTGGCCCCTACCTCAAACTGAACATAAAAATTATTTCCACATGAATTATAGACCTAAATTAGAAAGATAAAATGATCAAGATTTTAGAAAATGTATGGGATAACTACCAGAACTTGCAGTGATAAATATATCTTAAAGTGGACACCAGCCACACAGAAAAAAAAATGATAAATTAGATTGCATTTAAATTAAAAATTATTCTCTTTATCAAAAGTCACCATTAAGGGAGGGAAAGGGAAGCTGGGTGACAGAAGATATTTGTTATACATGTATCTTCATAAAGAATCACATCCAGAATATATTTTAAAATTCTAAAATTCAGTAAGAAAAAGGTAGACAATCCAATTCAAAAATGAGCAAAAGACTGCACAAAACAAGATGTGCAGATGATCATTAAATATATTAAAATACAAAACTTACATTAGTCATCAAGAAAACATGGATACAAAAGCCAAAGTGATGCCATTACATACCTACTATAATGGGTAAATTTTAGAGAGGGAAAAAAAAGACAATAGTAAGTGCTGACAAGGATGTGAAGCAATGAAATCTCATACACTGCTTGATAAAAGAAGGCCAGGACTAGGCTGAGCTGAGTGAAGTGCCTAAGACACAAAATTTAAGGTGGCACTTATTCTCTGGGTCATGCAAATACCAAGTATAAATTGGCACGATTACTCATGAAAAGTATTTGTTGCATATACCAAAGCATAAGTTCTGATCCAACAATTCTTCTAGGTATATACCCAACAAAATAAATGTCATATAGTCAACAAAAAGCAAGTAAATAAATGTTTATAGGAGCATTGATTATAGTAACCAGGATACTTCAAACTTCTATCAATGGAAGAATTAATAAAGAATTTATGGCATATTAATAAAATGGAATAGACTATGCAGCAGTGAGAATTTTGAACTACTACTGTAAACAGCAAACATGAATGAATCTTATAACATAATGTAAAGTTAAAGAAACCAGACACAAAGAAATATATATTGAATAATTATATTTATATGCATGTCAAACACAGGTAAAATTAATCTATTGTGTTAGGAGTCAGGATACTTGTCATATTGTGAAAATTCATTGATGTATACACCTACTTTTAATACACTTTTTGTATATATGTGTTCAACTAAATATGTGTGTATATGTTCAATTATGTATATGTTCAATTTGTATGTATATGTTCAATATTTCAGTTTACACAAAATAAAATAATAATCATATTAGAAACAAAGAGGAACTAGATGGAGGGAGTCTTTGAAAGTCTGAAAGTGATGAATATTTATTATGTCTCTACACAGAATGCCATGACCAGTAAGGCCTTATATGACTGGTGACATTCACATGGTCCGAGTTTCATATTATCTCCATATTTATGGGGGTTCATCTACATAACTCTTCCACAGGCATCCTTGTCATCAAATTTTCACACTTGGTTCTTCAAAGTTCCTATCTATGCTCAGTTGACAACAAGCAACCATACCAATTAATAGTTTAATAAACTGGAATATTATCTATTGTTTATTCATAGTCTTTTTGCTTTGTTTCCAATTGCCTACTTTCTTTTCAAAGTGTCCAATTTAAAAATCATGGTCCGATGTATAGAATGTGAGGGAGAAAAATAATGTATGTGAAATTCATTCTAAATATATAAGAAGAACAGATTTATACCAAAAATCAAACCAAAACTACAAGGACAGTGGAAAAACACACGTCAGTTTTAAACCAACAGCTTTCTATACAATATAATGGAAAATAAGCATCTGATATTTTGCATAATAGTCAATACAGTAGCACCCTGCGGTTTACTAATACTTAGATAAAATCAACTTAGAATTGCCATCGGGGGGCATGCCCATAAATCTAACAAGGTGGCCTGGGATATAAAAATACTGTTCTTATTATTGGCATGATAATTTAAAGTAGATTAAAACAGCCAAATTCGGGCATAGCTAAGAAGGCACTAAGGGATTCTTCAGGAGTAACAAGGAGAACAAACAGATGTAGGAAGGAAAAATACAAGCACAGCCGATCAAGGAACCAAGATTGGAAAGGGTTGATGTTTTGTAGAACTCATGTAAATCAAACTATCTGCATTTGAGAAAATATGATCATTTTATTCCTTGACATAGTTTCCTGTAACCATTAATAAATCAGCAAATGAACTCAGTGTTAAGGAAATTAAGTTGTTTTATCTCCTCCACCAATCTTACACTGGTCCTAAGACTGGAAGATGGGATCGTTCAGTTTCTAAGCAACACTCTTGAGTTGAACTGGGATCGCAGCTTTATGACAGCCTACTAGAATAAGGGAATAGTCTCCCTCCTTTTCACAGCAGTCAAGGAGAATGAATCCATTTGGTATAAAGAGTGAAGAAAGACATCGTCAAGGAAGACATCTGGGCCTGTGTAAATCAAATATAGCATTAATTCCTCCTGATCTTGTTGCTGAAATACAAGGCTCCCAGGAGATAGATTACTTGAAAAAATCCAGTGCTCCAAAAATGACTCTCCAAAATTAGAGAATTATTATGCAGCCCAGGATTAAATATGGATAACTGTTTTATACTATATTTTATAGTTTATCTTACAAAAGAAATTATCCACATATCTCTTATCCACATATCGTTTCTTTTTTGTTGTCTAATAGTTTATACTACATTATAAATTGGCTGCATAAAGCTTTAAAGGCAAGGATTAATTTTTTGTCATATTCTCTTCATATAGCCTATTTCCTGGCACATAGCAAGCGCTAAATAAATATTTGTTTAATTAATACTTTTGACTATTGAAAAAGTCTGCAGTTTGAATAATTTGTTACATATTATAATAATGATTTACCAGAATATTAGGTTTTAAAAGATTGCCATTTTTGAATTTAATATAGGATCCAGTGGAAGAACCAGCCAATATTTTTTATTGCTTCCTATGTTAGAAAGATAAAATTTATTTTCGTTTTATTCCAGAAAAGGGGAGAAGGAAATTTTTATTTGCATGTTAATTATTTATTTTTAAGTGACTTCTATTTGACTTTATCCTACCGAGAAAAATATTTTTTTCTACTAGAAAACTTTAGAGGCATTTTAGCATTTATAAGTGAACATCTTTATGCACAACTCTTATTATATCTACGACTCTTGATGCAGGTAAATTTTAAATGAAGGAGTGTTTTGAAAAATAGCGCTGATAACTAAAGTGCTGCTGCAACAAAATGAGGCTCCAAAGACCAGGGCCGAAAGCTGCTTTTGATTTCACTACCTAAGGCTTGTGTTGGGCAGATTGCCTGCAGCAGTAAGCAGAGATAGAAGGAGGCCTCCTCTGCAGTTCATGTGTCAGTGCTGAGAGAGGTGTTCTTATCTTTCTGTCTCTATAGCTAGCTCTATTTGACTGGAATTCTCTCCAGGCTTTTGAAGCAATGTAGCCTTTTCTTGTTCCCTCTGAGAGCAGCCTGAAGGGCTTTTTTCCCCCTTCGATATGTTAGCCATAGTTGTGAGAAAGTGGCAAAGCCGTGGCTTCTTAATACTGACCAGACACATCCCTTTGACAATTTTCTGCCTGATAAATCCTTAACATTTCCTATGGGTGAAAATCATAGGAACATGTGTGAGGAGAAGAAAATAATTTCACTGTTATTTTACTTTTTATAGACGGAAAATTCTGCTCTACCAGCCCATTTATATTCAGACCATCGCAGATCAGAATTCTCTGGACTAATTATTTTGTTCCTGAGTGAAAAATAGATATTAGATTTTTTAGGATGCAATGAATGAATGGTTCCACAGTTACAGAATGTACACTGGACCCCTACTAATTGTTTTAAATATGTGTTCCATTGTTTCCAAGGGTCTAAGTGGGGTTGAAATGGAGTTATTCTTAAGGAACTATGATAATTCTGGCTTAACACATTGATGTCTAGGCCACTCATGGGTCCAGGCACAATACGGACAAAATAAATGTTTGGGAGAGGAAAAATCATTACAAAATGATGGTGCCTGCCAGGCAGGTAAGCACACCTCACATACCAGCTGATTGGATGAAGGAAGTGTGATTATATGAGCCTCACGGTTTTTGTTTTGATTTTGTTAACACAGGCTGACAGGAGTCACAGTCTTCTCAGTGAAATGCAGTGAACTGTAGATATATATGCTTGGGGCAACTCTGGGAAGAGTCTGATATCATCAACACAAATGCGTCACTCCAGAAAACACAAATGTGTACATTGCCTTTTAAAGGTGGGTCAAAGGCACCATCCTTGGCACGTGTATACAACATTAGTTCCAGTTATATAGTTTACAGTAGTGAAAAAAGTAGCACAATTAACCTGAAAAGGTTAATGGTTTTTATTTTTCCACTCATAATTTGAAACATTCATCTCCCTCGCAGAAATCATGGCAATAAAGAGTTAGTAGGAAATCTGAAGTTATAGCTCAAAAGTTCAATAAGCTTCTAAGAGCACTTAATGCTCAAACAGCCTAAAAGTGTTTTTATGGAGATCAACGGTCAATTCACTCCTCAGCCGCATTTTTTTTCTATGAAGTGCAATGGTTGTATATTTCACCATAATATTTAAGACACAAATATATTGGCTAAAATCTATACACTGAAAAAGTCTTTCAATGCTCAGTGTACCTAGTAGGTGAAAGTCAATATAGGTGGTTATAAAGGGAGTTGGATCTTTGGTGTCTCTTATAGGTCTAATGCTGAGTAAAACAAATTTTAAATTAATACTGCAAATTTCAAAAAGACACATATTTAAGAGAGAAGAGAGAGGTGGCTACCCTCCAGAGGTACTCACTTACAGGAATTCCATTTCTACACATGGCACTCAGCTGTGAAGGCTCAGAAATGGGATTATTTTTGGACCCTGAATCAGTGTCTTCAGAGGGTTAAGTTAAGCTAACCATACTCATAAGACAACCAAGTGAGACCTGATTATTATTAAATAAAACATATAGCTATCAGGAGGACAGAATACTTCTATTTACTTACTGATCAGCATATTCCTTCCCTATAGGCAAGTTAAATTATAATTATATGATTTCACAGTCAACATGGGAATAAAGCGAGAGCAGTTAATTGGATGTTTTATTGCCTAATGCTATCAAGCCCTGAGAGCGTGAAGTATTCGTGTCAACACAGAGACAGCAACAGTTGCTCATGGGTGGAAGCTTGGGCTCATATGGAAAGTCCCTGACACACTTCCAAATGTATAAAGATAAATAAATAAGTTGACAGTGTTCAGCACGCTGTGTTAAATCTGAATATGCATCTTGTTAAAGTGCTCAGTTGTATGTTGCATTCATAAATATTGCTTGTGCCTAGCATACTTCTTTGAACAGAGCTGCAGGTAGTTTCCATTTCTCTAGAGGATTTTGAGACTCCCAGGTCTTGAAATGTCTGTAACCACACAGAATAGCAATTCTCAACATGTTTGGCCTCAGAACTCCTTTATACTCCTAAATATTTTTTGAAACCCCAAAGAATTATTATTGATTTGGATTAAATCAGTCAATATCCAAAAATTATAAATTAAAACTAAAAGAAACTTCATCAATTTATTTTTTAAGATAATAGACCCCTACATGTTAACATGAATAATTACATTTTTTAAAAAACTCTCTTTAAAAAAATGGTAAGTAGTATGGTATTATTTTTATTTTTATAAGCCTTGTTAATGTCTGACAATAGAAGTCAACTGTCTTTATGCTTCTGCATTTAATGTTGTGATATCACATATAATGTAGTCTTTGAAAAAAATATTCTGTACAACATGAGAGAAAAAAATGAAAAAGGCAAATGGCCACATGCAATTATCATTTCCATCATTTTGATCTCAGGAACTCCATGGAAATGTTCCAAGTGTCCCTAAAGGTCTGCAGATCACTCTTTGGGAACTGTCACCATAAAGAATTAAGGTTTTTCCCTCTGCTTCTTTTCTGCCTTCATCTTTAAAGCTAAGTTATTCATTGTTTGCTGCCATTCAGTAAACCAGTCATATACACAATTATGAGGCCTTTCAATTAAAATTGCTGCCTGTTAAAGCCAAATGGTTGACAATATACATGAAATAACAAAGAAGAATTATCTGGGCATATGTTAAAGGATATAAATTGGGCTGAAGTCATGAAAACAAGAAAATTTTAAGAGACAGTTTGCAAGAACTGGAGAAATTCATTGAGATATGGAGACTTAGGGGAGACAGAAACCCATGCAAGTTGTGAACTGATTTTTGTGGGGTTTTTTGTTTGTTTGTTTTTGTTTTGCATTGTTTTGTTTTTGAAACAGAGTCTCAGCTGTCACCCTGGTTGGAGTGCAGTGGCAGTGGCGTGATCTTGGCTCACTGCAACCTCTGCCTCCCGGGTTCAGGTAATTCTCCTGCCTCAATCTTCCAAGTAGCTGGGATTACAGATGCCCTCCACCATGCCCTGCTAATTTTTGTATTTTTAATAGAGACGGGGTTTCACCATGTTGGCCAGGCTGGTCTCAAACTCCCGACCTCAAGTGATGCACCCGCCTGGGCCTCCCAAAGAGCTGAGATTACAGGCGTGAACCAATGCACCCGGCCTGGTTTTTAAATACTTGGACAGTGGATTCTAGCTCTAACCCTGTGTTCTAGGGTTTAGCACTATCACACTCATCCTAGTTGACATTGGTTTAACTTAGTTTCCATTTCTCAATTCTGAGTTTAACAAAAATAGCTCTGTTTTTTCCAAAGTTCATTTTTTTAATAGAAAACTTTTCTCAGGTTTTCTATTTTTGCCCACATTCTTTTTCAAAATTCTTTTTATACACTTTAAATAATTCTGATTTTTCTAATATTGTGACTAAAATCTTCCCCTAAATCTCAGTAAGCTAGGTAAATGTTAAAAATCTGAAGCTAACAAGGTACCCACCTGGCCACCTGCCACTGTGCAACTCTTAGCAACACTTGTTCATACTTCCTGAGGCATCTCACTACTATGTCTCAGCTCATTGCTAACCCCAGATTTGTCATTGTCCTATTGAAGGTCAAGAAAGGTTAATAACTGGAGATTGAACTTTCTCAGAAGTATTCACGTACCTGTCCCTTCTCTGGTCCATTCTAAGTGATGGGGTCATATTCAACAGAGTCCCAAGGTGAACTCCAGATGGGTGAGTATACCATTAGCACACTAATTCCTAGAGAAAACATGTTTACTAATATGATTGGACAAAACAGAGCCATTTGGAACACTTTATGTGGAATAACTTAGCTTTAGTTTTTATATTAGATTACCTTGGGGTTCAGAAACCCAAGGAAATATAATAGTAAAGTAACAAAGAGAACAATAATTCTTCTCAGGTCCCTGATATCTCAGAGGATGCTGTTCTTTAATACTTGTGTTTTTGCCTGATAAAATCCCTAAAGTAATATTCTGTGGTGACCTAAAGCCTCCCATTTTCTATCTACTAATGTGATAATTAGAGTCTCCCCAAAATGTTTTGTATTTTAATAATCAAACTTGATTAACGTTAATTCATCATCAGAAGAGGTTTTGATTGGCACATAATATAGTAAGAAATTTAAGAGTTGATTTTTTTCACCTGGAATTCATGATGCAAATTTATTATGTCCGAAATAGTGCTTCACTGAGTGATATGAAGTAACGTTAAGCACCAGGAGTCTGTACCAGAACTCCCCAGACACTCTATATTTAAGGTTCTTCATTTTGCAGTATAGACATTTCTATCACATTTTAAAATTAAAATAATGTTTCTTGCTTTAAGTCCAAATCAGGAGTAGAATCACAGTATAAACTTTCCACTGGAGATTTTGTCTGCTAAGTTACTTTTGATGTAAAAACATTTCCTAGTGAGATTTTTGTCTATATATCATGTGAGTAAAGATACTACATAAATTGATTAGGTAGGCTGAATAAAATTTAATATATTCTAATATTTAATAGAGTGTTATTGGTGCTGATTTCCTTGAAATCTCTGAACATATCAATATTTTCCCATTTGAGCTGCGCAGAAGAGTAAGACTTTCTAGGTGTGCAGCCAACTTTTGTTGTTTCTGGCTTCCTAGCTCCCAGGAGTCATTTGTAACAGCATCTGATTTCCCCCTGGGACATTATATCTCCCACACTGTGCACCCTACAGATAATGGAATGATAAAACAGTGTGTTGGTTCTTTCTTCCCCTCCTAAAAGTCAAAGGAATGCCTGGAAGTTCCTTGCGTCAGATTCTGTCTCCAAATATCAATCTTTACTTTAGCTTCAAGCATTCTAGCAGTGGATATCAGGTGGCCAACTTTCTCTGTGTTCCCCCTATTCTTGTCTGTTCTAAGTCTGGTTTTCAGTTTTTATTTTTATACTTGGTTGTTGTTGTTTATCTTGCATGCAGTCTTGTTCTTTCAAAAAATTCAATTTCTGTTTGTCAGTTAGGGTCACTCTTTGTTACTTGCAACTAAATAACCCTAAATGACATAGAAGAAAAAGTAAGAACAATTTTTTTTTTACTATAAGTATTGTTTCTTAGATATTTTTAGTCTACTCCAAAGATAAAGAACATAATTACATTGCAATGTGTCTAAACTACCTACCAAAGCATGTAATAGTTTCCTTCCCTTCCTAGTGTTTCATCAGAAGTTCAAAGATCAAAACAAAATGGTAACTGCCGAGTACTCCGTATCATAAAGAAGATGCTATATCATCTATGCGGCCAGTATCAAACCACTGTGAAAATAATTCTGCCTGCGTTACCCAGTATGCCTGCCTCCAGACTGTATGCGGGAGTTGATGAACTTGGAGTGTGGGGAATATTTCAGAGACAGTTTTCAGTGTTTTGTGAATGGAACGTACACACGCACACATACACGCATACACACACAGGTGTACACACATACACACAAAAGCGTGGTAGTTTTTTTTCTATCACCACAGGCAAAGAGAACACACTTTAGAAGTGCTTCTTAGAGAGCTTTTAAATGTTCTCTGGAATTTGGGAGACAGAAAGAATGGTATATATCTGTATTATATATGGCATATAGGATAACATATGTAGCAAAAATAGATATAGATACATAGATATATGAGAGAGCAAATAAATTAGAAAGTTATTTATCTAGAAATTGTAGACTGAGTAAATAATAACTATTCTACACTCATATAAGGACACTGTTCAGCTATTAATATTAAAATTATGGTACATTTATATTTATTGATAAATACTCGTAAAATATTTGTAACTAAAAATCATCAGCTATTTGTGCTTCATATTCATAATGTATGTATACAAATAATAATTATAGAAAAATAATGGAGGACAACAAACTAAAATGATAGTATAAATTATCTCTTGTTTTTTTCTCACATAATTATTCTCTTTTTGATTTTGCTTAACCAAATTTTTAAATTTTTAATTTTTCTGTATAAATATTATGTGTAAAATAAACATGGCTATTTTTCAAAGTGATCAAAGTTTTTAAAATAATCTGTATTTTTTTATACCAGCAGCACAAAAGTGTATCAACACAGAGTAAGGATTAAAGTTTTCTGAATCCTAATCTGAAACATTGCTTCTGATACATAAAATCATAGTGCATGTGAAGCTTTGGAATTAAACAGACTAGGCTTGGTTTATGGCTCTCAATTTTTTAAGGAGTTTGGGAAGCACCAACCTAAGGCTTCACTTAAAAGTTTTAAAAATCTAATTAAAAAAATTCATTCCTCACAAAGTATTTGGAACTCCTAAGGATGTCATTGACATCCTAAATAGTTAAAATATTGAGTAGTTTTAAGGTATATTTGTGGATTTAAATGTCTTATTGAACGTGCTAACTTGCAGCAGGGTCTTCTATGTGTTCAGAAAAATATAAGAGGATAGAATTTCAGTTTATACTGAAGTAATGACCACAAATGCTTTAAATGAATGCATTAATAAATCCAAAATAATCAGGACATTCATTCCATTAAAATGTCTTTTAAATACCTTTTTAAGGAAATGATTAGCCTTAACATAACAATTGTTTAATACTAGCTATTGTGAAAAGAAACATGTGGCTCTTGCTAAAATTAAATGTCATAAGTTGTTTTGAGTCTCTCAGTTTTCTCAATTGAAAATTTTAAATTACTTTTAATAAATAACCCTGAAAATGTAACACCATTCCAAAATCACACTTGGCTTTTATATTGATTTGTTGCATATTTCCTTAGAGATACAAATCAACTTGTTGATGTTTTCTGTTTATTCTTGAGGATCAGTAACAGTGTATTCAATTTGCAGCTTTTTCATAGATACAAACAGGAAGGTTGCCAATTAGGTTGGAATTTTCTGTGAAATAGGTGAGGATTTACAAGGAACTGGAATAAAACCAGTTGAGTTCACTAGGAGACACCACTGGGTGTGGCTTTTGCCTCAGGCTACATTCAAAATTAAACTGAAGTATAATAACCACAAACCCAAATTACTAGCATTTGACAAAATAAGGGGGTAATTTAAGTTTTGTAACTAAATAAAAAGGAAGCATAGTCTGAAGAACAAGAAATATTTATATATGAAAATCCTGTACATAAAATGAAAATATTTCATATCACTTGTGTAATTCCTAAAGAATAAGATGACATGCTACTAACATACTAAAAATTATTTTCATCAAGAATGAATAGGCTTTATATGACAATTTTATAGGGACAGGAGGCAGGAAATTCTGGGCAGAAGAGGGCAGCTCCCTGGCAAGGGCGAAGAGCCTGAAACCACCCACTAAAGTGAGAACTGACATTCCTGTTTTCCTGCTCGAATGTTATCTTTTCCTAAACCATGCATGGCCTGCCCCACCCCCTATCCTGTGCCCATAAAAACCCCAGGCTCTGCCGGCAGAGACAGGAGAAGCAGCTGGACATCAGAGACTATGGCTGTACGTCAGAGAGAAGCAGCCTGACTTCAGAGAGACAATTTGATGGCATAACTTTGGAGAAGAATCCATCCAGAGATAGCCAGACTTCAGGAGATTATCTTCCTGCCCACTCCCCTTTTTAGCTCCCCTTCCCACTGAGAGCTACCTCCATTGGCAATCAAATCCCCTCTATTTACCATCCTTGAATTCATTCATGCTACCTCATTTCTCCTGGACACTAGACAAGAGCTCAGGTGCAACGAGTGTGGAGGCAAAAGGCTGTCACACTGACCTTTTGCCCTCACTGGCAGACCCCAGCCACCTCACGCAAAAAGGAAGAGTGTCCACTGAGCTGTTAACACTTAAGCCGTCTGTGGATGGCTGAGCTACAAGAGCTCTGTAACACTTCCTTTGGAGCTTGAGGGGTCCTGAGCACCCCTCCCAGACACTGCGGCAGGGCTAGTACAGAGTTTGCTCCTGCCGGCAACCAAAAGCATTCTCCCTGGCTTCTGCCCCCACTCACCTGCATGCTCCCTCCCACAAGGGGTGGAATGCAGCAGGTTCCAGTGAGTAGAGTTCACCACTGCCTGTGCCAGCATGGCCAGCTGATTCCAGCATTTGTGTACTCCAGTTCCCACCCATGAAGGAGTCAGGGAAATATTCTGATTCAAATTAAACATACAATCACTAAAAATCCACAATCAAGCATTCTATATATACATTTTCAAAATTAATGTGTTCTTCAAACACAAACTAAAATATTTAATTTGATTAATCATTTATTCATTTTTTGTTGTTTGCCAATATTTTACTGAATTCAAAACCTATTCTAGCTACTTACAGAGCTTTTCATTTTCTTCACTTATGGGGCATTTCAAACATATTGGGATGTATAGAAAATACTATAATGAAGACATATATTTACCACACAAATTTAACTATCTTGTTCCATATATATATATATAGATAGGTAGATAGATAGATAGAGAGAGAGAGATTGAGAGAGAAAGAGAGAGACAAGAGTTTCACTCTTTTTGCCCAGGCTGGAGTGCAATGGCACAATCTCGGCTCACTGCAACCTCTGCCTCCCAGGTTCAAGCGATTCTCTTGCCTCAGCCTCCCAAGTAGCTGGGATTACAGGCATGTGCCACCATGCCCAGCTAATTTTGTATTTTTAGTAGAGACAGGGTTTCTCCATGTTGGTCAGGCTGGTCTCGAACTCCCCACCTCAGGTGATCTGCCTGCCTTGGCCTCCCAAAGTGCCAGGGTTACAGGCGTGAGCCACCGTGCTCGGCCTCCAAATACATATTTTAATCAAACACAAGGCATCAGTGATATAATAGTCCCCAGATATTTTGAAACACTTAACGTGCTGGGCAATATGTTAGGTGCAAAGCCTACACATCAGTGATCAATATAGCCCAAGTCCCAGATCTCCTGTGACTTGCTCAAGTTTTACTAGGAAAGACAGTTACTAAATGAATGAAAATGTAATTAAATATCATCAACAAATAAATAAAGACAACGTGGTATGTGTACATGATGGAATATTGTTGAGCCATAAAAAAGAATGAAATGTTGTCATTTTCAGCAATATAGAAGCAATTATGTTAAGTGTAATAAGCCAGAAACACAAAGACAAATATCACATGTTTTCCGTCCTATGAGGGAGCTGAAAAAGTGGACCTAATGGAAGTAGAAGATTAGAATCGTGGTAACCAGAGCCTGAGAAGAGGAGGAGAGGTAGGGAAGAAAAGAAGTTGGTTAAGGGATACAAAAATACACTTAGATAGAAGAAATAGTTTCTACTATTCAATAGTACAGTAAGGAGATTATAGCTAGTAATACTTTATTACATACATATTTCAAAGTAGCTAGATAAGATTTGTAATGTTCCCAACACAAGAAAAGATAAGAGGCAATGAATATCCCAGTTACCTTGATTGGTTATTACACATTTTAAGTATACAAGTATCAAAATATCACATGTACTCCAAAATATGTACAACTATTATATATCAACAGAGCAACATGTTTAAAAAAGTTTCAAATGCTTTTTCATGCTGTGACAAAAGGTAAAATGGAGTAAGGAAGTAGTGTCTGAGTGATCTTTTTTTTGTTTATTTTTGAGGAGGGGTTCTTATTTATCTACTTAAACAGATTTTGACTTAAGGCCATTGGACCAAAGAAAAACTACAGGTATAATGCGCTTGTTACATCCCAAATTTTCAATTAGTTGTTTTCATATCAAATGTTGCTGGTGAAAATATAAGCTTTAGTAATTTTTTTTTTTAAAAATTACTATTTTTGGAGCAGCTTCAAGCAAGAAATACAAAATTCTTATATATCCCCTACACTGCTGCTACAGGTCTGTGCCACACATCGTTCACCAGAGTGGTACATTTTTTAACAATCAGTGAACCCACATCCACATACCAATATCACCCAAAGAGTTCACTCTCAGTGTTGTCCATTCTTATGGATTTTGATTCATATGTACTGACATATATCTACCATTATAGCATCATACAAAATAATTTCACTGCCCCTCCTTTGTGCTCAGCCTATTTATCCTCCTTCCATGAAACTGCTGGCAAATATCTTTTTACGGTCTCCATAGATTTGTTCTTTCGATAATGTCATATATTTGGAATCATACAGTATGTAGCCTTTTTACATTAGCCTTTTTGTTACATTAGTAATATGCATTTATGTTTCCTCCATATCTTTTCATGGATTGAGATTTTTTTAGAAAGACTTTAGAAACTACAATGTATGTGCAAAACCCATCTTGGACTTTGGAATTTAATATGATCATATTTTACTAAGATAGGTAAGATCCAAAATGGATAATAAGAGATTTTATCTAGGCAATAAGGCTTACTTTATGAAAAATACCTTCAATAACATTAGTTTTATCTAACTGTCAATTCTAAGGACTCTAAATTAGATGATGCTTGGTGGTTACTAAGTCAATTTAATGGACATAAATCATTCTGAATCCTACCAGAAAATTCTTTAATTTGTAAACAGAGTTTTGGGAACAATAAACCATGGGCTCTTGTGTATGCGTATGCATGTGTGTGTTTAATATAATTAATAGGCAGATTAGTGGCCTGAAATTTGTACAGAATAAGAAGTTCTATTTTTTCTTCCAAAGGTAACTCAAACTGGACCTGGCGTAGTGTTTAAACCCTAGAAGCAGAGATGTCTTACAAGTAAACATTTTAAATTGTGTGCATACCATGCATTTCCACAGTTTATATAGCCATACTCAAGAAAATACCAGATCTGCCTACTTATGCCGCTTGGAATAATTATACATTACTCGTCATTTCAACTGTATTTATATAAGAGGTTTTATTCAACTCTGTATTTGCACATTATTTTCTATATCTTTAGGCTGCATATTTGTATTTGAAAATATTCAATGAAAGTATGTAATATAGTGGTAGATAACAAATGTGTTCCATTAGGTTGCACAATAGAAATGGAAATGTGGCTTTATGAAATAGATTATTATCATTAAAATTATATCTTTGATTTTAAAAGTTATATTTAAAGTAGATAACCAAATCATGTCTTAAAATTTTCCATGGACTATATTTGGGGCTAATTTTATTATAATTCTCATTTTGCATTATTATTCCAAGGCAGTAAGACCAGATAATTAAATTAACTGTGACTTTGCAACTAATTTTCAGGTTTTTTAGAACATATGCTGCCTTTCATTATCTAATTTATTCAAACTTTGACCTGGCAAGTTATTTACCCCTCCAAATTAACCTGAGGATCAATTTCACAGAATAATAACATTTTAAGAAAACTGAGTAGCATAGTATAGATTTTCATAAATAAATTAACATTCTTTTGATTATGAATATTCCTGAACACCTGGAGAGCCAGATTTGAAATGGCAGGATAGCAGCCAACTACTGCCCTGTTTTTAAATCGGTGAGTTCACTATTAGGTCACGTCAGTCATCTGAAGAGTCAGGGTTTCATTCCTTAAGACATAACTGTTCCATAGCAACATCATTGTAACTGGATGCTTTTCCCATTAAGGATCCTGTTTGGCTGCCTATAGCAGAAACCTGTCTATTGGGGCTTAATCACATAGGGATAAATTTTATCACATAGCGAGAAAATCCAGGGATGATAATAAAGTGACTTCTCCAAACCATCCAAGTCCAGGCTCTTTACCGATCTCTGCTCAGATATCTTTAATTTAAGGCCTTCATTTTGATGTTCAAAAGTTGGCAACTTCATGTCTAGAGATTGCATTCTTGCTCCATGCAGTTAAAAGAATCAAGGACAAAAGACAAAAGAAAAAGACTGGCAGTGTCAGTGCCTTGGTGTGTTCAGGCTGCTTTACCAGAATACAATATACCAGAAATTTATTTTTCGTAATTCTGGAGGCTGGAAAGTCTGACGTCAAAGCACGGCCACATTAGTCTGGTAAGGCTCCCATCCTTGATAGGCAGCCGTCTTCTCATTGCATCCTCCCATGATGGAAGGGGCAAACTCCAAGTCTCTTTCATAGGGCACTAATTTCATTCATAAGTGTGGACCCCTTGTGGTATATTCTTCTACCAAACGCCCTACTGCCTAATACCATCACATTAGGGGGATAGGATTTTAACATATTAATTTTGGGGGAGCACACACTTAGCAGCCAGCTAAGTCAGTTCTCTTAAACAAAAACAAAAATCATTACCGGGAATATACAACTGGCTATTTCCACTGAAATCTCAATGGTGAGGACTATATCAGATGACAACCCTTAACTCTTAGGAGAGGCCTCACTGCGAGTACATACAACTGGGAACACCAGAATACTGTCACACACTTGCACACAAATCACAGTTCTCTTAGAAAAGAAGGATGAGGAAACAAATATCAAGTAGGCAACTAGGAGCATTTGTCATGGAAGCTAAGTACGATTGAGGTAAGAATTATTCAACCTAAACTCTACCTGTTGTTAGTGTAAATTTTTCCACTTTTAATCTGCTTCCCAACATGAAGTAACTGTAATTACTGTTAGTCATAAATTTTGCTCAAAAAAATAGTTTCATAATTTTTACATTCCTTTTATTCCACTGGATTCTCAGTTGCCCAGTCCCAGTGTTCTCTGCAGTCACCATGCCTGAGCTGCTTACTAGCATGGCTGCGTTATTACCATGTAATATTCATTCACTTCCAAAATCTTTCTCTATAGGTCCCTCTCACACCATCATCTCCTGTCCTTCTACTTCCCCACTCCCTTACTCTCACTGAATCTGATCTCTGACATCTTTGTGATTTGTGGGCATTCAAACTTCTAAGTCTGGCAAACAATCAGGTCCCTTCTAAATTTCTTTGCCACCTCCTTCCCCTGTCCTCACATCTCCATGTCATGAACCTGGTAACTGATAATTTTATCAGTGCACTCATTTTAGCAGTACACTCAGTTATCCTCAAGTCCCCATTGACTTTCCGTAGAATATCACCAAGACCTTATGTATAAGACCACATGTTTTGCTGTGTCCCAACATAGTACGAATTCCTAGAAACCACAGATGGTTGTGTACAACCTCTGCCACCCTTATCCCCCATGCAAATAGGAAAGAAAGAGTTGGGAGGCCTTTATTTTATACCACCATCCTACTAGGGAAGTGAAGCTTACCTCTTTATATTTAGTACATTATGTGTGTATGCAGGGGGGTGGGTAGGCCCTAGCTCAACAGTATTAATATTTTTGATCTCTGAAAAAATAAATACCTGATACTCACTATTCACTAAATATTGTTTATTGTAATACAATAATTCAACTATAGAAAGCAGTAGTCTCTGAAATCTTAGCAATGTATGGAATCTTTACCTTAGGGCACAGATACTATGTACTTCCTTCCCTGAACCTCCTGGATCTCAAGAATATGAAATATTACAGAAAGAAAGAAAAGATTCTGGGAATTAGGTAGTTCACCAATACATCTCACAGAAAAAAAATGAACAATTGCTCAATGAAATAAAAGAGTCAAAAATCTCATAATAAAGAATAAATCTTTTGGCAATTAAAAATTAGCATGACTTTTGGAGATAAAATCTTCTGGAACTCTTACTCAGTGCTGGGGAATTCATTTTTGCTAGATATGCAGGACTCTGTTAACATAGGCTACCAGCCAGCACTGACATGAACTTTTTGTTATGATAAACTTTTTATTGCAATGGTGCACATACGAGGGATTTGACCTGCATATGCCCTGAGAATTATTTTCCAGAATGTAACTCACTTCGACAAGGCATTTAAAAACATGGGTATACTTTAAATAAAGATGTCTTCAGACTTCAGTATCCCATGCCCTTTAAAATCACAACCACTCAAAGAAATAATTGTTTGACTTCAAAATAAAATAAGTATAAAGATATACTTACTAATGATATGAATAAAATAATAATTATTATTAACAATTCATAGTCTACTAGATATGATGCCAAAAATCTACATTGAAGATCTCTTTCTTGGTACAAATGTTACCTGAAAACATACATTTTTTTTGTATATATCCTGTATGTTTACTTTTCAATTCTTGTGAAGTAAGGCCACAGGGATATCTAATTCTGTAATCTTATAGTTCTAAACCTGGACATAAGAGGAACAAGAATTTTCAACTAAAACTTGTTTAATATTATGCTTAAGACTTTAATAAAATGTAGTAAGAGTGGTATGTGAACTCTGAATGAGTTCTATATGAGCAGTAAGAACAAGCAAAATTTACTGATTGCCACCAATTATGTACAGGTTGCTGCTGTAGGTCTTTCTTTGGCTTGGGCTTGAAGTGAGATGCTATATGTAGGTATAAATATGACCCTAGATTCAAAAGATTCAATTATAACTCAAAATATGCAAAGCATCACAAAGCAGCATGGGAGATGCATTTGTCATGTCTTAAGCTAGCTCTCGTGTTACACAAATGTGCATTTTATCTATGATAACATTAGCAACAACATTTTTATCTGGGTTAAAACTCCTCCAGCATTAAAATCATTACTCAGCATTTCTCACAAAATATTGACCCTTCCCACACCTAGCACCACCACAACGTACCATTTTTGGAAATATGAGAGATGGTGATAGAGTACTATATTCTGATCCTATAAACCTTTGAAAAACTTTGTTGGAATAATCGTTACTGCTATTAGCCAAATATTCCCAGCTTTTCTTTTTTAGGCACATGGTAGGATTCCTCCCTTCCTTTGGAATTCTCTACTCTTGGAATTGAATTTGGCTTTTTAATTTGTTTTGGCCAGCAAAATGTGTGAAGTGCTGTTAGTAGCTGTAGAGAGAAGCTTTTAAAGCTAATTTGTAACTAATCATTCTCTCTCTCTCTGGCATGATAACAGGCACTATTAAAACACTGACCACACCATCAGCCTGGACCCTTTACTGACCACAATTAACAGAGACCTCTGCCAACCATGATAGAAATAAGGCATGACTGAGAAACAAACCTTCTTTATTTTAAGTCATCAAGACTTTTGCATTTGAATACTGCATCACACGTTAGCGTATCCTGATACAAGTGGGAATTTTAACTTACTGCTCTGGGACTGAACTCTCATGGAAAACCTGAACCAACAATCACAATCGAGTATTAATTTAAGATCTGTATTCCTTGTACTTATTCATTCAGGAAACATTGGAGGGTTAGGACAACATTGATAACTTTGCTAGACTTGGGAATATAAAGATGAATTAGTTGTGGTCCTCGACCTCAGTAACCTTATATTCTAATGTGAATTTCTGAGATGTAATTAAATAAAATAATAAGAAATTTATTTTGTAGTGGGTTCACATTAGTCGATTTTGCAGGTGGTCAAGCTTTCCATGGGAACCATTGCTCTAAGGACATTATTCTAAGCTGAGAAAACACCCTGTGCAAAGAATGAAATTATAAAAAACTATTTAGATTACGTTGATAATCTTACTACAGCTGAGGTGCATGTCTATATATTAATTAGAATACATATGTCCAAGGAGATAGAATTCCAAGTTTATTTTTATATTTTTCCCACTCTAGTTAGCAACATAACAAAATATTTAGAGTTCGTGCTAAGCACCATCAGGGTTATTCCAATCTATATCTTACATTAAGACAGGATTCCTGCAGAAATAATTCAAAAGCATATTTTCCCTTGTTATATTTATTTTGGTTTCAGAAGAATTTGGATGTGTATGGTTGCATAACTTTACAGCTTAATTTATTGAATATTTTTGAATATTTGAAAGTGTGTACATTTCCCTTTATTCAATTGTGAGAACCAAATTTAGCATTTTATAAAAAACTTTCAGCAAAAAATTCTTTATGATCCTATGATCCTATGCCGCCACTTAACAAAGTCCATGTGGGAATTCTGTGTGATACCAGGTGGCCTGTCTCTTCAGGAAGTGCATTTTCATAAAAAGGGGTTGTCAGGAAAAGGTGTCATATATCCATTGGGTAGCTTTATTGTATTTAATATTTTTCTTTATTTTTATTCAAACTGTATTTTAAGAAATACATCAAAATATGCTAGGAATTTTGTTTTTCTTTTTCTTTTTTTTTTTTTTTTTTTTTTTTTGCTGCTTCTCACACATGTGAAATCCTCAGCCACATCACTTTCTGGTTTTCCTGCTCTTGTAAAAAATGTTGGTTGGGTTGCTTAGAGTCTTGTCGCTTCTAACAACTAATAAAAATGTCCACACCGAAAAATCCATCCAAAGGCCAACTTTTTGTATCAATTTTGTGTTTACATTTTAGGAAATTTAAGTTCAGTTATTTTGTGTTTGAGGAAGATGGTAGGAAATAGAACACTATGTCATAGTACCATTTTTCTTAGTACACTATATATAAATTGTGGTGGATATACAAATTGAATCACATCTAGAATAAAGCTATAGCCAACTTCCACTTCCTCAGCAATCACAGCAATATGTTATAAACTCTCCCGCATGTGGTATTAAACACTCTATTTTGAGTATCTCTGTGATTGCAACTTTTCTTTAGATCTGAAGAAGACATTTAAATTTCCAATTGCTGGCTTCACTTAAAATTGGTTTTCATTTATCCTGATCTGCATGCCTGATCCTATGCAACTATCATGCTGACATAGAACTCTTTTTCTAGTCTTGATTCCTTTTACATATGCTTCACTAGCTCTTGCCAACAAGCCTTTCTTAAAACACTCAATTTTTTCCTACTTATTCTGTTGTGTTTTGTTTTGTTTGGGTTTGTTCAGGGAGAGAGGGTCTCATTCTGTCTCCCAGGCTGGAGTTCATTGGTGCAAACATAACTCGCTGCAGCCTGGAACTCTTGGACTCAAGCAGTACTCAACTCCTGCCTGAGCCTCCCTGAGTGCTGGGACTACGGATATGCCCTACCACCTACGGTTCCTATCTACTACATATTCATTTGGTCCATTTGCCCCTTTTCAAGAACTACTTAATATTCTTCATTTCTAAGAGCATTTTATGATTAAACACACTTGGAGAAAATATTCTTGGAGTCTCAGGTAGTACATGTTTAAACAAAAAATCTATGTATATTAATCCATGCTTCTTAAACATTAATGTGCATAAACCAACTAGGAAGTTTCTAAAATTCAGGCTCTGCAAATCTAACTAGCTCCTAGGTGATGTCACTGCTGCCCATCTAGACCGTGCTTCGAGTAGCAAGGTGTTACTCTATCAATATCTGACACCCCCTGGGAATGATATAATCAGTTATTGAAAATATTTACTCAACATTAACTACAACTGAAACAGCAAGCATTGCACTGCACCGGACTCTACTGATTAACTAGTGAGCAAAACAATCAAGATCCTTGAATCTCGGATTCACATTCCACTAGATAATTGAGTAACAATATAAAATTTTAAAATATTTCATAAGGTCGACAAGGAAAATATCGTCCGTACTGTAGAATAAATGAGAAAAGTGTGGTTCACTTAATATGTTTCGGGAAGAACCAATTTTCTGAGGAAGTAGCAAATAAACAGTAAATTGAAGAAAGTTAAAGGAGTCAATCCTGCAGCATGGAAGAAAACCGCCTCCAGAGAAATTAGTACGAAGTCTAATCTAGCAAGATTGAGGGAATTTAAAGTATAGAAAGAGGAGACCAGCACAGCTGAAGCACAGCAAGTGCTGGGAGACTAAAGGCCGATCTTGAAGTGCCCTTTCATCTTAGTAAGACCTTTAGACTTTGGATGTTTTATCATTCTAAGATTAACGAAAATTTATTCAAGGAGCATTTATTTATTTCAGTAGAAATGGCAAGATCTTTAATTTGTGGGGAACATATTAGAGAAGAACAAAAGTATAGGTATGAAAACTATTGAGAAAGCAGGTTTAGATAACTAACTACTAGTAGTAAGGGAGGTGGTGGCAGTGATAGTAGTAGTAGTAGTTGTTTATTATAGAATTGTAGAGATCAACAATGATTATGATTCATTGAACCCAGAGAGAGTAGGAGAGTCTAAGACTGATTTTTGAGGTAAGATGACTTGTGATGTGGAGGAGAGAGAAGGAATAATAGAGAACACTTATGTGTTTGCCTTGAGCGACTGGGTGGCTAACAGCACTATTTACTGATGTGTGGAGCGTGGGCTAAAACAGGTTTGAGGAAAAAGGCATACATACATTTCACTGTAGACATGTAGAGATGGTAAATAGCTGACTAGTCTTACAAGTCTGGAGTTTAAGGATAAGTTCAGGCCATTGATAGAAACTTAGGAATCATTAGTCATAGGGCTGAATGTGTTACTTGGAGAGAAAGGACAGAATAAATAAAGAAGAACAAATTTTAGGATATTCAAAATCGAGATGTCCAGAGATATCCAAGATATTTCTTGCAAAGAATACCTACATGGAGAAAACACAGCGGGACTGGTGGAAGAAGAAAAAATAATAATAAACAGAAAAGAGTCACCAAAGCCAAAAAAAAAAAAAAAAGGAAAATTTTAAGGAGTAAATTGTAGGCTAATTGGAAAAAAGTAACATATATAAAAAGATGTGTGTATTGGACTAGGAAATGTGAAGCAGCTTCATCAGCATAATGGGGAAGTAATTCTTTTAGTTTACACATAACTTTTGAATACCCAATATGTGCCAGATATTATTATGGGTGTCGGGAATATTTTGGTGGAGAAAAACAATCCATACTTTCTTGACAATTTATGTGAATAAGGCAGATTTAAAAAAAAATGACAAAGGTAGGAATGACGTTGGCATGTTAGGGGAACCATTATACTTGGGCCGTAGTGAACAAAATGGGAACTGTTTTAAGACAAAGTATAAGACACAATTAAGGGATAGATCACCTAGGGCCTCAAAGGGCATAGCCGCAAAGGGTCCAAGATTTTTTCCACGTGCAATAGAAGATTTTAGGGAGTTATAACTATTTTTCTCCATGGGTAAAATCCTATTTGATTTTTATATTGAAGAGATGAGGAAGTGGAGACCACAAGTATTGTCAACCTTCTTAAGATATTGTTTGTGTGGGTATAGCAGTAACTAACACATATTGAGTGCTTACCAAGTGCCAGGCACTATTTTAAGTACTTTACATGTAATTGATTTAATACTCACAATAACCAAATGAGTAGGAGCCTTATTTTCTTGCAGATTAAGAAAGCACAAAGAGAGGATTCAGAATAAAACTGGCATATTTGTGTTAGTTGGTTTTGGGTTTTGTTTTTTAATAGAAATAGAGCTTGTATTTTAATAAAAGTAAAACAAAGAATTTGGACATGAAGGCAAGCAGGTTTATTTCTTTAATGGGAAACTTCTCCTCTAATGGTATCTATTTGCAAGGTATTTCATGAGCTGAGAAAGAAGGAACAGGGAAGGGTGAGGGTTAAAAATGCGTGGGGTGGGAGAGAGGGATAGCTAGGTTCTGGTAACTGCTGGAAATGTGAGGGTAAACAGCTATCTTTTGTCAAAAGATCATCTTTTACATTTAGATATACAATCTGTCTGGATTAATTTTCTTTTCTGACATGTTGTAAAGTTGGGGTCAGCATTTATTATTTTTCATGTAGAAATGAAATTAACCCTGCACCATTTATTCCAATGATTACCCTTTCCCCACTATGCTGCAGTGTCACCTTCTCAATCATCAATTAATCTTATGTGTGCAGGCATGTTTCTGGACCCTCTACTCTGTTGGTTAGTTGAGAACCTTTGTTTTTTATCAAGATTTTTATTCTATATAATGAAGGCTCAAGTAATACCTGTAGGCATACCCTTGGGACTAGCAGGAATTTTACTGAGGAGGAGTTTCAAATATCCACGTATCAAATAGAACGGCCACCCATTAGCTTCTCCAAACATAATATGAACTGGATAGTAATTATTATACTATGATAGAATTGATCAGTACATAAAACAAACCTTGCATGCCAAAAAGCAATATGCGGAAATGTTCAATTACAGAAATAACAAGATTACTAATCCCTTCAATATCCCATTGCAAATGCACAAACACATAAGAAGTAAGGCTTTTTCAAATAAAGGGATCAACAAAGTAAATATCCATTAAATTACTCTGAGTTTAAAGCCATCAGTAAAATAAACAGTACATTACAACACAAATTTTACACAAATTAATACAAAAAATGACCATCTCTTGTTGGTTTTCAAACTATAAAACTGTAAGGAAAATCTTTCATCACTCTCCCCATCTGGAACTACGTCAATAGTCTTTCTTTGATTTTATAGAACTTTATCGCTGAGATTGTAGATCAGATCTTTAATGCAAGTTCTATAAAATCAAAGAAAGACTATTGTGAACAGGTTTTTAAAAATGGGGATAAATGGAGGATCACAGTAAAAATAAACTTTTAGTTCAGCAACGTGGTTTTATTAAATGAAACATTTATTTGAGATAGAGACATCAAAGCTTTTGATAAGACGACATGGTGTTTCTTTCTTGTTAGTCAAGCTTGCTGGAGAGTGGATTTGGAGGGTAAGTGAACTTAACAAGGATCTCTCTCCTCTTCAAAGGTCCTGATCCCAAAGCAAATGTGGACAGTCTCACATATCCTCCATTTCTGTTACTGCATTCGCCGATGCAGCATAGTATTGGAAAACTGTCCTTTAAATCACTCATTACATAAAATTCACTGCATTTTTAAGCATGATCTTCATTTGACTCTGGGCAATCATTTTATTTAAAATAAACTCTCCTTTTAAAATGAAATTAAGCCTGACAATATGAGAAGGGGTAAAATTAACAACTTCTACTATTGGTTTCTTCTTCCTAAATACCAAATTTCAATCATCTAAAATGAGAGACTCTATGCTAAATATGCTTAAAACACATTCTAGTTCCATATTTCTCTAATATGTAAATACTTTAATAGTAATTGTGAAATTTCTTGTTCCAATGAAGGAGGATAAAGAAAGAACAGACAATGACCTCTCCCCTTATTTCTCATCAACATAGGATTTCTTTTATTTCCTATGTCTGCCTCTGCAGTGAACCCTCAGATCACTTTATCTTTTATTTTATTTTTTTTTTAATTTTGCTTTTTTTTTTTTTTTTGAGATAGAGTTTCGTTCTTGTTGCCCAAGCTGGAGTGCAGTGGTGCAATCTTGGCTCACTGCAACCTCTGCCTCCCGGGTTCAAGCGACTCTTCTGCCTCAGTCTCCTGCGTAGCTGGGATTACAGGCACGTGCCACCACACCTGGCTAATTTTTTGTATTTTTAGTAGAGATGGGGTTTCATTATGTTGGCCAGGCTGGTCTCAAACTCTTGACCTCAGGTGATCCACCCCCCTTGACCTCCCAAAGTGCAGGGATTATAGGAGTGAGCCACCATGCCCAGCCCCAGATCACTTTAATCAGATATTCTGAATAAGACAGTTATTCAGAAACATAAAAAGCAGAGTATATTACCAGTTTTCTTAATCTCTAGAGATCACTTGACTTCTCTTTTCATAAGTGGAGACCTGAGAGTCAAGGACCATCCCTCCCAAGCCCAGCATCCCATTCTGCTCCTTCATTCTAATCACTTCAATTGAAACTCATTTGTTCATAAAACCCGGTTGTCATATTTCCTAGATGATTTGGAAAGCTTATTTCTGCAAGTATGAGATGATAGAAGAACTCCACAGTTTCTTTTTTTTTTTTTTCAGAAACAGTTTATGTGCTTCAATTTGGTCATTTAGATAAAATACCAGTATGATATGGCTGTCAACTTGTCTAGGCTATGGTGCCCAGTTGTTTGGTCAAACACCAGTGTACAAGTTGCTGTGAAAGTATATTTTAGATAGAATTAATATTTAAATCCATAGACTTTGAATAAAGCACATTGCCTTTCATAGTGTGAGTGGACCTCATCCAATAAATTGAGGGCTGTTAAGAGCAAAGAATGAAAATTTCAAAGAGGAAATTCTCCTCAAGAGTTCAAAATAGACACTCTGCCTGAGTTTCCAGCCTGCTTTTCCACAGACTTCAGACTCAAAACTGCAATCACAATTCTTATCTTAATTTCCAGCTTGCCAGTTTGCCTTACAATTTACATACTTGCCTGCTCCCACAATCATGAGAGCCAATTACCTACAATAAATCTATGTCTATAAATCTGTCTGTCTCCATCTCTCCCTGTGTGTGCTGTTTTTCTGGAAAACTCTGACTAGTAAAACTACTACCATCAGAGTTGAATGCACTAACAGCATTAGGTTTAGGAGGTTTAAGACGTAGAGACATAAGAGAGATTTTGAGACTCTTAGAGTATGAGAGTGTCCTTGGTGTTGCCTTGTAAAAGTGGCCACAAACATCAACTCTGTATGAGTCTCAGTTTAATTGTCAAATTTCTAGAAGTGTTTTGGGGAAAAAAAATACATGCAACAACAATAACAATAAAAATGTTGCTGTTACATAATTTTAGTGGTTTATTCTTATTTTTCTTAATATTCACTAAAAGCTATTTAAATTTAAAGAAAAAAATTACCAGTATCTTTGCTGCAACTAATATCCAGTTTCAAGCATTTACCATAAAGAACAAGGAAGAATTGGATAATGACTAATTTCACTCACTTTTCTCAGAAATTGTATATAGAATATAGTATTAAATCATTCAACTAGATTTATTGAGTAACAAACATCTTCTAGGCATTCTCTCAGGCAATAGGGATAAAATCACCAATACTGTATACATTATTAAAATCATTTTTGTCACAAGTTTAGTTCTCTAGGAAACAAACACTGAGAAAAGGTGGGAGTAAAACTTTTATAATGAAATAATACTCATGAAGAAAAAGAGATGTATATTGTGAGGCTTTTCCTGATAAACAGAATCAAGAGTGTACTAGTCTGTTTTCAAACTGCTATAAAGAACTACCCAACACTAGGCAATTTATAAAGAAAAGAGGTTTAATTGGCTTATAGTTCCACATGGCTTAGGAGGCCTCAGGAAACTTACAATCATGGTGGAAGGGGAAGTAAGGCACGTTTTACATGGTGGCAGGATAGAGAGAGAAAGAGAAAGTTCCACACCTTTAAACCATCAAATATTATGAGAACTCACTCACTATCATGAGAACAGTGTGGGGAAACCACCCCCATGATCCAATCACCTCACACCAAGTCCCTCCCTTGACACATAGGGATTATAATTTGAAATGGGATTTGGGTGGTGACAAAGAGCCAAATTATATTATCTGCCTCTGGCCCCTTTCAAATCTCATGCTCTTTTTATATTTCAAAAGCAATCATGCCTTCCCAACAGTCCCCTAAAGTCTTAACTTATTCCAGCATTAACTCAAAAGTTCAAGTCCAAAGTCTCATTTGACAAAAGGCAAGTCCCTTCTAACTAGGAGCCTGTAAAATCAAAAACACATTAGTTACTTCCAAGATACAATGGAGGTACAGGCATTGGGTAAATGTTCCTGTTCCAGATGAGAGAAATTGGCCAAAACAAAGGGGCCCATGCAAGTCCAAAAACCAATGGGGCAGTCCTTAAATTTTAAAGCTCTGAAATGATTTCCTTTGACTCCATATTTCACATCCAGGGCACACTGATGCAAGGGGTGGCCTCTCAAGGCCTTGGACAGCCCCACTTCTGTGGTTCTTCAGGGTACAGCCCCTGCAGCTGCTTTCATGGGCTGGTGTGGAGTGCCTGTGGCTTTTTCAAGTGCACAGTGCAAGCTGTCAGTGGATCTACCATTCTGGGATCTGGAGGATGGTGGCCTTCTCACAGCTCCACTAGGCAGTGCCACAGTGGGGACTCTGTGTGTGGGCTCCAACCCCACATTTTCCCTCTGCATTGCCCTAGTAGAGGTTCTCCACGAGGGTTCCACTCCTGCAGCAGACTTCTGCCTGGACATCTAGGTCTTTCCAAACATCCTCTGAAATCTAGGCAGAGGCTCCCAAAGCTCAACTCCTTCAGTGCACCTGCAGGCTCAACGCCATGTGGAGGCCACCAAGGCTTGTTGCTTGCACCCTCTGAAGCAATGGCCCAAACTATACCTTGGCCCTTTTTAGCCATGGCTAGACCGGGGACACAACGTTCTGAGGCTGCAAAGAGCAATAGAGTCCTGGGCCTGGCTGCCCACAAAACCATTTTTCCCTTCTAGGTCTCTGGGCCAATGATTGAAGGGGCTGTTGTGAAGGTCTCTGAAATGCCGTGGAGACACTTTCACCACTGTCTCAGCTACTAGCATTCAGTTCCTTGTAACTTATGCAAATTTCTGCAGCTGGCTTGGGCTTGAATTCCTTCCCAGAAAATGGATTTTTCTTTTCTACCACATGGTCAGGCTGCAAGTTTTTCAAGCTTTTATGCTCTGCTTCCCTTTTAAACATAAGTTCCAATTTCAAACCCTCTTTCTGCATGCATATGAGCATACACTTTGAGAAAAAGCCAGGTCACATCTTGAATGCTTTGCTGCTCAACAATTCTTCTGCCATATACCCTAGATCATCTCTCTCAAGTTCAAATTTCCACAGATCTATAGGGCAGGGGGAAAATGCTGCCAGTCTCCTTGTAAAGCCTAGCAAGAGTGACCTTTAGTCAAGTTCTCAGTAAGTTTCTTATCTCTATCTGAGACCACCTCAGCCTGGATTTTATTGTCCATATCACTATAAGCATTTGGGTCACAGCCATTCAACAAGTCTCTAGGAAGCTTCAAACTTTCCCTCATCTTTCTATCTTCTTCTGAGCACTCCAAAGAGTCCCAATCTCTGACGAATACCCAGTTCCAAATTTGCTTCCTCATTTTCGGGTATCTTTATAACAATGCCCCACTTCTCTCAGTACCAATTTTCTATATTAGTCCCTTTCCACACTGCTATAAAGAACTCCCTAAGACTGGCTAATTTATAAAGAACAGGGGTTAAATTGACTCATAGTTCTGCATGGCTGTGGAGGCTTCAGGAAACTTACAATTATGGTGGAAGGCAAAGGCGGAACAAGACACATCTTACATTGGAGTATGAGAGAGAGAGAGAAGTGCCACAATTTTACACCATTAGATCTCATGAGAACTCATTCATTATCATGAAAACAGCGTGGGGAAAAATGACCCTATGATCCAACCACCTCACACCAGGTTCTTCCCTTGACAAATTGAGATTAGAATTTGAGATGATATTTTGGTGGAAACACAGAACCACAACATATCATGAGGATGGATAGAGAGATAGACGAGAGAGAGAGAGAATGATAGTTGACAGATAAATATACAGGTAGATGAGAGGGGATTTACTGTGAGAATTGGTCACATAATTGTGGAGGCCGAGAAACTCTACATTATGCTGTCTGGAAGCTGAATAACTAAGAAAGACAATAGTGTGGCTCTGCAAATCTGAAGGCTTCAGAACCAGGAAAGCAGATGGTATAACTCTCAGTGTGAGATCAAAGACCTGAAAACCTAGGGATCTACTGCTTCAAGTCCTGGAGTTAGAAGACCAAAAAACCCGTAGTTTTTATGTCCAATGGCAAGAGAAGAAGTGTGTTCTGGCTCTATAAAAGAGAGGGTGAATTCACCTTTCCTCTGCCTTTTTGTTCTATTTGGTGCTCAGCTAATTGGATGGTGCCCACCCATACCGGATGAGAGTGGATCTTCCTTATTCAGTCAACTGATTCAAAGACTAATCTCTTCTGAAAACACCCTCACAGACATACTCAGACATAATGTTTTACCAGCTATTTGGGGCATCCCTCACTCAGTCAAGCTGACATCAAAAGTTATGCATCACAGAGAGGAATAAGAATTGGGCAAGCGGAGATATTAGGTCACAATTATGTCTCTGTCAGCCAAACCGAAAACGTCCAAAAAAATTTGTCTCCTTAGAGGAGTCCTTTGTGAGGTAGAGATGGTGAAGCCTTCTACTAACATCTTGCTCAGTCACTGTTGGGGGCTTTCCTGAGGGAGAGCATGCTCTCACCTAACACCACTTTGCTTGGTCTTTTGCTGGAGTCACCCCAGAAAAGCATTACCTCAGCTCGAAAACCAGGGTGGGTCCTGAAGAAGCTAACAGCTGGAGGCTTTCAGATGAACATTTCACAGCTGGGTAGTGAGTACTTTCCTAAGAGGATTTCAGTAGCACAGCTCCATGTCTGCCGCAGTCTACCAATAGTACTGCATTGACCCACTTCTCTACATAGGTTTGGGAAGAAGCTCTTCCATGGTTCCTGTGAGAACCCCTTTCAGATGGGAAAATTAAAAGTGGGAGAAAGAGGGAAGAACCACTGGTCCAGTCCCTCCCGGTCTTCACATGTTCACAATTAGTACACATATTTTTCCTCTTTCCCTATCCAATCTAATTTCTCCTTACCCTCAGCTACCCCTTTTGTTGGTCACAGTGGTTTATCTGACAGGGTGAACTTAACTCTCACTCCTGAAGTGTCCTAATAAAAGCCGTAGTAACCGTTATCTTTCAGGCTAGAAATGTTGCCCTTGTCCATTTATTGTTGGAATTAGGTGAAGGAGTACCATAAGTCACCCACGTGAGTAACCCAAGCTCCATACACATTGCTACCTGTATCCATTGTAAAACAGCAACACTACCTTCTCTTGGGATGATCAGGTTTAATTGCCTCTGAAAAGCTGGTAATTTATTTTCTCACCAACTGATTCCTAAAGTGCCCAGGTGGCATCATTAGCTTTGCAGTAATTTGAATATTGTGCTGTGTCCTGGTAAGAGTGTACCTCGGTTGGGTACCAAAACCAGGCTCTCTAATCCTGCAGCATCCAAAATTGAAGGGATGGGAAGCACAAAATATCCAGAAGGTCACTGGGAATAATGGTAAGCAGGCCTCTTCTGCTTCTGTGCCTTGGTTCCCAAATCTGTGTATTCTTCCTTTTGAGGACATAGTGCCATATAGTGGTCTCTGATTTAATGCCTACGTGCATCCTGGAAAGTAGTACCTCATCATCACAAAGCATTGCCTCTGAGTTATCACTTCAGCTTCACCTTCAGCAGACGCTCATAATGCCTGTAGTTTGTGGGTGGTACAGAATACAAGATACTCAATAAATCACTTGGTGATGATGGTGATGAGCCCATCCTGACATCTCTTCTATTGTGATGTTTTTGTTTGTTTTATATTTTATTTTTACTGATTGGATGCTGTATTGTATGGGATTCCCATGTCTTTGAATCAGGATTTCTGTAAGACCCTGGATTACGATATTGGAGGTCTTACAGACAGGGAGGAAAAACTTGAGCCTAAAATAAATCTTTATTCTTAGAGAACAAGCCAATGGCCCCTCCGGGACAGAAGAGGAAAATGTAGTCAAATTGTCATCAACTGGCCAGTGTGTTTAATTGAGGAATAGTGTCACAGAGCTACTATGTTGTTGGCCACGGTGGCAGTAATGGCTAGAGGGGCCCTGATAGGTGGGAATCTGTGCTATTGAGCCATACATGCCCCCATCTGTTCCACAGTGGTCACCTAATTCATGTGCCAATCATCTCAGCATTGGGGTAAATTCTGGCAAACTCTGGCTGACACAAATGGACTGAGTCATTTTGACTAATTGGCTCCTTAGTGCTTCTTCTGTGGTGGATATATTCTGGTGAGAATTAGCCCATAATACATTCTTCTTCACACTTTATAACCACTCTCCCGTGTCCACATATGTGTCTCTACCAAAGGTCCCTCTTTGTCTTTGATGTTCCACTGTTTTTCCTACCAGGCCCCTCCCCAGCTGCCAGATCATTTTCCATCTTTGATAAGTTCACGTATATTTCAAACTTGGGCCACTTCTCCTTCCACAGAAAGTGGATAATCAGGTGGGCCACCTACAGCTTTGCCCATTTGGAAGGCTTTTCCTCATGCCATATTCTAAGGCTTCTTCTGAGTGGGGCAGCATTGCAACTACCATTCATTTTTCAACTACTTTTTTATACCAAGTTGACACATCCATAAACCAACCTATGCCTTTTGCTCTATTCTATGTCAAATATACAGAACCCTTCACGGATCAATGGATGTAAGCTGAGAGAGGAATGCAGATGCAACCATGCTAGTCACATGGGAATCTAGGATAACTGTGCATGTTCCTTGTTTTACCAACTCTTCTTAGTTTTGCTTGTTATTAGATGTTTCATTTCCAACATATAACGATGGTCAGTCACTATGTTCACCTGGCTGTATGACTTGTGAGTTCAAAGTAACTCAGCCTGTGATGGGCAGTTTCAAGTGCATTGTCATTTGGTATGCTATGGTCAGGTATTTTGTGAGTCAAACCCCAAAAGCTGTCTTTTAAAGTTGTTATTTCTCTGCTGCATATCAAATGACCTTATCCAGAATCTCAAGAGCCGACGTTGTACTTCCAATTGCACTTACTCCAAGTTGCATACTGCATCTTTTTCACCCCTGAAACTTCCAGGCATTATAGGGTCTGTCGAATTGTATGACCCAAATGACAGAACTCTGTTCTGCAGACTGGACCTGTACTTTGCTGTTTCAGCCTTCCATGTCATCCAATATAAAGACCAAAACATGTGCCCAAATATGGAATATATTATCTCCAGAACCTAAAGAGTCTACTAGATTGGTATTTCCTTTTCTGTGATAGGGAATCCAAGGGACAGCAATTTGTCTTTTACTTTGGAGGAGCTGTTCTGGCATGACCCTGATCACTGAACCCCTAACACTGAAGTGACAGAGCCAAATCTTTGAAGGATTTATTTCTCAACTTTCGGACCACATATGTCTTACTAAGTCCTCCAACATCTAGCCATCTCTTGCTCCTTCTGTCTGATCAGCACGATTCTACAGATGTAATGAATATATATGATGTTCTGTAGGATATCCAGATGGTCCAGGTCTCTTTAGATTATATTATGTCAAAGGATGGGAGAGTTAACTTAGCTCTGGGGGGAAAATAAAAGTGTATATTGTTGTGAATGCAAATTGTTTGTGTTTCTCTCTCCTGATTGGAAGATAAAGAAATTCATTTACTTATTAAATAAACTCACATCATATACCCGAGGCCATATTAACCTGTTTTAGCTAAGATACCACATATGGCACAGCAGCCATGGTCATGGCTAATAGAGATTGAGGCTTTCAGTAATCCAATGCCATCACCCAAGACCCACTGAGTTTCTTTGGGTATGAGAATGAGGGATTACATGAAGAAGGTATGATAGGGACTATTACTCCTGCGTCTTTTAGATTTTTGAGATTGGCATTAATCTCTGCCACTCACACCCTCCAATGCCTCCAATGTGATACTTTTGATTTTGGCCAGTTCCTGGTTTTAGAGTCTTCACTTGCTTTCAGCATAATAATACAATGTGGGAGTCAAGCCATCTATTAAATATGTTCATCTCAGTTATATACTCATAACATATTCAACAGGTAAGTTTGCAGACAGACCGAAAGCCAAACCTCAATCAGGAGTCCATTGATTTCTGGCGTCCTAGATTCTCTAATTGAGAAGTGATGGTGCTGCTGCAGTTCTCCAGGTATCAATGTTTACTGAAACCTAGTGTCCAACCGTAAAATATTCATTATTCATTGTAAAAATCACTTAAGTTAATGGCCATAAATCTCTCTGGGAAAGGACTAAGGAATCCCTTTATAATGTATATTGACCATGCTGTTGCTCAGTCTTTTCTCATGGGAAACCAACCACCTCTTCCATCTGGGGGTTGAACTCTGAAAACTGGATCTGTTCCAAAAAACTGGTCAATGGCTTTCTAATTTTTTTTTTTTTAGGACAACTGCTGTCAGCTTCCAGTTTATCCAATATTGCCTTTTCTTGAATAACTTCATTAAGGAATTCCCTCATTGCCTGATCACCTATTGTTTCCCTAGGAATATCAGGCTTTATCCACCATTCCCATAACTGTCTACAGGTCAGACTCCTTTGGCTGGCAGTCAGAATTATCAGTCATTATAATCATTGTCTCCTACACCTGGCTTCTGGTAGTTAAGCATTCCTAACTGGTGTCCATTGTTTCAGAGGCCCTAAAATCTCCATTATCAGTAAGCCAAATTCTGTTCAGTGGAGAGCCACCACTGAACTTAACAATGCTGCAGTGCCTTTTTGCAATACGTTCCGATGATCTGGGCAAATGTGATGTCCTCTGTTCTTTCCCATGGAATAGAATTCTCTGGTGAGAGTTCTGGGTTCTTATATCTATCCCAGCGTGCCCATTTTCATGAGCTTTTCACCCCTCCCTTTCTCACTCAGGTATTTCCACCTTGTTCAGTGTGAACTACCACTTTTTTCAAAGTTTCTAGGGATCACTCTAATTTTGAGATTACATTTACACAGCTTCAAAATCCATTCCCTTAAGTCAAAGCCAAGAAGTTCAATCCCTATATCACAAAAGAGTTTCCCCAAGTCAGTAAACTCTCCCTAAGTGGTTCTTTGTTTTCTGGTTTCCTTAGTGAAGTACCTTCCTAATCAATCCAGTCTCGTGAATACACTCAAGCCCCTGCCAGTGCATGTTGGGCAGATTTTGCTCCTTTGGCTTTTTAGTCGCTCCTTCCTAATCAGGCCCAGCACACCCCTGGATGGATATAACCTGGTCTTTGGCTGGGCAGCCAGGGGAGGATATAGGGACAACTGAAAACTGGAGCATCTATTTCTTTGTGGAAGAAAGGCCTCTATAGTGTCTTCCAACATGGAACATGAATTGATTCTTGTTGAGAAGGCATAGGCCACTATTGTAGACTCAGAATTTTCAGATAAGTCTGGAAATTTTAAATCTTCCAGAGGCTCTATTCAGATGTCCCTACTCCACATGTCAACACTGCAGGTTAATACAAATGGGATCCTGCCTTGTTGAATATTTTAAATCAAATAATGCAAAAATTTGTGACACAATTGTGTGATGAGATAGAAACTCAGCCATATATAATTCAAATGCTTATAACATTTACTTACTTAGAAATCAAAGACATTTTCTAAACTTTGAATTAGCTAATATTTGGATTGCCCTGACATAAACTAATATTAATAAACTATAAACTAATCTTAATAAACTATAAACTAATTTTATTAATGACTCATTTATTTCCTAACACCAATATCATGAGTATCATATTTGATAATGCATTCAGACTGCAGATAGTTTATTTTTCATGGTAATTTAGAAATCTGACAACATAACTAATTTAAATTTAAATATATCTTAGGTAATGAATGAAGGTTTAGATGAACAACTAAGCTTTAATCCTGACACTTGACACCTAGCCTCACGTTACACATGATTTTAAATTTTTTAAATCTGTGGGATCATAGTGAACTAATTCAATTGATACAGAACAAAATACAGGCACATTAATGAAGCATTTATTTTTACATTTGTCAAAAAAATTGAATTAGAATTGGCAAAGAAGCAGAGGAGTCTATGTCAACTTAGTCTCCCAGATATATGAACAGATTCAAATATATAAGCTAAACAATGTTATGGCAGGGGAGATTATGAAATTATTTAAAAAATGAAATATTTGGTAATGTATTACTATAAAAACACTTAGGGAAAGAAGAAGATATATTGATTTTAGAAATATGACAACACTAACTGATTACCATTCACCTGTCTGGGTATAAGACAGGTGTATACAACATTTATTTAGACTTTTTGTTTACTGGGACAAAAAGAAAGCATAACAAAATCTAATAATAATGTGCTTATTGGTCATTTGATGTAGTAGTTCAAAATAAGCAAAATGTATCATGAGAAAGAAGAATCATAAAAAAATGAATGTCTTTCATCAATTCCTTGGCAATCCAAATACAAGAATGCAGTAATTATTTAGGTGAAAAAGAAAAAAATAACAAAAATGTTAACTCATTTGTTTATATTTCAGTGGAAAGTATTTTACGTTGAAGAAAATATGTATTGACTTCTAGCCATTTCACTTCTTTACCATAACTGTACCTGAACCTCATCAGATGAGTAGATATCTTACAAAATATATACATATAAGGAATTATTATGTGGCCAATTCTTAGGAAGCTATTTTATTTCTCCAGAAATCCAGATGTCTTATGACATCAAATTTTCGTATATAGAGATAGGTATGTAGTATTATTACTTTGTTACCAAGGTCATCAGATCATTGAACTTCCAAAGAAAAGAAGACTATTGCATAATTTAAAGATGTAAAAGGGTAACTCATTTAAATATTATGTCTGTATTTTCCCAGTGCTAAGATTTACCTTTTTGGTGGCTATTTGTTTTTCATAAAACTTCGTTTCTTTTTAGAAAAAAAAAGGTAACAGACTAAAATTAAATTATGTAAATCAATCCTATAATAACCCAGAAAAGTATTTTTCCAGTATCAATAAAGCAAACACTTAATACTATATGCAAGCGTTGTTATTTAGATTTATACATACAATTCTAATCCTAAATTGGCAAAAGCGTCACAAGTTAAATTAATAATCCTAGGAAGCTCAATAACGTCCTCATTATGTTGACATTCAACATGTTATATTACAAGTTGAAATAAGTGACTTCATTTTAAGTCTTCATTTTCAACAGAAAAGATATCTATGCTCTAAAACATCCTACCTTAATAATGCTTGAAGAAAATACATTCTGTATTTTAATAAAATTATAAAGTTATTATATCACATAGCTCATTCAATAATTATTACAGTAAAGGTAGAATATTTTTAATTTTTTTCTTGTGATTGACTCCTAAGCCTTTGGTTTTATGAAAAACAATATAGTCAGTATAAGTACCGCACTTTTGTCATATGGTTGATCAAGGCATATAATTTAGATCAACATTGAATAGGTGAATTATATTTCCCTAGGGTTATGTGATTAGTTCCATATATGTGAAGATTATCACAAAATTTTCTGTAATGCATTCTATGAAAATATTTTTATAAACTTCAGGTGAGATCTCACATTGAAATAACGCAAGCATGATTTTCTTTGAATGTTTCATCTGTGATATATTGATGAGTCACATATTTAGAAAGATTTTCTTTCAATGTTTCTATAGGTGATATATTGAAAAATCACACATTTATAAAAATATTCCTTTATTTCAAATGTGTACATGTCAGTATAGATATAAATAGCTTTTAAATGCAGTCATATAATAATCATTGCCTATAAAACATTAGAGATACTTGTGTATAATATATTGGTGAAAATAAAGTTTCAAAATTCTCCAACATGTTATTGTCCTTGAATTGTCTTTTAAGGTGTGAAGCAGAATTTAACCAAAATCTGTATAAAATCAGGACATATATCTAGTCTAAGAAAGAAAAAGTTGGTGGGGAGGGCTATCTATCAGAAACTCGTGTACTACAATCTTGGTATTTAGAAACAGAGAATGGAAGGTAAACTATGAAGAAAATTATCTGTTCTGTTTCCTTTCCCCTGGGTGAGACCACAATTCAAACAAAACCAAGAGGATTACTTTCTTTAGAAATAAATGGGAAAACAGATTTAACGCATCTGAAATATCAGCATTTAATTCAAGGACATCTTCTAACATCTTGCCTAAATCTCTTATTTCTGTTTATATCTAGTTTTATTTTACTGGACTCCATGAAAAGCAGAATAACTTTTTTATACACTTATAAAATAACTCTAATTTCTGATCAACCCCTCAAACCAAGCTGCTACACCATGATATTAAAATGATTGATTATTCAGCCTCAACTCCTCCTCTAACTAATATTCTGCCCCTCTGATTCTCTTTACCATCAGATTTATTTAACAAGCTCTGTTACATCTTAGAGTCTTTTGCTTTACTTCCCAGGAACTTTCCAACCTGCTCCAATCTGCCTTTTGCTTTTATTCCTCAAATGAAGTAGCTCTTGCTGATGTCAAAAATGATCTCTCTGTAACTAAAGCCAATGGACCTTTAATAGTTCTCATTTACTGAACCATTTTGCGGCATTCAATGCTTTTGACGTCATCCCTCTGGAAACACTTTATCTTGTTTTCTATCACACTACACTTTTCTGATTTTTTTTCCCTCCATCTCTAGCTTTTCTGCTCACTGTACCCTGATCATTCATCCTTCTTGAATTAGTAAATATATCTTTTTTTTTTTTTTTTTTGGAGACAGAGACTCACTCTGTCATGCAGGCTACACTCCAGTGGCATGATCTTGGCTCACTGCAACCTCTGCCTCCTGATTTCAAGCAATTCTCCTGTCTCGGCCTCCCTAATAGCTGGGACTCCAGGTGCATGCCACCATGCCCAGCTAATTTTTGTATTTTTAGCAGAGACGGGGTTTCACCACATTAGCCCGGCTGGTCCTGAACTCCTGACCTCAGGTGATCAACCAGCCTCGTCCTCCCAAATTACTGGAATTACAGACATGAGCCACCACGCCCGGCCAGTAGACATATCTTAAAGTTTTTTGAGGTTTGATCTGAATCATTCCTTGTTGATCTACTCTTTCCCAAGGAAATATCAACTACTTTTATGGATTCAATCATTATCTATTACTCTGCATCCACATTTATAGCATAGGCTTCTCTCTGACTTTCAAACCATATATATCCTACTATATACCCAACCTGTCTATTAGATATTGCATACGAATCTGAAATGTAATGTGCCCAAAACGAAGCTCATAATTTTACTCATATTTGACTTTTCCAGTATTTTCTATATCAATGAAATGACATGGCTGGCAAACCAACTACACATACTAGAGACTTGCAAATCATCTCTGACATTGTGTTTTTTGTTCACCTTCTCCTTAGTATGGTTTATCAACAACATTTTCAGGTTTCACTCTATTAAAGTCTTTCAAATGTTTGTACTTCTTCCATATTGCTATTATAAATCTAATCCTTATGAATAATCTCTCTTATGGCCTTCAGCAACAGTCTACTAGCTGGTCTCTTTTTCTTTGTGAATCAATTCTCCCTTTCATAATGCAACCAGTACAAACTTTTCTAACTAAAAAGCTAGCATGCCATATCTCAGATTTCTTTAAGCATCCACACATTGATGCATGTAAAATATTTTATTGGCCCCAGCTCTTTGGGAGGCCGAGGCAGATGGCTCACCTGAGGTCAGGAGTTTGAGATCAGCCTGGCCAACATGGCAAAACCCCATCACTACTAAAAAAATATTCAAAAATTAGCTGGGCGCAATGGCAGACACCTGTAGTCCCAATTGCTCTGGAGGCTGAGCGAGGAGAATTGCTTGAACAATTCTCTTTCACTTCTTTCTTATTCCCTATAATCCTGGGCACACAGCTTGTGTTTAATAAATCCTTTCTGATTGATAGGCTTAGGTGACTGCCAGCATGGACCTGCAGATCGTGTGGAATACTACACAGGCATTTGAGAATACGGTCAGGGGAGGTTGAAAAACCAATAGGAAAACTGGCACTTCCATTAGGAAATGAACAAAATAAAAACACTGCTAAGCTCTTTCAGAACTGAGGTCCAGAGCTCTAGCATCCTGGGAAGTTATTTTTTGGTGTGTTTACCAAAACGACTATGTTATTGAGGATGCTGTCAAGATGTGGTTTGCTTATTTTTTGTTTTGTTTTGTTTCTGCTTCAAGGCCAGTTGATAAGACATGAACTCTATCTCAGAATAACTGAAAGAGAAGAAAAACAACACAGGAGAAATTTCCTAATATCCCTTTCCCAATTAAGAAGAAACTTTGAAATGACTTTGTCTCCAATTAAGACCTGTGGGTCTTGAATTTTCTATGCACAGCTGGAAGTTAAAAGAAAAAAAAAAGAAAAAAAGAGAGAGGCAGGGCAAAGATCCTCTGTTACTGAGTTGGCCTTGGCATCTGCTGCTCATTTGTGCTGGCTTTTGCTCTCCCTAAACACTCAGAAATATTTTTAAGGTCTGACGATGAGAGTCTTGTGTTAACTGTTTGGTTTCCACGTTCCTCACCAGGTGACCCTTAAATTTAGCACCAGTGCTGCTGTATTGTGACTATCCTACACTATTTTCATTTACTCTGATAGTCCACAAGCCTCCCTCCCTACTTGGACATCCGACATCCTCTTCAGTGATCACAGCATGGGCCCTAACACAGCTCGTGGTCTATCTACAGCCACCAAAGAATCTCTCAGAAAATGGCAGTCTTTCTGCATGATTCCTGAGAAGAAATCATCTCCCCAACAAATTAAAAACCTAGATGTCGGCTGATGTTGTTACTCTTCCTCAACAGCAGGGGGCGCCTACCTATTTGGACCTCTCAGCAGTTAAACACAACACGGTCTACCCTCCAGGTGAGACCGCAGTTTCCTTCTCTCCATGTGCTCCATGTTGCTGAGCACTGGGATTATTACATCTTTACCATCGTGTTTTCTCCTAAGATATTGTCACTCATTGTATTTTTTCTAATGAAACAAGCCTTTAGAGCAGGTTGGATTACAAGCCTTTAAAGTAATGATTGCAGCCTTTAAAGTAATCATTTTTATTTAGTATATTTATCCAATTCTTCCAGTCGCCTAAATACTCATCTATTTATTTATAAATTCAGGGGGCATAGGTGCAGTTTTGTTACACGATTTGTTGTGTCATGGTGAACTTTGGGCTTCCAGTGTGCCCATCACTCCAGCAGTGAACATTGTACCCAAGAGACAATTTTGAAATCCTCACTCGCCACCCACCCTCCCCCTTTTTGGGATTACCAAGTGTGTGTTGCTTTCCTCTGTATGTCCATGTGTACCCATTGCTTAGCTCTCACTTTTAAGTGAGAACATGTGGTATTTGACCTTCTGCTTCTGAGTTATTTCACTTAGGATAATGGCCTCCAGCCCCATTCACATTGCTGCATACTTTTATTCTTTTTATGGTTGTAGAATATTCCATGGTGAATATAGACCACATTTTCTTTACTCAATCATCTGTTGATGGACATTTAGGTTGATTCCATGGCTTTGCTATTGTGAATAGTGCTGCAATAAACATATGAGTGCAGGTGTGCTTTTGATATAAACATTTATTTTCTTTTGTGCAGATACCCAGGAGTAGGACTGCTGAGTCAAACGGTAGTTTTATTTTCAGTTCTTTGAGAAATTTCTATACTGTTTTCTATAAAGATTATACTAATTTACATTTCTACAGTGTATAAGCATTCCCTTTTCTCGGCATTCTTGCCAACGTGTTGTTTTTTTTTTTCTTCTTAATAGCAGTCATTCTGACTGGTATAAGATGGCATCTCTTTGTGGTTTTAATTTGCATTTCTCGATAACTGGTAATGTTGGGAATTTTCTCACAGTTTTTTTTTAATTCAGCCTTCTATAGTTTTTTCATATATTTGTTGGCTGTTTGTATATCATCTTTTGAGAAATATCGGTTCATGCCCTTTGCACACTTCTCAATAGGGTTACTCCAAAGAAATAAGCAACCATTTTCTTATCCATCAATGACTAATAGTTATTTTCAATGCACAGACTTTAGAATCTAACCCAATCCTTATGCCTCATACTAACACTAGCCCTACTTATAGTAGGATACTTGATGGTCTCTACTTGGGTAAGTAAAACTGTATTGTAATTCAACTAAAGTTGAGAGCCCCATCTCTCTCTCTTACAAGCTAGAGATATGGGATGTATAACACAGATGAAGCTTTTCTCCTCATTGAACATAGTAACATATGAAAGTCTGTGGTGTTATGAACGTTTTTAAAAAATCCTACATTTTAATTTCTAACGGTCTCTTTACCTATGATTTCTACATCCTAAGCAGAATCAGAACTCTCTCCATCACCATTTTTATGTCTTTTTACTTCACATTTGTTAAGGTAAAAAGCTCATAAGAATGTATAAAATAAACGCAATTTTCTAATTTGAAAGATAGTCAGATGTTTATGGTCGAAGAATGCTTGAAACCAAATGAAAATTGATTTTATTTTTAAGTAGTTTGTTGTAAAAATGTTCAACATGTATAGCCAAACAATTATGGAAGTATGAATGCATAAAATATTTGCTATTAATTTTGCTTTGATTTTGACAAATCTTTGTCACAACTATTGCAAACAGAAAAAAAGTCTTCAGAGTGATGAATTAATGAACAATAAAATAGCTAAAGGGCCAAAATTATACAGCTAATAGGAGGAACAACCGACCTGATTTGCAAGTTGGATATATAACTCCTAGATAATAAAGAGCCATCTGTAATTATTAGATAAAGTTTAGATATATGTTGAATCCATTTAATAATATTAGGAAGTGGAATTTTCAAGTTATAGATCTATCAGTTCAAGGACATAGTCAATTTAATGACAACAACCTTTGTTGTAAGTGATAATTCATTAAAGTCTGTAAAATTGGAAAATTATAATGCCAAAAATGTGATTAAATATCAATCTGCAAAATAATATCATTGAAAATAATTATCATTTCCTTCATTTCACTGACATGACTCAATAGAGCTGTAACGACTTATACATGTTCATAGATGAGATTGGGAGGTTAGGGTTATTAATTCACAAGGTGCAGCCACCTAATACTCCCCTTTGCCTAATTACACCCATCAGTTACCAGACAGCTGAAGCAAACATTAAAACATTTTGGTAGCTATAGTGATTGTTCAGTAGGTAGAGAATCTAGGTCACTCAGAGGAAAGTTTCTGGAAAATGAAGTTATAATTGGCTAAAAGCCAAAGAAATCTATTTCTGTTTAGTTCTCTCATTACACGATTCTTCAACATTCACTACATTCTATATCCTTCCTTGTCATGCTCAGTCTGCTTATATTGATATAGAAATAGATAGAGATATAGATAGATATAGGTATACCTATAAACACAGATCACATATAGATATAGATATAGACCAGATAGGTAGGTAGGTAGATAGATAGATAGATAGATAGATAGATAGATAGATAGATAGATAGATAGACAGAGTTCTTACATTTTTATCATGGTAGCTTGCCCTTGTGTGTGATTGTGTAACATAAAAAATATAAAATGAAAGCTACATTTCTCTGGACTCTTGATTGGTACTTTTGTCCAAACCTTTGCTGTCTTGAACAAGTGCTGTAATATTCACAAAATATCTGTATGGCAGTTATTTTGACCTCCTTTTAGTTTCTTGATTGTTTGAAAATCCAACATTTCATTTACATGTTAGTTTACATTACATTCACAGTTCTCCAGTGCTCTGACATATTCATAGACTCTTCTCCAAGCTAAACGCTATCCTCTTCCTATGTCATGAAGCATCTTCGGTAGACCTAGAGGTGTCTAGTTTATGCATACTTATGTATTAAAATGTAAATTCAATGTCTCTGTGAATATTGCTTGAATTAACTAAATTAAAAGCAATTGCCTCACACATTGTTCTTATGTGTGTGTGTGGTTTTAAATCAATGAGATTATAATTTATTACACAAAATAGGAAAATAAGTTATATATGTATTAGGAAAGTAAAATTAATTTGGGGATTTTTGAATCCGATTGTATGTCAACTATATATTTTTTTCTTTCCATGCTGTCTGTTTTATCTAGAGTCATGAGTTAAGAATTAGCACCATCATTTTTTTTTGGCAACAAAATTTCCTTTTACCCTCTAGGTCCTATTCATCATTTTAAAAAACACACTTACTGTAACCTTTATCTTGGCTCATTTCCCACACTGATGTATCCTCTCTACATTGATTCAGAAATTACTTATGTTTTGTATTTGATGGTTATCACTGCCAACCCCATTAGTTATTGCCAGTTTAAAATGCTATGGTATAAAGCATACATGCCACTTTTCCCAAGGTCAGTGCTGGTATTAGATCTATTTGGCCAAGTACTTATCTGGTATTATTGGTGATATTATAAACTTGCAATAATTCAGGCTATTGAGTTTCTGTGTATCAGGTTGCCTGAGTATTGAGTTGCCAATACACAGGATAAATTCATTTATGCTCCTATTATTTCGGATAATGTCTAAATTAAATTTAATTCTAGGCTGTTTTTAATTTGCCCTTTAAGGATGTATAGTGGCTTGAAATTTATTACATCTTTCAAAGTTATTAAAGAGCTCATCTAGACACATGCTTTTAAAAAAATAACCATTTGCACTTTAAAATTGCAGAGCATCAAATAAATGTACTTGTAGACAAAGGTCTACTCCACCTCTAAGATTCTATAGCTAATACTCTGGAGAAATTGCAATAACATTTCAAAGGAAATGCATTGTAAACATAACATTGATGATTTTAGGCTGATTTAAAATAGTGTTTAATATAATGCTTATCTGGGGTACTCTAAGTATGTTTTACCTACATATTTGTTATATAAATGCACACGTAACTCTACTTTTTGAAGAATTGAAGAATACAGAATTTCTTTTCTACATTTTTGCTTGCCTTCTTTTCACCTTACCTCACCCTTCTTTTCAGTCCATATTACTTTTTAAAAGAATTCTTAGGTATATTTTCCCATATTTTTCTCCAAGCCTACATTATTTTACACAAATATATAGATATACCTTTACAAATCATATATACATACGATGCATAGATGTGTGTGAATATCGTATTAACGTATACGATTCCACATAAAAAAATCTTTACATTTTCTCCTTAAAATGGGAGCATATTGGTACACATTCTATTGCAACTAGCTTTCTCTACTTAATATTTTATGGATATATCTTCATGTTAATAGATTCCAAAATTATTATTTTTACTGACTGCATAATATATCAATTTGCAGCTATGCCATGATTTTTTCAACTTTTCACATGCTTTGGACATTCCCATTTTTGTAGATTGTTGCCAATAAAAAGAATGCTGCAATAAACATTCTTGTGTCTATATTCTCTGCTACTGGTGGATATTTTTCTAAGACAGGTTAATTTCCTTAGAAGAATGAATTTGCTTTATTGAAGACTATACGAATAATGACAAATTGTTTTCCAGAGAGTTGTTGTATTAGTCCATTTTCAGACTGTTATAAAGAATACATGGGATTGGATAATTTATAAATAAAAGAGATTTAATTGACTCACAGTTCTGCATAACTAGTGAGGCCTCCAGGAAACTTTCAATCATGGCAGAAGGCGAAGGGGAAGCAAGGCACATCTTACATGGCAGCAGGAGAGAGAGAGAGAGAGAGAGAGAGAGGAAGAAGAAGAAGGAGAAGGAGAAGAGGAGGAGGAGGAGGAAGAGAAAGAGGAAGAGGAAGAAGAAGGAAGAAGAGGAACTGCCACAAACTTTACAACCATCAGCTCTCCTGAGAACTCAGTCACTATCATGAGAAAAGCATGGGGGAAACTGCTCCAATGATCCAATTACCTCCCACCAAATCCCTCCTTCAACACATGAGGATTACAATTACAATTCAATATGAGATTCGGGTGGAGACACAGAGCCAAACCATATCAGTAGCTATCCAGTAGCACCAGCAATATGTCAAAGTATTGTTTTCTTTAAGCTCTGGTAGAAATAGGGTGCAGTGGGCCTTTTGTTTTTTACAGTAAAAGAACATGATTTATAATGAAGTTGACCATAGCTTTACATATATTTACTGAGTGTTTGTATTTAATTTTCTGGAAAAATCTATTTTATAAGAATCAACCATTTTTGTATTAGCTTATTATGCCTTTTGTCAAGGCATAATAAGCTTTATAAGATCTCATTATCTATTATAAATTTTAACCTACTCAGACAATGTCCATGTAGGTTGTTAATTATAATAATGCATTTATGAGGCAGAACCTAAAATATTCTAATGCAATTAAATGGAAAAAGTAATAGCACATTTGCTTATAGTTACAATCAATGTAATAAGATTTGACGGTGGCTAACTAAAATTTTGAAAAATTATTTATTAGTTTTCTGTTTGTTATTTTAATAAATGTACCAAAATTTCAGATAAAGTGAGACACTACCAGCCACCAATGGGTGACTCTTACTTCCATGTCCCAATCTTACTATCCAAGAGGGTAAACAACAACAACAACAAATACAACCTTCCATTTCAAAGTGAAATGTCAGTTAATGTTTCTGAAAACCCTCTATTGCCAAACCTCTAAAAATGCTGGATAAAACAATTCAAAGCAAACATTCAAAATTGGCTTGCTGGCAAGCAGGCAGGGAAAGTCTCAGAGACCTAAACAAATAAGAAAACCCAAATCCAGGGGTACAAGTGCTCAAGCAGGCAGCTGTCAATTTCCAGCAAGCCAAGCTTCAGATTTTAATGGGCCATTTTTGGGGAATGCGAAAAAGCCAGTAAACCAAAAAGTTTATATCAGAGAACTCCTGAGTAAGACAAAATACTCCAAATTTGATATGAACAATTATTATTTTTTGATCCACTTTGTCACAGAAGAAAACTTGTTTAACTGGACCTTGACTCTGATAGGGATAAGATAGGGAAAAGGCAAATTTCACTTAAAATTTCCCACCGAAATGATGACCTCATAGAACTATTAAAAATTAATTTGGAATTGGAATATTTGCTATTAAATTGTATGACTACTTAGTGTGAATTTAAACTTAGTTCAAAATATCCATAAGCCTCAGGTTACTCATCTCTTACATAAGAAAAATGCTCTTTTTCTCACAATCATTTACTTCCATTTATAAATAAGGTATTAAATGTAAAAGTTCCAAAGCTTCCAAAGTTTCCAAAGAAACTAAGTGAAAAATTATGTATGTATTCATACATATACCTATATTTTGAGTCACTGTTTCTATTTTTATCCATGATATTTATGCTCACAGTTTGTATACCTTTTATTTTTATATAACGTTTAATTTACAGAAAATTTTCAAGGCTGCTAGTACAAAGAGCTATGATATATCCTTTACTAGGATTCACCAGATACTAATATTTTTTATTTATTTAGATTTGTTCTCTCTCCCTCTCTGTCTCTCTCTCTGTCATCCCCTCATCAATGGTTGATATGGTTTGGCTGTGTCCCCACCCAAATCTCATTTTGAATTATAGTTCCCACAATCCACATCTGTCGTGGGAAGGACCAGGTGGAGATAATTGAATCCTGCGGGCGGTTTTCCCCACCCTGTTCTCATGATAGTGAATTAGGTCTCACAAGATCTGATGATTTTGTTAGGGCTTTTCTCCCTTTGCTCAACTCTCATTCTCTCTCCTGCCACCCTGTGAATAGGTGCCTTCTGCCATGATTGTAATTTTTCTGAGGCCTCCCCAGTCATGAGGAATTGTGAGCCAATTAAACTTTTTTCCTTTATAAATTACCAGTTCCCTGGCAATTCTTTACAGTAGTGTGAAAACGGACTAGTACAATGGTCTATATATTTTTTCTACCTTCTCAATTATTTTAGAATAACTAGTAGATATTATGATGATTTAAATCTAATTAACTTAGCATGCACTTAGTTTAAACAAGGGCATTACATTGTCTTACTGAAGTTTATTAACAAACAGAAAATTTAACCTTGATACAATGCTATTATATAACTCAAATTTTCAGTTTAAATTTTTAAATTGTCTTTGATAAATATTTGTTTCTACTCCCAAATACAGTCCAGAGTAATATCACATTTAAGATACATGTCTCTTTTGTCTATTTTCACCTGTATCATCAGATTTGTATTGTCTTTTACATTATTAACGTTTTTTAAAAGTACGGTTAGATTTTAGAAGGCACTTCAATTTGTTTTTTTCTTCTGTTTCACCATGATTAGATTCAGATTACGCATCTCAGAAGAAACACCACAGAAGTAATGTTGTATTTTCCTCCATACATCAAATCAGGAGGTAAGTAATTTTGGCTTGTACCAGTATTGATAATGTTAACTTTAATCAATTACATATCATAGTGTCTGCCAAACTTCTCTACTCTATTTCCTCTTTGTAATTAATAAATAATTTGTGGGGAGGCTTTCAGACTATGACAATATCTCCTCTCTCATCATATTCTCACCCATTAGTATTGCATCTGTTGCTAACTCTTGCCAGAATCAATTTCTATAATGATAATAAAAGGTGATTTTCTAACTCCATAATTCTACTTAAGTTTATTAATTGTCATGTTACTCTAATGTAAAGCTTTCTTCATGCCTCTATTTATTTATTCATTTCTGTACTTACATCAGTATCAACTAATAGATTATTATTTTATTCAGTGGGTAATAACCTGTTACTATGATTATTTAATTGTTCAAATTGATCTACAGTTGGCTAGTGAGTGACTATATCAGTTCATTTTGTATTTTCATTGTTTAATTGTTCAAATTGATCTATATTTGGCTAGTGAGAGACTGCATCAGTTCATTTTGTACTTTCTATAACAGAATACCTGAAACTGCATAATTTATACAGAAAATGAATTTACTTCTCAGTTATGGATGCCGAGAAGTCCAAAGTTGAGGGCTGCATCTGGTGAGAGGCTTCTTGCTGATAGGGGCTCTCTGAAGAGTCCTGCGGCAGCACGAGGCATCACATGGTGGGATGGCTGAGCACGCTACTGTGTTCAGGTCTCTCTTTCTCTTCTGACAAAGCCACCCAATCTCCTCCCATGATATCCATCAATCCATTAACCCCAACATTCCTTAATCCATTAATCCATGGATGGATTAATCCAATCATCTTTTAAAGGTCCACCTTTCAATACTGCCACATTGAGGATTGTATTTCCAACATATGAAATTTGGGGGACACATTCAAAGCGTAGTAGAGCCCATTCAAGCTAATTACCATGTTCTTTGACAGGTTTCCAGCACTTTTACTTTCTGGCATAATTGTTGGCATATCATATCAGGCTCATCTTATCTTTCTTCTTCCTTAGTGCTGGAAACAGTCATTTCTCCAAGAAGTCCTCATTGCCTTAAGTGAACATCAGGTGTGTTCATCACTATTGGTGTGCCCCTGCTTTGAAGCTCTTGTAGTGGACATAGCTAGAAAATTATTCACATGGACACACACACACACACACACACACACACACATATTGGTATTAGGCAGATGCAGATATAGATGACATACAGCTAAATATGTACTATGAGTTCAAAAGCTCATCCTGGTAACGCGCACAGCAATCCAAAAGCACAGGATTCATTTTAGTCTTTTTTTTTAAGTTTTTTTTAATTTTTATTTTTTATTTATTATTATTATACTTTAAGTTTTATGGTACATGTGCACAATGTGCAGGTTAGTTACATATGTATACATGTGCCATGCTGGTGCACTGCACCCACTAACTCGTCATCTAGCATTAGGTATATCTCCCAATGCTATCCCTCCCCCCTCCCCCCACCCCACAATAGTCCCCAGAGTGTGATGTTCCCCTTCCTGTGTCCATGTGTTCTCATTGTTCAATTCCCACCTATGAGTGAGAATATGCGGTGTTTGGTTTTTTGTTCTTGCGATAGTTTACTGAGAATGATGATTTCCAATTTCATCCATGTCCCTACAAAGGACATGAACTCATCATTGTTTATGGCTGCATAGTATTCCCTGGTGTATATGTGCCACATTTTCTTAATCCAGTCTATCATTGTTGGACATTTTAGTCTTTGCTGTGTAAATCTTCCTCAACAGGGAGAGCCTAGCTTCCATTATGTTCAATATATTTTACTTATGTCCTCAGTTACGGAATATATAGAAAATACTGTGAGAATTATCAACCATTCCCACTGTAAGCTTTTTAAAAGCCTGCATAATTTGCTAAGATTAGTTCTGTTTTCTCATTATCAGTGTGGTGATGTTTCATTGAAAATAAAGCTATTCTGTTTGTAAACAATTTTATTTTTTAAACACATAGATTTTGGTTTCATTTATTGAGCAGTGAAAATATTAACATACCACCAAAGTCAAAACTTCATAAAGGGATGTACTTAGTCATTTATCACTATCCCATTCTGTCCATCCTATTCCCATCCATATCCTATAGTTAATCATTATTATATATTTTCTTACATTCAGAAGCCATTTTCATATATGTTGATAAATGTTCTGCTTATAGTTTTTGTCTCTTTGTTTTGGGAATTTTTTCCTTCAAATTTTAAGAGTACCTAGTATGTTAGGAGTATTAGCCTTTTATCTGTAGTGATATGTTATATTTTCTCCTGGTTGGTCTTTTTTACGCTTTGGCCTTTGCTTATAACACTTTTTTGCCAAGCAAAATTTATTATTATTATTATTATCATTATTATTATTATCATTATTATTATAATTAAATGATTAAAATATCAACTCTTACTTTCAATGTATTTTAAATCATACATAGAAAAACTTTCCAACACATGTGTTATAGAGTAATTCATTTTTCTTCTACTATTTCCATGGTAGTTTCCATGAAGTTTGTTCTCAGGGTTTGGATGTGTATCTAATTTCATACTGTTCCAAATGGCTATTTGGTTATTTAAGCACCATTTATTAAAATGTTCATTTTTGCCTAGTTATTAAAATGCCACTTGTTTTATATGCTGAATTCCCATAGGTGTGTTACTCGATTTCTGGGTTTTCTATTCTATTCCACTGGTCTATGTGTCCATACTTGTGAGAAGAACATGTTGTTGTTGTTATTGCTGTTTTTTTGAGACAGAGTCTTGCTTTGTTGCCCAGGCTGGAGTGCAGTGGTATGATCTCAGCTCACTGCAACCTCTGCCTCCTGGGTTCAAGCAATTGTTGTGCTTCAGCCACCCAAGTAGCTGGGATTACAAGCCTGTGCTACCATGCCCCACTAATTTTTGTATTTTTAGTAGTGACGGGTTTTCACCATGTTGGCCAGGCTGGTCTTGAACTCCTTACCTAAAGTGATCCACCCACCTCAGCCTCCCAAAATGCTGGGATTACATGTGTGAGGCACTGTGCCTGGCCATATTGTTTTAATAACATAGGCTTCATATTATATTCCTGTATCTTCTAGGATTAATGTTTCCTTGCAGCTTTTATTTTTTCGTGTTTTCTTAGCTATTCTTGAATGTTTGTTGGTTCATAGTACTGAATGACATGAAAGAGATTTTTCAATGCAGCGGAACAGGTAAGGCTTCGGTACTTATGAAAGGTAGATTTGATTTTAGATTTGATTAGGAAAAGCAGCCCTGATCTCCCAGCAGCAGTCCAAGCGTGTCATGTTATGCAGCCTGACTCTTACGTCAGTACTGGGCAGGAAGGGGGAAACATGCAAGGAAACATGCCTGCTGGACAGTGGTGCATCCAGCAGCATAGTTTCCACTGCCTGGGGGCATGAGTACATGCACATGTACATACATTTAGCACTCTTCTCTCCATCCACTATGCTACAAGGAAGGAGCTGAAAGTGAGCACTGGTAATAGGCTAGTGAAGCCCATTTTGTCATTTAAGACTGTGTCACAAGTCATTCTTTTAAGACATATTTTCATGGAAAGACAAGGAAAAACAAATGTCTCTGTAGCCCTTCAAACTAGTACACTTCAAGCAATAAAATTACCTGTTTAAAAAAAGGACAGTTGTAAAGAAAGAAAAGAAAAGCCTCACTGACAAGTCTTCTGCTAAATTACGAATTGAATGAATTGAAGAAAACATATAGACCAGGTCTTTTGTTACAGGTCAGTCTAGCCTCTCAGCAAGTTTCAAGTAGAAAATATTTTCTAATTAAGATGCAAAACAATGTATGATGTGGAACTATCAAATAAAGTACTTCTAAGAGTGAGCAAAATCCCTTAAGATCTTGGAGATGAAGTTGATAGGTTTTTTTGTTTGTTTGTTTTGTTTTTTAATAAACTCCACTTAAGAACTTGACTGTGTCTTATTGGGTAAAAGTCCTTTAGGATACCATCATGTCTACAATGCTGAGCAGGGATGCCAGATAAAAGAAAGGGGACTGGTTGAATCCCAGTCACCACTATGTAGGTCCCTTCTATGATGTTACTAATGATAAAGTTACAGAGTAAACATAGGATCCAAAACAAGGGAGAGGACACATTTGAACTCCTTGGTTGCCATTCCCTTAACAAGCTAGCTGTGGCCAAGCATGGTGGTTCCCATAATCCTAGCACTTTGGGAGGCAAAAGCAAAAAGATTGTTTGAGCGCAGGAGTTTGAAGCTACAGTGAGCTATGATCATACCACCACATTCCAGCCTGGGTGACAGAGGGAGATCCTGTTTCTGGAAAACAAAACAAAACAAAACCCCAAAACCGGCTGTATAGGCAGCTCAGCTTTGGCTGCAGCTCTTAAATTTGGATTCGCATCAGCAAGCTTGACTTCCTCAGGGGAGAGCTTTTTCTTGGCCTGTGTAAATTGGACAATAAGACATTTTCTACATTAGAAATAGGAGGCTTCTTTTTTTAAAATTATACTTTAATTTCTGGGGTACATGTGCAGAACCCGCAGGTTTGTTACATAGGTGTACATGTGCATTGTGGTTTGTTTCACCCATCAACTCAACATCTACATTAGGTATTTCTCCTAATGCTATTCCTCCCCTATCCCCCCACCCCACGACAGGCCCCAGTGTGTGATGTTCCCCTCTCTGTGTCCATGTGTTCTTATTGTTCAACTCCCACTTATGAGTAAGAATCTGCAGTGTTTTGTTTTCTGTTCTTGTGTTAGCTTGCTGAGTTTCATTCATGTCCCTGCAAAGACATGAACTCAGCCATTTTTATGGCTGTATAGTATTCCATGGTATATATTGCCACATTTTGTTTATCCAGTCTATCATTGATGGGCATTTGGGTTGGTTCCAAGTCTTTGCTATTGTGAACAGTTTTGCAATAAGCATACGTGTGCATGTGTCTTTATAGTAGAATGATTTATAATCCTTTGGGTATATGCCCAGTAATGGGATGGCTGGGTCAAATGGTGTTTCTAGTTTTAGATCCTTGAGGAATCACCACAGTCTTCCACGGTGGTTGAACTAATTTACACTCCCACCAGTAGTGTAAAAGCGTTCCTATTTCTCCACATCCCCTCCAGCATCTGTTGTTTCTTGACTGTTTAATGATCGCCATTCTAACTGGCATGAGATGGTATCTCATTGTGGTTTCGATTTGCATTTCTCTAATGACCAGTGATGATGAGCTTTTTTTCATACGTTTTTTGGCCACATGAATGTCTTCTTTTGAGAAGTATCTGTTCATATCCTTTGCCCACTTTTGATGGGCTTGTTTTTTTCTTGTAAATTTGTGTAAGTTTTTTGTAGATTCTGGATGTTAACTCTTTGTCAGACGGATAGATTGCAAAAATTTTCTCCCATATTGTAGGTTGCCTGTTCACTCTGATGATTTCTTTTGCTGTGCAGAAGCTCTTTAGTTTAATTAGATCCCATTCGTCAATTTTAGCTTTTGTTGCTATTGCTTTTGGTGTTTTAGACATGAAGTCTTTGCCCTTGCCTTTGTCCTGAGTGACTATTGCCTAGGTTTTCTTCTAGGGTTTTTGTGGTTTTAGGTTTTATGTTTAAGTCTTTAATCTATCTCGAGTTAATTTGTGTATAAGGTGTAAGGAAGAGGTCCAGTTTCAGTTTTCTGCATATGGCTAGCCAGTTTTCCCAACACCATTTATTAAATAGGGAATCCTTTCCCCATTGCTTGTTTTTCTCAGGTTTGTCAAAGATCAGATGGTTGTAGATGTGTGGTGTTATTTCTGAGGCCTCTGTTCAGTTCCATTGGTCTATATATCTGTTTTGGTACCAGTACCATACTGTTTTGGTTACTGTAGCCTTGTAGTATAGTTTGAAGTCAGGTAGCGTGATGCCTCCAACTTTATTCTCTTTGCTTAGAATTGTCTTGGCTATACAGGCTCATTTTGGGTTCCATATGAAATTTAATGTAGTTTTTTTTTTCTAATTCTGTGAAGAAAGTCAATGGTAGCTTGATGGGGATGGCATTGGATCTATAAATTACTTTGGGCAGTATGGCCATTTTCATGATATTGATTCTTCCTACCCATGAGCATGGAATGTTTTTCCATTTGTTTGTATCCTCTCTTATTTCCTTGAGCAGTGGTTTGTAGTTCTCCTTGAAGAGGTCCTTCATATCCATTGTAAGTTGTATTTCTAGGTATTTATTCTCTTTGAAGCAATTGTGAATGGGGGTTCACTCATGATGTGGCTCTGTATTTGCCTATTATTGGTGTACAGGAATGCATGTGGTTTTTGCACATTGATTTTTGTATCCTGAGACTTTGCTGAAGTTGCTTATCAGCTTAATGAGATTTTGGGCTGAGACGATGGGGTTTTCTAAATATACAATCATGTCATCTGCAATCAGAGACAATTTGACTTCCTTTCTTCTTATTTGAATATGCTTTATCTCTTTATCTTGCTTGATTGCCTTGGCCAGAACTTCCAATACTATGTTGAATAGGAGTGGTGAGAGAGGGGGCTTCTTTTCTACATGTGTCTTCAGTGGAAACTGTCACTTCTGACCCAGGCAGAGATTTCTTCATCTATTGCATTTTACACGATATCAGACAGAGAAGGAAATAGGGAATAAGGAGGATATGTCACTCAGATTCAGCTCAGAGATGTTGGGCAGGGTATCAATAGATACATGCACAGATGGCTTTAGCACAGGTGCTTCATGACTCTTGATTTGATTGTTGTTCTAGCTTACAATGTTCACAGCTTTTGTCCCCAACATTTCTGCCAATATCTACAATTGACGCACCAGCAAGTCACAGGACAGGTCCTGAGGGTCCTAGAGGTGAGCCTCTTGTAAGAGGTTTTAACATCTGACCTGCCACTTCCCTTTCTAATCATTATATAAATATGAGAAAATTTAAAAACACTTTTATCTTGAAGACTTATAATAGTTCTTTGAAAAGTAGAAAGTAACTTTGCTAAAAAATGAAACTGGTGTGTGTGCCTTCTGTCCATTTGGACTTTGTTTTTTATTGTCGTTTAATTTTATTGTGGTAAGAGCAATCAACATGAGATTTGTCCTCATAACAGATTTTCAGTGTACTATGTAGTATTGTTATTTATAGGTACAATGTTATACACCACACATCTGCAACTTATCATCTTGTGTAACTGAAATTTTACACTTATTGATTGGCAGCTTCTAATTATCCCCTTCCCCGACCACCTGAAACCCACCATTCTATTCTTTTCTTCCATGAATTTGACTATTTCAGATATTTCATGAAGAAGAATCATGGAGTAGTTGTTCTTCTGTCACTAGCATATTTCACGTACCATAATGTCCTGCAGGTTAGTCCATGTTGTTGCACATTATAGGGTATTGTTCTTTCTTAAGGTTGAAAAAAATTTAATTTTTTTCATATTTCATATATTTCATATGACACCTAACATATTTACATGTCACACACACAAACACATACATATACACACACACACACACACACATTTATCTCACATTTTTAAAAAATCCATTCATCCTCCATCCATTGATGGACATTTAAATTGTATCTACATTTTGGCCATTGTGAATAGTGTTGCAATAAACATGAGAATGCTAATATCTCTTTAAGAACCCAATTTCAATTATTTTAGATAAATACGAAGAGGTAAGATTCCTGGATTATACAGTAGTTTTGTTTTTAATTATTTAGGGAAACTTCACACTGTTTTCTATAGTGGGTGTACAATTTTGGATTGCCACCAATAGGTATTAGGGTTCTCTTTTGTCTACATCCTAACCACTTTTTATCCTTTAGTTTTTGATAACAACCATCCTAACAGATGTGAGGCGATATCTCATTATAGTTTTGATTTGTTTTTTACTGATGATTTGTGTTTAGCATATTTTCGTATATCTGTTTATCATATTTATGTCTTCTTTGGAGAAATGTCTATTTTAATGCCCAGCCTATTTTAAAATTAAAGTATTAGGTTTTTTTTTTTTTTTTTTTTTGCTATTGAGTTACAAGAGTTCCTTATATATTTTGGAAATTAACCTCATATCAAGTATATGGTTCACATTTTTTTTCTATCCCATAGGTGAACTTGCCACTCTTGATTATTTCCATTGCTGGGCAAGAAACTTTTAGTTTGATGTAGTCCAGTGTGTCTATTTTTGCTTTTCTTGCCTGTGTTTTTGGTGTCATATTGATACATATGAGAAGCAGGGAAATACTGGGCAAAGAGAGCGGTACTGGCAAGGACCACACCCTCAAGCCTGGACCCATGGCCTAAAGTGAGGACATGCATTCCTGTTTTCCTGCCTCAATGTTACCTTTTCCAAAACCACCCTGGCCTGCAATGTCCCCATCCTGTATCCATAGAAACCCCAGACCCCAATGGCAGAGTGGCAGAGAAGGAGACAAGAGATGAAGCAGCTGGATGTCAGAGAGAAGCAGCTTGACTTCAGAGAGATGGCTCAATGGCAGGACATTGGAGAAGAGTTTGGCTGGGAATGGCGGAACTCCAGGGGAATACCACCTTCCCACTCCATCCCTTTTCCAGCTGCCATCCTGCTGAGAGCCACTCCCACCACTCAACAAAATCCTCCACATTCACCACCCTTCAATTTGTTTGAGTGATGTGATTCTTTCTGGACGCCTCATAAGTTGCTATGAGACTCTAGACAAGGACTGGGATGTGGGTCCAAGAGGCTGTCACACTGACCCTCCACTGAACTGTTTAACACTTTTTTTTTTTTTTTTGAGATGGAGTCTCACTCTGTCACCCAGGCTGGAGTGCAGTGGTGCGATCTCGGCTCACTGCAAGCTCCACCTCCTGGGTTCACGCCATTCTCCTGCCTCGTGAGCTGTTTAACACTTAAGCCATCCACGCCCTCTGGTACTCTATGGGTCGTGGGCAACCCCTAGATGCTGCTGTGAGTCCACACAGAATACTACTACTGCCAGTTACCCAGATGTGCTCATCCTGGCCTCTGCACCCAGTCACCTGTGTGCTGCCCCTCCTGTAAGGGGTCAAGAGCTGCGAGCTGAGTAAATGAACCAACCCTTCGCGAGTCCCACAAAGGGGTCAGGAAACTATCTTGTTTCAATGTCAATAAAATTCTTGCCAAGACCAATGTCATGAAGCTTTTCACATATGTTTTCTTCCAAGAGTTTTACAGGTTCAGATTTTACATTTAAGTATTTAATACATTATATGTATTTTTTTTTGTATGAGATTGGGTCTTAACCTAAATTTTTGCATGTGGATATCCAGTTTCCCCACACTTTTTGTTGAAAAGACTGTCCTTTCTCTGTTGTGTATCGTTGGTATTCTTGGTGAAGATCAGTTGACTATAAATGTGTGGATTTACTTCTGAGCTCTCTATTATATTTCATTGGTCTATTTGTCAGTCTTTATGCCATTACCATGCTGTTTTAATGTTAGTACCTTTGTAATATATATTGAAATCATAAAGTGTGATGTTTCCAGCTTTGTACATCTTTTTCGAGATTGCTTTGGAGACTTGTTTGCTGTTGAAACCTTCTATTGAATTTTTCAGTTTAGTCATTTTATTCTTTGTCTCCAAGATTAATGTCTAGCTCTTTTTTAAAAAAAATTTCTATCTCTCTTGAAATTCTCCTTTTGTTTGTTCATTGCTCTCCCACACTCATTAAGCATTTTTATGACAGTTATTTTGAATTCCCTCTTTTGAAATTTGTATATGTCCATTTCATTAGGGTTCAATCTGGAGTTCTATCTTGTTCCTTTGTTTGGATTGTGCTTTCCTGCTTCTTCATTTTCCTTGACCCATTGGGTCAGTATTTACTCATTAAAAAAACTCTCCTTTTACTGGATTGATCTTATACAGAAGAAAATCTTCACCAATCCACCTGTCTTGAGGTTCTATGGGCCTCTTAAACTTTTATGTTACTTAAAACTGTCATCTTTATTCTTAGCAGTCTCATGCACCTAGAGTATGCAAAATGTCTTAAGTGCTGAGATACAGGTGGGACAGAAACCAAACCCTCAGTTAGCTCCTGATAAAGTTGAAATTTGGGATGCATAAGCCAACTCTTTCCCTCCTCAGATAGAAGTTGGGAACTAGGATTTATTGCTCATTCACTGTGTGCTGATCTAGGGAGAGGAGATGTGGTAATGCCTACATACTAGCTCTAACTACCATTTTGCTCCCTATAGGCCCTAGGGAACTTGCATATCCTAGGCCCCATCAGCTCTCAAAGACAGGTGAGATAGAAACCAGTCCCTTGTGCAGGACCCAGACAAATTGGGGCATTAGATGTTCAGTCCAACTTCTTTCCTCCTCAAAGAGGAGCTGTGAGCTGGGTGTTTCCTCCCGATCATATGGCCCTGTGCTTGTGGTGGAAATTAGCAAGAGAATGCCTCAACGTTTTCTACTGTTCTTTATATTGCTGGTTTCACATTTTTCTGGAGTGCAGGAGCCTCTTAACTAGTTTCTGGTTTTCTTACAAAGGGAATTGATTCATATTTTGCTGTCGAAATGGTGGAAAGGCAAATCCAGGATTTTCTATTGTGCCATCATGGTACAATGTTACTAGAAAATATCTGTTTAAATGGTCATACACACTTTTTTCTGTCTTATTATTTGCTTTCCATTTGAGTGAATATGAGATTTATTATTTAACAATGTTTTCTTGCCTTTGGTTTGTATTTTGTCTTTCTTCTTTAGGAAGCTAATACAACCAAACCATATGACATCACAACCAGCTATTGAACCTAGTACCATCCTTTTAATCAGTCAGAGTTAGTTATAATATTATTGCACTTAGGTATTAAGAATATTAATGCCTGCCATACAATCATTCAGACATTTATTTGTATATGGTAGCTATTATATCTTTACAATAGTATGAATGTTTCTTCTCTGCTGTAGGGAAATTACCACAGACATAGAACTAATAATTATTTTAAAGAGCTGTCCCACCTAGGAAACTCAGATAAAGCAGGATAGAATTTTTTAGTTGAATTTGTAAATGCTTTGCAAAAATGGCATGATTGTCCATCCCTTCTCTCACTTTTTTCTTTTCTATTTTCTTACAATCCACGTTTACTATGTTTAAGTTAGTTTAATAAACTGTCCTGTCCTATTAAGTTGCTATGAGACTCTAGTAAGCATGTATTTGCAAATATCAAGAGTTAACCAAACAAAAAATAAATGTTTATAATAATGTCAAACATACTATGCAAGACTTATTTCAGTTGTCATATAAATTTATAAATATAGCACTTTCTATGGCAAACAACACCAGGCAATGCTAACACCAGCATATTTTGAAGAAAATGATTGTTATATTGTACCTTTAAAACAATTATCACATTTCATAACTAGACATATTAAACATATGGGGTTAATGAATAAGATTCTTAGAAACAAGACCCATATCTTGTTCTTTTCAAAATGTGTTTGATTTGTGTTTTGGTCTCCACTTTCTCTAGCACAGTATGAAAAACACAGAAGCAAGAAATAAAAACTTATTAATTGCTTATGTCAAATTTTTCAACAAATGTAATTTTTTATTTGTATAGACTTGAAGATGATATTTTATTTGATTCCTGGCAACTTAAGATGCTATAAAAATTACGGTGATAAAATAGTTGTATGTCTCAAACTGTACACTGAGGAACACTGGCATCCCGAAGTATACTACTGAGTTTTATGTGACCATGGAAATTCATATTCAGTAAATTTAAATATTAATGTAATGAAGACTCTGAGAAGGCCTGCAAAAAGGAAACCACCATATTTAACACCAATTTTCTAAACTTTTTCAAAAAAAAAGTCATTCATACTCTAAAACTAGGCTGTTTCAGAGTAAAGTATAGGAGATTAAACTAGTAATTATTCAAACTGCAAATGATGTATAAAATCATTTTTAAGGAAAGTAAACCAAACCCTTAATTGCAATGTTAAGGAGGCTTCTCTATCTTAATAACTAGCCGTAGTAACCCCACACCAAATATTACTTTGGAAAATCCCCAGAATAAGAATTGCTAGAGCCACATATATCAAAATTCTTTCAAAAAATATTTAATCTATAAAAAGTCACTAGAATAAAAGGCAAGCTTTTTAAAACAATCTTCTGATTCTGATAAGTATGTATATTATTTGAAAGTTTGCACCACGACAGCTGATCATACAACCTGCAATTACCATATGGCTATAACATTGGTTGAATTTTAAAAGAGAGAATATCAAAGTTGGGAGGATAAGTGTATAGGTAAATAAACACTGAGGAATAATAAATAATAGGTAATAGAACAGTGGCCATAAAGAAATTAATAAGTAGTTGATGAGGTAACTGCTAAAATGGATTTGGACTTTTAAAACAGAAAGGGAGAAGCAAGAGGGAGAATATGAACAACTAAAAAGGAAACAACCTAATGGCAATAAAGGTTCTATGAGTTTAAAAATGTATGTAAATATAAATAAGGAAAAAACAAGACACTAAACAGAGAATTTAATGCTATTTACCATTCCGGTCTGTTCTCTCCAACTCTGCAATGCATTCACTGAGAAATAAGTATTTCAAGTGCAATCCTGGATCTGAGTCGAGACCCCTCACTACCGGTGGCGTGATTTGGAGCCAAATTTAAAAGTACGTGGAGTCTCACTTCTTTGGAAATATGAGTTAATGACAGCATCTCTTATAAAAATCAGAAAACAATAATTAAATGCAATAAGTTGTTTAAAATCAGTGTTACAACTGTTATTTATTATAAATTCTATTATCTCATAATTATTAGAATTTTTTACATTTTATTGAATATTGAACCTTATTATAACACTTTAGCTTAAGCTTTTAGTTGTCAATTGAAAGCACTGCTTTAGAGAAATTAAGAGACTACATTTGATATTCTTCTCTGGAATAAAACAAAAACAAGCAAAAACCTAGAAAATGTTTTTGCATTTGACAAACAAGGCTTGACAATTATAAGAGTAAACCAGCAGAGAATACAGATGAACTGAAAAAATGACCAGGAATAAGACATGTAAAGCAATAAGTGAGCCTACAGATCCCCAAGCAAAAAAATTCCCACTGCCTCTCATTCCCACACTGACTGCAGTCTCAAAGCTGTCTGCTCTATGTTCAGGCCTTTGTGAAAGAAGGACTGGAATCAGACAGATTTCATACACCTGGACTGCAAATCAGACAGACTGATTTCAAGGCCCATTTTCTCCATTAACAAACTATATGCCCATTTACATCTCTGAACTTTAATTCATATTTTTCCACTTTCTAAATGGGGATAATAATAGTACATACTTTATAGGAATTTTAGGACTATCAAGTTGACTTTAGAACAGGAATCCACTAAGTATTATTATTTTCTGGATTATTTGTTTCTTTCAAAACATTTTTATTGTTTAGAATAGATACTTCACACACACACACACACACACACACACACACACACACACACACACACAGGACATTTGAGAATTGATTGGCTGGAAATATAGTGAAATTCCACCATATACATGAGGCACATACATGTAGGTTTAGCATGTATCTATGTGAGTCACACATTTGTATGTAAATTTTTACATGTCATATATAGGTATGTGTGTGCCATTATAGATGGTGAGTATTTTACTCATGTCTAAATACTCTGTTTTCCAAAATGCTTGGTTAAAATGATTTTAAACAAATATCCAATGAAGCCTTAACATGTAAACCAAGTCATAAAAATACATAAAATAAAACTTTTTAGAAATTCAAAGAGAAGTTAGCAAAAAAAATCAATCATTGTGAAAAAAAAAGATACAGAAGTTTAAACTGGTGGCATACGGGTCTAATTTGACCCACAATTATCTTTACTATAGCTGCCTTATATTACTCTTCAGACTGTTTTATGTTTAAATTTGATTTGATTCCAATATTTTAAAATCTAGGGCAATCTTTTAGTGGACATCCATGAACACTGCTATGGGAACTAATAACCTCAAAATTGTAGTGGCTTAAAACCACAAAGGTGTATTTCTTTCTCATGCCAATATCCAACTAGGGTTGGCAAGGGCCTCTGCTCATTGTGGTCACTCAAATATTCAGGCTGAAGAAAGTTCAATCTTCTTTCATGCTTCTAAGATCACCATATTTCAATGAAATATAGGAATTAAGTTTTGATTAAATTTTTTTACCCAAAAGTGAATAACACACATTATTTTCCCTATTATTTCACTGTCCAAAGCAAGTCACTTGTGCAAATCTAATTTTAAATGGGTGGAAAAGAATGTTGTTAACACAGCTCACAAAAAGCAAGATGGTGAAATAGGACCCTCCAGCAATTGTCCCCCTGTGGAAACATTAATTTGAACAACTATCTATGCATGAAACTCCTTCAAAAAACCTCAAGGAGCCAAGTGCGATGTCATAGTGCCTGAGTGTAGCATAGAAATAAGACAAGATGCATCAGAAAGAGCAGGAAGAACAGTTTTACGCTACTTTTGTCACCCATCCCCCGACCCCAGGCAGCACATCATTGAGAAAGATATCCTCCATTTAGGGGTAAAAGGGGAGTGAACACAGCACTTTGCCTTGATTCCCAGTACTGTTCCAACCACAGCATTGGGAATGCCCCCAAATCCATAGACTCCAGGCTGGTACCTGCGCACTAAGACTCCAGACTCACCCTGGTGCCAGGCTGGATCCCTGAAGCTCCTGGTTTGAGACCTGCACAGCAGAGTTAATCTCTGGTCCACACCACTGCCAGGATCATTTTAGCCACATCAGGCTCCAAACAGCTCTCAGTGACAACAGGCTTGGCCCAGCTGGTCCTGGACTTTCGGCTGCCCCCTTGCCGGGCCAGTCCCCGCACCAGGCCAACCTCAGCTGCCACTGCTGGCCCGACAGTCACATGGCTTTAAACCAGCCTGGCCTACATTAGTAGACCCAATCAGCAGATCCACCAAAGTGGATCCAAGTTCCAGTGGTCTGCCCACCTGTTGAACCAGACACGAGGCCAGAGAGCCCAAGGATTCCAGCAGCAAGTCAGCTAATGAACCATAGCAGATGGCCTTTCCAGAGATGTTGAAGTGCATTCTCATTCAAAGCCAGTTTGCAAAGATTGGAATAATTACCTCCATCTCTAAATTTGCAGGCAACAGAACACCACAGAAAGAATCAAGAAGAATCTGGAAAATATGACATCACCTAAGGGACAAAATAATGCACCACTTACTGACCCTAAAGAAATTAAGATGTATTACTTCATTAAACTGCCTTAAAAAAGATCCAAAATAACTTTTAAGAATGACCAACGAACTTCAAGAAAATACAGTGAAACTATTTAATAAATTGTGAAAAACAATAAATGACCAAAACAGAAAACTTAAAAAAGAGATTTAAATTATTAAAAATAGAATTAACACAAGTTCCAAAATAAGGAAAACTCAATGATTACCATGTTTCTCTATGAGACCACAAAATAATCTATTAGATAGAATATAAGGACACAAGAGTTGAAATAAAACAAAATCCTAATTAGGTCTACAGATACATTTGCAAGCAAGCATAGAAAAATATGTTTTTAGAAAGTCTATGTATCATATATTTATAAATTCTGATAAGGTAACAACATAAAGAAAACTGCCCAAAATTTAATAGAAATATTACAAGCAACATTTTCTGATCATACCACAAAAATATTTGAAATAGGTAATAAAAATAAAAGCAACAAATTTAAGTAAGTAGAAATTTTAAAGAAACATCTCTAAATATCTTGTGTTTCAAAATCAAGCAAAACTAAGTGACAATAGTCTGTGTACCAAAAATTAAGTGTAAATATACACTTAATTCATAAATTTACATAAATTATAAAAATATAAATATAAAAATTAAAATCAAATACATGCATTGATAGTAGCTATAGTCTATAAATTAGAAAAGCAAGCTATATGCAAAAGATTTAGACATTAATGACAAATGCATTATTGCCAATATTTATTGGAAATGATCAATATTGTAGAAAAAATTCAAAATATTTAATCTTTTATTAATGAATAAAAAAAGTAATCTAAGTATTGAATTTAAAAACCTAGAAAAATAAATAAGAAAATAAGTTGAAGAAATTAATTAAGATGACACCATTTATTTTATAAATTTAGATTAGAACCAATTTGTAAATGAGGAAGGAGGAAAAGAAAAGTTTGAATTCATAAATTTACCTAATAATCAGTTGAAGGGACCAATCCAATAGTTAAACTTCTGGCTAGGTTGATCAAAAACTATAAGAAACAAAAATTTTAGCAACAATAATAGGCATGGAATTGTTTTTAATAAAACTGGCAAAAAGGTAGTATATTATTTGTTGAATTATTCAATAAATAAATTTAATAAATGTATAATAAATTAAAATTAGCAAATTAAGTATTCAATAAAGTAATAAAATTGATAATAATTTTAAACCAGACTTCTATCTCATGTCATATACCAAAATATATTCAGATTATTTAAATGTTTAAACATATATTACACAACTATGTGAAAATATATTTATGAAACCCTAAAAATTTTAAGTGAATATTCACACAGCATACTGATAAACAAGTATCTGATAAACATTACATCAGAGGTAGAAATTCTAATGTATATTTTATGAACTCAAATATATATGCTTTTTACTATATTCCATGGGTCGGCTCTTCACGACAAAGATAAATGTCTCAAATATTGATCCTTAATGATAAAACAAAGCAAACTGAATCAATAATCATTTCAGATTATTCAGCAAATTACACTTTTTTCTATGGGTAGGTGACTTTTCTTTCCCACTGATGCTAAGCTTTGCCACGTGCCCTCTGGTGCTCAGCAGGATATTGACAGAAAGAACGGTTTACAGCCAAGTCTTCAAAGGTGTCATGTATTCCTACTTGTCCATATGCAATCTGGTGGTCACCATGAAAGGAACATGTCCAGGGAACAATTAGCCCAAGAAGAATGAAGTAATGTGTGAAGTAGGCCTGACCCAGCAAGAAGCCTACAGTCTGAATCAAAGTTGTGAGCAAGAAAAATAAAATCTAACTGTTATAATCCACTAAGTTTTAAGGTGACTAATTATGCAGCATTGTTGTGACAATATTTTACTATTAATACTCTAAGATGATTTGTACTTATATGACACTATGCAGTGATGTCAAAGAGAGGGGAGTAACAAGTTATTGCATACTGCAAATTAAATTCTTCTGAAGAACAGTTTATACAGCAAAAATCGTGAAGATGTTAAGGTGCTTTCTTCCTGAAATTCCTCCTAAATATTTTCTAAAGAATATATGATAAAGACAAATACGTGATTACAATAATAGATATTGAAACTTTTTAAAGTCATAGATAAACACAAATTTTTAACCAAATTGGCTGTAAAAATTACTGTGTATGCATTCAACGGAACACCACACAGCCATTGAGAGGAGGTTATAGAAGCATATTTCCAAAGGGGGAAATACAATTAATTATGTTTAATTTTAAAATCATGGCATAACATTGCATGTTTAGCATAAAAGTGATAAAGAGGAGGAAGGAGAATTCAGAAATTGTTATTGCAAATATTAAAAGGGGTCATCCACATTTTTCTATGTTTTCAAAATATTTGTATTTGAAAAAATACATTCAGCTTAAAATTTTACAATTTATTGGCAATTATAATGTAAAAGTAAGTAACTGTAATGTGTTTTTGGTGGATAATTTAGATAATTAATGTATCATTTAAGTAAAAAGAAGTTGATTCTTGTTAATATTCTTACACTTAAACCATTTTGTGGTGATGACTGAAATAGATTCTCAATGTCCCCAAATACTTGACTGTCACTCATTAAGAGTATAATTTTAAAACTTTAAATCTAAATTTTATGTTTATTCATACATTCATGCTGGCTATTCCATTATATTTTCAATCCAAGGTTATTCAGATATATATATATATATATATATATATATATATATATAAAATTATACTTTAAGTTCTAGGGTATATGTGCACAACGTGCAGGTTTGTTACATATGTATACATGTGCCATGTTGGACAAAGGGCTAATATCCAGAATCTACAAAGAACTCAAACAAATTTACAAGAAAAAAGCAAACAACCCCATCAAAAAGTGGGCGAAGGATATGAACAGACACTTCTCAAAAGAAGACATTTATGCAGCCAACAGACACATGAAAAAATGCTCATCATCACTGGCCACCAGAGAAATGCAAATCAAATCCACAATGAGATATCATCTCACACTAGGTAGAATGGTGATCATTATTCAGATTTTTTTGTCTGTGCTTTTAGAAAATAGGCATTTCATGCTTCTAAGTATAATTAACACAGTTTTAGATACTTATTTTAAGTGGAAGCTTTCTCAAAATGAATCAGAACAGAAACTTTAATCAAATTTAGCATGTTATTGTTTTCACTTTAAAGGTATGCTTGAAAATGATTTTTAAATTTTCTTATTCAAGTCACACATATTGTGGTTTGAATTTAATATGTTTATACATGGTTTACAATTCAGTTCAACCCTAGAATACAATTTCAATAAAGCACCATTCATATAAGACAGTCTCTATTTTCATCTTTTATTTTTTCATTAAACATTATTTCATAATGGATGTAGCACAAATGAACTTGTAAAATAGGCAAGCACTGCACGTTAATGTTTGATGGTATTCAATAATATATTGGACAGCAACATGCTGACTTCTGACTCCACTCACTATTCTATTAAATTGATTATTCCAAAATCAACCAATCATATTTCCCAGTCTCCTGTACCTCTGAAAGTATTTAATACTACTGTTCTCCTTCTCCAAAGAACAGTGTTTCCTCTTTCATATTTTGAGATACTGAAACCATGTCACGTTGGCCCCTTTCTGTGTCTCTGAAAGCTCTCTCTGTGGTTGTCTCCTGGGACTGCTTTTACCCTGTTTTTTGAAGGAGGGAGATTTCACTCTTCAGTAACATTCTTTGGCATTTTGTAAATTTGCCTTTCCATTCAGTAAGTAGTTGTTGATCCGCTACTCAAAAATCCAATGTAGATACATTGTCGTTAACTATAGCCACTGTGCTGTACAATAGATCTGTTGAATCTATGCTTATCTGACTATAATTATGTATCCTTTGATAAACTCCTCCTCATTCGTATATTGTGTTCTTGAAAAATGAAAAAGGAATGGATGTTGAGAGCTCTCACCACAAAAATAACTGTCTAAAGTGATGCGCTTGTTAATTAGCTAGTGTTAACCATTCCACAATGCATATATACCTTGAAACATCATGCTGTACATGATAAACACATAAAATGTTATTTGTTAAGTTAAAAATACATAAATAAAATGAACAGATCATTATATTCTGGAAATATGATGTTATAGTGTTTTTAATCTCCCTAGTTCTTCCACAAGAAAAGCAGAGTAAATAGGATGACTGAAAGAGATTAATAAAACAAATCATAGATAATATCTCCAACAACACTAGGATAAAGGATTCCAAAAATTCCAAGGTCCAGCTTTGTCCTCTGAGGCCAGAATGTGTCAATAGCAGTTAGAAATGTGATCAACATGAACAGAGAGTGAAGGACTGAGACCATAATAAGAGATAAGGACTATGAGTTAGAGGACATGGCAAGGGCTAGTAATGTAGGAACTAGCAGCACATAGTAAAGATTTTCACTTTTAACACAGAATATGAGATGCAATTGAAGAGTTTTGCTGAGGAAAGTGACATCAAATCAGAGAGGAGAGGGGAAAGAGGAGAAACAGAGGCTAGAAACTAGCGAGGAGACTTAAAAATTTTAACTCTATAGATAATTACAAAAATCTCTGGACTAATTATAGTGTGGCCAGAAAGTTTGTAGGCAAATGTAGTTGATAAATGGTTTATTGGTATTACATTACAATACATGTTCCATCCGATACGTTGTTATGCATAATAAACCTACACTTTTAACATACCCCACAAGAAATACTCATGTTGATTTAATCCATAAATAATAAAAAGTATTATTACCATACAAATTTTCTATTATTCCTGACATTTTGGTACACATCATTATATTATCCTCTAATTGTACCTTGTTTTTTTGTGTGTTTTATCATTAAAACTAAATGAAATACAAAAGTAGAAAAACCTACTTCGATGTTGAAAACTAACTGAAACAAATTTATATATATATATATATATATATAGAGAGAGAGAGAGAGAGAGAGAGAGACTGGTAGTTATTAGCATTATTTGCACTAAGAAGAATTTTTCAAAAGAATATAAAACAATATTTTGGCCATATATTTATAGAAAGCTACATCATTAAGAACATATTCTGAAGATACAAAGATATTTAATTCCAATTGGTAACCATATTATTAGAGTAATTTTGGTACCAGTCTTATTGTTAGTGTATTATGTTATTGTTACTTTGAAACTATTACATATAGAAGCAAAAATGTACACCTTTTTTTCAACATCATTAAGGACCAAAATCTTACTTGTAAGACAAGGATACTGAAATATCAAGTCAAATAAGTTATGCAAGAAATCTTTTAATATTTAATTTGATTTGTACTTTTTCTGAAAAATAAAAATTCCCCATTTGTGTACTAGTAAGGCCTAGAAAAAAAAATGAAAATACTTAATGATAATGAAAGTGTTTAGCATCCCCACTGTGTTCTTTAACAAAATTTCTACCAAAATAAACCAGGGTTCCATGAAAAAAACGAATCTCTAGGTTTAATGTCTCACTCTTCTAATTCATACTCTATATAGTAGTCTGGTAAATTATGATCATGGTAGTTAAGTATTTAAAATCTTTGATGGATTCCTGACATGTAAGAGCCATGGACGGGATCCTTATTTGAAAATCAAGACCTTAAAGAATGTAGATAAATCTCCTTTGTCAGCATACTTGTCCACTTCTACCCCATATAGAACCCATGCTAACGCAAAATGGACAGCTCCTTCCTGAACATGACTTACAATTTTTTTCACCTAGATGCTATTATTTCCCCATGGGGTTCCCTTAAATGCTTCTATTTCCACTTTCTGAAATTTAACTCCACCTTCAAAGTATATAACAAATGACTAATTTTTACTATTTTTCCTAGATCCACCAATCTGTGGCTTCTATTAGAGTTACCTAAATATATAGTCAATTCTTCCTTTCTACTGTAACAAGTACTATTTTCAGTTAAAGCAAAGGAGGTAGATTTATGGTTACTTTCATCTAAAGACCAGTTCTATTATGAATATCATTGAAATCACTAACTCCCTGACAATTCACAGTGTAAGCATAAAAACAGTAAAAGAACTATTTGAAATTTGAAAATTAAACTTATAAATAATGAAAGAAAAATTCTAATGAGATATGTCAATAATCTGAATGAATTTTGACTATAAAGTTGAGAAAATATAGAACAATAACTATATTTATAAGGTTTGTTAAAAAATTATGATTTGTATTTTTTTCAAGATAGCTGATTAGAGTTGTCAAATGCCACTTCTCAGAAAGAACATCAGAGTTACAGGTGAGTGATCGTGGTCTGAGTGGAAAGCTATGGGAAAAGTGCCAAAAACAGTCAAAGAAGCCACAGGAGGAAGCTGCACTACAGAAAAGGAAGACAGCAACAGTCTGGCAGAGAATCACCACTGAGAAATGTGGGGTCTTATGGAAAGGGTAGAGGGAAGTATTTCTTTGCTCCCCTCACCCCTGTGAGAGACAGCTGACTGCTGGATTGTTGAAGAGCTCCCAGCCCTCATGAGTCTGGGCAACACTGTCAGTGTCAATTTGGGAACTTTCAGCAGGCAGAGCTCACGGCAGCCAGATCAAGCAGGGGCACTTGCACGCCCCTCAAAGCCAAACTGAGGCAGCAGGTGCCATACTGTTTGTGCACCCATGGTGGGTCGCTACCCTGCCCGGGGAACTTCAGTTCTCATGTTTCCACATAACAAGGTCCCCCACATACATTCCCCAGAACCATTTTGATTTTGGCAATCACAGAGGATTGGCAGATTCCTCAGAAAATGTGAGGTCCCTGGTGAACTGCAGGATTCCTGGAGATCTAGCCCTCAGCATGGACCAGTCCTAGAGGAAGGGAGAGCACAGCCTGCCAAAGTGTCCCTTGAGCCAAAGGAAGCCTGGGCATGGTGGAAATTTTTGAAGGGATGAGTTTTGTTTCACTACAGCAACAGGCAGCCCTGTAGTCTCAATGGATGTAAAGAGGAAGTCACTTCCTGCTCCACCCATTCACTGCTATGGACCCAACTGAGGCTTTTCCTGCTCCACCATGTTAAAAACCTGCTAACTGAAGGGCATACATGGTTCTATGGTACAAGATAAGCTTTCTGAGACCTTGCATTCCCAGACCTACAGAAGATAGTGAGTCAGCTCATACATCTACTATATCACTACAACAAGCAGCAATTGAGAAAGCCATATTTCAAAAGCTATCTATATCCAAGGAAACCATACAGATCCTTGGACCCCTGAAGGCACCCAGAAAAAAAGCCAAATAATCATACAAACATACACTAGAGTTACATCTTCAAGACAGAAAAGAATAAAAAATGTAAATGTCCCATCCAAACAATAGAATTCTCAAAAATAAGAAGGAACATCTTTAGTTGAGAGGGAATCAGGGCAAGAACTGCTGTACAAAAGAGACAGTGTTTCAGCACACCCAAAGGATCTCAATAGCTTCATAACAATGTATCCTGACCATAAGAAAAACTATGAAATTACGTATAAAGAATTCAAAACATGAATAGTAAGGAAGCTAAATGAGAGCCAGGAAAAATATGTAAACCAACTTAAATCAGAAAAACAGTTCAGGATTTGAAAGAAAGGAGATAGATAATTAAAAAAAAAACTTCTGCAATAAAAAAAAATTACTGAAGGAATATTAAAATGCAGTTGAAGTCTTCAACAATAGACCATATCAGACAAACAGTTTCATATTGAGCATAACATGAAGACCAGTGTTTCAAATTAACCTAGTGAAAAAAAATTGAAAAATGAATAAATTCTGTAAGAAATATGAGATTATGTAAAGGAATCAAACCTACCACTTGTAAGCATTCTTGAGGGAGAAGAACCAAAAGTAAAATTTTGGAAAACATATTTGTGGGAATAATTTGGGAAATTTTCCTGATCTTGCTAAAGATATAAGCATATAGCCAAAATAAATTTAGAGAACATCCGGAAGATACTATCCTAGATGAACCTCATCAAGACATATGTTCATTAGACTATCCAAGGTCAATGTGAAATAAAGCAACTAGAGAGAAATGTCAAATCACCTATAAAGAAAACTCGATCAGGCTAACAGCAGACTGCTCAGAAGAAACTTTACAAGACGGAAGAGATTAGGTGATTACTTTTAGCCTCCTTAAAGAAAAAATAAATGCCAACCAAGTATTTAATATCATGCCAAACCAAGTTTCATAAGTGAAGGAGAAATAAATTCTTTCCCAGACAAGCAAATGGTAAGGGAATTTGTTACCACTCGACCAGCCCTACAAGAAATGCTCAAAGGAGTTCTAAACATGGAAACAAAAAGACAATACACACCATCATAAAAATACCCATAAGCACAAAGTCACAGATACTATAAAACAATGATATAATATAGACTCCAAAGGAATTAGCTATTAATAACAACACTATGACAGGATAAAGCCTCACATATCAATATCAATCTTGAATATAAAAATGGCCTAAATGTTCCACTTAAAATATAAGTGGAAAAATTGGATTAAAAAAACAAATCAAAATAAAACAAAACAAAACAAAAAACAAGACCCAACCATCTGCTGCTTACAATAGACCCGCCTAATGACTAAAGATTCCTACATATTCAAAGTAAAGAGGGAGAAAGATACATCATGCAAATGAAAAACAAAAGCAAGTAGGAGTAGCCATTCTTAAAATTTAAATCAAAAACAGTATAAAAAAGGACATTATATAATAATAAGGAGTTCAATATAATCAGATTTAACTATATATATGTACCCAATACCAAAAGCACCACAATTCATTTTAAATACATATTACTAGGCCTAAGAAAACAGATTGACAGCAATAAAGTAGTAATAATAGACTTCAACACTCCACTAACAAATGTGAACAAATCATCCAGGTAGAAAATAAACAAAGAAACTCTGGACTTAGACCAATAGATCTAAAAGACATTTACAGAACATTCTACCTAGCAGTTTCTGAGAACACTTTTTTTTTCATTTACACAGATAACATTTTCCAATTGACCATATGCTTAGTCATAAAGCAAGTTTCAATGAATTCTGAAAAATCAAAATAATATCAAGTATCTTCTTGGACCACAGTAGAATAAATCAGAAATTGACACCAACAGCAGCTCTCAAAATTACACAAATGCTTGGAAACTAAACTACTTACTCCTCAATGGCTTTAGGGTAAACAATAAAATTAAAACAAAAATCAAAAATAATTTTTGAAATGAATGAAAAGAATGACACAACATACCAAAGACTCTGGGACACAGCAAAATCAGTGTTAAGAGGAGAGTTGATTGTTTTAAAAGCCTACAACAAAAAGACAGAAATATTTCAAATTAACAAGCTAATATCACACATTAAGGAGCTAGAAAACAAGAAAAACAAAACTCAAAGCTAGCAGACAAAAATAAATAAATAAATATCAGAGCAATTTATATTGCATCTGTATGGATCAACAGCATTACTTTTTCCATAACTTGCCCACTACTTTTAAAAAAACTAATTATCAATTTTATATTGACCCCGTTTCATATTTTATGGAACAATCAATTTCAGATGGATTGAAAATCTCAATGAAAAAGTTGAAAAAAAAATCTAATTCATTCTAATTATGATTAATTTTTTGTTTCCTATTTGAAAATCTTTGGAGTAGGCAAAGATTTTCAAATAGGAAACAAAAAATTAATCATAATTAGAATGAATTGTTAAACTGGATTACCTTAGATTTAGTACTTTTTATTATCAGTGGACCTTATTAACAGTGTGAAAACACAAATCACAAAGAAAAGATATATGCAATACTGTATCCAAAAGAGAACTCATAATAGCCTAAGAATTACAAAGCCTTAATCGATCTATCTCTTGTGTCTTTCCAGAAAAAGAGATAGAGAGAAGGTGGGAGGAGAGAGAGATAATTTATATATCAGTACATAAAAATATCCAAATAAATATTTTAAATGCTATAATTGGAAAATATTGATTGGAAGCACCAGGAGACTTTTTTGAAACTATGTTCATTGGGGCTTATCATATGATCAAAACCTCTGGCATCTGTGCATTTAAACAGCTTCCCTATGTAAGGCTCCTGTAAACTAGATAAGAACCATTAATATAGAAAGCTGTTCTTGAATTTTATTGTTATGTGCACTTTTTGCTTATTATTTTCAAGTTAGTTTATGTAAAAGGAACATACTTAAATGTATATCTAGCTTTCTAAATGAAATAAGACTAATTTATTGGCGAATTCTTTATGTGTATCATTGTATGTGTATCATTTAGAATAACATTGACATCATTTAGCCCCCTTGTAATCTCACCCTTTTCAATTGCACACCACATTAAGGAAAAAGTATTGAATATGCACAAGCAAATATGTATACTTATTTATAAGTTATAGATAGATACTACTAGAGTAATGGATTATTTATGTTCTAAGCATACACATACATAAATTATTAAACGATGAGATTAAAGTTTTGTAAGCAATATTTTAAAAATATTGCTTGCCATTATAGCTACATACTATTTTAAGTAACTGTAAGTATTCAAGTGAGATTCATCACTTGACATAAGGCGTGTAATGTCCTGTTTTATATTGTCTCTGAAAATTTTCCATTTTACAAGTTCTTTGCTGATAGATTTGATCATTGTTTTAAAGTTGTATGTTTATCTTTGTAATATGGCTGAAGAATGACACTCAGTAGCAGTAGAAGTGCCAATTTTGCCACTGTTGCTCGCCTGTGCTTTTGTAGTTAGAATTAACCTGCTTTTCTAGTCAGATTTTTTACAAGCAAAATGTCTATTGGTAGTTTTAAGTTATTCTATACTAGGTAATATAATTTATAAGCAGAATTAAATCCTTATAAGAAAAGTACACTATGTTGCTGTGCTGAAAATGAATGAATGAATCAAACACCACTACCAATTCTGTTATGAAACACACTTTTTTTCTCAAAATGAATCTTCCACAAGGAAGATAAATGAACACTTAACATGCAAAGTGGTGAAGCCAATTTTAATGCACATAGGAAATCTTAACCTCCATTTTATTCAATAAAATTAACCATAACTATCTTCTTCACCCTGTGACATGAGATTATGTTACTCTTTTTAAGGTCATGGATCTAGATGGTGCTTTTACTAAGGATGAGAAAAAAGAAAGTTGCAACACTACTTCAGTAATTAAAATAATTCTAATAGCATGTTGCAGATGTATTTAGCAACTGTTTTGCTTCTTTAGTAAAGTATTTGTTGAGCGTGTTACTTTAAATCAAAACATGTAAATGGTCAGTCTCAGCATCAGGAGGTCTGATGGAGAACCATAAACTGACCTATTCTTTTTACATATATATTTTAAATTTGCATTTTCATGATGAAACTGTTGCTTTTCAGCCTTCATGATTGCAAAAACAAACAAAATATAATTCTGATGCCTTGTTTGAAGAATGCTTAATCAGCAGAAATATTTTCTAATATCATGAGTCATAATAAAAATACTGGTCATAAAATTTCAAAAATTACTTCTAACTTTATCCTTTTGAAGACAAAGCCAGTAATCTTTGGTTGGAAATGACAATATAACCCAAATTTGAACTAACTAGGGCAATAGGGAGAATTTTTTGACTCATATGTAATCACAAAGGGTATCAAGGAGGTAGATATGGTAAATAATTTACATTTTCCAGGCTTTCGCTCTGCCCATTGTCTCTGTAATTGCTGCATTTTTTGTTTCATCCTGTCCTACTGCAGAATGGCTTTTTTCTAGAAGAATAGTATTAGCAGATCTTGGAATTTTGGGACTCAGATTTTCCTCCAGAAAGAAACAAGTTCCTTCCTCCAGCTCTGGTTTCAAAATTTAATTGGATAGTTTAGTTTCAATGTTCTTTTCTTGGACAGTTAGTGTGGTCAGTCATGTGAGTATATTTACAAAATGGGCAACCCCATTTGTGTGACATACTTAGATCCTGGGAAGAGAAATGATGAGCTTTTGCCTATAGAAGATCGATACTGTTTCATTGATAAGGAGAAGGTATTGAGTGGAAAACCAGTGTCCTTGGTAGGGGCTATGTGGTCAGTGACATTAAAATGTGCTTTGTGTTTCTGCAGTGTTAATGCATCCCTGCAAGGGAATCTAGTCCAGTAGCAAATAACATGGCTAAGTACTACATTCTCAAAATGGATGAAGAGACTGGTATGCATCATCCTTACGTTAAGCACTTCTGTTTCCTACCAGTCTCTGTTATCATTAGACAAATCTCAGGATTCGTTTAAATAGTAATGCATCTTTTGTCTTGCTCTTATTCAATAGTTCCATTTTGTTTATAATAGTTGTTTTTTTATTTAAAAATAGTTTAAATTCAAAGGATTTTTCCTTTACTTATGTTTTCCTTTCTCTGAAGTGAGTGAGTCTGTTATTTATTTCTTTAAATAGGCTAAATGTGGGCAATAAAACAAAGAAGTAGAAATCTGAATTGTCGCCCAATGCTCCCGATGACTTAGGAATACCTAAATCAGCTGTGAAACAGTCACATTTCTTTTCTTTGCAAGATTAAGAATAAGGTTTGTGTGTTTTCTAATGGAGCCACAAGTAATATATGAAAGAAACAATTTTATTTTGCATTAGGGTTCTTTAATTTAAAACAGAGCCCTTATTTCTTTAAGATAATTCATTTAATCAGTGTGGCAAAGGCAATATATCACTGAGTTCTCACATTACATTAAACAGATAATCAATAGTTGAGACAATAAAATAAAATGTTTTCAGCTTTATTAAACTTCAGGGACATGTGGAGAGCAACTGGGAGACAAAATGGCATTAAAAATCAGTTAATATAGCTATTATTGCAAAGTGCATCTGAGTCACTGTTTAACACGGGGTTTCCTGTGGTTATTCAGGCAAAACCAGATTTAAAAACAAACACACAGAAAAAGAAGATAGAACTAGCTGAAATACTTAACTCATCAATTTCTAGAGAATAAATAATTCAGCTTTTTGTCAATGTATCATGCTTCATATTTTAAGATCTTATTTAATAATTTTCTTCTTATTTTAAAGCATTTAACTCTCTTACAATAAATAAATAAAGAGCAATAAAGTCCAATAAACACCATTATATAAACAATTGAAATTTAGGTTGAAATACTGGTATTTAAAAAACCTTTTTACATGAGATAGTACAGTTAGCACTTTTTATGCATTAGTTAATTTAATTTGCACAGCAATCTTGCTAGGGTAATTTGTCAGTTGAGGACTCTGAGGCCTAATGGACGGGCCTAACCCAGGCTCAACCAGAAAATGAAGGGCAAGCTGGGATCGTTGCTTATGTCTGCTGCTGGTGGATCCAAAGAACCCAAACATCCTGAGGCTCTTAGGATCTGACTCAGGGAACTATTGTAATGGAACAGTGGTTAAGGTGCTGACTAAATGTAGAGGATGCTTTTTCAGGTTATTACTAAAGATGCTTAATCAATCATTGTCACAAGTGGAACAGCTTTTAAGAGAGGTTCTTTGTTTATGGCTATAGTTTTTATCAAAATGCATGGTGGTGCTATGATATTTTGCCGTCTTTTAGCAATGTTTTAATTTTTTAATCACCTAAAGTGATCAATAATTTTAGAAAGACAATGAAAATACACTTGTATATACTCAGGTAAAATTTTCTTTTATCATTCAAATTGCCAGCCAACATGTTTTGTGCCCCAGTTTTGTTTCTCAAACACTGCTAACTTTTGGACATAAGTAAATAAGATATCTAGTCTTTGCTCAAGTAGTTTATAGCATGCAGTTAGCTATTCTATCAATAAATAAATAGAACTAGATATTTGTGTACCTATTATCACAATTACAAAAGAAACAAATAATTATGAGAGTTATTCTTTTATGCTATTCTGTGCAAATTTGAAACAGTGAACACTGCAACAGAACAACACCAACAAAACATGGGCTTTGGGGACAAATATGCCTGAGGTTGAATTCCACTTCTTTTACTTTCTAGCTGGTTGAATGTCGCTAATTATTTTATTTATGTTAGGCTTTTTCCCACACCTAATAAAAGGAGATTTTTAACATTTATCTCAAACATGGGTTGGGAATATTAAATCAAGTAATGAGTAATTAAAGTGCACATTACAATATCTAGAAGATGGCAGGTAATTGATAAATGCATATTATTGATATTTAGGAGAAGGAGCATCACCCTGAGAAGAGGAGGAGAAACTTGATTCATTCTTGCTGCTGCTGCTGTCCCTGTTGATGTGCCAACCAGTACATTGCTATCAAGATTTCACAGCATATTTTCTCTCTGAACCACAACAATTTTCCCAGAAATCTCTCATTTTGGAAATACCCTTTCTGCTGATGTTGGGAGTGACCTCAGGGAGGCAGCTAATGAATAATGAATTGGTATCTAAGACTAATAGACTAATATTAGTGCTAGTAGCTAATACCTAAATCAGGATATTCTAGAGTCTTCTATCCTGCCAACCCTCTAAATGGTCAAGCTACAAAAAGCGATTAATAGCTCTTTCACCACTTAACCCAGCAATTAGCCATTTTACAATTTTTTTCTCCTCTCAAGCATGCACTTTTTAAATTTTTACATTTTTTTAATGACCGCCAGATTTCACCTGAATAAAAACCATGAAAATAAAAAACAACATATATAATTTTATATTTATTGGGTTCAAGGTTTCTTCCAGGATGAGGAAAATTTCTGCTGGTTCTGCCAGTACAAGTAAGTATTCTAATCAGGCAGATGATACTAGAATCTTTGTTATCAATTAGTCAGAAAATTGAATCAATAAACAGTTTTCGGCAGCCAGTCAAAAGCCCATTTAAAGCAATATCTTTAGAGCAAAGTTAAAATTAGTTTTATTTTCTGAGCACTGCTGGAATATTCAGGATGATTATGATCTCTGAAAGCTCTGTCTGGAAAACTAAATCAAAGGGCTCCTTTCAACAGAGTACTATTGACTTAGGGACTTCCTTGATGTATTATTATTTACATTTAGATATGTCATAGGGAATATCAAGACCCCTAAAAACTGCTACTGAAGATACAGAAAAATTTTATTTTATGATGATAATGGAGATTTTGACCACCAGTCCTCCATCACCATCACTGCAATACAATGTTTCTTATTGTCTTGCCCATCATCAGAAACTATGTTATGTGGGGGAAAAATGTTGATGAAAACATGTCATGTAATTTCAGTTGACTTTCTCCACTCGTTTACTAGACTATCATGCTACATCACAAAGACAGCAAATATCCCCTGGATTCCTGGGGAAGTGAATTCCACTATTTTACTTTTTTTTTCCATTCCTTATGCCTAATACTGGACCTAACATATATTAGAACCTTACCACTTGTTTAAATGAATGAATAGTAAATATTTGAAATCATTGATAAAATTTTCAGAAGGGAAACGAACTCTGGAAATAACAAGAGGCTAAGGGAAGAGAAATTCCAATAGGACATTCCAGATTTTTAAAATTCTTTGGACATCACTTTCTTCAAATTACTTAAAATTAACTTTACTTTCTTAAAATTCTAGAGTTTTTAAACATTAATTGGAGCTTGGAGTCCAAACAGTTTACCCAAAAGAAAAATACCATCTTTTCCCAGGACTCTGCCTGCCTTGGCATGATTCTTTAAGAGCATACAGACAGAGAGGGTCAGTGCAGTTGGGAGAATGATTGAAGCCACTTTTGATGAGAGCACAGTGAAAATCTGGGACAAAAGGTTGATGCATGGAGTCTCACTCCACCCTTTTTCCCCGCTGAGATCTCAAAAGCTGGACCCAGTATTAAAGTCCGGAGAAAAGAAAAGGGAGGCTGAGAGTCTGTGATAGAGAAGTCCATTAGATGGGATCTTGAGATGCATCTTAGGTCCTTCTTTGGATTGGATTTGAGGATAGATAGTCTTCTGTTTACTTTATGCATTTAGGTTTATAATTTAAAATGTAAATTTCAGGGGTAACACAAAAGAACCATGGGAACTAGTGTGGTTTGAGATTTAATTACGTACACAGATCTTTTTATGTTTTCACTACCTACATTTCTACATTTTGCAATTATTAAAACTCTTATTTTAGGCAGCTAGATCAGGAAAGCATTAAAAATAAAATGTCTACGTGATTCATAACTAATACTTATAAAGGAGGAAATACAAGTACTAGCTACTTCACAGGGCTTTGTAATCTTACCCACTTTTGAGTCCTAGCTCAGAAACATATTAGCTGTAGGAGTCTCAATTGACTCACCTATAATATAGAATTATAAAAATTTTTAGTTTGTAGGATGTGAAAATTAAACTATATCATGCCACTATGTTATGTGCTACATAAATCGTAGCTATTTGTTTCTACCCTAATTCTAAAATTATTTGAGGCATAAGTATTTATTTTATTATTGATTTTATTGTTATCATTGCCATTATTAGGCAGAAGCAGTGGAGTATTCTAGTTTACATGGATGATAATGGGTGCCATACTATATGGACAAATAAAACCATTTGTAAATATAGACCAATATTTACCACTACCTAGAAAGCTCGCATGATATTTTATTCTGACAAAGTACTTGGTAGATTCTTTATGCCATTATTTATGTTCGTTATAATCCGTGATGATACTCTTGGCCTACTTTTAGTTGAATACATATTTTTGAGGATTTTACTTCAATGTTGATTATCATAGGCATGAAATTCACAGAGATATTTACGTTATCTGTATTTGTCATTTCGCGAAAGGTTTATAAGATTTCTGACTAGCCTTTACTCCAATGTCATGAAACAGTGAGTAACCCCATAACCCTGGTCTTATTAGCCTCATGGTTAGCAAAACTAAATTAACTATCCAAGAGTAAGCTTACGTATGTATAATGTTAATCTAAAACCATAGTTCTTTGGGGCAAATTCTGTGTCTGATCAGTAATCTATCATGCTTAAAATAAATTGGCAACTGATCATGCCTCTACCACACGTTATCCCTTTTATGATAGTGTCTCTTATCTTTTCTACCCAATATTATGTCTTTCTTCTGTTTCATTCATTCTGCACATTACTGTTAGATGAATCTTTCCAAAACACTAGTTCCATCCTTCAAGACAAAACTCATATATCACTTTATCTGCAGGCCTCGCTGTGCTGCTTCTGGTTTAGGTATGCACATTTATATTACATTATTGTAACTTAAAGGTTGTATTGCAATAATTGATTCTAGACTACTCTTTAACATTGACTGCAGGGTTTGTGCAAGAAATGTTTATAGATAATTTATATAAATCTCCCAAAGAGTCAATATCTTCCCACCTTCTAAAGCGTAAAATCTATAATTTGTTACTGCCTTGCAAATCAATAAAATTCTGACCCAATTTATTCTATTCAATCTAGACTCATCTCTATCCTCAATTTTGTCACACCCTCTGACAATCTGGTCTTTGTCACTTGATTTCCAGACCTGTAAATACTTTCCAACACCAAACACTTTTTTGAGACATAAATCAATTGCCACATACTGTGTGAAGCATTTCCTGACCTTTCTACCATGCACTAATGTCTCGTCTCTAAACTTTTAAGCATGTAGCACAGCGGATCCAAGCTTGGCGGCTGTAGTCACTGTACCTGAGTAAAAGCCTCTATGATTAGAGCAAGCTAACTAACATGTTATTGATGCAGTTACCATAGATGTTATCAGGAATGAGAAGATGCCTAAATCATAGCATGATGCTTAAATAAGATAAAGCATCCAGTAAAATTTAACTATTGTCATCACACTAAATGCATAAATTTAACATATAATAAAAAGTGCTTTATCATTCTAATACAACGCATTTTTTTCTAATAAGACTGTGAGCATTTCAAGAAGAGCTTACACTTCCTTTGTATACCTCAGAAAATGAAAAGAGGTTCATTCTACTCAATCCTTTTTACTGTGGGCCAACAAGTTAAAATGTTTTATAAAGTAACTGCTTAGTCCTTTTAATATTATGAAAGTCATTATCAAAGCCATTACTTTATTATTTCACCCATATATTTACCAAGAGCTCAAGATTTGGCTTCAAATCTACAAAACCGTTGATTTGGGTATTTTTCTAAAACAGTTTGTTGCACCATTTGTAAGGCTAGGTCACTTTCTTCCCATGGATGTATATTCTCTTCTAATTGCATTCATCAATTTTAAAAGCATAAGTATTCTGATATAGTTCAAGTCAGTGTTCATTTCTCTTGGCTTTTTCAGCAATAATAATGGAGAGGTTACATCAAATATTGTTTAATTTAATTTCCATATGGTGTTTGCTGGAAAACTGCAAGAGGTTCATGTAAGAAAGGTAAGTGCTTTATTAGAGGTAATATTTTAGTAATATGTACAAAGTAAGAAAATTGAAATAATAAGAATTTTACTAATAAATTCTTCTTTCATTATCAGCTGAGATAATTTTTCATATCAAAACAGAATCAGTAGCACTAGGAAGAAACAAAAAGATCATTTCAATACATCTTTACATGTTTTTGTAATTATGAAAGGGGATTATTTATTGAATGTTACAGTTAGAAGGAATCTTAATTATATAAATAGACATGTAATATGAACTTAATAATATCTCTCTTTCATATACTATGACAAATAATTTTTTATTTTAATATATTTTCACTTATCTTCAAATATGTCATTTTAGAGTCTTATTTTTCCAGTATTTATTTCGTATTAGTACACATTTTGCCTCAATAGAAATTCTGTGAAAACCTGTAACCAGAATTCACATACAAACTTAGTTTTCAAATTGAAATTCTAAGCACAATCAAGGTCATTTAATGTACTGCTTTGGAAGGAATCCAGAAAAAGAGTGTGTCCTTTAGATTTCCTGGAAAATACCTCTGCTTCCGTAGAGGTAATGAAAATAGTTTTAGAATTATAGAATATTATAGTCTCGTTTACATAACCCGATCATTAATACATTATCAGCACTAAATTATGTAACGGCTAGCATAAAAGTAATAATAAAATTGTTATTAGTTGTAGGAGTAAGTCTTTCTTAAAACAGGCTATGTACCATCTAAAAATGAATTATTATTTGGGAATTTTGATATATGTAAGTCTATTTTATGAAAAAGGGTCAACATTTTTTTTTTTTTTTTTAATTTTTTTTTTTTATTATACTTTAAGTTTTAGGGTACATGTGCACATTGTGCAGGTTAGTTACATATGTATACATGTGCCATTCTGGTGTGCTGCACCCACTAACTCGTCATCTAGCATTAGGTATATCTCCCAATGCTATCCCTCCCCCCTCCCCCCACCCCACAACAGTCCCCAGAGTGTGATATTCCCCTTCCTGTGTCCATGTGATCTCATTGTTCAATTCCCACCTATGAGTGAGAATATGCGGTGTTTGGTTTTTTGTTCTTGCGATAGTTTACTGAGAATGATGGTTTCCAGTTTCATCCATGTCCCTACAAAGGACATGAACTCATCATTTTTTATGGCTGCATAGTATTCCATGGTGTATATGTGCCACATTTTCGTAATCCAGTCTATCATTGTTGGACATTTGGGTTGGTTCCAAGTCTTTGCTATTGTGAATAATGCCGCAATAAACATACGTGTGCATGTGTCTTTATAGCAGCATGATTTATAGTCCTTTGGGTATATACCCAGTAATGGGATTGCTGGGTCAAATGGTATTTCTAGTTCTAGATCCCTGAGGAATCGCCACACTGACTTCCACAATGGTTGAACTAGTTTACAGTCCCACCAACAGTGTAAAAGTGTTCCTATTTCTCCACATCCTCTCCAGCACCTGTTGTTTCCTGACTTTTTAATGATCGCCATTCTAACTGGTGTGAGATGATATCTCATAGTGGTTTTGATTTGCATTTCTCTGATGGCCAGTGATGATGAGCATTTTTTCATGTGTTTTTTGGCTGCATAAATGTCTTCTTTTGTGAAGTGTCTGTTCATGTCCTTCGCCCACTTTTTGATGGGGTTGTTTGTTTTTTTCTTGTAAATTTGTTTGAGTTCATTGTAGATTCTGGATATTAGCCCGAAAAAGGGTCAACATTTAATGTTGTCCTTAACATCCATTTTGAAATTCCCTGGAAAACTTACCAGATTGTTCTGAGCTATTATTTTTCCTTATAGCTTGCTTTCTTAATTTTATCCATAACTATAAGGATTATGAATATTCATTTTGGTAATAGTTTATATGATTCATAAATAGTATGAAAATGATAATCCTCTTAATTATGAGCAGCCTGATCATCATTCTTTAGTGTCAGTGATATAGACTTGGTTATTACACGTTCATTATTAATCTTTAAAATAAATATATCCATCTTCTTTATGGACATTAATCCATAAAACATTAATCCTATTACAATGATCTGTGGATTATAAAAACAGACCTCTGAATCAGGATGAAAAGAACCTGAGCATTAAAGAGGAAATAAATAAAAGGGTATTAGGAATTCAAACAAAATAACCAGAGATGATTTGAAAATTGAAAGTGAGGACAAAGTTCAAAGTGGAAAATTAGTAAGAACCTTCAGATCATATGAAAATAACAGTTCAATGTAAACAGAAAATTTTCATTAGTAGTGCATAAATAAAAATCAAAAGACTGAGGCAAGAGGAACTTACAACTAAAATAAAGCTTCCTTATAACACCACTTACTTTTCTCATCTGAACAATGCTGCACACTTACTGATTTCTAAAACAGATTAATTTTCCAAAATCTCCCAAACAAATGTGATCTTTCAAGAGCTAAAACAGTGTCCCATTTGCCTGAACCTGTTCTTTGGAAGTCTTTCATAATTAATTCCATTTTGTTTGACTTGACAGTAGATCCTAAAGTGATCTGCAGAATACACTGTAGCATAACTTTTATCACCCACGTTGATGAAACACAGTATGAGCATACAGAAGTAATTAGTGGCAGGCTAAAAATTCATGCCTGTGGCTTAGAAATCTCAGAATTCTAAAAGGAGTATAGTAATTTCATCCTATCTTTTGCGTTCTCCCAGAAAAATAATCCCAGGCTTCTTAACTCACAGGCAGAGAGCTTTTGCTAGTCACTTTAAGATAACATAATTTAAGTGAAAAGCTTAACTGGACTCTTTGGAGAGAGTTTTCTTTGCATTTGTAATTTTGCATGGAATGTTAATTTTGCCATTCATCTTTTTTGTTTTTCTTTCTGTCATTATTTTATTTATTTAAAAAAATAATTTTATATAAATAAGAGACAGGAAACACTGGCATGAGATGGCAGATTTGAAGTCTCTTGAACCCAAAAAAAGCAGCTTAGTAATATTACTTTTTAAATCCCAGGTAACTCTACAAAGTCCCTTTAAGATTCTTGAATTATATTGCTCATTCTGGTACAGTTTAATCTTCTTGGCTTCAAACTCAGCTTCTAGGACAGAATGACAGCCTCACATCCATAATCAAAGTTTCTGGTAACTCAGCAGAGCCACAGGCCAAAATTCTCTCCCATGAGAGCAATGGGCTCAGACCCAAAGACAGCTCAGGAGATCGATTGCAATAAAGCTACTATTTCTTTTTCAGAACTATTCATTCTTAAATAAGAAAATGTTTGCGCTAAAACTCATGATCTCTAAAGCATATAACTTCCTAACATTTTCCAATACTTCTAAACTGTCTAGAGGTTGAAAAGAAACTAAGTAGGAAAAATTCAGAGTGCTTTAATAAATAATTGTTGAATAAATGGATGAATGAATGAATGAAAAGCTTACCTAAAGATGATCACCTAATGCCATTATTCAAGCTGAATTTGGTTGAAAAATAATGCATAGCTTAAATATCCTACAAACTTCCTTAGAAGGAAGCTCAGTAGAAAAAAATCAAACGTTAGTATAATGATATTCCCCTTATATTTGCCTACTGATTAACTAAAGAAGAAAACATATTTATCTTCTACCAAAGCAAGATTTCATCAGTCTGAAGCTCTCAAGCTCCCTTATTTGATCATAAATGTTGAGAAAATATACTGTGCCATATCAGAATGGAATTATCTAAAATAAGACTTTTAGGACATAGTGGAATTGAGTCTTGACACATTTCATTTTTATGCGGCACCTTCTGATAACCAGTATTATATAGAAACCCAAAGCCACTTGAAAATAGGACATGAAAATAGAGCCTCATCATTAGAAATCCTATTCTACCATATAGAAGCAAGTTGAAACACATCTGGTACCTCCGGATACTGAGACTAGAGAATACAGGAATTAGGGCATAAGCAAGAGAGAAATGGTAAGTTAAGGGTGATTTTATTTTTAACTTCATGCAGCTTGAAATATGGCAATTTTCCTATCAGTATTCTATACTAAAATGAATAGTTTAATAATATACCTCAGCTCTAGAAGAATAGCACTTATCTAAGGGATATATGCTGTTGCTAATAGTACAAGTTCAACCTTTTTCTCAAGTAATGCTGTGACCTACTTCTCTTCAACTGCTGTGGTTCATGCAAGATATGTCCATTGCAATATCCTGTACCATTAATGGCCATGACTGTAGGAGTATATGTGCTAAGTAGTTCATAAGTTGAACTACTTCTAGAGTTTAGACACCCATCACATTGTAGAGACCTTAGTTAACATTATCTAGCGCTGCTAAAGCAAGGTCCACGGTCATTGTGGACCATCACTGAGTTCCATGACTGAGACACCTCATTCCCATATTCACTATGGTGCATGCATTGATGAATCTGCCTCATTCAGCAATGTACAAGAGATCCCCATTGGTGATAATATCCTATTATGGCAATTTGTTTAACACACATCAGCCAAATGACAATTATGCTTCGGTCAAACTAGATCTTGGAAATGCCAAGGTAAAATATGACCTCGGTCATGTCTCTTAAAGAGATGTCGGATTTTCACAGACTGATCTCCCACACAGCCTTTCAGTGAATAGCCTGTCTTAATTTACAGCTTTAATAATGATTTTTACTCTCCTCTCTCACAACCACATTGTACGTGGGTTGCTAACTCTTATGATGAACTCAATATTTTGAAAAAATAAAATCTAATTTTATTTTAAAAAACACATTGACTTCTCAAAGTTCTAAGAAATTACTGGAGCCTAGAATATGAAGAAAAACAATTTCCTTACTTCCACTTCAAAGATGCTTCATTTTTCTTTTTCATCCTTTGAGTAAGTTTTTAAAATTACATTTAAACATTAAATACCTTAATGATGAAGATGCACTTCATAGGCTTTCATTTTCCTTCCTGACATTTTGGCTATAAAAATCCTCATAGCCTGTATGAATCCATTTAATGAGAGAAATGAAGAGGACTATGTAGTTTTAAAGAAACAATAAAGAATTGTATTCATAAGAATTTTTGTATCTGGCGAATGGAAGTTTGCAGCTCCTTCCTGAAACTTCCTTACAAAGTCACCCATCTGTAGCCAATAAAAGAAGGCACATGTTCTCTCAGCTTGGCAAAGTAGAATCACAAAAGGTGAAAAGATCACAATCCTAGAACAGAAAGATTGGTTCTTCTAGGAATAGAAAAACACTAACAAGCAGATGCATAATGACATCTAGATAAGTCTAAAATGCCCTCTGAGGTTGCGTACAACATTTTGGACTCTCAAGTCAGGAGCGAAGTGCTTTTTCAACCTAATTTCCAGTGTGAAGACTTTTTGAAAGAACTGATAATATGTTTCAGTTTTTAAAAACAATCGGTCCTAGGGCATCCAGACACAAAGCACTGGTGTCCTGGCAGAATGAGAAGGACTTCTGCATTGCACTGTGACCCGATGTGAGGAGTCAGAGAACCAGCAGGGTAAGGAAGGCTTCTGAAGGGATGAGGGGAGTTATGTGTTACATATGGGAGGTTTGTTCTCTTTCTATGTGTACATACATTTATACACAGAGCACAACACGAACACATACACATGTTTATGCATGCATTAGTGGAGCTAAGACTTTTTGAAGAAAAGCCTGATTTTAGGGCTAGGGCAGGGAATGGCGAAGATTAATCTAACACATCTTAATGTTCCAGAAGCAAGAAAGTGAAAGAATAATAGAGACGTGTTTGTACATACACCCATGTACATTTGTAATTATTGACATAATTTCAAATTACCTTCCCAAAAAATCATAGTAATTACAAAGGGTAAAAAAAGAAACTTGACAGTTGAGAAGCACGGAAGGCAACAACTTAACCAAGTGATGGAAGTGAACATTATCCATAATGCGACAAATCAAAATTAGGCACCATCTGATAGTTACTTTCAAATTTTTTGGAGGCAGAGAACTCTTTGTCACATACTTACAACTTACCCTTTAGTTTGAGATTTTTCAAAATGACTTAAAAAAAAAAAGATCGGCATTGAAGACACAAGAAGGAAAATTAATTTTACACCCCCTAGCATGTAAAACTGAAAGGCTTCCGTAGATTGACAAAAGTTAAGTTGTACATCCCCAGGGACTTTTCCAAGGTACTGAATGATACTCACCTAATCTCACTTTGTCCCTTTTATCTGAAGCCCTCCTTCTCTACACCTGTATTTTTTCCTCTGTGTTAACCCTGTTTACAGGGTTAAACTTACCAGAGAGCTACCTTAAGTGGTTCAACTCTAGTGGTTCTACAAAATCAGATCTTTTATCCTACCTACTCGTGCAAATACCCCAGCTTTGAACCAAATCAGTAAGCTAATTTCTATATGCACTTGGGGCAGTATACTTCAGCGATGGAGGGTGAGAACTTTGTAATGCATATTCCTCATTTCAAATCCCTTTTGCCAGCTGTGTGAATAATGGCAAATATTTGTAACTACTCTGTTTCCGTTTCCTTGTTTATAAAAAGAAGTTAATAATCGCACCTATTATAGTTTTAAGAAGTAAATGATTTATTATGTTTAAAGTATATATAATATTGCCTGTAACATTAGTACTCTATGTGCATTTGATGCTATTAATGTTATTTTTAACTGTTCTGTGATAAGTAACTATTATATTGCATTTACGATAGAAATATTGAAACATATGCTAAACTTCATCCTTTTGGAATACTTAGAAAAATTCTAAACTCTAATGACAGCTACTTTGGTTGGAGAAATGACATAGAATTCAGAAGTTCTAGCTTCTCCAGTATGAAAGAATTTCTCTTAAAAAAGTAGCCATTCTTTCAGATAAGATGCATGCATCCATAACAAAGAAACCAATATTTTTCATTGGTCAACTAAATCGAAGTTGACTTACATATTTATTTGATAATTTTGACATTAGTATCAAATATCTTCAAACAGATACATTACTTATATAGAGCATTCCACTTTGTGACAGTGTAGCCTAAGGTGTGATTTCTAGAAAGTAATGCATTATAAAATAGGTGCGTGTGATGCTACTGGATCCAACTTATTGGTGTATTCCCTGTGAGCTTCAAACGCTTAGAATCTTTTTTATTTATAACATTTTGGAAAAAATAACTCTTACACAAAAGTAACTTAGGATTGTGATACTCTGTTATTCAAAATACTACTTTATATATATGGTTCTTCTTAAAATTAAATGGAAAAGTGAAAAGGATTATTATATGATCATCATTTTCCATTAGAATGACAGAACGGATAGAGACATGTCCACGTAATTATGATTTTTGCCGGTACTTTTAATGGCAAAGACTGCAATTACTTTTGTACCTACCTAATACTTAGCATTTTCTCTGCTAGTGTGGCTTCTCTGGCTTGTCAGCCTTTAGTGTATCTGAATTGTAGATTGCCTACATGTTTCTTATGTTTTTGAAATGTGTACAAGTTAGCATTATTTAATACTATTACACCAGTAAGTATAATGTCACAGTGCAGATAGTGATTTTTTTTTTTTTTTCCTTTGAGACAGAGTTCTGCTCTTGGCGCCCAGGCTGGAGTGCAGCGGCATGATCTCGGCTCACTGTAACCTCCGCCTCCCGGGTTCAAGCAATTCTTCTGCCTCAGCCTCCCGAATAGCTGGGATTACAGATGCCTACCACCATGCCCAGCTAATTTTTGTAATTTTAGCAGAGATGGGGTTTCACCACGTTGACCAGGTTGATCTTGAACTCCTCACCTCAGGTGATCCTCCTACCTCGGCCTCCCGAAGTGCTATATATACATTTGCTTCACTTTCTACTTTAATTATGAAAAATTACAAAAGTACAAAATATCTAGATAATTGACAAATAAAAGAAAAAATAAAATAAAAACTGAGCAATTGTGTAGTGTATCATCTTAAGAGAGAGAACATTGCTAATCATTTTGAAGACTCCTGGGTTTTCATTCCCAAATTTTTCTTCTTCCCTAACCGCCCTCCCAAAGCATTATACTGAGTTTTGTTTTTTATGATTGCCTTGTTATTTTAAATAAATAATTTACATATATGCATATATAAATAATATGTATATGTAGAAAAATATTTAGTTTTATGCATTTTGATTATCATAGAAATGAAATTATGCTATATATACTACATACATCTCACAGATACATATCTAGATATACATATACACACTATATACACTTAGCAGATACATACCTAGATATATAGACACATAATATATTCTGTTATTGCTTTTCCTCAAAGTAATTTTTAAAATACATTCATGTTCATTCAACAATGTCTAATTCATTCATTGATATTTTGTAGAATATCCCATTGTATGTGTATAAACAAAATTCGTCTATTCTTCTCTAAATGTTTATCAAGGTGTTTTACAGATTCGGCCCTCTATTAAAAAAAATAATAGTGCTGTAGACATTCTTGTACATTTTGCTTGGTTCCCCGTTGCAAGTGCACCTTTAGAGTGTATAATTAGGAAAACTGAGGAGTTTTAGAATCTGTTTGTCTTCTACTTTTCTATAAAATTCCATTTTGTTTTCAAAAGTGTTTTTACCAATTTTAACTCCCTCCGAAGGAATGTAAGTCTTCTCATCCTTGACAGCATTTGGTTTTGTCAGATTATTAAACTTTTGTCAATCTGGATGTGAAATGGTATCTCATTATGCTTTTAATTTACATTTAATTTGCATTTCTCTGAGGGGCTGCCAAGCAGGAGCTGCAGAGTTGGAGGAGGCAGGAGACACAGCTGCTGCTACAGAAGAAGGGGCAGTACAAAAAGTAGAAGGAGGGATGAAATGCCCTAGTTTCTCCTCTCTTTACACCCTCCAGTCTTTCATAAATGCCTCCTATTTGAAAAACGTACCTGGAAATATGAGGTTAAGGAAACCTGGAAGGTGTAATTACTTGAAATACAGAACCGGGCAGAAAAGGATGAAAAATAAATCTGAAATCAGATTTGAAAATGGCTTTCAGAGCTATACCACATTTAACTTGTTATTCAGTCTCTTCCACTGGAATATAAAGCTCAGTGAATAAAAACATTTTGTATATTTTGTTCCCTTTGCTTAGAATAATCCCTGGTACATAAGAAACAATAAATATTGAATAGATGAATGAATTAATTAATGGTCAAGTCTCATACAAGCCATATCCTTTCACATATTTAAATATTATTTTATAATTAAATTATTCACTAAATACATAAATTGATATAATTTAATTTTTATAGAAAATTCATATGAGATAGAAGATCTATTTGGTCATCTAATTTTTTCTTTTATTGCTGTTGTTGTTTAAAAGCTTCTGTATTAGTCAGGGTTTTCCACAAAAGCAAAACCAATCATTAGGATCAAACAAAAAAATCAATAGGATCTCACCCTCTCTCGACAAATGAAACAGGGTGAGATCCTATTGATTTTATACATACGTATATATACATTTATATTTATATATATTTAGAGAGAGAGAGACGGAGAGATTTATTATAAGGAATGGTCTCATGATTAGAGTTTTGCAAATCTGAAGATTTGAAGGGTGGGCCAGCAAGGTGGAGACCCAGGAGAACCGATTGTTTAATTTCAGTGTATGTCCAAAGGCCTGAGAATCAGAAGAACCAATGGTTTTCTTTCAGTCTGAAGGCCAGAAGGCTCTGGGCCCAGGAAGAACCAATGTTTCAGTTTGAGTCCAATTTCACAAAAAACTAATGTCCATCTCTGAAAGGCTATCAGACAGGAGGAATTCTGTCCTACTCTGAGAAGCCTTTTTGTTTTATTCAGGCCTTCAATTGATTAAATGAGAGCCTCTCACATCTGAGAGCACCATCTGCTTTACTCAGTCTACTCAGGTCACATATGAATCTCATGCAAAAAATGCCCTCACGGAAACATCCAGGATGATGTTAATATCTGGGCACTGCATGACATAGTCCAAGAGGACATCTAAAGTTAATCATCACAGCTTCCTTTACAAATCAAAGTAACTGTTTTATATGAATGCAGCAGAAAACTTGACTTCACATGACCAAGAAGCTAGGTAATCCTGGGGCACTGAAAGCTACCCAAGAAAACAATTATGCTGTTTCTTCACTCTCATCCTGGCCTCAAATGAATGTGGGAAGTAGGAGACAATTAGGTGATTTTTCAGGATTTACTAACATTCCTAATTTCACTATTCTCCTTCCTTTAGCACAGATATCAGAAATCATTCAGTCATACCTTGCCTCCCTGTTTTCTTCTGCCATTGAAATAACAGGTGCCTACCTGTCCATTAACACCACAGCTTTCTTTTCCACCCTGTTGTGAAGACCCTTCTACCTAGCCCAGCCCTCTAGCCTGCTGCTGCTATCTTTTTTTTTTTCACTGTGCTTTTAAAATTTACTCTTCCCCATCTTTCATCCCTGTCCCTCGTTGCCTTTCTTTTTTCGTCGTACAATGGCTTACTTTTATTTGTAAGCTATTCCTTAAATGTCACCTCCTCAGAACCCTTATCTGATTACATTATATACTGTGGCCTTTTCCTCCTGCTTATTCATCTAAACAGTTTTCAAACCAGTTGCCATGACCTGCAATTACTCTGCCTTTTATTTGTTTTCTTACTTATTGTCTGTCTCACCCTAGTAGAATATAAACCAGGTAGGGCAGGAAATACACAGGTTTTCTTGATGTGACAGCCACAGAGATTACCAAAGCACTGGGCATCTGTAGGAATTTGTAAATCTTCTGGGAAGACCCAGTTTTTTCCTCAGATAGGTAGATTCCTTTAAAAATGGAAACAAATGTTATTTTCACTAATATATGACTATCGTACTGGATTTGTATGTAGTGGGTACTGTTCTACAATGTGTACCCCATGCTAGGAGGAGAGAATACATTGGGTCTGGCATTATTAAGCAACTCTATGTACCGGTCTGCCATTTTTGTAGAATATTAATCATTATAGGGGCACAAAATATCTTTTCTTGGCCCACAAAAATAATCTGAACCTACTTTTACATTATATAAATTCAGTTTCCTCAATATTATCATCATATTTTATTTTTCTGGCTCTCCTTACCCTCCTAGTCATTCTCTTCTGAAAATATCCCAGGTATTAATGTGCCACATCTGGAAATTATTCAGTGGTCTAAAAGCAGAAGAAAGCAAAATTATAAATATCATCACTTTGCTTCCTTTGAAAAATAGAAATTTCTAACCTTGATGGAAAATTCACATTGATTCTGTCATGATTTTACACTTAATGGGAAAAATAAAGATATTGATCTCATTAATCCCAATAACTGAAATTTTACATAGGTTTTACAACATGTTAGGAATATTTTTTATAGAAGTTGTCTAATATCCACTAGACATTTCAGTTTACTTACCCATTAAGGAATAGTATCATCTAGTAGAAAATTAATGAATTTGGAATTGTAAATACCAAATTTTAAATTCCAAATTTAAAATGTTTAAAGTATGTTGAATAGCTTTTCACAGTTAAAGAAAGAAATACAAAGTTGAAAACATTAAATTTTATACTTAAATTATAAAATGATCTCACATTATTTGAAACCCATGTCATTTATAGTTTTAGGTCAGACTTTGGATTTGAATAATATTCCTAATCTCTGTGTAACTAACTGTGTGACAGACAAGGAAAGACGCTCATGAGATTAAGCTACTTATCCAAGATCTGATAGCAGGAGAACCAGTAGGAGGGTGCCAGGCTTCTGATTTACAGTCTATTTCTTCTTCAGTTACACCACATTGTTTCATATCCAAGAAGGATGATCCAACAAACAGAAAATTAGATGATTGAGAAAGTCTACTGCATATTTCACCAGGAGCAATCAAATGATGTAGTGTAAACATAATAGTGTTTAAAGCCTGAAGACATGGCAGCAGCATCCTATTCTGCCATCAACTGAGTGGCACTGGACAAGTTACTTAATTTCTTTAAACTGAAACTTCCTTAAAAAGTGGGAGTGAAGATTAAATAAGAAAATGTATAGGTACATTTTTTAAACTTTAACATATTACCAGTTGGTTTTGTTTGTGTTTTTTTGTTTGCTTTTTAGCAAACTTGTTTTGTTTTACTCCACATATAATGTCAGGTAAATCCTTTCATACTCCTGGATAAAACCCTTCATGACAAAAAGTATTATCAGATTATTTAGAGTAAAATTTTGTATTTATTCACTTCTTCTGGGGACTATGTTCTTCCAGATGATCTATTTTTACATTGAATGGTTAATGTTCATCAAATGCATAGATTCCACCTTTTAAATCAGTTTGAATACAATCAAATAAACCAAAATATATAAGGTTGTTAATAAAGAAATTCATAAAATAGAATGCATGTTGCAGGATCATTTTTACAACTACTGGTTCTATCTTTAGGATAATACGCAGATAAAATAATTTTATGTTAACTTTCAGTTATTTACTTTCAGATAAATTGCTACTTTTTTACTTGTGTAAGACATCTTAAAAATAGACCAAACCAGGGGAATAAAAGTAATCTTTACTGAGTTTTAAGTTGGTTTGCAGATCAATGAACTATGTCATTATGATTCTGATATTACAGAACAATGTTTATATAGAAATCATAAATTTGAATATCTCTCTTCCTAAAGGCTTCTTAATTCATAAAACTAATATTTTAAATAATATAGAAATAAGAGCAATACAATTACAAAAGTTATTGAAGTAAGATATGGAAGAAGTCCATTTTCAGGGTTCCAGTTCAGTGTCATATTAACTCTTCTCTAAAAAGAGAAAATATAAAAGCTGGAAGCCAATGAATGATAGGCATTAAAGACTTTTTTCGTGCTGGCAGAGTAGGAGCTATTAGATCATAATGTCCATAATTTCATGAATATAGAATTGCTTCCTATACCATTACCCACTTCTTTGTCTGGTCTACATAAATGGCTCAAGCAAAGGGGCTTTTTACTACATCCCTTAGGAAACAATTCTTCAGCCTAATAGACCTAACAAGGCTGCCTTTTCTATGATAGTTACTCACAAATTTCCTGTACTCAATTTTATCCCATTACTTCTGGTTATTTTCTCTTGACTAACCTAAAATTTTCTCCTTTCGCCCACCCCTTTTTTACCCTAGTTATGCTTTCAAGTGAATGACTTTCCCATTAGTCTTTTCACCAAATTAAATGGATACTGTCTTTTAATCTCTGTCCATTAATCATTTCATTTAGAGCCTTAATCATTTTCATTGTTCCTTCCTGAAGTTTCATTTGTTTGCTTTTTTTCTCACATGGGAAATCTATATTTCTTTTGTGTACTGTGGACATTTTTGTAAGAAATTTAACTAATATTATTTCTGACTAGCCTAATCTCATCTCCCAGAGATGATTCTTTTATGCTGTCTTCCATAGCATTTATGCCTAGGTTTTATTTTACTAACTATACAATTAATTATGCACTCTGTAGGGTTTTTTTTACTTGATGATGTGATTTTTACACATTTCTTAATAAGATAGATTGCTTTTCTCCATTTTGTGGCATTAGCGCTATGTACACTTAATTTTTAAAAGCAAATGGTTTTTTTAAGCTTAGTCAGGAATTAGGCTTACGTAAGCCCCGAAAAGGAATATCATACCCCATGCTTAAGAATGGAGCTGTAGTATTTGACAGCATTCTTTCTGTAGCAAGACCTCCTCCTTTTATTTACTGAATATACTCAGGCTTTCCAACTGAGAACAGTTTCAAGAGAACTAAAACATGCTTAGCTGTGGTATCTATTAATTCACACCCTATCATGTATCGTTTTGTTACTCAAAATTAGAGGTTCCTTTCATTTGATGAAGATAATTTCCAGACAAAATGCAAATTTTTTAAAGTGGACTACATGATTTAAAAAAAGAAAAACATGAAGCATTTATCAGATGAAATATTTAATTCTCAATGGAGAGCTCATAGCTCACAATGAAAATAAGTTACACAATAGTGTGGTAAGATAGCTTGATAGGAAATTGTAGTAGCTTGGTAGGACTGTTCCAATCTTGGCCACTGTCTTTCCTTTCATAGAAAAAGAAGGAACTCTGCACAGCCCAGAACTCAGAGGCTCAGAGACACTGAGAAACATGGACAAGAATAAACACTGAAAGATAGAATCTACACTGAAATAATGTAAGGCTTTGCTTTTTTCTGGTGAATCTTCCATATGCATTCACACAGTAAATGATATCTTCGTGAATATAGTAATGTCGACTATACGGAAATTCAACCTGACGTAGACTGCAGTGTGAACAATATCCTTCCTGGATCATGAAAGAAAATAGAACTAAGGTGATATGGTTTGGCTCTGTGTCCCCACCCAATTCTGATCTTGTAGCTCCCATATTTCCCACGTGTTGTTGGAGGAACCTGGTGGGATATGATTGAATAATGAGGGCAGGTCTTTTCTGTGCTGTTCTCATGGTAGTAAATGGGTCTTATTAGATCTGATGGTTTTCTAAAAAAATGGGAGTTTCTCTGCACCAGCTCTTTTTTTGCCATCCATGTAAGAGGTGACTTGCTGCTCCTTGCCTTCCGCCATGATTGTGAGGCATCCCCAGCCATATGGAACTGTAAGTCCAATTAAACCTCTTTCTTTTGTAAATTTCCCAGTCTCAGTTATGTCTTTCTCAGCAGTGTGAAAATGAGCTAATACAGTAAATTGGTATCAGCAGTGGGGGGGCTGCAGAAAAGATACCTAAAAATGTGGAAGCAACTTTGGAACTGGGTAACAAGCAGAGGTTGGATCAATTTGGAGGGGTCTAGAAGAAAACAGATAAATGTGGGAAAGTTTAGAACTCCCTGGAGACTTGTGCAATGGCTTTGACCAAAATGCTGATAATGACATATACAATGAAATCCAGGCTGAGGTGGTCTCAGATGGAGATAAGTAACTTGTTGGGAACTGGAGAAAAAGTGATTCTTGTTATGCTTTAGCAAAGAGGCTTGTGGCATTTTGCCCCTGTCCTATGGATTTTTGGAACTTTGAACTTGAGAGATGATTTAGGGTATCTGGCAGAAGAAATTTCTAAGCAGCAAAGCATTCAAGAGGTGACTTGGGTGCTGTTAAAAGCATTCTGTTTTAAAAGGGAAATAGAGCATAAAAGTTCAGAAAATTTGTAGCCTGATGATGCAGTAGAAAAAAAAAACAGTTTTTGATGAGAAATTCAAGCTGGCTGCAGAAATTTGCATAAGTAACAAGGAGCCACATGTTAATCCCCAAGAAAATGGGAAAAATGTCTCCAGGGCATGTCACAGGACTTCATGGCAGTCCCTCCCATCACACAGCTGGAAGCCTAGAAGGAATAAATGGCTTGTGGCTTCAGAAGGTGCAAGCCTAAAGCCTTGGCAGCTTCCATGTGGTGTTGAGCCTGCCAGTGCACAGAAGTCAACATTTGGATTTTGAGAACCTCCGCCTAGATTTCAGAGGATTTATGGAAATGCCTGGATATCCAGGCAGAAGTTTGCTGCAGGGGCAGGGCTCTCATGGAGAACCTCTGCTAGCGCAGTGTGTAAGGGAAATGTGGGGGTCAGAGCCCCCACACAGAATCCGTACTGGTGCACCACCTAGTGGAGATGTGAGAAGAGGGCCACCATCCTCCAGACCCCAGCATGGTAAATCCACTGACAGTTTGCAATGTTCACCTGGAAAAGCCACAGACACTCAATGCCAGCCCATGAAAGGAGCCAGGAGGGAGGCTGTACCCTGCAAAGCCAAGGGGTGGAGCTGCCCAAGACTGCTGAAGCCAACATCTCACATCAGCATGACCTGGATATAAGACATGGAGTCAAAGGAGATCATTTTGAAGCTTTAAGATTTGACTGCCCTGCTGGATTTTGGACTTTCCTGGGGCCTGTAGCCCCTTTGTTTTGGCCAATTTCTCCCATTTGGAATGCCTGTATTTACCCAATGCCTGTACTCCCATGATATCTAGGAAGTAATTAACTTGCTTTTGATTTTACAGGCTCATAGGTGGAAAAGACTTGCCTTGTCTTGGATGAGACTTTGGATTGTGGACTCAAGTTAATGCTGAAATGAGTTGAGGGATGTAATGATATGGTTTGGCTGTGTCCCCAGCCAAATCTCATCTTTTAGCTCCCATAATTCCCAGGTATTGTCGAAGAGACCTGGTGGGAGATGATTGAATCAAGTGGGCAGATCTTTCCAATGTTCTTCTTGTGATAATGAATGGGACTCATGAGACCTGACGGTATTAAAAAACAAGAGTTTCTCTGCATAAGCTCTTTTTTTAATTTGCCTGCTGCCATCCATGTAAGATGTGACTTGCTCCTTCTTGTCTACCACCACGATTGTGAGGCATCCCCTGCCATGTGGAACTGTAAGTCCAATTAAACCTCTTTCATTTGTAAATTGCCCAGTCTTAGGTATGTCTTTATCAGCAGAGTGAAAACAAACTAATACATAAGGTTCATTCTATGATTCTATATTAACTCTATAAAATAGAATTTCCTTTAAGGGAAGCCACAGGAAAAATATAAATACATTTATCAGTGAGATTTTAGTGAAGTAATTTGTTTTCATATATTAGAATGCCATATAACTTGAAAGAGGGAAAATATAGTTCAGCATATGGGATTTAAGATATAACTGAATTGTTGATAAAGGCTTACTATTATTTATGTTGGGCAAAGTTAGTTCTCAAAATTTGCTGAGAAATTTTACACTGCTGACCCTGATAATAATGGCAAAACATCGTAAGATTTTTTTCCTGATTAAGTGCCTTTCCGTAACTATAGTTAAAACACAAATGTCCACTCAAAAAAACAAGTCATTTAAATTTGAAAATTTAATTTGCTATTTATGCTTTATGCTAGTTCATAAATCATTAATCAATATCTTTACGGAAATGATATTTATTATTGATTTTTGCGGCATCCTTGTAAGCACCATATTTCTATGAGATATCTGATTGAATGATTTTCTATAACTTTTGCTTTACTTGTACTCAATAATGAAACATACACTTTCACAGTAATATGTATCTACATAAAAATTTTGGTATGAGTTACTTGGTTGTGTCTACTAAACACTGGGTTTTAAACTTTGTAATACAAGCAAAGTAATTAGTGGTCGTATTTTGGCAAGATTTATTATTCATAAGCTTCATCTATTTCCAGTAAAAGTTTCCATTATCTTCTAGGTGCTTTAAGGTTTGTTTTTGATCCTTCATAATATATCAATCATTTTCTTCTATTTTGAAGTTTGACATAGCGATTCCTAATGGGACATTAATAAGTGTATTATTCTAAAATTTGGTGAGTTTGGTTCTCATGTAAATTATTAATTTGATAGGTTAATTTTATCTTTTATATCAGCAATCTCATTGTTTTTGTTTGCTTTTCTGATTCTTTTTAAGTAAATATTCAATATAGTCTATAAAATTATTTCTGGGAATTTCTTCCTGTATCTAAATAAAAATATTATAGCTGTCATATTACCAGTGTTTTATAATCAATTGAATGATTTTTTTCTACTACGTTCTGTATAGGAAAACTAAATGTGAAAATTCAAGCCTAAGATAAGCTCAAATTAGTTAGCACGCTCATTGTGGCCCCTACATTCCATCGAGTTAGTGTTTCTATTATAGATATTGTCCTTTCAATGAAGGCTCTAAATTGAAACTTCAAATTCCATCAATTCTGAAATTACTTGTAAGAGGAGTAAAGGCTATTTTTGTGTGGGGGCCACTGTCTTTATAGCTATGAAGATGTAGTCATGGGGACAATACATGTCAACTCCTTCTGGAGTAGTTATTGAAGTTAAAAGAATCTAGTTTTGGCAGGGCGCAGTGGCTCGTGCCTGTAACCCAGCACTTTGGGAGGCTGAGGCGGGCAGACCACGAGGTCAGGAGATCGAGACCATCCTGGCTAACATGGTGAAACCCCGTCTCAACTAAAAATACAAAAAAAAAAAAAAAAGAAAAAAATTAGCCGGGCGTGGTGGCGGGTGCCTGTAGTCCCAGCTACTGGGGAGGCTGAGGCAGGAGAATGGCGTGAACCAGGGAGGCTGAGGTTTCAGTGAGCCGAGATTGCGCCACTGCACTCCAGCCTGGGCGACACAGTGAGACTCCGTCTCAAAAAAAATTAATAAATAAAAGTAGAAAAAATAAAAAAAATCTAGTTTTCCAGCGAGTACTAACCAGGGCCAACCCTGCGTACCTTCTAAGAGGAGATCAAGGGCTCTCAGTATGGTATATTTCTAGACAAAGTAAGGAAATCATGGTATTTGCAGTAAAAATAACCATGGAAGACATTATGCTAAGTGAAATAAGCCAGTCACAGAAGGACAAATACTAAATGATACAACTTATATGGGGAATCTAAAATAGTGACAATCATGGAAGCAGAGAGTAGAATGGTGTTTGTCAGGGTAAGTTAGCATGAGGGGAAAGTGGAGAGGTATTAGTCAAAGGGTAGAGTTTCAGTTATGCAAGATGGCTAAGTTCTTGAGCTCTACTGCACAGTATAGGGCCTATAGTTAACAATACTGTATTGTATATTTTAAAAAATTCTAAGGGGGTACTTGTGTTAATTTTTCTTATCACACACACATACACACACAAATAATGATGATAAATAAGGAGAGCAGGTGGACATTTTTGGAGGTGATGGCTCTATGACAGATTGTGGTAATGATTTTATGGGTATATACTTACCTCCAAACTCATCAGGTTGTGTGCATGACATAAGAATAGCTTTTTATATGTCAATTATTCCTCAATAAAGTACTTTCTAAAAATCAAACCTAGTTTCTTCAATTCCATACTGTATTAGTTAGGATTTCCTATATTACGCTGTAGTAACTGATGTCCCTGAAGTTTCAGGTGCTTACCTGAGTAAAGGTTTATTTCTCCCTCTTTCAATGTCCATTGTGGGTCACCTGTGGCTTTATTCCTTGTCGTCTTTAACCAAACCTTGATGAACTGGGTAGTCTCTACTGGAAAGACAATCTGTCATCTGGTAATGGAAAAATATGTTAAGCTACATGGTAGTCTTTAAAAAATCTGCCAAAATGTCATTGGCCGTAGCTATTCACATAAAGATATGTGACCCTTTTGAAAGGAAAGGCACCAGAGGCCACACTTTTTGTCCTCCTTTTTCTTAGGTGCCTGAACTACTGAAGCTTCCCTTCTATGTAAAATAATACTAGATGTTCAAACAGAGAGGGATAAGCTAATTCTCCTATTCAGTGAAGACTTTTAACATTTAGTTCATTGAATAATGTGACAAACACCCAACTGGACATATCTGCAGTATAAAATACCATGTACAGGATATCATTATTTTGTATAGTTTTTTTTTCATCTTACCATAATTAAATGTTGATTCTGCATCCATAACTCTGGAATTTATTCATTATGTAAAAGTGTCAAAGAAGATTTTTCTTTCCATTATGCATACAATGAGTGCCTGTAAAAATACACATAAACTTTTTCTAATTAGAAGTTATTCTGGTTAGAAAGTAATAAATTACCTGTTTCAAATCACAAAGTACACAAAACTTATCTTGTCAAAGAACTTTATCTCTATTTCTTAGAAAATATGTCTTCTTTGAATTACCATTTCATGCCAGGAATTTGCAGAGTTTTATCATACTTTATGACATCATTATTAAGTATCTGGCAAAAGAACATGATTAGCCTATTTTGTATGTTTCATTGAATGATATAGTTAATATTGTGACTTGCATATATTGCACTCTTTATCTTTCTTCTCCTCATTTCTTCCTTTATTTTTCACATGATTATATGCATAACTGGAATTGAAAAGTTTTCATAGATGAATCATGACCACTCAGCTTAATTTCAACAAGCAACTGTAGTCCAAATATACACTGGATTTTGTAACCTTTGCCGAGATTTTAAGGGTACTTAGGTTCAAAAAGTTTGTATTATATTCAATATAGGAGTGTCCACTAGCAATATCATTTTCTTTCTTTATATAAGTAAGAATCATAGAATTTTAGACTCAGAGGAACATTTTTTGTGTGTCTTTTTTACCATCTGTATGCAATAACTCTTAAAATATTAGAAGTTAGTTATCTTTTCTAACAATATTTTCCTTGGGTAAATAACTTTATTTTCTTTATTCTTGTTTATATGCCAGTATCAGATTCATCACTATCTAGGTTTCTGCCTTGCTCCTTAGTCCCTAGTTTCTTTCTATCTCTCTTGCTCTCTCTCTCTCTCTCTTTTTTTTTCTTGTTTCTTTAATATAAGGCCTGGAATTTGATATACTCTGACTTTTGTGATTGCAACCTAATAGGTTAGCTAGCTCTCATAGCATACCATTAGGTTGTGTTGAGTTTGTAGTTGGTTGAACTCAATAAGTGGTTTAATATTAATCTCTGAACTTATTTTTCAAATATTCTGTTGCTCAATATTCTATTTCAGCTTTCATCTTTTTCTCTGCTGATGCATCTTTTTTCCTAATGTTTTTTCTTTTTTCTTTATTTATTTTAATTTTTTTTATTATACTTTAAGTTTTAGGGTACATGTGCACAACGTGCAGGTTTGTTACATATATATACATGTGCCATGCTGGAGTGCTGCACCCAGTAACTCATCATTTAACATTAGGTATATCTCTTAATGCCATCCCTCCCCCGTCCCCTTCCTGTGTCCATGTGTTCTCATTGTTCAATTCCCATCTATGAGTGAGAACATGCAGTGTTTGGTTTTTTGTCCTTGCTATAGTTTGCTGAGAATGATGGTTTCCAGCTTCATCCATGTCCCTACAAAGGACATGAACTCATCATTTTTATGGCTGCATAGTATTCCATGGTGTATATGTGCCACATTTTTTAATCCAGTCTATCATTGTTGGACATTTTGCTTGGTTCCAAGTCTTTGCTATTGTGAATAGTGCCACAATAAACATACATGTGCATGTGTCTTTATAGCAGCATGTTTTATAATCCTTTGGGTATATACCCAGTAATGGGATGGCTGGGTCAAATGGTATTTCTAGTTCTAGATCCCTGAGGAATCGCCACACTGTCTTCCACAATGGTTGAACTAGTTTACAGTCCCACCAACAGTGTAAAAGTGTTCCTATTTCTCCACATCCTCTCCAGCACATGTTGTTTCCTGACTTTTTAATGATCACCATTCTAACTGGTGTGAGATGGTATCTCAGTGTGGTTTTGATTTGCATTTCTCTGATGGCCAGTGATGATGAGCACTTTTTCATGTGTCTGTTGGCTGCATAAATGTCTTCTTTTGAGAAGTGTCTGTTCATATCCTTCACCCACTTGTTGATGGGATTGTGTTTTTCTTGTAAATTTGTTGGAGTTCATTGTAGATTCTGGATATTAGCCCTTTGTCAGATGAGTAGATTGCAAACATTTTCTCCCATTCTGTATGTTGCCTGTTCACTCTGATGGTAGTTTCTTTTGCTGTGCAGAAGCTCTTAAGTTTAATTTGGTCCCATTTGTCAATTTTGGCTTTTGTTGCCATTGTTTTTGGCGTTTTAGACATGAAGTCCTTGCCCATGCCTATGTCCTGAATGGTAATGCCTAGGTTTTCTTCTAGGGTTTTTATGGTTTTAGGTCTAACATATAAGTCTTTAATCCATCTTGAATTAATTTTTGTATAAGATGTAAGGAATGAATCCACTTTCAGCTTTCTACATATGGCTAGCCAGTTTTCCCAGCACCATTTATTAAATAGGGAATCTTTCCCCATTTCTTGTTTTTGTCAGGTTTGTCAAAGATCAAATGGTTGTAGATATGCGGCATTATTTCTGAGGGCTCTGTTCTGTTCCATTGGCCTATATCTCTGTTTTGGTACCAGTACCATGCTGTTTTGATTACCGTAGCCTTGTAGTATAGTTTGAAGTCAGGTAGCATGATGCCTCCAGCTTTGTTCTTTTGGCTTAGGATTGACTTGGGAATGAGGGCTCTTTTTTGGTTCCATATGAACTTTAAAGTAGTTTTTTCCAATTCTGTGAAGAAAGTCATTGGTAACTTGATGGGGATGGCATTGAATCTATAAATTACCTTGGGCATTATGGCCATTTTCACGATATCGATTCTTCCTACCCATGAGCATGGAATGTTCTCACATTTGTGTATCCTCTTTTATTTCCTTGAGCAGTGATTTGTAGTTCTCCTTGAAGAGGTCCTTCACGTCCCTTGTAAGTTGGATTCCTAAGTATTTTATTCTCTTTGAAGCAATTGTGAATGGGAGTTCACTCATGATTTGGCTCTCTGTTTGTCTGTTATTGGTGTATAAGAATGCTTGTGATTTTTGCACATTGATTTTGTATCCTGAGACTTTGCTGAAGTTGCCTATCAGCTTAAGGAGATTTTGGGCTGAGACAATAGGGTTTTCTAGGTATACAATTATGTCATCTGCAAACAGGGACAATTCGACTTCCTCTTTTCCTAATTGAATACGCTTTATTTCCTTCTCCTGCCTGATTGCCCTGGCCAGAACTTCCAAGACTATGTTGAATAGGAGTGGTGAGAGAGGGCATCCCTGTCTTGTGCCAGTTTTCAAAGGGAATGCTTCCAGTTTTTGCCCATTCAGTATGATATTGGCTATGGGTTTGTCATAGATAGCTCTCGTTATTTTGAGATACGTCCCATCAATACCTAGTTTTTTGAGAGTTTTTTAGCATGAAGTGTTGTTGAATTTTGTCAAAGGCCTTTTCTGCATCTATTGAGATAATCATGTGGTTTCTGTCGTTGATTCTGTTTACATGCTGGATTACGTTTATTGATTTGCCTATGTTGAACCAGCCTTGCATCCCAGGGATGAAGCCCACTTGATCATGGTGGATAAGCTTTTTATTGTGCTGATGGATTTGGTTTGCCAGTATTTTACTGAGGATTTTTGCATCGGTGTTCATCAGGGATATTGGTCTAAAATTCTCTTTTTTCGTTGTGTCTCTGCCAGGCTTTGGTATCAGGATGATGCTGGCCTCATAAAATGAGTTAGGGAGGATTCCCTCTTTTTCTATTGATTGGAATAGTTTCAGAAGGAATGCTACCAGCTCCTCCTTCATGTTAAGTTCGTGTTCTAAGATGTTGGCTCTCCCTTTCGGCTGTATCACAACTGTGCATTTCATGAAGATTCCTTCACTGATAACTACATTAAACTTCACAGGATCAAGTACACAGGCTTGTGTCAGGCCATTGGAGGTCTCTCTTCAGGTTGACATTGAAGAGTCAGCACAGGAACTCTACTGATTTAATTAGCTACAAATCCAACACCTAAGTGTACTAGCATCCAGCCAGTTTTTCTCTACTTTGTATATATGAAATGATGAAAGCCTTTGTCCAATGCTTAGTTTAAATCAAGATAAACTGTTTTGAAGACATTGTCAAGATCTAAAAGCTAACTTAGTACAAATAGAAAGTACGTGTTGCTTCATGGGACTCCTACTCAGTAAGCCCATGGCCTTTCTCTTTATCCTAAGATGCCCAATTATTGAAGGATGTTTTAAGAAGCCTATTCTTTAAATTTCCCAGTTATTGTGTTATTCTTACATATTACCTTTATCCCCATTTACGTTTTGTTAAAAACTGGCACAGTTTTATGCCTCCTTATAAAGTTTCTAAAAAGTAAAAAAATGAGATTTGGTGATCATCTTTGCAACTTGCAAAGATGGATATATAAATTTTTGGTGCTAAATAATCAAGTGCACTTAAAATAACTAAGAGCTTTTCTAACATTGGTTAATGTATAGAGTTTACAAAATTGTATTGTATTCTCACAATAGTAAGGTTTTATTAGCACATTAGAGAGCAGTAATCTGAGGCTCAGAAGGCTAGTGATTTTCTAGGGTATAGAAATAGTAGGAGATTAAAATATGTGTTTATTTAGTATTACTATTTGCTTTTAACTTTTATATTTAAAGGTAGCATTTATACATTTGCCTTGTGGAATAGTAAACACATACAAAAGAGGAAAAAAGTCCTCCTTAATTACAACACACAGATATTAATTGTTGTTAATATGTTTAGCCTCTCCTCTCCTTAATTATGAATATTGAAGCCCCTTCAAATTTGGAAGGAGATTGGAAGTCCGCATTTGCAGATATCTGTTAACTTTAAACCATCTCTCTCGGAAGTAGGTTATAGAGACTTCATTCTGATACTCCAAGCATCATTTCTTTCAGTGTAGGCAAATCTTTATTTTTAAAATTTGTGGCTACCATTCTATTTTTACTTTTTATATCAATTTGACTTCTTGTAAAAATTTAATTTTTAGGACCTCCTGCCCTGAAAAACCCATGTCTCACTTTAAAAGCGCTGGAACACTTCATTCTAAAACACTATTTAGAAAATATTTAGGATTGTTCTTTAACTATGCTTAATACTATCATATTACCAAAATAGTCACAGCCATTTTCTGCCATCAACTTCAGAGCTATAATCTGCTTTTAACCTACTCTCCCGATTATGTATCTCTGTCATCTATCTACCTATTTAATGTAAAGCTATTATTATCTACCAGGTGAGTCATAAAATTGAAAAATAAATTGTGTTTTTCAAGAAAACAGACCAGTCAGTAAGAAGAAAACTGACTTGTTGGGCAAAGTGTTCTTCTGATATTTGGACTAAAAACCACTACAGTTTGATTCTCTGTCTCTAAACATGATGTACACTGATTGAGTACAATTTAATGCTGCTTAAGAAAAAAGTCTCTTTCTGAGGGGAATGGCAAGGGAAAGTATTTTAAGAGTAATGAAGAAAGGAGAAAGAAGCACAATTATATTTTCAGGTGGATTTTCTATTATTAATTTCTCTGGATAGGAACCACCAAATATATTTACTATTATTTAATATTAAAATTTATTTTCCTCAATCCCTCCCTTATTAGAGGCTGACTCTACTGTATTCATTTCTCTTTGGCTATTAAATAAAAACAATGGTTGTTCATAATTTCTATAGCAGCTTTATCTATTTTGTGTGTCCTATAGAGTGCCATAAAAAGGAGATTTAATATTCACAATGTAGCAGGATGAGCTGCAGACAAGAACCCCTCAGACACCAAGTTGTAGAAGGAAAGGGCTTTATTCAGCTGGGAGCATTGGCGTCTCCAAAAACCAAGCTCCCCAAGTGAGCAATTCCTGTCCCTTTTAAGGGCTTACAACTCTAAGGGGGTCCATGTGAAAGGGTCGTGATCCATTGAGCAAGCAGGGGGTACATGACTGGGGGCTGAATGCACCGGTGATCAGAACGGAACAGAACAGGACAAGGATTTTAACGATGCTTTTCCATACGATGTCTGAAATCTATAGATAACACAAGCAGTTAGGTCAGGGGTTGATTTTTAACTACCAGGCCCAGGGCATGTTGCTGGGCTATCTACCTGTGGATTCCATTTCTGCCATTTATTTTTTACTTCTTCTTTCTTTGGAGGCAGAAATTGGGCATAAGACAATATGAGTGGTGGTCTCCTCCCTTTTTCCCCCACTTTGAGAACCTCACTCAATACTGGGAGTGCTCACTTTCATCCTCACTACCCATGTCTTTCTGCAAGACAGATCGATAGTGATTTATATAGTACACTTGTGCTGAAGCATTTTGGTGAACTAAGGTAGAGATGAAGCTTTTTATCATTTGAAGAAGTACAGGTAGCAAGCAAGGGAGCAGTAAGTAGGTTCCTATTATTATTATAACTCCTATTGTAAGAATTTTAAATCCTCCTAGCACTGGGAACCATTTTCCAAACATGGCCCCAGGATCAAATCCATGCCACACTTGCACGGGCACATGTGCCAGTTTTGTCATATCTCTAACTATCTGTAACTTGATCATCTATGTGTAGACAGCAATTAGTAAGGTTAAATTTCCCACAGACCCCTCCTTCAGCTGCTAGCAAGTAGTCAAGAGCCAATCTATTTTGATAGATAACATTTCTTTTTTGAGTTTCTTGCCGGGCCAGAATAGTCAAGGCTCTGCTGGTTTTATTAGTGATTATTTCTAAGACCACTTGTAACTGTATGATTCGGTCGAGCATGTAAATGGGGGTCTGGTATCCCCATGAGCTGTCTTGTGCCCAAGCAGCAGGCCCATAATATTGTATGATTCTCTCAGGGGGGCATTGATCATCTTTTCAATTTCCTATAGCTATGCTTCTCTTTTCGCAGGAAGCATAGACAGGGAAGCCCAGGAGTTCGTCTGTCTTTATGGGCAGTAGGAAGAAAGATGGTTTAATAGAGCCAATAACACAACTACCTGCCCACTGGTCGGGTAATTTGGTGTAAGCTCTATGCCCACATATCCAGTATAATCCAGTGGGGGCTGTCCAGTCCCTGTGGGACTCCTGGTGGGTCCACACGGTTTGTAACTTTGGGAATTTACTAAATGGATTCCTTTCTGTGTGATGTGAACTCTACCAAGTGACTGTTTTTGTGGTACCATTATACAGTTTCTGTCCCAGACAACTAAGTCATCCTATGGGGTGAGTGAATTCTCTTCCTTCTCTAGCTATGCAATATTGTCCAATAATTGAGGTTTTAGGGCCCAGAAATTATCAAGGTGATTCTTTTCAGCCAGGAATTTATCAGGAACTGGGTCTGTAGGTACTAATTCTTGACTTCCCATGGCCATTGATCTCCCATTATAGCTCTTCCACATACATAACATGAAGTGACATTGAGAGACTGGGCTACATGCTCGGCTAATTGCAAAAACAAATTTCTTGTTTTTCCTGGAATTTCTGATACTGGTACATTTAGTTCATCATAGAAAGTTTGAAACACTGGCTCAGGAGAGTGTTTGTAAACTTCTCCTCGAACCAAGATATTTACTCGAGGATCCAGTCCAGCCCTATCGATTCCTAAGGTCACATGCTCCGCTTTTTTCCAGCGAGGATCAAGTGGATTGGTTATTACTAGCTCTAAGGGGTTAAATTGTCCCTTGGTACAGGAAGGGCCACTTTTTCCTTTCTGAAGGTGGACTGGATCCTTTTCATTTTTTACCCAAGTGGCCCAAATGACACAAGACCAGTATCCACATTCATTTCCACACAGTCCTAATTCATGACATATGTACTTATTTTTGGTCATATAGCCTTTTTCCCAATCAAAAGAGCCACATCCCCTTCCTAACTTATTGCTATTAATGAGAGCACAGGCATCAGATTTCAAGATTATGCATCTGGGCACCCCTTTTTCTTCTGTTCTGGCTAATACTTTACTTGTATCATTTACGAGTCCCCACCAATCTTCAGTCCTTAATCTTATTTTAAAAACTATGGACATGGGAGGCTCAGAGGGGTCATAACATACATCTGGCCAGTCGTTTCCTGGGCTACATACCTTGTCCTGAGTGTCATTATATAAACATGCTCCTTTTAAAGTTCCTAGGCATTCATAGTAACTATAGAACAGAAAGATTGTTTTAACTTGTTGCCGTACCTCAGTAACCTGAAGTATACACTGAGAGCACTCCTCCATGTGGGGAAAATCAGTGGAAGTTTTTACTATACAAGTCCAAATTATAAGGAAAATGAGTCCCACGATGATCCTCCTCATGCTTCGGCCTTGCGTAGACCAGTCAGCTTCCGGGTGTGACTGGAGCAGGGCTTGTCGTCCTCCTCAGAGTCACCTTGCAGGGGTTGTCCAGGCTCAGTTTTGCCTCCCAGGTTTCAGCGGCTGCAGGTTTCACATGGCTGTGGTGGATCTAGGCTGGGATTCCTTCTACGTTTACAGCCTTGGGGGCAGTCAGGATGATGGTCTGAGGTCCTTTCCACCATGGCCACAAAGGGGCTACCTTCCAGTCCTTGATCCACATGTGATCACCTGGAGAGAAAGGGTGAACTGGGCAGAATAAGTTGATGGGACACCTCTCATTTACCCAAGTTGATATTGTCTGTGTAATTTTTCCTAAAGCCTGTAACTGTCACTGTAATTCAATTTCGCCTAACTCTCGGGAAGTGCCTGGAAGCTCCCATAGTATAGAAGGACGCCTATGATACAGTTTTTCATAAGGGGAGCATCCTGTTTTCTTGGAGGGTTGCATCTAATTTTAAACCATACCATGGGAAGGGCCTGTACCATTTTATTCCTGTTTCCTGATATACTTTCCCTAAACTATTTTTGATAGTCCGATTCATTTGCTCCACCTTTCTGGAATTCTGAAGTCGGTAGGCAGCATGTAGATTCCAAGAGATTCCTAATGCCTTTGCTGTCTTCTGTACCAAGTCAGGCACAAATGCTGGCCCATTATCTGAGACGATTCATAAGGGCAGTTCAAACCTAGGAATAAGATCTCGGAGAAGCACAAGGGTTACTTCATAGGCCTTTTCAGTTCGTGTTGGATAAGCCTCCATCCACCCAGAGTAAGTACACACAAGAACCAGCAAATACTTGTTACCTCCACATTTCAACATTTCTGTGAAATCCACCTGAAGATCCTCAAAAGGAGCCGCTCCATAAGCTTGTATACCGAGCGGAACAGTGGGGCCTTGCCTCACATTGTGCTTCACTGAATTCTAGAGCCCGAGTTAAAGCAATGAGCTCAGCCTTCTGGGCTGAAGTGCCCTGTGGCAACGGTTTGGCTTCAGTGACAGCATCCAAAGTTACCACCGCATATCCTGCACATCTTTCTCCTTGTGGGTTGATGAAACTGCTCCTATCCATGTACAACTCCCAGTCTACTGCTGCCCATGGCTGGTTCCGAAGGTCAGGTCTGCTAGAATAAACTGCGTCTAACACCTCTACACAGTTATGCTTGACTGGGCTCTCTGATACTGGGAGCAGGGTGGCGGGATTTAGGGTGTTACAGACTTTAATGGTTATGGGGGATTTTCACATAGCAAGCTTTGGTACTTCGTTAATCTAGCATTTGTTAGCAAATGATGTCCTTTGGTATTCATCAAAGTTACCATAGCATGGGGGGGCCTTTATATTCAGGTTTTGCCCAAGGGTTAGTTTATTTGCTTCTTGTACTAACAGGGCCATTGCTGCCAGGGCCCTTAGACATGGCGGCCAGCCTTTGGAAACCCCATCTAGTTGTTTTGAGAGATAGGCCACTGGCCTTAGCCAGGGCCCCGCAGTCTGGGTTAAAACTCCAGCTGCCATTTTTTTTCTTTCTGACATATAGAGTGTAAAGGGCTTTGCCAAATCTGGTAGTCCTAGTGCTGGGGCCGACATGAGTTTTTCCTTTAACTCACAAAAGGCTTGCTGTCGTAAAGGTCCCCATTCAGAAGGCTCCCGGTCACCCCCCTTTGTAACCCCGTACAAAGGTTTGGCTAGTATTGCAAAGTTTGGAATCCATAATCTGTAAACCCCACAGCTCCTAGGAATTCCCTTACTTGCCTTCTGGTTTTAGGTTCCGGTAGGCTGCAGATGACCTGCTCTTTTTCTGACCCCAGGCTGTGCCCTCCTTTCCAAATAGTGAATCCCAGGTAGCGTACCTGCTGTCTGCAGATCTGAGCTTTCTTCTTGGACACCTTATACTCACAGTCCTGCAGGTGCCGAAACAGGGCATCTGTCCCTTTGGCGCACCCAGCTGCTGTGGAGTGTGCCAGCAGAAGGTCGTCCACGTACAGGAGTAAGACGCAGCCTAGGTCTTTAGCAGGAAACTTTTGCAGGTCTTGAGCCAGGGCCTCCCCAAAGATAGTAGGGGAGTTCTTGAACCCTTGGGGAAGCCGAGTCCAAGTATACTGAGAAGTGACACCTGACTCCGGAGCTTCCCACTGAAAGGCAAACAGCTTCTGGCTCTCAGGAGCTAGTCCGATGCTAAAGAAGGCATCTTTTAAGTCCATACAGGTATACCAGCTGTCCTCAGCTGGCAGCAGCCCTAACAATGTGTAAGGGTTAGGAACTGTTGGGTGCAGAGTCACTGTAGCTTGGTTGACCAAGCGCAAGTCCTGTACTGGCTGATAGTCCTTTGTCCCTGGCTTAGGGACAGGCAGGAGGGGGGTGTTCCATGGAGACTGGCAAGGAACTATAATTCCAAAGGCTTTCAAGTGCCTGAGATGAAACTGCATTCCTTTGAGAGCTTCCCTGGGAACTGGATACTGCTTTTGTCTAATTGGTTGGACCCCAGGCTTAACTTCTACAAGTATGGGGGCTTGGTTGACCACCAGTCCTGGAGGATTATCCTCTGCCTATACTTGGGGCCATTGCTTAGCTAGAGCTGGTTTTATCTCTTGGCCTGGCTCAGTTAGGAAAAGTCTCCATTCTTCTTCCCAGGGGACTGACCATAGAGGCCATGATAACTCATGTTCCCAGTAACTTTAGCTGTAAAGATCCATGTTTTGTAAAGGAGATGGTGGCTCTCAGCTTGCTAAGCAAGTCTCTTCGCAGCAAAGTCAAGGGGCAGTCAGGCATGTACAAGAACTGGTGAACAATTTCATGTCCCCCCAACGAGCAGGTCCGTGATAGACAGAAAGCAACAGGAAACCCCTGTTGCTCTGATTATATCAATGGTTTTCTTGGATAAGGGGATGGCCGGGGTGGTCACTACTGAATGTTCAGCACCAGTATCAACCAAAAACTTAATGTCTTTGCCCCCAATTGTAATCCTGACCATGGGCTCCTTGGGGGCGCTTAAGCCCAGTCCCCTTCAGTCTAATAGACCTTCAGCCAGATTGAACAAAGCTCCCTCATCTTTATCTGAGGTCTTTTGCTCCTAATTACCTTCCGTTTCCTTCAGCTGGGGACACCTATCTTTCCGATGTCCTATTTCCTTACAATAGGCGCACTGGTTACGTTGCAAGTGTGGGCAATTATTAGACTGGGTATTCTTTCCAGAACCCCCCTTTCCCTGTCCTTTCAGGGGAATTCCCCTAATGCCTGCAGCCAGTAAGTCGGTGTTTCGCCTGGCCTGGCGTTCGCCTTCCTTACAGCTTTCTCTGCAGCTTGTTGCATCTCTATTCACAAACACTTGATTGCTGATTTCCAGTAACTGCGAGTTATTCATACCCACAAACCCAGCCTGTTTCTGCAATTTTCTCCTGTTATCTTCCATGCTTTGACTAACTAATGCCATGCACTGATTTTCAGGGCTATCTGGATCAAAAGCAGTGTACATATGGTAAGCCTCACACAGTCTTTCATAGAATTGCACTGGACTCTCCTCTTTTCTTTGGATGACCTCAGAGACCTTATTTACATTTGTAGCCTTTTAAGCCCCTTTCTTTAGACCTTATATCAATGCCTCATGGTACCATCTTAGCCTCTCCATGTCTGGTCCCTCATTTGGGTCCCATTGGGGGGTCTGTTCCTGGCAGCTGAATTCTTATATATTCTTGGGGGTTTTGGTAATTGGCTGGGATGTGCTCCTCGAGCCACTTAGTTGCCGCCTGGAGCAACCTTCACCTTTCATCTGTATTAAAGAGGTACATGAGCAGCTGGTGGCAATCAGCCCAAGTAGGATTATCAGTCTTTATAATAGTTTGGAGCAAGTCAATTAAAGCTTGAGGCTTTTCAGTGTAAGATGGAGTATTAGTTTTCCAATTGAGGAGGTCAGCAGAGGTGAAAGGTTGATACACAAAGGAACGCCTTTCCACCATGTGTCCATCCTCCTCTACCCCAGTATATTGCTGTTCTCTCAGGGGCATTTGGATTCCAGTCTTGGGCCATAAGCGAGATGCCAAGGGAGGAGTTTCTCCCACGGCTTCACTTCCTCTTTTGTCTACTCTGGGTGGTCTAGGGGTGTGGTTATCTGGTGGAGGTGGAGGTGCTGTGGGATCAGGAGTGGGGAGCTCTTCCTCTCGATAAGGAGGGGACACTGCTGGCACCAATTCCTGCCATGATTCTTCTGTTGTTGGGTCAGACAGGACTTTTGGTGCTGACTTCCCTCGGTGGGTGGAGCGAGAACCTTCCCTAACTAACTGTCCCTTTACTACTAGTACTGCTGCCTTCTGTCCTCTTAACCGCTCTGGGGGATCCAAAACTAGCTGTGATGAAGAATCTATATACAGGAACTGATCTGAGTGCCCTGGCTTACAGGTTATCCTGTGCCATACCTTCAAGACAAGGGACCTGTCCAGGCTTCCTTCTGATGGCCAACCCACCTCTAATGCTGGCCAGTCTATCTCACACAAAGTTCTAAGTTTTCCTGGTGTCATAGTAACTCCATAGTCTCCCTTAAATCCCTTTTTGAAATTTTTCAACATAGTTCCTAATGAGGTGGGTTTACTTTGTGCCTGACCCATGGTTCCTCGAGACAAACACCACGCTCACACCACACACACAACACAAAACAAAGAATGGGTAAAAAGGGCACACACACACTTTTACAGTTTATATCAAACCAGAATCAAAACCCAAATCAGAGTATCAAGAAATCCAAGCCAGGTCAAAACCAAAACCAAAGTATTGAGCAATCCAAGTCAAGTCAAAAACAAAATCCAAACTGCCTGTACAGGCACATCATGGGTGATCAGGCCATGCTTCCACTCAGGGGGAGTGGGCTAGTTCTAAAGACCAGTCTTACCAAATTTCAGATGTCTGGACTCCAAGTGTCACTTCCTTCCTGGTGTTCAGCCACTGCATTGATCTTCCACGGGGGCCTGCCACATGCTGCTCTGGTGAGGCATTCCACTGGGGCAACTGCCTACCAGGGAGGGCTCTCAGGATCCACATCACTCTAGCTGGCTGGAGTCCCCTGCAGGGATGCTCCACAGGGCAGGCCCAAGCCGCCTAAGGGGCTGCCTCGACCTTCGGCTAATCACCTCGCTTCCAGGTCAGGGAACCAACACAAGTCAGGGAACCAAGAAATGTAGCAGGACAAGCCGCAGACAAGAACCCTTCAGACACTGAGTTATAGAAGGAAAGGGCTTTATTCAGCTGGGAGCATCGGCGGACTCACGTATCCTAAAACCGAGCTCCCCCAGTGAGCAATTCCTGTCCCATTTAAGGGCTTACAATTCTAAGGGGTTCCACGTGAGAGGGTCGTGATCCATTGAGCAAGCAGGGGGTACGTGACTGTGGGCTGCATGCACCAGTAATCAGAACGGAACAGAACAGGACAGGGATTTTAATGATGCTTTTCCATACGATGTCTCAAATCTATAGATAACACAAGCAGTTAGGTCAGGGGTTGATTTTTAACTACCAGGCCCGGGGCTCAGTGCTGGGCTGTCTGCCTGTGAATTTCATTTCTGCCTTTGTAGTTTTTACTTCTTCTTTCTTTGGAGGCAGACATTGGGCATAAGACAATATGAGGGGTGGTCTCCTCCCTTAACTAAATGAGTAAGTGACTCATAACTTTAATGTTAGCTTTTGTAGTTGGTCCAGGACAAAAGCAAATAACGGAATATGATTAAATTTAGCCACCTAAGAATTATGGTATATGAATAAAAATATAGTTTAAAATTATTTCTGTCTTATTATGCTTTATAAGCAAGTCTTTGGGAGTCTTTAAAAGAGATCAAATGAATAGCCTTTAAATACATTAAAGATTGGTTAGATTTCCTTCTAAACAGTGTAAACAGTTGTGTCTTTTGAAGGGCAAACCATGAAATCTGACCATTAACCTTCATATAACATACAGAAAATTGTTGTTCAGCTCTTAATTAGTGGAGTAATGGTGACATAATATTGTATATATGTATATTTATATTCATTTATTTGCTCTAATTCGAAATTTATCTGACATTTTACATAGGTTTAAATTTTTTATCTGTTTTCACAAAAGTATGTGGAGCTTTTATTCCCAGATTTCTTAGGACAATAGGTAGAAATCTTAAGAACTTCCTGTTCAAATTTAAAATTGTCTATTAACATTTTCTCTAATCTGGAAAGTCTATAGTAGATGCCAACCTATTTTGTGTTTGTGTTGTTTTACCAAAGTATTTTACTTCCACACTTTTATTGTCAACTTTTATCTTGTTTGCTTTATAATCTTGTTAATAGTAGAAAATATCCTCTTCTAGCCTCTTTCTTTGCCAATTTTTATTGGAATTTTAATATGAGCATTCCATTTATGGTGATCATCTTAACCAAATCACTGTGCCATGAAGTTCTCATCCCTTCCACTTAATGTCAAGTTTAGTTGACCTTTTTGAAGTTCTTTCTTCTCAAACGTATCATCTTATATAGATATTTTTAACACTTGAGCTGTACTTTCTTCACCTACTTTAGCAATTCATACAGATTAGTTTTGAGCCATGTATTTAGATGTGGTGTCTTGCAACATATATATATTGCAACATATATACACATATGTGTGTATATGTGCATGTATACATATGTGTGTATATGTGCATGTATACATATGTGTGTATATGTGCATGTATACATATGTGTCTATATACGTATATCTGTATACATATGTGTCTATACGTATATGTGTATACATGTGTATATATACGTATATGTGTATACATATGTGTATATATGCGTATATGTGTATACATGTGTATATATGTGTGTATATATGTGTGTATATACATATACATGTATATATGTGTGTATATACATATATGTGTATATATGTGTGTATATACATATATGTGTATATATGTGTGTATATGCATATGTGTATATATGTGTGTATATACATATATGTGTATATATGTGTGTATATATATTTGCGTATATACATATATGTGTATATATGTGTATGTACATATATGTGTATATGTCTGTATGTACATATATGTGTATATATGTGTGTATATACATATATGTGTATATATGTGTGTATATACATATATGTGTATATGTGTGTATATACATATATGTGTATATATGTGTGTATATACATATATGTGTATATATACATATATGTGTATATGTGTGTGTATATACATATATGTGTATATGTGTGTGTATATACATATATGTGTATATATGTGTGTATATACATATATGTGTATATATACATATATGTGTATATGTGTGTATATATACATATATGTGTATATGTGTGTATATATACATATATGTGTATATGTGTGTATATATGTGTATATATACATATATGTGTATATGTGTGTATATATGTGTATATATACATATATGTGTATATATGTGTATATATACATATATGTGTATATATGTGTATATATACATATATGTGTATATATGTGTATATATACATATATGTGTATGTATGTGTATATATACATATATGTGTATGTATGTGTATATATGTATACATACATATATGTGTATGTATGTGTATATATATGTATACATACATATATGTGTATGTATGTGTATATATATGTATACATACATATATGTGTATATATGTGTATATATATGTATACATACATATATGTGTGTATATGTGTATACATACATATATGTGTGTATATATATGTGTATATATATGTGTGTATATATATATTGCTGTTTAGTACTGATTTACACTTTTAAAGATGCCTGTTTAGCTGTTAACATTCTTAACTCTATATTCTGCTTTCAGAGTATAATTTGTATGTCTGGTAGTTTTCCTTTTCATCTGTCAAAATCAAGCATGGATAAATATTCTATTTAAAGAGATGCATAGATCAATGCCTGTGGCTTCGAAATTTTTTAAACTATACATATTTCAAAATTACTCAAGACAGAATTTTTTAAATAGCTTGGATAGTAGCTGAATGTCATTATACTTCATTAAGTTTTATCAAGTGGCATGCTATTGCGTGTTTACCCACCTAAATTTAGAAAGGAAGCTGATTGTAGTAATGACAGACAGGGATATGCCAGGTATGTTTTGCTTTCCAACTTTTATAGATGTTCACAGTAACCACAATAAGGCATTGTCATCATGATCCAAGGACATAATGGAAATCAGATTCTGACATAGCATATATTGTCCTTGAAAACTGCACTGACAAAATGAGGGGTCCAACAATACTTCAAATAATAAAGAATAGATCAAGGATATTCCTACAGATCTAGGATATATGAAAACTATTGTGGTTCTAATATCCTTTTTTAAAATATGTTTTGCCTTAGTATCCACGAAGTAAGGAAAATATATTCGCAACATTTACAACTATATATTTATTATATATAATATATATCTCATATGGTAATAATTTGGATAAACAAGTAATTTATTGAAGCGATGTAGAAAACTTTAAAAAAATAGTAAGTTAAACTTAAGTTTCTGTTTAGCTTGCTATATTTTTACATCAGTCTTTTATATAGAAAGTAAAAACTTATCAAGAGATTATATAATAAATTTGTTATTAGGTCAGTTTTGTTTTATTTATTTTCTTCTGTTCACTATTATATGTGTCCACTACCAAACTTCCCCATTTAATTATGGTCATAGATAAGCTGCACTGATTTTGTATAAAATCTGTCAGCTTGTGTAAAACACATCTTTTCTCAGTTCTAAAATGATACACATTAAATGCAGAACTTTCAACTTGTAGTTGGGTTGCAAATGATTTTTTTTCATATCCCCTTGTAGAAAGAAGTTGAAACACCAATTATTTACTTGTTTTAGAAATAAGATGAGTGTCAGTCATCTTTATTCAACTTTGCATGGTCATTATGCTTTTCTTACTATATGAAATAATAGCTTTTCTTTTCTTTTACGATTAAAAAAAAGTCCTTTATACCCTTATACTGAATATTGCAACACTTTGGTATTTTCATTTTAACTCTATTGTAAATGGAGAAATTATTAACCTGAAATAAAGTGATTGAAGTAACCCTGAATAAAAGTTATTCAAAAGCTATTTCAGTGACACAATAGCAATGGAGATATACAGCAAATTGACTCTGATACAATGCCAATGATCACATCTTTTCACTCTGAATTAGTGATCATGGATGTTTTTTAAAATATGTGTTTGGTGCAAACTTTGCAAATACACATAAAAATACTGGATTTTCTAATCCCTGAAAGAAACTCTCTTCTTTCACTTCTCAGTCGTGTAAGAGTTAACTCTGTTTCCTACAAGGATGCAATCTGTAAGTTAGGTCTGGAAGGCAGCAAAGGCAACCTGGACTTGAAGTTAACACTTCTGTTGTCAAGGGTTACTGATTGGGGGAAGGGAAGGGGCTGGAAAGGGAAAGAGTTATGGAAATGAAGAGGGATTGTAGCACACACTACATAAATTCAAATGCTATACATGTATTTGGAATAAGATCTCGAGTCTGTTGTATTTTTGCATTGTGTTTTCATTTATTTATTTTACACATAGGTGGTGAATTTATAGGTTGGTTGATGTTAACCTTATCCAGAGTGGCCCTTTCCAACAATGTTCATTCAGTTGTACATTACATATATGTAATAATTTTGTAATTAAATTGGAATTTATCACAATTATTTACATCAAAGACTATAAAATTATGTTACTTCCTAAATTATAATATCAGTAAATATCGTATCTAGGATTTTGTGGAAAGTCTGTCATTTTAGTTTAAATGAGGATTTCTCTTTTCCTCCACAAAATTAAAGGTCAAAGAAAACAGCATGTTTAAGACTTCAAATTAATATATATTAAGATTCAGCATTTAATATTCTAATTCTTAAAATAACTGGCTTTACCAATGATGAACTAAAGTGATTTTGCACACTGTTACAATATTTCAAATTGCTAGTCACCACAGGTCGGCCTCACTTTAAATCTCCTTGTTATGCCAATTTGCATTACTAATGAACTTGCTAAGAGAGAAACTGTAAAAAGAGAATGTAGCAATTAATAGTAAATGCTTGACATACTGTGACATTATAATACCTTTATGTTGATTTATATCTTTATGTCAATATTTACAAGGAAAATATTTTTGAATTTCTAATTTTGCAAAGTAAAAATGATGCCGACGCCATTGTCATTGATGGAATTTTTTCTGTAGCATTTGACTAATATAACCCGTGTTTTATAATTGATAGACTCGTATTTTAGCTTCTACTATCTACTACCCATGTAAGGTATTTTATTTGTAGTAGCTATGAATTGTAAATACAATTGGGTGTTATGTGTACCTATGTGAAGTGCAGAAGTATTTGATTATATAAAATTTCCTGGATTTATATGAGAATAACGCCTAATAGAGAGCAAAAGAGGGTTTTCCTGCCAAAAGTGTCTGTGTGAATTTTCCTTCGAAAATGTTCTTTTAAAATCCTTTGTATGATCAAAGCCACTCCACACAGACAATTAAAAGCAGCTATGAAATGATAGATCACATGACAGGAGTTAAATGTAAGGGTTTTTTTTTTTTTCCTCCCCCCTCGGTTAAACATCGCAGCAGGCATTACAATACCAGAGGTAACGAATCAATTAAATCCATTTTCCCCTCGGCGTCTCCAAAGCTGCGTGCCTAGTGTTGCTGTGTAGTTTAGACCGGAGCAGTAGGACCCAGGGGCCTCCGCAGCCACCAATAGAAGCGCACACTTGGACCTATTTGTATGCAATGCCTTCTGCTCTGCGCATTAATAGTAATACAGATAACGGGTTTGAAAGAATTCTCTACTGAAGAAGGATTGAATTTTTCCAGGGTGCTGATACAGAGAAGAAACCCGACTTCACTCTCTCCCTATTTCCCCACTCTTAGGTTTAAAAGTCTCAGACACCTTTCGCGTGGTTTAAACTCGGAAAGGTCTCAGTGCACAGCAAAGTTGCAGGGCTGCGTCTGCACTACGGAGCCTCTAGATTGCTGAAAACAGTCTTATGGAAGGGTAAGTCTCGCAAATGATTGCAAAGGAAGTGACAGCTGGCTTTTGATTTGTAAAAGGGGACACGCTGGGTTTTACACTAGTGGTTGTTGGAGTGCAGAATGGTTGCCGAGAGGACTCTGCAGTTTATCCAGAAATTGTGGCTGATGCGCCAGGGTGTTTTGGGGTAGAATCAAAAACCTTCAGGCTAAATCGGAAATTGCAGCCTTGCGATCGGGAGGGATTCAACAAGTTTTCCTGCAGGGATGCGATGTTTGTTTCTTCCTTGCCAGTTGTGCAGAGTGTCCGTTCCAGGTAGGCTGCGACTGTTTAACAAAGAAGTTTTGGAATTTGTTTGTTGTGTGTGTGGCTGGGCTAACCCTTGTTGGAGTAGGTTTCGTGCCGCTTTTGGCTTCTTGGGGGCACACAGCGGAATTTGCTCTAGGGATGCGGCGAGCATCAGCGGTGTAGTGGGCTGGGGCCGGGCAACTTTGCAGCCTAATCTCAGTGCCGCTGACCGCACCGTTGTTCGTGATGTGAGCTGACTGAGGCATAGACACGGGCAGGCTGCAGGGAGCTTCCAAACTTTGAAAGCATTCTCCAGGAATGGATGAGCGTGGGGGCTTTGAAAATAAGAGTTACTAGGTGGATTTTGGTAAACTCTTGGCGGTATGTAGGCAGTGGGGACTTTTGACACTTGCATTTCCAACCTGCAGGATTTTGCTTGAAAACATGGTGCTGATGTGAAGACGAGAGCTTAAAGCTAAGCCAGCGGGGACTTTGAGGGAGGAAATGAGGGAGGGAAGGAAGAAGAATGAGAGAAGACAGATGAATGAAAAAGGTGCGTCCCGTCTTTCACACACAAAAACCACACGAGTGGGACGAACCAGGAAGCGCTCCAGTTGGTGGCGTTTAGCTGCAAAACGTATTGCAGGGAGGTCCAGGAGCCTCTGCATTATTGTTGAAACGCCGTGCCCTTCTGGGGCCCCTTCTTGCTCCTTCTCCCTGCCCCATCTTGCCAGCCCCGCTTCCATGAGCCTGCGGTTCCAGCGTTGGCGCGGGTGCGGCTGCGCGCGCGGCTGGGTCCCACAGCTCTGAGAACACAATGGGGAGAAGCAGGCGAGCCCTGCGGGCGGCCGATGCGGAAAACTCGGCGTGGCAACCCCACTGCTGCAGCCTGGGCTGCCGCTCCACCCGGGGCAGCGGCGCTGCAGAGACGGCTTCTGCCCAGTTGCCACGCGCCCTGAGGTCTCGGAGGACCGCGTGCAGGGCGCTCACACCTGGCCGCTAAAATCCTGGGATACCCTTCTAGGAGTCACTGTGTCCCACGCAGATGGGTGGGGTGGGGGAGACGGAATGCTAAGACACCCCACTCCTGCCTCGAGTCGGAGCTCCCACTACTCAAATATCCTTAGTGTGCACCCCAAGCATCTAGAGGACCTGCGCCCCCAAGAAAAAAGGACACGAAGGGGAAAGAAGGGAAATGTTGATGAGGCTGCAAGAGGGGAAGGAAAACAAGCAATTTAGGGCAATTATGGTCAATGGTCAGGCTTTTCTGGGCTCTTTTAAGTGGATTGATTTAGAGGAGCTTTGAAATGCTGTCCCTGGCCTGTCTGCCGCACTAAAGGGGGCAGATTTCCAGACGCAGGAACTCACTGGAGGCTCCTTCTATAGATGAAGGGAGGAAAGGGCAGGGCAGGAGGCTCATTTCACAGGGTAGTTTAACCCTGACCTCAGCACCTCCCACCCTTTCACGCTTCGCCAGGGAGTGCCCCGACCTTGTAAACTCCTCTGTGTCATCCGCCCTGTGTAAGTGATTTTCATCAAGCTGTGTGTTACAGAGGCCTGTTAAGAGATGGTTGTCTGTTTCCAAGTAGTGGTGGGAGGTTGTTTAATTTGGAGGTTGCTTGTCAACCAGGGCGGAGCGCACAGAGGAAGGAGCGTAGATGCAGGACCCTATAGAATGGGCCACTTGGGGTTGTCAGTTACTTGAAGGCTACACATCAAAGGAAATATACTGATTGAGCACCTGGGGGAAGACAATGCCATTTCATTTTTTCCTCGCTTTCCATGTGGCTCCTTTACTGTGGTTGTTTGGGAACTAGGATATAATAATTACAAAAAAAAGTTGAAAATCCACTGATTTATTTGGAAGCCTCATAACTGGGTTTTCAGGCCCCAACTTGTATTCTCCTAGCAGCTATTATTTTGAAAACCTCAGTCTGACACCTTAAAACCTGCTTCTCTACTATATCTTGAGGAGGCACTGGTAACTTTCAAAGGCAATCTGTAAGCATGCATCATGTTGATTTTATTAAAGGGAAGAGGCAGGGTTGGTAGATGTTCCATCAATATTTGCCCTTCCAAAATCGGCCCCCACCCCCCCAAAAAAGGAAGAGGAAGCAGCAGCAGCTCGGAGCAGATATCCAGTTGGTAAGATGACTTTGTTTCTTATGGACCTATACCTCTCCCATGAGGGATAAAGATTAGGATATCTAAGGAGTGGGGGCATTCACCTTATATTGTTGCCACGGTTTTTGGACTTCCTTTAACCTTTTCGCACATATCTTCCTGCTCCATGCCTCTTCCAATTTAGCCCTGTAGGATCTGCAGAATTGAAGCACAATGACACAGCTGCAGATCCCTGGTGGAGCCTTGCTTCAGAAAACAGCTGTTAATCACATGTTTGCTGTATTTTCCTATTTACTTCCTTTTACTTCCCTTCCCTTCCCTTAGCCTGTCCTTGAACCAGTGTTACCATCTTCTGGGCTCTACTCTATGAAGGTTAGTGATTTCCAGTGATATAGCACTGAGCTGAGCATGGGAGGAGGGGAGAGACTCAACAGCTGCCTAGGGAGTCCCAAAGGTTTAATGCCGACTTTCTCTTACCCTATACTGCACAAAATAAAGAACAAATACCCTAATAGCTCCCCAAAGAGAACTGCATTGTTCTATATAATTTTCTTTTATCTTATAACATAGTAGAATCAATTCAAATACAAAATAACATTGACCAGAGATGAAAAGGAAGCTATACACTTGTGTGCACTATTTGGAAAGTAGTGTTGTGCTTAGCTATAAAATCTCACTTTTTGGCCTTCATCTATACTTAATACATTAGGAACTACTTTTATTTAAGCAAGATTTAATATATTACTTTCATTACAAAGCTGAGAAACTCTAGACACCACAAAGATGTGAATTTTAAATGAAAAAAAGCAAGGCAGTAAAGTAAGCCCCTGGCAACTTGATGAATGAGCAGGTGCAATGCACCATTTGAAATGTATCTTGAGGTGAGCTTCCACCAATCTGCTGGAGAATGAGCTCCTTCTTGCCACCTAAACTCAACTGATTTTCCTCTTTCTGAGACCACAGACAAAAACATGATGCATACAATAGGCTAGATTATGACCTGGTCACATAATCATTTATCTCTCTAAACTTGCTGTTGAAGTGAGCAATGTTACTGTTAATGTATTCGTATTTGTACCTAAAATATATTAGTGCCAATTCTCCTAATTCTATAGGAAATTGAGGTCCTAGAAGGCTAACTGACTAATTCAAAACTACATAGGATAAAACTGTAGAAACAGTGTTAGGCACCATACCTGCAATAGATATTTCACTTAATCCCCACATAACCCTTTCAAAGAAGGCTTTATTAGGTGTCTACAACACATGAAGAGAATGAAGCTCAGAGAGGTTAAGGAAAATAGACATGACTATTCAGCCAAAAAGGGGCAGAGCCAGGATTAAAAACAAGTTCTTTCTCATGACAGAGTACATGCTTTTCTAGTATGTCATACTGCTGCTTTTAAGGGAGCCATTCTCTTCAGTTAACTGGACCTACCTATTTTCCCCCATATTTAAACAAGGAGTTTGATTATTCCTTGAATTTTATTTTAGTACTCATAGTTTTTTAATCTCCTTGATATCTTTTTCATGTCCAAAACATTATCTGCATTTCTCCAAGAGCAAACTTTTACAGTTACTTTCCAAGCTTCTCATAAACAGTAAATAATTTTTTCAGAAAATATACCCCACCGCTATCTGCCACCCTGCCTGTATCATCTCTGGGGGTCAGAGCACTTGGGGAAAATTGAGGGACTTTCCATTTTCTTTGAAATTTGTGCACATGTAGCCAGGATGCCTGTGAAGGATCCAGTACGTCAGTTTCAGCCAGTTGTTCTTTTCCGCCTTTCCGTTTCTGCACACGTGTCTTCTCTAATCTGCAAAATTATCTTCTTCATTTGGCCAAACCCTATCCATTTGTCTAGGGTGGTTCATGTTCCTTCTCCACCATAAAATTTTTCTTATTATTCCAACCCTATTGCTATTCCTTACCTCTGAAATTCCAAGTAATTTCCAATAACATCTGCTGTCTAATTTGGTCTTTATTCAGGGATTAAGAGGAGTAAGCTAATATTTTTTGAGCCTTTACCTTATATACTTTTACATACATTATCCATCAACTATAAATTTCTATTTCTTCATTATATTTCTGCATTTTGCCCTTATTATTTTTTCACTCTCGATAGTCACCCAGATGTTGTGATACGTTTCTGGAGTTTCAGTAATGACATTCAAATTTTATATTTCTTGTCCATGCATTGCTCCTGATTGTCATACCTATATTTCCAAAGATCTAATTTCATCTCCACCTAGAGATGCATCACAAACATTTTAAAGGAAACTGTCCTAAAGGAAAGCATTCAAAGCCACAGGTATCATCCTCCCTGCCACACTTGCTTATCTCTTTAGATTTCCAAGTGGTAAATAGCACATCATGCATCCAGACACATTCCTCTTTGCTATGTCCCTCTGCCTCATTCCCTATGATCAGGTAGTGAAAAGAAAAAAAAAATTATGATTTTTCTCCTGAACTTCACCTCTTCTCATGGGCCTGCCCTCCAATTCTTACTTCCACTTCCTGGGATCAGCCATTTGAAGTCATATGCAACAAGTTTGGCGAGCTATCTGTCAGGGCAAAAATGACAATTTCTAAGCTCTTTAGTCATTGAAGGTACTCTGTGATATGAAGCATGAATTCTTCTTTTCAGTCTTCAGAATTATCAATTACTATGAAAATTTACTTGCATTTTCTTAAATACTCAGGATGTTTCATTCCTCTCTGCTTTTGTTTTGTGTGTGTGTGTGTGTGTGTGTGTTTGTCCAGAATTCTGCCCCAAATGGTTCTCACTTCCTTATTTTTTTTAGCGATGTTTGAAAACACAAAACAAGTGTCACTTCTTCTGTGAAGACCTTCATGTTAAGAAAATAGGTTTAAGTATTCCTCCCTTTCTGATCATTTAATAATGCCTCTGAAATTCCATTGCAATCATTTATTCATTTCTACTGTGAGACTGCGCTATGTTCTGAATGCTGTGTCTTCTCCAAATTCATATGCTGAAATTAAAATTAGGAGGTGGGGCCTTTGGGAGATGACTAGACCATGAGAGCAGAGCCCTCAGGAATGGAATTAGTGCCCTTATAAAAGAGGTCTGAGTAAGCTCTCTTGCCCCTTCCCCCACGACTAAACATAAGAAGATGGCTGTCTATGAAGCAGAAAGTGGGTCCTCCCCAGACACCAAATCTTCCAGCGCCTTGATATTGGACTTTCCAGCCTCTAAAACTATGAGAAAAGCATTTCTGTTGTGTACAAGGCACCTATTCCATAGCACTTTGTTGTAGCACCCTAAAGATACTAAGACAGACTCTAAATTCTGTGAAGCAGTATGTCTCAAACTTTGTCCATTGAACCAAATAAATCTTAAAAGTGAAAAAAGTAACCCTTAAAACACCAGTTCCAGGATCCCCCATCAGAATTACTACAATAGAATATATAGTGGTGGGGCACTTGAGTCCACATATTAACAGAATCTATTCCAGGTGTAACCAGGAACACGGAGTTTATCACAACAATTGCTCTCCAATTCAGCCAGATCAATATGGCACTTAATTTAGCATTTGGGGGAGGAGCCATTTGCAAAGCTTTTTAGATCTTATTTTGTGTCTTCCCGGATTACCGTGCTTCAGAGAAAGATTTGCTTAGAGTATAGTAAATTAGATCACATGAGTCACTCTTACTGAAGTACAAGAGTCCTGCATCAGAAAGGCAGATTTGCCAAGAGCAGAATTTCAGTAATCACATGTGAACATGGCATTTAGAGTTGAGGTGCTGCTGAGCAGAGTACTTGGAGCTTTTAATGACTCTGACTTTTTATTATTATGACAAGTTTGATTAGCAGATGCAAAAATGAGTGAAACAAGTTCCCTTGAATTACCACCCAGGTTAAGTAATAAAAGATTAAATGTAATATTGAAGTTTTCTGGGTACTCTTCCAGATTGAATCTCCCTTTTAAGAGGTAACCAGTGTGGTAAATTTGCTGTTATTATTTCTATGCATTTTCTCTTGAGTTTATTGAATATATTACATATTTAATTCATATATATTATTGTCTTAATTAAGTAAATAAAATATTAGCCTAAATTGTCAAATATTGTTTGCATTCTTGGAAATATTTTTTTATGATTAATTCAAGTTGCTTCGGGTACAGTTACTTTATTCATATTCATTGCAATATAGTGTTCTATAAATACTATAAGTATATACATATATTATATTTTTAAATATATTATTATTATATATTTAGTAGATATGGTAAAAATATATAGTATATTTTATATATAGTATATATATTTCATATATAATATAGTGCATATATATTATAGTATATATACAGTATTAAAATATGTATTATATTTTATGTTTTTCTCTCTCATTTATAGGTATTTTCTCTTTCTTACTACAACAGACTGTAGCAATTTTTTGGCACATGTCTCACTGTGCACATATACTTTTTAGATATTTGCCTAGAAGTGAAATTGCTGATGACGTGTAATGTGTTTCTTCTCTTTTTTGCCCCCAACCCATAACAGTACCCTGTAGTATTTGTAATTTGCGAGCATACTTGTGAAAGCCCCCATGAATATTTAGTAATGTCACATTTTGTAATTTTGCCAGTTGAATGGTTTTAATTTGTCTTTTCTGATTATTAGTGTGGTGAGCATGTTTTCACAGAACATTCAGGTTTTTTTTGTTTTTGCTGTGAATTGTTTAAACATAATTTTTACCCATTTCTCTAGTGAGACATTTATCTTTTTTCTTATAGATTATAGAAATTCTTTATATATCCTGGATTCTATTTTTTTTTTTTTTTGGTATTGCATTGGAAATATATTTTCCTAGGCTGTGTTTTATCTTTTTTCTTCTTAATGAAGGAAATAATTTTGTATCTTTTTTTCAAATATGATATACACTGTGCTTTGTTAAAATTGATTACCTTTTATTACATTTTTCCTTTTTCCATCTTGTTTTGGGAAACCAATCTTTATGGTGAAGTCATAAAATATTTCTTATATTTTTTCTGAAAATTTTTCACTTGTGCTTTTTTTTTTTTTTTTTTTTTTTTTTTGAGATAGGGTCTCTCTGTCTCACCCAGGCTGGAGTGCAGTGGCGCGATCTCGGCTCACTGCAACCTCCACCTCCTAGGTTCAAGCAATTCTCCTGGCTCAGCCTCCTGAGTAACTGGGACTACAGATGCACGCCACCACACCCAGATAATTTTTGTATTTTTAGTAGAGATAGGGTTTCACCTTATTGGCCAAGCTGGACTCAAACTCCTGACCTCAGGTGATCCACCCACCTCAACCTCCCAAAGTGCTGGGATTACAGGCATGAGCCACCACTCCCCGCCTCAATTTTGCTTTTTACATTCAGGTCTTTTGATCTACCTGGAATTGATTTTTTGTTTTATGTGCTGAAAATTATGACTGCCACTCATAAGTGTTCCATATGTGGGTGGGCTAGCACTGCCATTTGTTTATAAGGCTGGTTGGCATCTGTCCTCACGTGAGACATTTGTTTTTGGTTATTGTCTGTCAGGTTGGTTTGTGGATGGTCATCTCACTGAATCATCACAGTGGTAATGAACCAAAGTGAAAAGCATTAATTAAGACTTCAAACAAAATCAGATTATGTTTAGCCAGAATTAAAGACCATTTTTTTAAGACAAACTGTATAATCTCTTTAAATCGTACGTGAATTGCTCATGTGTAATGAGTCCTTAGCTATGCATAGCGTCATTTACTTAGTTTTAGTTCTTTATAGAGTATATTAATGAATCCTGTTTACTAAGGATGAACTTTCCTTGTGTATAGGACTATAGCAAAGGTAAACCTTAGAAATGGACTTCAGTACTTGGAAGGAAGAAGCATGACTCACTGTACGACTGTCGCATGACTGACCATTTGCCAGGTGAATTAGAACCCGGAGACAGAACATTTCAGCACAACAGCCAACAGCTTCTGATCAATGTGTAACCCTTGAATAAGCACTCAAAAATATTAATCCAAGCACAAAATGTTTCAAAAGGAAATTATTCCATCATATTGTATATATTATATTAAATTTTACCCTGGAATGAGGAACTAGGAAGATTGTAAAACAACTTCACTTACTTATACGCAGTCATAGAAAGTATTCCGTAAGAATTTACTTTTTATTCTCCAATTAAAAACTTCATACTAAACAAGCATGCTTTGTGCTAAACAAGTGTTGGATTATTTAAATATTGGGTATTAATATAAGAGAGTGTTAAAAATGGCCTGGTTTAGCCAATGACAGATGCATAAATTCATAAGCTTACCTAAAATTAATCTCTATACCAAATATAAATTATATTCATACCAATAATTTTGATTTCTTCCAGTTAATGGTTTTTGTCACAATTCTGACAAAGGAAAGAAATTATTTTGGAAAATGAACAGATTTATTGTGTGCTTTTATTCATTCTTTTTGGCCCTTTTTTATATGACTTCAAATTTGAGTTCTTCAGCACTCTGCCTTTCATAGACTCCAGGCTACTTTCCTAAGTTCTTTCCCTTTCCTCCACCTCTCTCCTAAGTATAGTCTGCCTTACAATACAAGGTACACTTTACCCTCCCTCAGCACACCACTCTGTTTCCAACTCATTGCCTTCACCTTCTTGTCTTCTCAAAATACCTTTCTTCTTTTCTCTCTGTAGAGAGTATGTTCATCCTTCAAGATATAACTTTATTGTTATGACCTTTCTGAAGCATATTCCTATAGAAAGATCATCTCTCTCTCATTTGTGTTTGAATAAGACTGAGCACTTACCTGTATTACCCTTTAGTACAGCATTATTTGTGTCAGTCTTAATAATCAGACTGTGACTAACTAGGACAAAGATGACAACAATATATCAGTGTATTTATCTAAACTTGTACTGTCTAATACTCTAACCACTAGCTACATGTGCCTATTGACACTGAAAATGTGCTAGTGCAACAAAGGAACTGATTTTTAAATTAAATTTATTTTAATTTAGAGTTTCAGTTTAGATAGCCAATTTTATGTAATGAATATGTGGCTGGTGGCTACTGTCTTGGATAGAGCAGATACAGACGGTTTCCATCATCAGAGAAAGTTCTATTGGACAGTGTTGGGAAGAATAGAGTCACAGTAAAATTAGAAGGAAATGAATTTATGAATAAAATAGTTTTACAGGGCATGGTAATAACATCAATGCTTTAATTTTCAGTGGATAGCCGCCACAGAGTTGTATTATACTCATGATTGTGTTGGTAAGGATAATTTTGCAACTTTGCGGATTTCAGCATGTCCTGCAAAGACAGATAGTCTCAGCCTGATCAAGAAGGTAATGACAATGTGAACCATCAAAGGAACTAAAAGAAGAGTTAAAGCTATTTTTGGTGAATTCTTTAAATATTCAACCACAGCTTCTTTTCCTGAGATGGAAGTGTAGTAATCATCATCCTTTAAGACACTGGGCTATAAAAAATGCGATTGAGCCAGTGGTCATAATTCCTTCCCTTAATGTTTTGATTCCTTCATGTGAGAAGATATATTCATGTCCTCTTTTTCAAATATTGGATTCAATTTGACATTAATTTCCATTAGGGTGACTATTATTATTATAGTTATTATTTAGAGATAGGGTTTCTTTCTGTCACCCAGGCTGAAATGCAGTAGCACAATCATAGCTCACTGCAAGCTTGAACTCCGGGGCTCAAGTGATCTTCCTGCCTCAGCCTCCCAAAGCGTGGGCATTACAAGTGTGAATCACTCTGCCCAGCCTAGGATGGCATATATATATATGTGTGTGTGTGTGTGTATATATATATGTGTATATATATGTGTATATATATGTGTGTATATATATGTGTATATATATATATGTGTGTGTGTGTATATATATATATATAGAGAGAGAGAGAGAGAGAGAGCAAGTATTGACAAGAATAAAAAATTGGGGCTGGTTCTGCCTGTTGCTTATAGAGCTGTTTTGTCTTCTGTCCTCATTTGAGACACTTGTTTCTGGTTATTGTCTGTCAGGTGGGTACATGGAGAGTCATCTCACTAAATGATCACAATGTTAATGAATTTATTAAGACTTCAAACAAAATCGGATTATGTATTGCTGGTGGAAATGTGAAATGGTACAGGCACTGTGGAAATAATATGTTGGTTCCTAAAAAAATTAAACATAATTATTAAATAATCCAGCAATTCTACTTCTGGGTACATATCACAAGAACTAAAAGCAGAGACTCAAACAAAGTATTTGTACAGCAATGTTTGTACATCCTTATTCACAATAGCCAAAAAGTAGAAAAGCCCCAGTGTCTATGGATGAATGAATGAATAAACAAAAAACGATTTATTATGTACAATGGAATTTTTTTCAACCATAAAAAGAAATGAAATTCTGATACACAGTACAACTACAGTGTGGGTGAACTTTGAAAACATTATGATAAATAAAATATGCCAAAAAACAGGATAAATATTATGTGGTTCCACTTATATGAGGTACCTAGAATAATCAAAGTCACAGAGATACAAAGCAGAATGGTGGTCAGCAGGGATTAAGAGGAGGGAGAGATGGAAAGTTATTGTTTAATGAATACAGAGTTTTCAGTTTGGGATAATGAAAACATTAAGGAGATGGATTGTGGTGATGATTGTACAACAATTTGAATGTACTTAATACTACTGAGTTAAACACTTAAAATGGTTAAAGGCATACATATATTTTACCACAATAAAAATGACTTCAATAAATATTTATTATGGAATCATTTTTGCTTGGACATCCTTACACCTTAGAAAAATATCTCTACTTATTTTTTTTTTTTTTTTTTTTTTTTGAGATGGTGCTTCGCTCATTTTGCCCAGGCTGGAGTGCAGTGGCACCATCTCGGCTTACTGCAATTTTTGTCCCCCCAGGTTCAAGCAATTCTCCTGCCTCAGCCCCCTGAGTAGCTGGGATTACAGGCATGTGCCACCCCACCTGGCTAATTTTGTATTTTTAGTAGAGACAGGGTTTCACCTTGTTGTTCAGGCTGATCTCGAACTCCTAACCTCATGAACCGCCCGCCTTGGCCTCCCAAAGTGCTGGGATTACAGGCATGAGCCACCGCACCCAGCCCAATATGTGTACTTCTAATGAGGCCTGTCAATGTCCTCTAAAAATATTCATTTTAAAGATAGCACTATAGAATAATAGACTCTTCACCTATTAATATTAGGAGGAAGGCAATAAATCAAGAGATTTTGTGGAAAATGAACATACCTACAATGCATCTGCCCTATGGACTGTAATATACTAAACAAGTATATTTAATAGAGAAAATAAAATATTTAACAGTGAATATTGTGATTCTGGATATGAGAGCTGGCGAGGTATGATGGAAGTTTTGGAATGAAATGACTGGATAACCGAATGCAGTAGGTAGATGTAAAATCCCAGGAGGACTTCCTGTTGAGTATGATACAAAGTGGTCAGTAAGGCAATGTCTTAGCCACCTGCACATGCAAACTGCCAGATCAAAGACTAATATGATCAAATGGGATTACTCCAGTGACAAAAATGTATGCTGAGATCGTGAATTGCAGATTATGGAGCATCTGCTCCCTTTCTGACTCCTTGAGGGGGCAGGATATGTACAAGGAAGGTTCTTGTAGTGATGGTGAGAGCACTGATTGCTCTTGGTGCTGGAAATAAGCCACAGTCACATTCTCTTGTTTTTTTTTTCTTCTTATTATAATGATTCACATTCTGATTATAATATCTCTTTAATCCATCTTCCTATTCCAGTGTCATTAAATTTTTTAAGTAGATGTAATTTGGCATCCTACAGATAACACTCTTTTCAGATGATGCTCGAGGGTACTTAAAACCCTCCCTGAGATTGACTGCCCTTTTTACATTACACAAAGATAAAGCTTTTCATCTAACACACAGAGGGCATGAGCTGTGAGGGTTTTTTTGTTTTGTTTTTTGTTTTCAGAAGAGTAACCCATTGGGCTAACTTGGTTGTACTCTTTTGCTTGATGCTGTTGCTTGTAGATGGGTTTCCATGGAATTAAATTGAGCTTAATAAGCACAAGAGGGTAGAAAGAAGATCTTGATTATCTATTAGAATAATATTCTAATTTAGACAAATTAAGCAATTATTTTCATTCTAAGCATCGTGAGATAATTTGAGGGTATAAGACACTATTATTAAAGTGTATCAGGGCCTGGAACAATGACTCACACCTGTAATCCCAGCACTTTGGGAGGCAGAGGCAGATGGATCACCTGAGATCATGAGCTCAAGAACAGCCTGACCAACATGGTGAAACCCCGTTTCTACTAAAAATACAAAATTAGCCGGGCATGGTGGTGCATACCTGTAATCCCAGCCACTCGGGAGGCTGAGGCAGGAGAATAGGTTGAACCTGGGAGGCAGAGGTTGCAGTGAGCCGATATCACACCATTGCACTCCAGCCTGCGCAACAAGAGTGAAACTCCATCTCAAAATAATTAAATAAATAATTAATAAATACTTAAAAGTGGTATCAGGTAATTAGAGCTTGGGTAAGGGAAAATATCAAGAGAGAATTGTTTGCGCTTTGTCCAGAGCCATCGTCTTAGCTAACAGACTATTAAATATGGTCTTTATTTTGCCTTAGTTGCTAATTCCAGAGCAGCAAAGAAAGATTTTGGTTGGAAAACTGAAAAGCATTGCCTGTTTTTCTGCAGTCCAGGCACTTTATATTTCATTCTATTCCTTCTCCATTAAGTCTCTCCAACCTGCCTATGAGGAGAAAGAATGCTAGAGTGGGAACACAGACATGGAGCTAGTGCTGAGATGCTCGGTCATTCGCAGGATCTTCTCATTGGTTCCTATAACCTTGTCTTCATTCACTTTGGCATTCTTGTCTTCTGTTACTTACCATCTTAAAATGAACAAGGGACTGAGTTGAACAAGTTATAGTTCATTTCAACAGGCATCTATTAAATACCAATCTGTATAAGGCAGGGAGCTAGACACTGGAAGGCACTGAAGTGAATACAAGTGATTTCCACCCTCAGTAAATTCAGGTTACAGCGTAGACCAGTCCCACGGCTTCAGTGGGGTTCTCTCTCTCTGCTTTCCTGTCCACTTCTAACATTGCATATAAAACATGCTTATATAATCCTATTTCAGAGTAATCATTGCTTATCTTCAGAGACAACCATTTCCTTGGGGCCATGGCTCATCAGATTTCCTCCTTCATGTACTTCCAACCTCTTTAATAATTGACTTCTTTACCTATTTTTATAATTATTTCAATCCTAGAAAGAACATTTGTCAAAGTTTTCATCATCTTTTCTCACAAGTTATTTCCTTGTATCCTTAGACCACCTGCACCCTTAAAAAGCAAACTTTATGAAATAGTGTCCTTTTTGGCTGTCTCCTGTTCTTCACCCTCAACCAATGGTAGATTTGGACAGCTCTAGTCTGATCACGTTTAGATCCCATAAATTTTTAAAGTTGCCAAATCAACAGTTTAGCTTCAGACTTCATCCTATTTCAAATTTTTGCATCATTTTAAATTTATCAAGTAAGTTCAAAGACACCATTCTCTCCCAGATTTTCTCCAAATCTTTGACCTTTCCATTTCCTTTGCTGCCTCTTTCTCCTCTGTCAGTGTTTCAAAAGCTGTGTATTCCCCAGGTTCTACCCATAAAGCTTTTCTGTTAGGATTCGGTGGATTCTCTCTTAATGCTCTTCTTTACATCTATGACTTCGACTTTTATATAAAGGAGAACAAAATGACATGGTATTAATAATAATAATTGGCAAAGATATTTCTAGATGATGTCTGTAGAACACTTTCTGCTTGCTCAACATCAGGAGAAGCACCTTTATAATTTTTTGCACGCACTCTTGCAAATCACTGAGTGGACAATATCATCACTGATTTGCAGATAAGTCTCTCATGTACAAGGTTTCATGGCAGAGCTTAGGTTCAACCCTGTTTTGTTTGACTTCTGAGTCAAGGCTGTTAACATTAAAAGACTTCTTGCAAATAGATCACCCTGACAGAGGCTCTCAATTTAGCTATATTCTAAAATCATCTGGGAAGTTGCTTTTTTTTTTTTAAATCCCAGTATCCAGTTTGCACCCCATATCATTTAAATCGGAATTGCTGGGAATGTGAACTAAGTGTTAATATTTTTAAAAAGTAATTTAGGTGGTTTGAATAAGCAGCAAAGTTGAGAACCACAGGTCTATACTAAATATTTTGATGGTACTCGAGTGTATTTATTTTTCTAGCACTGATCTCTCTCTCTCCAGCTTTATTTTCATTTTACAAAATATTTTCCAGGCTTTACTGTGCCTCTTCATTTGTCTGCCCTTATTCCCACCCAAATGAACTAATGATCAGTCACTCTCTACCTAAAGATTAATAGTTGCCTTCTAGATCCTCAATCGTATTCGATTTTCCCCACTCCCTACTGCCTCCGGTCTTTTAAATTAAGCCTGTAGACTTAATTGGGATTTCCCTCAGTCCTTATAGTTGATAATCCCTCATTTTTAAAATTGTATCTCAGTCATATTCTTTCTAATATTCTTTATCTTCTTCATTATCTCTGCAAGTAAAGTCACTCAGGCTGTCCTCGTCTCCCATGTGGAATTTTGTAGCGGACTCCCTACCTATTTCCCATAATTATAGCCTCTCCTTGATTTATTTTTTCCCTTGTTTTATACTGTCAATGTTAACTTTCAAATATGCCAATCCGCTGTGCTGCTCTTTCAATAAAATCTTTGCTTTACTGCCTGCAGAATAGAGTCCAAGCAAATTACCATAATTTGTGAGACCTTTCACCCTCTGCACACACCTTTCTTCCTCACCTAATTTCTTTTCACTTGATTGAAACACCCTACATTCTAAAGCCCTTTCTATAAGCTCCCATGGCACCACTATGTTCCATTTTTTAAAATGTCTTATCATACTTATTCAATGCCTGTCTTCTCTAATAGATTGCCGGCACCCAGAGAGAAGAATGGGTGACTGTATGTCCATTGCTACCAGAGTGCTTTAAACATAGGTTTTATTAAAAAATTATGTGTTGAGTGAATAAATGCATAAAGTAATGCATGCAGAAACTTCTCAAAACTGTCATTTCACATTTTTTCTCTGAGTGGAATTACCAAGTACTCTTCCTCTCTCTTCTTTATCTGCTAAACTCATATTTAAATGTGAAATACACAAATCCACTATTTCTGCAATTCACTTTACAGAAACAGTAGCTTTTCCCTGTTGCTTCCATGGTGTGTTGTTCCTACACCTGTCAGAATTGTATCAGATAAAAATGTGTTGGCTTGTTTCCCTTTTCAAATAAAAATACCCTACAATAAGGGACATATTGTTTTCGTTTGTAGCTGCTATGCATATGGTAGTGCCTGCTACAGGTGATAATTACATTCTTAACTTTGTTGAATGGATGACTGGTTTCCTATATTATTGAGTGTATTTAATGACCCTGGCCAGTGACATTCTGGAAACTCTATTTAATGGTAAGACTGTGCACCTGTCTTCTGGATAAAATAAATGGAAAAATATAATAGTTGTCTAATACCCTGTGACTATTCATTAATGATCCTATGAGTAAAGAAAATTATTTAATTTGTTATCTGAATAATCAGATTTTCATTGCTTTGTAAACCCATGCCCATATTATTGTAGATAAAAATTGCAAGATACACTGAAATACGATAACCATCCTTAAATATTTAAGCCTTTCTTCTTAGTGAAAAAGAAATGATCTTATACTTCACTTGCACATTTAACAGTGGGTAGTAGTCCATATACAAACATCAGGATACTGTAGATATATATTTGCTTTATGGACTTCAATAATAGCACTTAGCTAAATTATCAAACACAGATAAGTGATTTTACCTATTGAATTTTATTAATCCCCCTTCCCTAATTTTGATGAGGATATATTGAATTTTTAAATTTCTAGTAGATAATATGACTATCCTACATTTATATTGCAGTGCTATAGAATATTTTCAATCTCAAGACATTTTTGCAATTAATAATACATTGCAATGATACAATAATACAATAACTGAATTTACATTTATTCAAGAATAGAAGGCAATATAAATAATAAACAGTATGTAAAATGTGTATTTAATTACAGGGAATAAATGACTACCACAGTTTATCCTTGTGTATTGAGATATAGGATATAGAAAGAATTTCCAAAACAAATTAAAATATTAAGATTTAACAGCAAGATAAATTTCCATTTGATTTGCAAAACTGTAAAACTAACATGATGTCAGCCAATGTTTTCTTGGAGGAAAGAAGAATATTTCTTCAAGTTACTGTGCCATAGAGTTAGACTACAAATCTACATGAAATTATTTATTTTAAAGTAATTATTTCTCTGGTTAATTTTAGAACAACCAAGTATATTAAAAAAATTAATGGTTTGTTTATTTTAGCCACATTTTTCTTCTGTGGTGCTAGCTTCATAATACCTGCAAGTGACAGTAGACTCATCACCTGAAACAATCAGAGAATTTCAGAAAACAGAAAAGACCATGTATTAGTTCATATTCAAGCTGCTGATAAAGACATACCCTAGACTGAGAAGAAAAAGAGGTTTTAATGGACTTACACTTCCACATGACTGGGGAAGCCTCACAATCCTGATGGAAGGTGAGGAAGAGCAAGTCACATCTTACATGGATGGCAGCAGCCAAAGAGCTTGTGCAGGCAAACTCCCATTTTTAAAGCCATCAGATCTCAGGAGATTCATTCACTATCACAAGAACAGCACAAGAAAGGCCCACCCTCATAATTTATTCACCTCCTAATGGATTCCTCCTACTACATGCTGGAATTGTGGGAGTTACAATTCATGTTGAGATTTGGGTGGGGACACAGCCAACTCATATAATTCTGCCCTGGCCCCTCCCAAATCTCATGTCCTCACATTACAAAACCAATCATGCCTTCCTAAGAGTCCCCCAGAGTCTTAACTCATTTTAGCATTAACTCAAAAGTCCACAGTCCAACGTCTCATTTGAGACAAGGCAAGTCCCTCTTTCCTATGAGCCTGTAAAATCAAAAACAAGTTAGTTACTTCCTAGATACAATGGAAGTACAGGCGTTGGGTAAATATAGCTGTTCCGAATGGAAAAAGTGACCAAAACAAAGGGGCCACAGCCCCCATGCAATTCTGAAATCCAGCAGGGTAGTAGAACCTTAAAGCTCCAAAATGATCTCCTTTGAGTCCATGCCTCACATCCAGGTCATGCTGATGCAAGAGTCGTGTTCCCATGGTCTTGGGCAGCTGCACCCCTGTGCCTTTGCAGGGTACAGCCTCCCTCCTGGCTGCTTTTATGGGCTGGACTTGAGTGTCTGTGGCTTTTCCAGGTGAACAGCACAAGCTGTTGGTGGATCTACCATTCTGGGATCTGGAGGATGTTGGCCCTCTTCTCAGAGTTCCACTAGGTGGTGCACCAGTAGGGAGTCTGTGTGGGGGCTGTGACCCCACATTTCCCTTCCACACTGCCCTAGCAGTGTTTCTCCATGAGGTCCCTGCCCCTGTGATGAACTTCTGCCTGGGTATCCAGGCATTTCCATATATCCTCTGAAATCTAGGTGGAGGTTCCCAAAAGTTAATTCTTGACTTCTGTGCACTTGTAGGTTCAACACCACATGGAAGCTGCCAAGTCTTGGGGCTTGCACCCTCTGAAGCCATGGGCCAAGCTCCCTTTCAGCCATGGCTGGAGCTGCTGGAACACGGGGCACCAAGTCCCTAGGCTGCACAGAGTAGGGGGACCCTAGACCTGGAACACAAAACCACTTTTTAGTCCTAGACCTCCAGGCCTGTGATGGAAGGGGCTGCCATGAAGACCTCTGACATGCCCTGGAGGCATTTTCCACATTGCCTTTGGAATTAACATTTGGATCCTCATTATTTATGCAAATTTATGCAGGTGGCTTTAATTTCTCCTCAAAAATTGGGATTTTATTTTCTATCATATTGTAGGGCTGCAAATTTTCCAAACTTTTATGCTCTGCTTCTGTTATAAAACTGAATGCTTTTAACAGCACCCATGTCACATCTTGAATGCTTTGCTGCTTAGAAATTTCTTCTGCCAGATACCTTAAATCATCTCTCTCAAGTTCAAAGTTCCACAATCTCTAGGGCAGGGGCAAAATGTCACCAGTCTCTTTGCAAGATTCACCCTTACTCCAGTTTCCAACAAGATCCTCATCTCCATCTGAGAACACCTTAGCCTGGATTTCACTGTCTGTACCACTATCAGCCTTTTGGTCAAAGCCATTCAACAAGTCTCTAGGGAGTTCCAAACTTTCTCACATTTTAGTGTCTTCTTCTCAGCCCTCCAAACTATTCCAACCTCTGCCTGTTTCCAACTTGCAAAGCCACTGCCACTTTCTTTTCAGCAGTACCCCACTGTACCCATTTACTGTATTAGTCTGTTTTTATGCTGCTGATGAAGACATGCCTGAGACTGGGAAGAAAAAGAGATTTTAATGGACTTACAGTTCCATGTGGCTGGGGAAGTCTCACAATCATGGTGGAAGGCAAGTAGGAGCAAGTCACATCTTACATGGATGGCAGCAAAGAGCTTGTGCAGGCAAACTCCTGTTTTTAAAGCCATCCGAGCATGTGAGACTCATTCACTATCATGAGAGTAGCACAAAAAAGACCCATCCCCATAATTCAATCACCTCCCACCGGGTTCCTCTCACAACACATGGGAATTGTGGGAGTTACAATTCAAGATGAGATTTGGGTGGGGACACAGCCAAACCATATCAAACCAGAAAAGAAATGTAGAGATTTGCCATTTGGTAACATATCTCTTATTTCAAATAAAAATATTGAAATAAAACTAATTATGTTTAAACACCATAATTTAAACGTATATGGAGATCCATATTAAGAATATATTTCCACATGTAAAGACTACAAATGCCCCATAATCAGTCTCTCCCATCTGCTACATAGGTAATAAAATTGTGTGTTTTATGATATAATTCAGATTCATTTAAAAATATTTGTAACAGTATTTCACAAGTGTCCCTTTTGTTCATTATTACTTTATAACCTCTGAATCTGAATATCCCAAATAATGTTTCACTAAGTGCATATCTCACTATCAGGTAGCTGATGGTCTCTTGAATTCATTTCAATAAAAGATGAAGATTTATTTAACTGTATTCTACTATGGGTTTGTTATTTGAAATAATTTATGTAAAAATTATATGAAAAGCATAAAATTTTCTAGAAAATTGGAAGTACCAATATGCTTTAATCTAACAAAATCTGCAGTAGTATTTTTTTTTTTTTTTGGTTACTGAACAACCATGCATTTTTATGAGCAAATAGAAATCCAAGTAAAAAAGAAAATATTAGGATAGTTTGGTCAACCATATTACAAATAATTTTATGTATTCATATATTTAGTCATACCAACAATTTCAAATTGTTTTTCTTTTATCTTGTTTTTGTTTTCTCTTTATAGTGGTGTTATTTGATCATTTATCCTATCTCCATTTTTTGTCTCATTATTTTTCGTTGCATATTTCCTCCAGCTTTGACACACATTTTCATTTTCCTGAAACACACTACATATTTGTCCTGTATATTTCTTAAATATTAGTCACATCTAACATTTAGTCATTTTTATCACTCTCAGTTTTCCTGGCATGTCTTTTAGTTTGTGGGGTGACTATGTTACACCTGTGACTATACAAAATATTATGCTCAGAGGAACTATAATTTCTTGTTCAAGATATTCCTTATTAAGCCGTTTAAACTGGAACTCCGCTTTCTGTTATATCACATAAGCCATCAATGTATACTTTCTCATTTCTTTTAGCTCTCTGAGATGTTTACTTCCCAATTTCTTCTTCCATTAAAATTTTACTTTTTCTTAGGAGTATAATGCTTACACAGACAAATTATATTGTTCTTTCCATAAAAATATAATTTATCCAAGCTCATTAACATAGAGTGCTTTTAAAATCTGTATGTGCATATATACACACATGTATACATACATAATCTCTATATTACTATTTCAAACCTCCTTGTTGGAGTCCCGGTATCCTATTTAAATCCAGATAAACAAACATATTTTCAAAATAAATGAAAACAAAGAACTGAGCACACTCTAAGTTTCCCTGAGTGCATTGCATTTTCAGCTAGCATTCTCTCTAATCAACCGTTGAAACCTAGAAACACATCTGCAAGCAAAATATAGTTACATTTAAAAAAGGAAAACCCAATTTGTAGAATGAAAGTGAATTTATATTCCCTACTTAGACCTGGATGATTTATGGGCTGGAATACTCCTTTACATACCAAAAATAATATTGAATACATAGCTTAGAAATTAAATAAGAGTTTAAGCCCAGCTTTCTTATTTAGCAAAGTATAACTGATCACCTGAAATAATGCTTTTTTACAAAGAAAATGATATTGAATTAAAGCTAAATTAGAAATTGAATACTTTAATCCATGATTCTTTATAATTATCAACCAAGTCTTATGCAAATGTAAGCTATCACAGCAACAAACGTGTGTTTTTGTTAAAATTACTATTTTAGGCCATCTCTGAAAAAGCTAGGCTCCATTGCAGCTTCAGTCATGTGTTTTGATGTATTTGTGACATAAAAGTTACAAATGAAGTAAAATATTAGGACTAAAATCTCAGAATATCAAAAGTGGAAGATACTCTGTGGTATATTTCTCATTTCATTACTTTGTGGAATAGAAACCAGAGGCCCTGAAATGGAAATTGATATCAGAAGAGGAAAAGTGAGGTAGAAATTGAGCTAACATAACTGTTATTATAAATTGGCCATTGAAATTACTTTTGTTTTGAAAATACCTCTTATTACAACATGTTTGTTTTAGAAGATGATGTTGGAAGAATTCCAAATTAGAATAGGAATTGTAAAATAATTATGGTTTAAGCACTGTATCAGTAAAGTGGCCACAAATTAATTAATGCTTGTATCACAAGTCAGCTATTCATATCTCTCAGTCATCTTAAAAAGTGGAGATTTCTTTTTTCTTCTAAAAATTAATGTAGATTTTTATAACATTTTATCTCCAAAATCTCAGTATTTTTAAAGATTGAAGAGGATATGTTAATCACATCTATGGTATACAGAAATGTACCATTTCATTCCTGGATGGATGCATGGAAAAAATGGAATTGAAAACTTTCCCTAAAACTAATCCATGATAAACCCTAAAAAGAATGATTCCAAGTGAATATCCCACTTCTGATAGAAATAGGGAAAACATTATATCATGATTGCCTCAATTATTCACTTTCCCTTTTACACTTTGTTATAAAGTTTCAAAGCACATTCTCGTATTCTGTGGCCAGTGTATCTGTAAGTTAACATGAAAGCAAACATAAAGCAATTTTTAAAATTATGCCCTTACGTGAAGAGAACATATAATTATATGAATAAAAACAGGGGTTCATAATTAAGAGCATTTTTAAGGGGTAAAAAGCCACAAATGAAGAAAAAAAGAATAAACTAACTTGACCTTAAGCCAATTGTATACATATATAGTTTTATTAATCCTTAATGAACTAACTTATTTCCTTATAATTGTAATTACACTCTAATAGACTATACTAAAGTGTATTTTCCAAAAATGAAAAGGGACATGACCATTTGTTACACCTTGGCTATCTCTTTTTACATGATAATGACACTTTACTTTTTTCTGAGTTTACAGGATAAATATTATCACACGCATTTTGAAAATAAAGAAAAAAGGCTTAATGACACAACCTGTAAGAAGCATAGGCAGGCTTCAACCCTAGCTGTGTCTGGCTCCACATTCCTTATGACATATCGCCTTTGTATTGATTCTGTTAAATGTGAATGAGTCTCTTTGCAGACTACTCTGATACATTTCCCAGTCAGTGACAATTGTCATAAAAACTGAAGAATTGCATAAATGTATTTCTCCTATTTTTTAAAAAAAGACAAGAACCAGATTCTATTTTTCACTGTTTTTGGTAATTGGAGATCATGTACATTAATACGATTATTTCCTTAGTGTTTTCACATCTTTAAGCAGTAGTATTCTATTTAGATGTTATATCTCATACATACCAATGCTGCTGTTGAAGAATATGGTCTCAGTTTGAATATTTCAGGGCAGAGCAGGGACAACCAAGGACAATGTGGTGATAAGAACTTCTCTGTGACTGAGTGGTTAGGTTAATGGATGTAAGCTGTACTTAAGGCAAAAACACTCTGAATGGAGGCTTACAGAGGCACCTTTTATTCTTACAAACCACGAAAACACTTAACTAGCACACTTCTGGCTGAAATAGAAAGTTTGAATAGGAATAATCATTGGATACCATTTATATCCTGGATTATAGAAAAAATAGGCATTTAAATCACTCACTTTTAGAATATATATATATATATATGTTTTTATATATATATATTCTATTTTTGACCATATGTATATATATGATCCAAAATATTGTAATTTTTTATCATTCATCACTTCATAAACTGGAATTTTTGTAAAAATGTAGTAACTGTGTAAATTGTGAATAAGGGGCTCTTTGTTAGTATTTATTTTTCTTCACACATCCCTTATTTTATTGTGAAAATGGGGAGTATAAGTTATTCTTGAGATCAGGTATCTTAGTCACCTTGGCCTTCTATAACACAATACAATAAACCGGGTGGCTTAAAGAATAAGTGTTAACTTCTCATAGTTCTGGAGACTGAGAACTTTGAGATCAGGGTGCCAGCAGGGTTGGTCTCTTGGTGAGGGTCTTCTTGCTTTATCCTCACATCATGTGGAAAGAGAGCTAGGTCTCTGGCCTGTTCTTATGAAGTCGCTACACCCATTCAAGAGGACTCCATCCCCATGACCTAATTATCTCCCAAAGGCCCTAGCTTCAGACCTCATCACATGGAGATTACGGTTTCAACATATGAATTTTGAGGGGACACAATTATTCATTCCATTGCAATAGGGTTTATTTCTTAACTATTTTTTCACACCCAGTACCTCACGCAGACACTAACTCCTAAATACATATTTATATACAGTCATGCACACCCTAACCATGATTCAGTCAGTGATGGACCATCTACATGATACATACACAATGGTGGACCCACGAGATTATAGTGAAGCTAAAAAATAACTATCGCTTAATGAAGTTATAGCCATTGTAATGCTGCAGCGTAACACTACTCACTTGTTTGTGGTGGTGCTGATGTAAACAAATTTACTGCACTGTTAGTCTTGTAATAGTGAAGCACATGCAAATATGTATGGTACAGAATACTTGATAATAAATGACTATGTTATTGGTTTTGTGTATTTACTATACTATACTCTTTACTGTTATTTTAGAATGTACTCCTTCTACTTAAAAAAAAAAGTTAATTGTAAAACAGCCTGAGGCAGGCCCTTCAGGAGGTGTTGCAGAAGAAGGCAGTGTTACCGTAGGAGACGACAGCTCCATGTGCTATTGTTCTGCAGACCTTCCAGTGGGTCAAGATGTGGAGGTGGAAGGCAGTGATATTGACGACCCGGATCCTGGACCCAGGCTAATGTGTGTGTTCATGTCTTACTTTTAAACAAAAAAGTTTAAAAGTTTAAAAAATGTCAAAAATTGAATAAAAGCTTATAAACTAAGAATATATACAGAAAGAAAATATTTTTGTGTAGCTGTAGAATGTGTGTGTTTAAGCTAAATGTTGTTACAAAAGAGTAAAATATTCATATTGAAAAGTTTACAAAGAAAAAAGTTTCAGTAAGGTAAGGTTAATTTATTAGTAAAGAAAGAATTTTGTAAAATAAATTTAGTGTAGTCTAAGTGTACAGTGTTCATAAAGTCTACAGCAGTATATAGCAATATCTTAGATCTTCACATTAACTCACCAGTCACTCGCTGGCTCATTCAGAGCAAATTCAGTCTTGTAACTCCATTCATGGTAAGTGCCTTATACTGGTGAATCACTGAAAACAAATGTATAACATGTTTTTACTCTACCTTTTCTATGTTTAGATATGTTTATATACACAAATACCATTGTGTAACAATTGCATACAGTATTCAGTAAAGTAACCTATTGTACAGGTTTGCGGTCTAGAAGCAATAGGGTATATTATATAGCTCAGCTATGCAGTAGGCTATACCTCCAGGTTTGTGTAAGTACACTCTATGACATTTGCACAACGAAATTGCCAAAGGACGCATTTCTCATAATGTATTTCCATCATTAACTGATACATGATCACTACCCATAAAGTCATGGTTGGATGGATGGTTGAGTTAAACAAGGCTCTATCTCAGAAAGAGGAAGTTACTTTTTGGGAATATGTTTGCTACAAACAGAAAAGCACGATGGGCTAATACATTTTCAATCTGCTCAAGTCTAATTTACCCTAAAAATTCCCTTGCCTGATTAAAGTCACTTGGTCACCTTTCACATTCCAACCCAAAACCCAGAAATGTCTAAATGCTTTTTCCATCATCAAAGCCCAGAACAGAAGGCATTTCACCAAGCCTCTTTGCTTTTGAAGGAAGCTCTTGTAAGAACTGCTAATGTCACAATAATAATAAGAAAAGGAATTACCAGGGAAATCAGAAATGGCTGCTGAATTCTGCAGCAAGCTTAGAGAAACTCTTAGCTATTCTCACATGGCTATAAAGAACTACCTAAGACTGGGTAATTTGTAAAGAAAAGAGGCTTAATTGACTCAGTACTGCATGCCATACAGGAGGTGAGGCTGGGGAACCCTCAGGAAATTTACAATCATGGCAGAAGGTGAAGGGGAAGCAAGCACATAGCACATAGTCATATGGCCAGCTGGGAGGGGAGGGGAGAGAGAGAGAGAGTCTTGCTGTCTGTTCATCCTCAAGTTTAACACCACAGGGAAACCTTGGTGGCTGCTAGCTTGCACCCTCTGAAGCGGCAGCCTGAAACATATCTGGCCCTTTTAGCCACAGCTGGAGCTGGAGCAGCTGGGATCCAGGATGCTATGTCCAGAGACTGCAAAGAACAGCAGGGCCCTGGGCCTGGCCCACAAAACCAATTTTTCCTCTTAGGCCCCCATGCCTGTAACGGGAGGGTCTGTTGAAAAAACTCTGAAATGTCTTGGAGGCATTTTCTCTAACACCTTGGCTATTAACATTCAACTCCCCTTTACTTATGGAAATTTCTGCAGCAGGTTTGAATTTCTCCCCAGAAAATTGGTTTTTCTTCTCTACCACATGGCCAGGCTACAAATTTTCCAAACTTTTATGCTCTGCTTCCCTTTTAAATATAAGTTCCAGTTTCAGATAATCTCTTTATTCACACATATGACCATACGCTGTTAGAAGCAGCCAGGTCACATATTGAACACTCTGCTGCTTAGAAATATAACCACCAGATACCCTAAATCATCACTTGCAAGTTCAAAGTTTCACAGATCCCTAGAGCAGGGGCACAGTGCTGCCAGCCTCTTTGCTAAAGCATAGTGAGTGACCTTTATTCTAGTTCAAAGCAAGTTCCTAATTTCCATCTGAGTCCTCCTCAGCCTGGACTTTATTGTCCACATCACTATCAGCACTTTTGTCACAATCATTTAACAAGACTCTAGAAAGTTCCAAACTCTCTCATCTTCATGTCTTTTTCTGAGTCCTCCAAACTGTTCCAACCTCTGCCTGTTACCCAGTTCCAAAGTCACTTTTGCATTTTCAGATATCTTTATAGCAATGCCTCACTCCCAACACATGGCATTTTATCAAGCATCTTTGGTTATAAAGGAAGCTACTGTAAGAACTGCTAATGTTACAATTACCAGGGACATCAGAAATAGCTGCTAAATTCTACAGCAAGCTTAGAGAAACTCTTGTTTACAGGATAATTTTTTGATTACCTAGGAAACAAAATCTGAGTTCTGGTGACAGAAAGCAGCCAGTTTGGTTTGGGATCAAAGCTAAAAAAAAAAGTCAAGTCTGAAACACAGATATATATAGACTGAAATAGAAGATGTGGATGCAGAAGAACCAGGAGAAACACATCTCTACTACAATACCCTACTATAAGTTTTACCAGTAACATAAGGGAATGGATATAATAGTTAACACCAGAATTACTCCATGGCTAACGGTTGGCTGAGGGAATTGACTAGGCTGATATGTTCTGCTGAAAAAGATCTCCCATCCTGCAGCAGGTAGCCCTAGCTCCTTGGGGTTCCAAAGAACGGTAACAGAGCAAGCCCCTAAGCACAAACTTTTCCAGCTTCTTATATCAAGTTTTCCAATATTTCCTTGGCAAAACTAAGTCTTATGGCCAACTCAAAATTTGGGGAAATGGATTTCACTTTTGACTGAACAATCTGCACTATCTCCTTGAAAGGATATAGATGTAGAGAAAATAGTATTTCACAACTATTTTTTATATCTACCACCCAGTCCTTTCATATCTATCTAGCAATTATTTTAATAATTTTTAGATATCACTATATGTATATGTTAATTCTGCTATGACTCACACAATGTTAATTGGCAGAGTGAAAATAATTTTAACTGTTGTGCGAACAAAACAAGTGTTTTCCATTCCAAATATCTGAGATTAAGTATTTGATATGCTTTGGTTCTGTGTCTTCAGCCAAAATAATCCCCACATGTCAAGGGCAGGATCAGGTGGAGAGAATTGAATCATGGGGGCGGTTTCTGCCACACTGTTCTCGTGATAGTGAGTGAGTTCTCATGAGATCTGATGGTCTTATAAGTGGCTTCTTGCTTTGCTCGGCACTCGGCACTCATTCTCAGTCCTGCCACCCTGTGAAGACGTACATTTTGTCATGATTGTAAGTTCCCTGAGGCCTCCCCAGCCATGCGGAACTGTGAGTCAATTAAGCCTCTTTTCTTTATAAATTACCTAGTCTCATGTATTTCTTCATAGCAGCTGTGAGAAGGAACCAATACAGTTTTCCAGTAAAAATAAACAATAAAGAACACTAAAAGGTGAAATGTACTGGCATTTATTAATGGATTCCCATAAGCAATATCACTTATTAATAGGTATGTTCATTTACATTATGTAAAATTTGAAAACTCACTAGAGTATGCAGTTCAGTATATATATATATATTTATATATAAATTTATATATAAATATATATTTTTTTATCAGAGGATGCATTAAAGAGAAGAGATTACTAGGTCTGAAGCAGTGCCTTAAATGGATTTAGTAGGACCTCTTGAAGTGCATTTAATTGTGGAATTAAATGTAATTTATTATTTTATATTAAAGTTAATGATTAGAATTTTATATACTTCAGAAATGCTATGCCATAAAATAAAGAAAAATAAAAATCATATGAGATTATCAACATGACGCATGTCTTAGAGTTGTTGATGTGGTTTTTCTGAACTGCATCACTTTATTTCTAATACATGAAGATAATTTGAATCTCAAGGAGCAGTCTGAAAACTTCAAGTTAGTAAAACCAATCTGCTCTGATAATATTTCTGATTTTATTATTGCTACATTGCTTTAACAGTGTATCCTAGGAAAATTATTTATGAGTACTAAACTGTGGGCCTCCTCTTTGTGGAAACACTGGACCACAAGGTATCTCCAGTGCTTTGAGGAGTGGCTGGTCCTTAGTAGATACACCATAAAGATTTCTTGAACACCTTCCAAAACAGTAATGTTTTCAGTAGCTTTTTTCTCTTCCATGACTTAGGATTTTTGTTTTTAATCTTCTGTTTGATATATTTCTAAAATGATAAATGTGAAATAGCCTCTATTTACTAATTGAAACATGTTCTTTTGTGTTTTGTGGCAATGTAATATACGAACATCATTCATGTATTATATATATTGATTTGATTATAATTGCTTTGAGTTCCCCAAACTTGCACTCCCCTTAAGGACTTAAACCAAACCCAGACCACTTATAAGGAAAAGTTGGCAGATGGAGAGTATACAAAGGTTTAGCTCCAGGAACATCATGTTAAAAATTATACTTATTTCATCCCTTTGTCTCTATGATCAATCTTTAAACATTTTCCAGATATCGTTTTGGTCAGCCCATCTAGCTTTGAATTCATGACTAACTGGCAGTCTTAGAGGCTTTTGACTTAAATTTCTCTTGTTCATATCATACATGTGGCAGAGGTCAAGATTAATGACTTAAAACTTTGGGAAATGGTCAATATCCTTTTTGTAAAATCTTACATTTTCTTGCCTCAATCCGATAAACCAGACAGTGTTACATCCTGCTAACAAACATAAACCTATATGCATTCATTTCTTTTCCTAAACTCTGGGTGATTATGAGGAAATCAGAAACAACTGTGTGCCATTAAGCCAACATATTTATGTGTTACTTATTCATTTGCAGAGACATCTTAAGTAAACCTGCACAGATTTTATCATATTCTTCTCAGTATTTCAGTAGCAATTGGCACATCATTCTATAATATGTATCACATTGGACTGCTCCTATCTATTTTTGGAGTGTCTCTTTTATTAGACTGGAGTAACTCGTGCACGGGAAACAATTTCCTCAGGATGCAGTCTGCCGGGGATTGCTTACAAGTGAATGAAATAGATGAACAAAAATTCTAAATAACATTAAATACACAATGCAGTAGCCTTAGTATTTTCTTATAAGACTTGGCGGAAAAATATCAAGTCATATTTACTTTGAATACTTTTCCCCATTTTAACTCAAAACAGCATTATATAAATTATTGAAACTTCTCGTGAATAAATATCCTCCTGACTCTGAACTCTTCGTTGTTTTTAACGCTAAAGAAAATGATTGCAGTTCTCACACGAATAACTTTTTTCCTATGAGTGTCAATGCACCTACAGACCTTTTATTATTTTCTAACTGGAGGGCTGGTGAATAAGCTCAGCATGGCTGAGCAGAAAATGTTGGAGGATAATTGGACTTGCTGGCCAAGGTGGAGGGAATGTTAAAGATTTTATGCACAACATTGATTTATATCAAGTTTACATTGTGTTAGATAAAAAATCAGATTTTATTTTGGCATTTCTCTTCTGGATTTTAAGACACTAGTTAATTTTTAATGCCTTTCAGGAGAGTCTTTTACTTTGCATTGTCTTTAAATCTCAGTAAACTGTTTCTCTACTTGGTGGGAAAATTGTTTATTGTAGATGCTGGGACTGTGAAAGAGTACACTGCTGAACTGAAAGAAGAACCACCCCATTATTTTATTTGGTGTTAAACTTACTGAATTATTTTAGAAAGCCTTCTGAAAAAATAAAATTGGCTCTGTGAAACTTTTACACATTCCCCAGGATGAACTGTACCCTCTGGCTTATTTGAAGAAATACATTGTCACTCCTCAAAGGGATCCCAGGTCAGTCTCTAACCAAGTAGATGACTAAGAGGCTGGTTTCCAGCGGGAGTATGGAAGTTAGAGGGAATAAGATGTGGAGATAGGTGGTGAAAGGAATAAGCAACTCAAGGTAAATAAAGAAGAAAGATGAAGATTCTTAGAATTTCAGAAAGACTGCAGGGGGAAATAATTAAAGCAGCTTTATTCCTTATGGCATTCATCGTTTGGTGAGCTGGAAAGCACTGACAGCCTTGTCATGAGTTTCCTGTGCTTAACTCTGCCAGGTGATTTTTATGAATCACTTACTTTCTGACAGACCTGTTCAAAAACTGTAGGGTGTCGCACAGGTGGGATTTTTTTTTTTGATAGGACAAAGAACATCTGTTATATTTTTACATTATTGACTTTAAACAATGAGCTGGGAAAAGACTGACTTGTTTGTCCATTGTTTGCCTCTCTGCCTTCCAATAGAAGTTAAGATCTAGAGAAATTCTTTTCTTTTGCTCACTTCTGTGTTCCAATTACTACAGCCTAAAATGTTGAAAATGCTGAATATATTTGTTGAGTTGATTAACATATGAATAAATTAATTTTTGTCTTCTTGCTTCACCACAGTAGGCTTAGATTAAGTATAAGGCATTTGATTACATTGAGGATTCTAACGTGCATATTTGGGAAATATGGATGGTGGCATAATCTCTTTCACTTCTGATTATTTGCTTTCTCCTCCACTTTCTTTGTCCTGCTTATTATGTAATTCATAGTTAAAATCATTCTTTCTATAGGAAGCTTGTCTGAACTTCTCTATCTCACATATGCTTTCAAAGTACCCTAAGGGCCTCATATTGCACTCTCTTGGATTGTCTATATTTTGGGTTGTATTCTCCCAGTAGAGAGTGAGCTCTATGAAGATAATGACAGTGTTATCTTGGTCACTGAATTTTGCCTAATGTTTAGTTTGGTACCTGGATGTACTGTAAGAGCCATTAATAAGTGGTTTTGAATTAATGAGCAATACATCCAGTACAAAAACTGAAATGTGTTTGAGAGACTGGAAGCACAGAAGTCTATTGAAATATATTCAAGCTACAGTTAAATTACACTGAATTTATGTTGCTTATACAACTCTCCAAATTACTAGGGAGTAAAATTAGTAAATGAGTCAGGGACATTTTCATTAAGTTAATGCCTGCTGGGTCACAAAGACTTAACTATGTATTTAGGGAAAACTTCGGAGCTCCACTTTAAATCCCCTGGCAGTTACCAGTGCAAGAATGTATTCAAGTCTGTCTTTTTGATAGTTTATCATAAGTAGATCATGGAACATCAACTTGGATGATCTCAGGAGTAGCCTGACATGGAATATGATTAACATTGCCCACTGAATTGTGAGACATTTAAAACTTTGAGGAGGTACACCCAGGGAACACAGAATGTAAGATAAATGTTGAAAGTTATGATTTCTTTGTTTGTCTAAGCTATTATTACGTCTCCCTTGTATTGGTATAATAACCTCATAATTGGCCTTGTTACTTACCAGTTAGTTCCTCCCCACCATAGTCAATTCTCCTCATAGAAGCCAGAACAATATCTTAATAATAAAAACTAGATTATATCTTAATTGGAAATTCCTGTGCCTAACCTTTGCAATTAAGATGCAAACTTCTTACCATTGCCCCTGAGACTTCAAATTATTTGGCCCTTCCCTAAACCTTCAACCTTCATTTGTTTCTCCTCTCATTAGTTTCAGCCTCAGTAGCCTGCTCTCTATCCTTTGGATGCATCAAGCTCCATTACGCCTTGAGTCTTTGCAGTTACTCTGTTATCTACCTGAAATGCTTCTCTCCAGATTTTCAAGGGATGGTTTTTCTTATCATTCAGATCTCAGAGAGGATGTCATTGATTTCCTTTTGTAAAGGAGTTCCTCACTCTTCTAAGCCTTCTCTGTCTCATTTACTTAATTTATTTTACACACGCACTGTAGAATGGAGCTTTATAAAAAACAAAATCTTATTTTTCTTTTTTAACTTCTTATTGTTTATAGTTACGTGCTCAATAAATAATTGTTGGATACAAGATACCTAAATGAATCTATGAGGCAGTGTCAGGCATTTTTTTTTTTTTTTTTTTTTTTTGAGACGGAGTCTCGCTCTGTCGCCCAGGCTGGAGTGCAGTGGCGCGATCTCCGCTCACTGCAAGCTCCGCCTCCCGGGTTCAATCAATTCTCCTGCCTCAGCCTCCCGAGTAGCTGGGACTACAGGCATCTGCCACCACGCCTGGCTAATTTTTCTGGATTTTTAGTAGAGACGGGGTTTTACCCTGTTAGCCAGGATGGTCTCGATCTCCTGACCTCGTGATCCACCCGCCTCGGCCTCCCAAAGTGCTGGGATTACAGGCGTGAGCCACCGCGCCTGGCCAGTGTCAGACATTTTTGCAAAAATTTTGATTTAATTGAGAACAGTGATATCCTCAAGACATCTATTCATTTTAAAGCCAAGAAAAGTACTATACAGGAGGTGGATGACTTTCTCCAAATAGCAGAGAAGAGTAAGAATTTGAACCCATATCTTTCAGATTTGAACGTGCATGCTATTTTCACTCCATCATGCTGCCTCCCAGCCATCTATTTCAATAAGAGTCACCTTGCATTGTAACATGGGAAATGAATCATATGCATAGATATACCAGACACACTCTAGATGAAATTCGTAAAAGAATTCCTTATTGTGCTACTGAAGTTATTGCCTTCTAGCTTGATAATTCTTGAGATATTAGAGACCTATTTGAAGTAATAAGTTGCCTTAAAGCATTACTCCTCAAAGTTAGTGTGCACACAAACCACTCAAATAGCTTGTTAAAAATGCAGTTTCTTCCAGATGATGCAGAAGGTATGGATCCATCCGCCTTTGCTTTTTCAGAGGTAATGTCTAAGTGGTCATTCATTCACACGTGTAATTCACATATTCCATTCTGTATCATTAGAAAATGAATTTTAATGCAAGAAGGGGTTGTTACGATTTAGAGCACTGGCTCTCAAACTTTGCTACGTGTTAGAATCACCAAGGGAACTTTAACAATTTCAATAACCAGGTAGCATCCAGACAAATTAAAACAATCTCCAAACATGCCCAGGGTTAGCTATTTTTAAAACTCCCTTTTTATTCCATTGTGATTGAGAGGGTCGTTACTCTAAGTGTGGTCCACAGACCAGCAGCATTGGTGCCCATGAGAGGTTTTTAGAAAAACAGAGTTTGACGCTCCCACTCAGACCTATGGAAGTAGTGGCTGTATTTCCACAAAATCCCTAGGTGACTTGTACGCACTCCGCAATTCGAAATTTAGAGCAAGAAGTTTTGTGTGTGTTTGCTGTGTTTTGTTTTACTAAGCTCTATTCTCAATCACAAGTAGGAATGCAGGAGTCCAGTGAAGCTTCTCAGTATGAAGAAAGAGTTTTAGGAACTAACACAAGAACAGTGAATATAAATGCTTACTGCATCTGCCAAAGGCAATTTTTTGCAAAACAGTTTTAGTGTTGGAATGGAGATGGAAGTGAAATTATAGTCAGAAAAAAATTAAATACAACACAAATAAAGTACAGATAGTATAATCTGAATTTTCATGAGGCTGGTTGGTGGTACAGAGCAGGTATTGGATGATGTTTTTTGTTTGTTTTGCTTTGTATGTTTTTTAGATGTGAGAGACTCATGCATATTTACAAACTATGAAGGAGCCAAAAGAAAACAGTTAAAATAGAAATGGGTGCTGGGCATGGTGGCTCATGCCTGTAATCCCAGCACTTTGGGAGTCCGAGACGAGAGGATCCATGAGGTCAGGAGTTTGAGACCAGCCTGACCAACATGGTGAAACCCCGTCTCTATTAAAAATACAAAAATTAGCCAGGCATGGTAGTGCACACCTGTAATCCCAGCTACTCAGAAGGCTGAGGCAGGGGAATTGCTTGAACCCGGGAGGCGGAGGTTGCAGTGAGACCAGATCGCACCATTGCAATCCAGCCTGGGCGAGAGAGTGAACTTTGTCAAAAAAAAAAAAAAAAAAAGATGGGGGGATTGTATGATGGTGATGATAGTGAGTCTTATCATAAGGTAATAAGCCAGACCGGTGTTATGTAAGGGGGGAAAAATATCTAAGAATTTGGCATATGTGAGAACATCATAGCCATGTATTCTACTTTCAAAAAAGTATACAATAGTGGGAAATACAGGAAGATAAGAGACAACCCAAAGCAGTGTGATAAATAATGATAGAGTAAGTACAGAGAATATGATAGTACAGCAAAAACACTCCTATACCATGATTGTGATTAGCCAAGGAGAATGTTTGGAAAAACTGACATCCAGACCTACACCTGAAGTGAAGAGGATGGTGGGAGCCAGAGGAATAAGAAAGGAAATAGTCTGGAGGTGAGAAAGACTAAGGTCCACTTAAAGATTTAAATCCAATTCAGCCCATCTTTAGCACTGATGGCTTACATGGGTGAGTGGGGTCTGGGAGGGGTAAAAAGGAGAGATAAGTATAGTGAAAGATTAGACTGAGAAGAGGTGAGTTTGTGGAGCTTTCTTCCAGGTTACTCAGTATTTGAATTTTTCTCACAAGGGAAAAAATGTTGTCATCCTATATCCTAACAACAATATCTAATTTTGTCATCCTACAACAATATCTCACTAACAATGGAAATAAGATTATATTTGCATATGAGAAAGTTTTTCTAACTGTACGGTTAATGGGAAATATAGAAGATAAGAAGATAATTTGGCACTTGTTATCTGTGCAGAGGTAAAGGGAGTCCAATCTAGATGAAAAAATGAGTGATGGTGAAATGGTTTCAAAGTTTTAGGAGGTAAAAAGTGTAGCCCTTGCGGATTTATCTATTGGAGATGGAAAAGACTTGAGAATGACACTCGGGTATCTGAAGCAAGTAATTTGATGGAAGATTCAATTCATAGAATAGGAAATCTTTAGTTAGTTATTTTGGGGACTGCTATGGCGGTATAGATGATAATTTGGGTTTCGGAAATAATGTTGTTTAATGGATAGTTACAGGTCTAAAACTCATGATTGAGATATGGAAAAGAGAAAGGGATTGGGAGTCTTCAGCATACATATTGCACTTTAAAACATGAAAATGTAAGCTAATCAAGGAGGATCACTTAAACTAAAATAAAGTATAAAAACGCCCAGGATAAGGTCATTAGGAACATCGTGTTGTAAGTGATGATTGGCATCTGAAAGTAGAAAAAAGCAAGAGGAAAACATAGTGTCAAGAAAGTCAAAGAAAAAGAGTTTGTCAACTGTTTCTTAAAACTGAAATAAGACAGGGTGCCAAAAGTGCCCAGTGAATTTTGAGTAAAGGAAGTTTTTTCTCATAGTTGGAGATTTTCATAGAGCGGCAAGGGAGCACAGAAAATGGAAATGGACTCAAATTTCAGACTCATAAACCATAGACTAGAACTTTTTTTAAACACTTTTGGCTGAGAATGGGAACAGACAGCAAGATTTGGTATATATAGTCATGGAAGAAATTTTATTCAAAATCTTTTCCTGTTTGATGTGGCTGACTGAGGAACAGCTATTCTATTTCCTTATCATAAAATAACAACTTAAGAAAATAATTTTAAATAAAGTATATTAATATCTTTTTTAAATGTGTAAATTTTATATGTGATATATATGATGTCTATATTGTAATGACTGATCTAGTCTCAAATTTTAAATATTGTCATGCGTAACGATATTTGCATCAACACTTGACTTCATATACGATAGTAGCCCCATAAGATTATAATACTATATTTTTACTGTATATTTTTATGTTTAGGTATGTTTACATACACAAATATTTATTAATGCATTATAATTATTTATAATATTTAATATAGTAACATACTGGATGGGTTTGTATACACAAACCTAGAGGGTGTAGACTAATACATACCTCATCTATATGGTATATAGACCACACTCTAGGTTTGCGGAAATTCATGCAATGTTGTTCACATAACTAAGAAATCACATAATAACTCAATTCTCAGAAAGAATCCCCACGATCAAGTGAGGCATGATGACATTTGTTTCAGTTTCTGTTCTCCCCCACCTCCTAGAAATTTCCTATGATAAAAAAACTTATTTCACGTACAAACTTACTTTCCAAACAGCTGAACAGGTATGATTTGTATATTCTCAAGTTGAATTTTATTACAAAACACATTTTGAAAATCGTTTAGGCAGAGGTTATAATTCCTATAACATTTGGGTATGCTAGGGGCTTCATCTGTATTATATTCTCATGTCATAGTTTAGAATATTTGCATACCATCAATCTATCCTGAAGTATAGGGCTGGCTAATATTTGTGCCTACTCAATATGTAATGCTTTTTACTGTTTTTTGTTTTGTTTTTTGAATATGGCAGGAATTACAGACTCCTTACAGCATCTAGGATGTTTTGGGATAGACAGCATTGGGTAATTTTATTGCTTCATCTCTGCCTTACTTTAATCCAGTGTCTCCTAACCAGGGATCAGCACCAAATCACCTAGTTAGGCTTTTTAAAATTTAAATACCCAGGCCCCATCCAAGCCTTGGAGAATTTGAGTCCATACATAGATCCAAGGAGCTCAGGGACATACTTTACATGCTTTACAGATGATTCTGATGCAGACCTTTTGTTGCAAAACAGGGACATCCCATTAAAATACCATACAATTAATTTTCTTGTGTCTTTCTAAGCATCTCATTTAGAAAAAATCATAGGCACTCATTCTGCCTTCACACACACACTTTTTAAAAATATTACTTTCTTTCATTAATAACTGATGTCACAATTTCATTCCACAAGAGACAGAGATATATTAAAGTGGGGCAATTATATGAAAAGGACTATCACCGTTATTTTAAAATCACCCTTCTAGCAACTTTGCTGACTAAAATGTAGAAAAGGAAATGGCTCAACTTTGAAATATAGGAAACACGGATCACGAGGTCAGGAGATCGAGACCATCCTGGCTAACACAGTGAAACCCCATCTCTACTAAAAATACAAAAAATTAGCCGGGCGTGGTGGCGGGCACCTGTAGTCCCAGCTACTCGGGAGGCTGAGGCAGGAGAATGGCGTGAACCCGGGAGGCGGAGCTTGCAGTGAGCCAAGACTGCGCTACTGCACTCCAGCCTGGGCGACAGAGCAAGACTCCATCTCAAAAAAAAAAAAAAAAAAAAAAGAAGGAAATACAGGAAACAGACATTTTCACAGGGATTACAAATTACTGTTTCAACAGCCATTCCTTCAAAGAACAGAACTTTTGGTACATGTTTCTGCCAGATGTTAGAGATCTGATGTTTTTATATTCACTCTAATGAAATGAAATGAAAAGAAAGCATTCTCAAATGAAATATACTTACCTATTAGCTGTTGGTACACCAATCCATTCATTTTGGGTTAAATTTTTTTATTGGCCCCCAAGTGGAGAGGGGGTGAAACTTGCTTTGTAGATATTACAAAATGAATGAAATGAATACCAAATTAAAATATGTGTTTATGAGTAAACATTAATTTTGATCATATATATCACTTTTGTTGCATTAGAATGAATATTCAGTGAGTGACTATATAATTACATAGGAATCAGATGTATGCGATTTTGGCCAAATAGAGTGTCCTCAATATTTGATTCTTAATTATCACTCTTAATATTTAAAAAGCAAACATAACTAGGAAATCATATCTCCCCTGCCTTCATTTAGGGACTATGATTGTGAGAAAACACCTGTGTTTGTACATATCCTAGAGGAAAAAGTATAGCATTTCCTGGGTTACAGTGTATAGGACAATGTAGCGAAGATTTCTCTAAACCATGATTGTTAGGGAAAGATCCTTAGCACCTAGTAGATGAAGAAACAAAATGTTAACTTTGCATCAAATGGAGAATCATCAATGTGGGTAATACACAGGTGAATGCTTGTTAATTTGCAATATAATTATCTCTCTAATGAATTTAGCAAAGTAAAACATTATGTAAAGGGCAATGGTTGGCAAGATCTTTCACAGAGAAATCATGGGCCATAAAATATGTTTCTGGGAGGTACTGCCACTTTATTAATTTCAATCACTCTATAATTAAATCTACATATGCAGCAGTAAAATCTACCAAATCATCAACTGATACGTATTTAGCCTCTGGACTCAGTGACATTTAATTAGTTAGCAGACAGCCAAATGCCAGCCTTTCTTTTCTAGTGGCAAACAGTTAGTGTGTATAGTTTCTTTCCAATCTCCTTCCCTCATATAATAAAACTTGACATAGTTTCAACAATGATGCAAAGCAAAATGAAGAACAAATTATGTGTATAAGCTTTAGGCAGTCAGAAATGAGAAAAATACAGCAATTGGATGGATATAAACACAAAATACCCTCTTAAATTTGCTCTAATTTTACTGAAATATTGCTTTTCCAAGGATTGGAAACAGTCAATATTAAACAAACACAGCACTTTTTTTTCTAAGTGAGATTGTTTTTAAATAGATATGTACTAACTAGTCTTAATTATAATTCAGTTTTCCTTTTACTTCATATGGGAATTTTAATTAGCTTTATATGAATTTCTGTGCATGTCAGAGTGTGGGCTTTGAAGTAAGCCTTTTAGTCATAACCTCTAACTTTCCCTCAGCCAGAGGCCGACTTCATTCCCTGGAGCTAGGCCACGTCGTGCTGTGAGAATTACACAGTGGATCTAGCCAGCAATCTGACCCTCTGTTCAAAGTTAGTTGTAAAGAAAAAGCAAAAGGCTAAAATTTCCTAAAGAATTGGGAAAAAAGAACCTTACATTGAAAATGAAATGAACATAATACAAATATTCAAACCAAGGAACATTACGTGGCTATTCATTAAGAATTAAATTTCAACAATTCTCAAATAAAATGTGCTATGGAAACAATGTAATAAAAATTGAAAATATATCTAATATGTAAAACATTTCCATATGGTCAACATTTGATTATATATTTCTTATGTACTTTAGAATTTTACCCAATTTAAAAAAATTTCCTAAAATAGCTAGCACTTTATTTCATGTTATTCTTTATATAGTCTATGAAGAGTTTCAATCATTAAAAAAGGTAATCATGCCAAATTATAGTGCTTTATTGGAAGAGAACTTGCTATATGAAGGTTTTCATTAAATGACTTAATATAGAAATTTAAAAAAATGAGTAAAATCATGATTTTTAACTGGAAACAATTTGAGGTGACTGAAATTAAGTCTTTTTCTGGCTTATGCTATTGAAAATTAACCAGAGAAATGATTACATCAAATACATGGAAATTTTGTGTACATAGTTTTTACACCAAAAAAATTCTAGTCATGTTTAAAAGGTACATATCTTTGATATGTGTAATTATAAATACTAGTATTAAAATGTGATTTATTTTTTAATTATAGTTTGTTGTAGTTGGTTTACAAATATTTCACCTTTTACACTTCTCCTTATTGTCAGTCAAGGTTAACATTGAAGGTCAGAAATGGTATAACAAAACAAAGAGTTATCGATGAAATATGAGAGGGGATGAAATTAATGTAGAACTTTTTAGACTGTGACATTGGACATACATGTTTTCTTTATCAAGTGACAACCCATTGGCATATTGTATTTGCTGCTGAAATTCTGAGGAAATCTGAGATTTTTTCAGCTCTCCATATCTACCAAAAGGTGAGATACCTTTCAAGATTAAAGGAATTTCTGCTTATTTATATCAACTTCATAGAGACTGGAGTACTAGGAACAGCAAATAAAAAAAGTACAGTCTTTAGTCATGAGTTAACTAAAAAAAATTTCCTGTGGGGTGGAAAATATATCTAAATATACAAATAAATACATATATTTACACACACAAATACACACACGCAGTCGTGTGCCTTCTGACATAACAAGATAAGCACTTGGGGCGTGATTATTTTTTCTAATTTTGAAGCCACTGAAAAGTCTTAAAGAACATTAATCTAGAAATGACCCTGAATTTTAAAAATATGTTTAAAATAAAAAGCAGGTTGCTATACATGGGACCTTTGGTTTACATAAAAACATACAATGCTACTAAATTGCATAGGTGCTATGTGTTGTCTCTAAAATGTGTTTTGAAAAATGTTTGTCCTCTTTGTAAGAGGGACTGTGTATTGCATTTGAGTCATGTTCATAGGTAGAATCATGGTCAATATTTTATAACTGCACTGAGATTTTAAAAGGGTGCAGACAGGATATGAAGAATTAAAATACATGATTTTTTTAAATGAAGAATGTTTCCATAGATTGCTACTATGGCAGGTTGCAGAAAATCTTTTTACCTGTTTTTGTAGTTAATAGATATTTCTTTAAAATAGCAGGGATGCCAAAATCCAACACAGACATAGAAACACTCATGGTTTCAATTCACAAAGTGGGTATTTAATAAACATGTGGTCTTTATGAAAAATATTTATATCTCCCTTGAATTTAAATTTTATTCATTTAAATGATTCCAGACTAAATTTGGCCAAAACATTATTTTAAAAGTTTATTTTTAAATTAAAACCTTGTTTATGAATTGCAGTGTCAATATTATCACCTTTATTGTCACCTTTTTTGAAAATTCTACAAAATTAATCATATTAGCTACATTAATGTAACTTAAGATTTCAAAATACTTCACATATTTTTAAAGTAAAAATATGTCTGACTCTAGTTGGGAATTAATGTAGCAGCAATCCCTAGCTTTTTCACCTGGTTTGTTTATTGACTTCAATTAATGTTTGCCAGCAAGTAAATTAACATAGCACCTGAGGCATAATTCTCTAGTGGGTCTTGGACAATGAGTTCTTCCCATCCTTGCTGGTTTAGCTCCTCCTGAGCATATTGCTAGTAGGTACATTTTAATTCAGTCTAGACACGGATGTTACCCATGACATTAATGACAGGTCATTTACAGCAAACTCATGTTTCACTGCGGAGATGTCTCTTTAAGTGACATCTTATCAATAGCAATTCAATTAGTCAAACCTAAGACTATGAGATGGTGCTTACACTGTGTCGCAAAGTGCTCTTTGAATTTGCATTTGAAATGCCCCTAATAGTCCCCCATTCCCCTCACATATAAACAGGAGTACTGAAGTTTTAATTTCAGACATCGTCTGTTTGGATTTTACTCTCTTTATATACCCTATTTTCAAAGGACTAGATGTCGATTGAAAAATGTATTTTTTCGCCTCATGAGAAATATAGGTACAAATGTATTTGGCTTAACTAAAAGCACCAGCAAAGCCTTGCTGTTGGCGAAACGAATGGAATATTGTAAAAGGTAATTTTTTTCAGAGATAATGCCAATTATCTCAAAACTAAAACACATGAGAACAAGAAAATATGGAATAAGTATACAATAAAATCAATTTTAATATTTCCTATTTATCAGAAGTATGGACTTGATTATGGCATAATCATAATGATCATACAAGCTGCCCCACGATTATTTTTCAACATCAAGCATTTATTTAAATATATGTCAGACATTATAATATAGATTTGAATCTCTATATGATGTCGTTACAAAAACAATTCCAAAAGTATTGTATATAAAGTGTAATCTGGAGATCCAAGGGTTCAGGAAGGTTCCGCTGTTACAGGTTTTGTTGGTGTTAGATAGATGGGGTTGGAGGAGGGCTTGAGGGACTGTAGATGAACCAGGGGATTAACAGCCAGAACATCCTTTCACAACTGGTGTCCTGGGAGAGGATTATGTCCCAATGCCCTAAGGCATTCTCTGTCTATAGTGAATTAACTTCTTTCCTATGCAACTAGAATGACAACAGTGCAATAGTTATGGATCATCCTTGACAGAGGTAAGAAAATCGTCATTCACATTACATTTTGTGTCCTTAAATTCTGACGAGGAACCCAGCTGAGAATGGCTGCCAGACTCTTGTTTGAATTTAGTCTTCCTCCATGATTTGACTTCTTGAGATTCTCTTAAAGTTCCAGAGCTACAACTTAGGGTTAAGATCAAACAAGTGCCAGATATATTTTATTTTTTAAGAAAAGTTTTTTTTAAGTGTCTGTATGTAAGCTTTATTATATTTAATGACTAACATGGCAAAAGAGACTCTTAACCTGTCCTGGTATAGGAACAGAAGCACTGCATATATTCTGTATCAGTTAAAAGTCATACATTTTAGCAAGCTTATCAGTAAAGATGCTTTTAGCTGCAGATTACAGAAGACATATAAAATTTGCTTCACTGTGAGACATGTATTCTACCACATAAAAGAAGAAACTGGAGAAGAGGTGATTTGGGGGTGATTAATTTAGGGGCATTATAACATTACAGGATTGGTATTGCATTCATCTTTCTCTGCCACTCTTAAAATGAAAATCATTGTCTTCGTTGCATGTTGGCTGCATCTCCTGCAGATATAAGTAAGAAGAGAGATGTTTCTCATAAGGCATCTTTTACATAGCATTGGGAAACCAGAATATAAGCCCTCCAGTAGTAGACTGGCATCCAGGTATCATTGGCAAAGTCTGGGCCAAACACCAATGCCTTATCACTGGCAAGGAAAAACAGTCAACAATGAGTGTTTTAGCCTAAGAATGATACAAACCCAAGGTACTGGAAAGAGAATCATCTTTCTATAGCTTACAAGGTAGTAATAACTAAAGCAGAATTGGAGTCTAGGATATCAAAGAAGAAGGGTAAGGAAGGACACTGACAGGGTTCCATCACTTCAGTGCAGGACTGTAGGAATACTCCATATTTTTCAAAAGTAGCAGAAATTGATCAAGTAAATACAGTCTAAAAAGTGTATTATGTATTGATAGGTAACAAATTACCCCAAAACTTTGTGGCTTAAAACACATTGATTTATCTCACACTTTCTGTGAGTCAGGAATTCAGGCATGGATTTGCTGGGACACTGTTTCTTGTTCACTCACAGGGCTGCAATCAAGGTCGTATCTAAAGCCTCAACTTTTAAGCTAACTCACATAGTTTTTGGCAAGTATATTAGACTGAGGGACTCAGTTTCTTGCCAGCTGTTGGCCAGAGGTGGCACTAAGTTCCTTGCCTTGTTGTCCTCTCTAGCATAGCATCTCATCACATGTAAAAGCTAAGAAGATAATAAAGGGAGTCTGTTAACAAGACATAAGTCTCCATGTTTTGTAACCTCGGCATGGACAGGCCATCCCCTTCAACGTTGCCGTATTCTGTTGATTAGAAGCAAGTTACTCAAGAAGAGAGAAGTATGCAAGGCTGGGAACACAAGGGGGCAACGAATATCAGTGGTATTGAGAAACATAATAGCTTAGAAACACAAAGACCTAATCAATATGCTTAAAGTGAGTTTCGAGTTTCTTAATTGACTATGTTTTAGCCCATTAACCATCTTAAAATAAAAAATGTAAAGGAATTGAAAATAATTCCAATGTTGTTCTTTACCCTAAATGGGAATCAAGGAGGTGAAATAAAAGAGCAAACAAAACACTACTATAACAGGCATAGGAGTCTAGAATTAAGCCTTAGACACAGCGTCAAATGTTAGTGACATGCTAAACAAAACAAGTGAACCACGAAGACTGTAAAAGATGAACACAGATTTAAGACAGTTATAGTTTAAACCAAGATCCTTTATTAGTACAATTAACTAGAATAATACAGATATCACCAAAGTGGTCTTATAAAAACACTTATTTATTTCTAATCTATGAAAGGCAGTCAACTGCTTTATTTCTGTACTTCTGTCAGTGTTGGAGTAACTCAAGTCATATTTCTCATATAATAATTTAATCCTTAACTCAACATGGCTTATAGTATTAAAGATAATATTTGTTACTGAAAATAAACCTTATAGAAACAAATCTTAAAATTACTTTTTAAGTTTAATTAAGTTTCATATTACTGAGAACTATTCTACTTCTTACTGTGTGATTAAATTGAAATAATTTTTACTCATATGACTCTTAATATTACTTTGACCATAGATATCAAAGCATTAAAATATCTAAAACAATGAATTCCAATTTGACTAGTGTATTATCTTAGTGTGAAATCCATAAAGAGTTAAATCATATCAAGCACAATATGTCCAATCTTCTTAAGTTGGGAAAACATGATTTTAGGGAGTAGGGGCTAATTGTATTCACCTATACATTTATCTTGAGGATTTTGGGAGTATTATGAAGTGCATCTAATCATCTTCAAATTGCCTATAAAATATTGTCATTTTGTTAATTCAAGGTTCTTTTTATTATTAAAACGAATCTGATTAAAATATAGTCTGGAGGGAACATCAACTCACATTTCAAAACCATCATATATTTCAGCAGAAATGTCAGAGAGTTGATAGACTCTGCCTCAGGACAAAGAGTTAGCATGGAAAATAAGATCACCTTTGATCCCAAGGGAAAGAAGGATGCCTTCAGGTCATAAGTAAGGGCATTCCCATAACACGTTCCATCTGTTCAATCCTTGTACTATCCAACATTGTCACGGGAATGGTGGCAGGGAGGAGTGCAATTCGTATTGGTGTAGACTGTGCTTTCTTATAGACAGAAAAATTTACAATACTAATTATATTTAACCAAAAATAGCCATGGTTCATGGTTAAAATTATTTAAACATTATCTATTTAGCATATTGGTCAACAAATCACTATCTTTTTCAATATATTAACTGTATGTCAAATGCAATACTGTTGAGCAGTACCTGTGAGGATTATACATAAAGTCACTGGTACCTATTCTCCAGACTGGGCATATGTGACCTCTCTGCCTGGCATCCATGGTGATCTGGATCTTGGAATGTGCTGCCTATTATTACACATATATAGATGCTGTTTTTTCCAGCTACTGCAGTAACTAGTATATATAAGCCATCAAAACACTTCTGTGACAATGACAGTGGAGATACAAATTTTAAATAAGTGGAAAGAATAGGAGGCTGCACATATTTAATAAGAGAAACAAAACCAACTGCTGATTAAGTGACTTCAATTTGAATTTGTTATCAGCGCTTCTGAAAGTTATAAATTATCTTTGACTGAGTGAAGACGGCTTCCCTGTGCAACAGGAGCTTTTTATGAAGAGGGAGATAATTAACTGGAATGACCAGCTACTCGGGGTTAACAAAATGCTAGATAAAAGCAACAGTTGGCAATGGAACTGTGAGGTCTTCATGAATGGCTGTGGACCTCAAGAGGAAATCACTATCAAAATGTATTTAGTAAACTCTTTTTGGGTACAAGGCATCATTGCTTTTAGCTCTATATTGTGTCAAGTGAAAATGGAACACAGTAAAATGATAGCTGGAAATTAGAGAGGACATAGTGAATTGAATAACTTAATTGCAAGCTTAGATTTCTAAAGATGTATGAGAGGTCAATTGATAGTTCAGTTTTCCCGTACATACTTGAGCTACCAGTACATACCATTAGATGTATCATATCTTTGATTTTAACTTTTAACATTTTAAATTAGTTTTCCAAAGTAAAATATTATTTAGTTTCCTTAAAATACTTAGTAATATTACTTTTAAAGTCTGTTTCCTGTAGTACCTTTTCCCAATGAAAAACAATAAAAACATCTTCCTGACTTGCCCAGTGATGTCACCTGATCTTGAAAAATAATGTTTTGCAAATATTATTAGTTTCTAAATGTTTTAATTAAGAAGCTACAGAAAGAGCATTAGAATCATTCTCGTTAACTGGCACAGTCTGTTTTCAATGTGATCTTAAACTAGTTTAACCTTGATAAACTTTTTTGGACAATGGGGGGCTTTACTTTTATATTTTTAAACAATGGGAATTCAATGAAAGTTCTACACTTCACACTTTGGATATATATGGAAAATATTAATGATTCATCATGTTAGTCTTCCTCAGGACTCTGATCTAGTCTTCAAATCTTTAGCATTGTGTTCTAACTCGACACCACTAATTAGGGTCAACAGTAATGGTGAACCCTGCTTCTCATCCTGCATTTCACTATTGTAGGGGGAGAAAAGTTCAACATGTCAGGGATAGTGATGATGACACTATCATTTGATATTTTCAAAGGTCTGTTTTAGTAAAATTTGAAAGTGGGCCTAGAAAATTAAGCATAGACATATGCTAACCATACAGATTTTTGTTACTAAGTTTGGTGACAATAATGTGTCAGTCCAGAAAGTTTGACAGTTTCCTCCTATTTGTAAAACCAATATTTGAATCACTGACTTGATTAAAGATTCATGAGTTTTATAAGGACTCATCGTAAGAGACTGTTTTAATACTTTTTTAATTTCTTTATGATATAAACAATAGTCTCATAGTTTTCATCAAAGTTTATATCAAATGTCCTACTGTAATTGTTTCCCTATTTAAAAAGAAATGTTTATGCAATAGAGGAGAGTAATTCTCTCCATAATTATCACATGGCACAGCAATGATTTGGCACAGGGGTTCTTCACTTGGCATCCACAATCACTGTTTAGAATTCAGGAGAATGCATGAATTTGGATAAGAGGGAACAGAAGGTGCACTTTATTTTCACAAGTTCTCATTAAATTTAGCAACTCCTTGGCCGGGTGTGGTGGCTCACGCCTGTAATCCCAGCACTTTGGGAGGCCGAGGCGGGCGGATCACGAGGTCAGGAGATCGAGACCATCCTGGCTAACACGATGAAAACCTGTCTTTACTAAAAATACAAAAAATTACCCGGCCACGGTGGCAGGCGCCTGTAGTCCCAGCTACTCGGGAGGCTGAGGCAGGAGAATGGCGTGAACCCGGGAGGCGGAGCTTGCAGTGAGCCGAGATCGCACCACTGCACTCCAGCCTGGGCGACAGCGCGAGACTCCGTCTTAAAAAAAAAAAAAAAAAAAAAAAAAATTAGCAACTCCTTAATTATGTATGTGACTAATAAACCACAGTATTGTATGGCAGGATCTGTGACTTTAGTAGAATCCGTAGAAATCTCACATATTTCCAAAGAACATTATGAATGTAACAGAAATCTTGAGCATACTTTATGCTCCTCACTAATTTAAAATCACTAGTTATTAGACTCTCTCTTATCTTGTTACTTAATGCAATAGTAGAGAAACACATTTTTTCCAGTAATTTTTGGCTAGGAAACCACACAAGAATTTAGTAGCTTAAAGCAATTTATAATTTCTTGTATTTCATTGGTTGGACTGGACTTAACTGAGTGGCCCTGAGGTCTCTCTCTCATGAGGTGCCACTCAGAATCAGCTGGAACTGTAGTATGTAAAGCTCAGCTGGACTGGGTGTTCAGAGTGGCTCACTAATTTGACTGGCAGTTGATGTTGGCAAAAGGCTACTAGTAGCTCAGTTTGTGCTGAAAACCAGAGCACCTACTCAGTACCTCTCTGTCCTATTGTGCCTGAGTTCCTATAAGGAATGTTCCAAGAGGTCCGTTGGTACATGAGGCCAAGGCAGAAGCTGCAAAACTTCTTATGACATAGCCTTATCATTTCCTCCAGCTAAAAATCAAGATGGGAGGAGTCTAATAAACGTCACGAATACTGGAAAGTCTGATTCATTGAGGGCCATCTTTAAAGATTAGCCACTTTCCTTAACACTTTTATTATCTTAATAGAATTTCAAAAACTATTTTTAAAACTTTATGATGATGTGATACAGTTTTCTTTGCAATGTTATATTTTTATAGTACACACTTGTAACCTTTATTCTGAGAAAAGTCTCTAGTCTTTACCCAACTACCAAAAGGATCTATGCTCTCCCTCAAATATGAACCTTGGTTAAACAGAAATATGATTTAATAGCACAATATTTATTTTTTCTGAGATAAATATTTGAAAAGCTCATACCAAATTCATTTCATTAATTTTTAATAAACAACAAAAGTATTTGTTTTATTAATATAAATTCATTGAGCACTTAATTTGTGTAAGACATTTAGAAAATGTTGATTATTATAATGCTGTTTTTTTCTTTATGAAGATCCACACTCTCTGCATGAGTTCATGTGCCTTTTGTAATATGATATGAAAGCGACATACCTCAAAATTACATAGTCTCTATATTCCTTTGGCTGCCAGGAAGGTCAGAACTATATGTTGTGGTTAATTGCAATGACCATCTTCCCACCAACATTGGATAATGCTTTTATTTTAGCATTATAAGAAGACGTTCTATTTACATGTTATGTAGAACTTTACTCCTTCACAAAAGTTTTCCTTCTGAAAGGCTGAATAAAAATGCCCTTTTGTCTTGATATATTATTGCATGGATAAATATCTCAGAATAATTATATACGGTTCAGAGAGATTTAATAATTTTAGTCTATTATATTGGTGGGACAAGATTTAATAAAAGTTTAATAAAATAATGGAAACTAGACAGTTCATTAAAATGTACCCAAATTAATGTTATTGAAAATAGTAGACTGCTTAGGCATAATTTTGCATGGATAGATGTTCTTGTTAGGAGGAATTAGAATTTTTCTACTTTTATTCTATCTTTTTTTTTCTTTGCCAACTAGTTCATTTTAGACTAGTTCCTTAGAACTGTACTTAAATTCTCAAAGAAGCCTATACATCACATCTTTTTGACTTTTCTTGCCAAAAACCATTCTGGATCTGCCATTGAGTATAAATAATGTCTTTATTTTTCACACACACTCAGCAAGACATTCTTATTTATGCTTGCTGCAGTGGCTATTAATATTCTTTCTCTACAGATACCTTCTGCTTAAGTATTTCTTTTAGTTCAACAAGTGACCAATACAAAACTAATGTATATCCAGGTTACAGAATCTTTTAGCTGAAATTAATTTTATAGAAATGTTTACAGTGGCTTGAAGTTTTAGCCATAAATATGTAATGTCATTAGTTTCCTCTCCAAAATTCAACATTATTATTTGTATAAGGGAAATGCCACATGTTCTTTTTATTGCTTAATAAGAGTATCTTTAAATTTTACTTCTAACCTTTTTTAACAAATAAGAAATACTCTATTTCCATGCCCATTTTCTATTTGTGGCTGCACATTATTTAATATCTTTAGCATGTTCAAATTATTTTATCTTTTATTCTTTAAACACAGTATGGAGGAGACAAATAATTACACTATGGTTTATCATTTTGGCCAACAGATGATTATAACACTATAATACATATCATAATTAATGAGAAAAATCAAAGAATGGAAACATCCCATTATTGCTTGTTAGGACATTCTTTCCCAAATATAGTTTATAGTTATTTATCCCCTGGCACAATTTAACAACCCCAAAGTCAAAGCTAAATGCAAAAAATGTCATAAAGCTAGATACATTTCAGGAGCGATATACAATGTTAGAAAATATTATTTCTCAATGCTTAAATTGTTTAATTTTTGATATAAATTTGGAACATATAGATACTTAACAGTAATTATATTATTGCCTTGAAATTTGTTCTGGTCATTATGATTTATAAACATTTACTACATTTAAGATAAAGACAGTTTTCTTAATATTTGAATTTATTTTCACACAATAAATTAGCACTAGTAATAAAATAATGTTATGAGCAGATATTTGTAAGCAGCTCAAGTTTGTTGTTAATATCATCCATCTTCTTTTTGTCTAACTGCAATCCCCTGAAACTCCATTGACACTATCTCCACTTTCACTCCCTAATTTATTTTTTCCTTTGTTCCTTTGCCTCTTTCTGATGTTCCACTTTATCCTTCCAAGGATCATGCTCCTGTAAGAATTGGTGGGACTGTCCAAAAATCAAAAAGCATTGAAACATAGCTTCATTCTCCTTCCATGTCTTTCCCACTTAATCCACAGAAAAATACACACACAAAGATATACATGAAAACATCTGAATACATTCACACACAAACACATAATCTAGTGTAACTATTTGTGCTTGGTCTTTCTCTGAAGTTTTTCAGAATAGCACTGTAAGTTTTAAAAAATTGAAACACACACTTCTAATACATATGCATTTTATAACATGCACAAAATAGCAGTAGATAGTTCTGTAGTACAGATAATAACTTTGCAACTGATGTAACCATTGAATTAAGTACAAAAAGATGTGTGAAACATCTGGGGAAAATGATGTTTTCTCAAATTATTTTCTAATTAACTTTTTGAAGGTGTGCATTTTCATTTTAAACAACGAGAGCTCGAATTGGTCAAACACACCTGCCAATTAATGTTTATTTCATGCCATATATTTTTCCTGGCTCACCAAGATTGTTCAGGGTCTACAAACTTTTAAAGATAGCCAACCTAAAATGCAATTGTCTGGCATTTTATCATTCTAGCAGAAACAAAAGTGTATGTTCTCTCAGTGCCTTTTGGAAGATTCAGCTTACCAATTTAAGTAGATTCAGAGATGCTATCTATAAAACTGTATTCTCTTCAGAAAGAAAGAGTAAAACAGGTAAATTATTCTAACTATTCTGAGCTCTAAATTCAGAAAAAAAAGCTTTATTGGGAAGATTTCAAACAAAATAGTCACATTTAAAGTATAAATATACAAACTTACTAGAGAAAAGTAATTGGGAGAATTCTAACACTAATTTTTTAAGATAAGAGGAATCAAAATCCATAACTTGCTTTCTTTTCTGCTTTGTTATTAGTTGTCATTCTTTTCACAAATGATCTCTGCAAAATGGATTAATTAATTATAAGCAGAATACAGTTCAAAATTTTCATGATTAGGTATGTAGTTACTTCTTTGTTCAAAATTCTGAGTCGTATATTCCACTGGTAATATTTATATATTTTATTACAATTAAAGTGTTTGCCTTACACCTGATTTTTTCACCCTTATCAACAAAATGTCATCGAATCATTTTTAAAATTCATGTGACTTCAGACATCTCTTTAATAACCTAGTCAGTTTTAGTCCTTGTATTGGCATGCTGTGTTATTAAATTATTTGTGGTTTATCAATTTCACCTGCTGTCTTCCATTTCTTGTGCAGCTGGTATTACTGGCTGAGGACCAACATAGTTGGTATCAGGTCATCTGATACCATATTTGCTACGTCTTCACATTTTCCATTGACAGAATGATTATTTTTTTTCTAATTTTCTATGCCACAACTAAAATATATGCAACCTGCTCTCATTATGGCCCAGAACTTTGAAAAATTATCATAGTATTGTTTTGTTAAATAAATTAGTGAAAAATATATTTACTTAGTAAAAAATCACCATTAATAAAAATGAGAATATACAGGTACCTTACTGTACTAAAACCTAGTCTGAAAACTAATCTTTGGGATTTACAGAATGTACTGTTCATTATATCTATATCACATGCCCAAATTATTCCAGAATATGTACTATTTCATAATGCATCTATTATTTACACACTTACTTAAACTGTCTTGATACTGGGTATATATTCTGGGGCACCTCCCTTAAATTAATATGGTTAATATTCTTATTTCCTGTAATGTAATATAAAACAATAATACCATATTTATCTTAGCACTCATGACAAATCATATATAATAATAATCTAATCATGATTAAATTTCCAGATATTTGAAGTTTACCACTTAAAAAATTGATTGGTTTTATTACAGCTTTTCTACACCGTTCATAGAATGTTACCTCTATAACTTTTTATAAAGTGGAATTTGGCTAAAAACATCTTGAGCTTTTTGTTTATCTCCTTGGAAAAAATAATTTCATTCTATTTTACTCAAAAGGAAAAAGCAGAGTCACATTAAGATTCCTATACATATTTTAGAGTTATTTTCATTAGTGGGAATTGGGAATTTATACATCCAAATATACCTATATGTTAATGCCTATAGAAGACAAGTTAAATATATTTTGGTTCTTCTATTTAAATGTAATTCTGTCTGGACATTTGAAATGAATGTGGTTAAGAAATATTAAGATTGTGGCATATTTCTCAACGTATGATCATGGAAAAATAAAAGCCGAGCACAAATACACGGCACATAGCATAAATTATATAATTAAAATAAATTTCAACACTGCAAACAGACATACATTGGAGATGCTACAGACTTGGTTCCAAACCACCACAATAAAGTACATATCACAATAAAGTGAGTCACACGAATGTTTTAGTTTCCCAGCACATATAGAAGTTATGTTTACATAATACTGTACTACATTAAATGTGCAAGAGCATTATTTCTAAAAAAGTACATGTTAATTTAAAGTACTTTCTTGCTAAAAAATGCTGACCCTTCATTGTCTTGTGATTTTTGCTGGTAGAGTGTCTTGCCTCCATCTGGATGGTTGCTGATTGATCAGGGTGATGGTTGCCGAAGGTTGGGGTAACTGTGGCAATTTCTTAAAACAATGAGGTTTGCTGCATTGATTGGCTCTTCCTTTCACAAAAACATTTCTCTGCATCATGCAATGATGTTTGATAGAATTTTACACACAGTAGAATGCCTTTTAAAATTGAGTTCAATCCTCTCAAACCATGCCACAGCTTTATCAACTAAGTTCATGTAATATTTTAAATCCTTTGTTGTCATTTCAACAGTGTTTACAGCATCTTCACCAGGAGTACATTCCATCTCCAGAAACCATTGTCGTTGCTAATTCATAAAAAGCAATTTCTCATCTGCTAATATTGTATCATGAGATTGCAGTAATTCAACACATCTTTAGATTCCACTTTTTTTTAAATTTTATTATTATACTTTAAGTTTTAGGGTACACGTGCACAATGTGCAGGTTAGTTACATATGTATACATGTGCCATGTTGGTGTGCTGCACCCATTAACTCGTCATTTAGCATTAGGTATATCTCTTAATGCTATCCCTCCCCCCTCCCCCCACCCCACAACAGTCCCCGGAGTGTGTTGTTCCCCTTCCTGTGTCCTTGTGTTCCCATTGTTCAATTCCCACCTATGAGTGAGAACATGTGGTGTTTGATTTTTCATCCTTGCGATAGTTTGCTGAGAATGATGGTCTCCAGCTTCAGCCATGTCCCTACAAAGGACATGAACTCATCATTTTTTCTGGCTGCATAGTATTCCATGGTGTATATGTGCCACATTTTCTTAATCCAGTCTATCATTGTGGGACATTTGGGTTGGTTCCAAGTCTTTGCTATTGTGAATAGTGCCGCAATAAACATACATGTGCATGTGTCTTTATAGCAGCATGATTTATAATCCTTTGGGTATATACCCAGTAATGGGATGGCTGGTTCAAATGGTATTTCTAGTTCTAGATCCTTGAGGAATTGCCACACTGACTTGCACAATGTTCGGACTAGTTTACCGTCCCACCAACAGTGTGAAAGTGTTCCTATTTCTCCACATCCTCTCCAGCATCTGTTGTTTCCTGACTTTTTAATGATTCCCATTCTAACTGGTGTGAGATGGTATCTCATTGTGGTTTTGATTTGCATTTCTCTGATGGCCAGTGATGATGAATATTTTTTCATGTGTTTTTTGGCTGCATAAATGTCTTCTTTTGAGAAGTGTCTGTTCATATCCTTCTCCCACTTTTTGATGGAGTTGTTTGTTTTTTTCTTGTAAATTTGTTTGAGCTCATTGTAGATTCTGGATACTAGCCCTTTGTCAGATGAGTAGGTTGCAAAAAAGAGCCCGCATTGCCAAGTCAATCCTAAGCCAAAAGAACAAACTGGAGGCATCATGCTACCTGACTTCAAGCTATACTATAAGGCTACAGTAACCAAAACAGCATGGTACTGGTAACAAAACAGAGATATAGACCAATGGAACAGAACAGAGCCCTCAGAAATAATGCCGCATATCTACAACTATCTGATCTCTGACAAACCTGACAAAAACAAGCAATGGGGAAAGGATTCCCTATTTAATAAATGGTGCTGGGAAAACTGGCTAGCCATATGTAGAAAGCTGAAACTGGATCCCTTCCTTACACCTTATACAAAAATTAATTCAAGATGGATTAAAGACTTACATGTTAGACCTAAAACCATAAAAACCCTAGAAGAAAACCTAGTCAATGCCATTCAGGACATAGGCATGGGCAAGGACTTCATGTCTAAGACACCAAAAGCAATGGCAACAAAAGCCAAAATTGACAAATGGGATCTAATTAAACTAAAGAGCTTCTGCACAGCAATAGATTCCACTTCTAATTCTAGTTCTATTGTTATTTCTACTCCATCTGCAGTTACTGCCTCCAATGAAGGCTTAAACTCTTCTAAGTAACCCAGGAAGGTTAGAGTCAACTCCTTCCAAACCTTTGTTCATGTTTACCTTTTGACCTTCTCCCATGAATTAAAAATGTTCTCAATGGCATCCTAAATTGTGAATTTTTCCAGAAGATTTTCAATTTACCTTGCCCAGATCCATCAGAGGAACCACTATCTATGACTACCATAACCCTATGAAGTGTATCTCTCAAATAATAAGATTTGAAGGTCAAATTTGCTCCTTGATCCATGGCTGCAGAAAAAATGTGTTAGCAGACAGAAAACAACATTAATCTCCTTGTACATTTCCATTAAAACTCTTGGGTGACTAGGTTCATTGTAATGAGCAGTATTTTGAAAAGCATCTTTTCTTTCCAAGCAATAAGTCTCAACAGTGGTCTTAAAATACTCAAGTGGGGGGTGGGGGAGAGATAGCATTAGGAGAAATACCTAATGTAAATGACATGTCGATGGGTGCAGCACACCAACATGGCACATGTATACCTATGTAACAAACCTGCATGTTGTGCACATGTACCCTAGAACTGAAAGTATAATAAAAAAATATACTCAGTAAACCATGCTATAAATAGGTGTACTATCACCTAGGCTTTGTTTTTTCATTTATAGAGCTCAGGGGGAATAGATTTAGCATCATTCTTAAGGGCACTAGGATTTTTGGAATGGTAAGCATTGGCTTCATCTTAAATGCACTGGCTGCATTAGCCCCAGTCAGTCTGTCCTTCGAAGCTTTGAAGCCAGTTATTGACTCACCTTTTCTAGCTATGAAAGTCCTAGATGACATTTTTTTTCCAGTTGAAGGCTGTTAAGTCTACAGTGAAAATCTGTGGTTGAGTGTAGCACCTGCATCAGTGATCTTACCTATATCTTCTGGATAACTTCTGCAGCTTCTTCATTACATTAGCTGCTTCACCTTGCACTTTTATGTTATGGAGACAACTTTTCTTAAACCTTAGTAACCAACTTCTGCTAGCTTCCAATTCCTCTTCTATAGCTTTCTCCCCTCTCTCAGACTTCATAGAATTCGAGAGAGTTAGAGCCTTGCTCTAGATTAGGTTTTGGCTTAAGGGAATGTTGTGGCTTGTTTCATCTTCTATTCAAATCACTAATATTTTTTCCATATCGGCAATAAGGCTGTTTCACTTTCTTATCATCCCTATGTTCACTGGAGTAGTACTTACAATTTTCCTTAAGAATTTCTGTTTGTATTCACAAGTTGGATAACTTTTTGGCACAAGAGGCATAGCTTTCAGCCTATCTCAGCTTTTGATACGCCTTCCTAACCAAGCTTAATCATTTCTGGCTTTTTAATTAAAATGGGAGATATGCAACTCTTCCTTTCACTTAAACATTTTAGAGGTCTTTGTAGGGTTATTCGTTGTTCTGGTTTCAATATTGTTGTGTGTCAGGGAATAGGGAGGCCAGAAAGTAAGGAGAGAAACAGGGGAATGGCCAGTTGGGTACGTGGAGCAGTCAGAACACACACAACATTGATCAATTAAGCTTCCTGTCCTATACGGGCAAAGTTCATAGTGCTCCCCCCAACCCGCCCATCCCCTGCAAATTAGAATAGTAACGTCAAAGGTTACTGATCACAGATTACCATAACAGATATAATAATGAAAAGTTTTAAAATATTGCCAGAATTACCAAATGTGACAGACAGGAAGGGAACACATAATGTAAGAACAATGACATCCATAGACTTGCTCAACACGTGTTGCCACAAAACTTCAACTTGTAAAATGCAATATTTGTGAAGCACTATAAAGCAAATTTCAATACAGCAAGGCATGCCTGCGTGTGTGTGTGTGTGTGTATGTGTTTTAACAGTAACATTAGCAAGAGCGGTAGCATTCATAGAAGAAAGAAAGTCCACATTATCAGTATTGTTAATGTTTATCAATATATGATTAGATGTGAGAATTTTTAATTTTCCTTTTTCATGCTTTTCTATTTTAATTTTTTTCTAAACTATAATTACTGTTTGTCGTCAGAGTAAAAACAAAAACCAAAAAATTAAATGCAATTTAAATAATGATTTCTGAGCTATATTTATTCTTACATGTAATCCCTGTGTGTAATAATAATACTTTACTTAACATCTTCAGTGATTTTCTTATAACTTACTAAACTTTTTATATACATTAGTTCATGTGCTTTTACAACGTAACAAGTTGATGAACAGTATAGGTCAGTTATTATTCACTGTATTATGCACAAGGAAACTGAGCCACAGAGTTCAATGAGTTCTATAACAGAATTGTAAATGAATCCAGGACTACAGAGGTCAAACTAAGTGCAAGATCCACTATGCTTCTTCAGGACTCACAAGTAGATTCATATTCTTCACATTTTATCTAAAGTAAATAAAACAATCCTATGCGTTATGGTTTTTCAATTTTTCATAAGTAAATTATTATAGAAAAATATAGAAAGGTTATCAGTATTCATCCATTTATTCACTCATAAATTTAGTAGATCATATTTACAACTCATTACCAGGTGCTCTACTCAGGGATAATGATCCAAAGATCCTTTATACACTGGGCCTGGCTTCACCAACTTCAAAGTACCAGAAGAGCAAAATTCATTTTTTATAGAGATGATATTCAAACTAACTTTACAAGATTTACTCAAATAATTGTTGACAAGTAGGTTCCTTCACCTCTATACCAAATATCCACTGTCTGATATATGACTGAGAACACGCCAACCAAATTTTATGCTACTCTAATCTAGTTTTGGTTTCATTCTCTCTGAACACTCAACCATTGGATATGATGATTAGTGTTTTACACAAACACTATTACTGTAGTGTTATTTACATACTTACCAATTCCCTTGCACATTATTATGCTGTCTCAAACCTTCCTTCAGGGTCATAACCTTCATTTCAAACTGTACCTTTAAAAGTTCCTTTAGGCTATTTTTGGATGGGAAGTGATTGCACATTTTGTTTATCTGCATAAATCTTTATTTCACTTCATTTCTGAAAAATGATTTTGCTGCGAATATAGTTTGGTGACCTTGTTAGACTGTTTTCTGGCTTCCATTTTGGCTGCTGAGTAGTTTGCTAATATTCGTGTGTGACAGGTCCTTAATTTCTGGCTGCTTTAAGATTATGTGTGTAAATGTGTGTGTTGCAGTTTCACTACAAGATGTCCAGGTGTGGGTTTCTTTTTTTAATCATAACTAGAGAGATAGTGTACATGTAGCTTCATGTGTTTTACCAGTTTGGAAAAATACTAAGCCATTATGTCTTTGAGCTTCCTATTAGGTCTATGCTAGAATTTCTCAAGTTATCTTCCATATCTCTTTTCCTTTTTGTTAATATCTCTCGTCTCCCTTACTCTGTGTGCTGTCAATTATTTCTTCAGCTTCTATATTGGCTCATAAATTCTCATGTCAGCCCTGTCTTTCTTCATTCAGAGTGCTATAACAAATTTCATAGACTGGGTGGCTTATAAACAACAGAAATTTATTTCTCACAATTCCAGGGGCTAGGAAGTCCAAAGTCCATGCAGCAGCAGATGATTCTGTGCCTGGTGAGGGCAGACTTCCTGGTTTGGTATAAAAATGCATTCTTGCTGTATCCTCATATGGTGTAATAAACGGGCAAGGCAGCTAGCTCTCTGGGGCCTCTCTTATAAGGACAGTGAGACTATTTTAATGGTAATGGAAGTGATGATGTAACTACCACCAAAGGCTCCTAATAGCATCACGTTGGTGATTCGGTTTCAACATTTGAATTTGGGGCAGGTGGAGGGACACAAACATTGAGAGCATAACAAAAGCGTTTTCATGCAGAATGTAGTTATTGTGACATCCAGTATCTAGTGTCTAGTAAAAGTAGTTGTCTGACCCATTGATAGTTTATATCTCTTCAGATATGTATATTTATTATATTAATGTCATTGTTGATATCAGTACATATTGAAAACCTTTTTTTCTGAAACATTAATAATTGTCTAATATTTTTAAACCTTTTCCTCTCTCTCCATAATTTATTCTCTCCCATTTGTCTCTCACACCCATATGAAAATTCTTTGTGCACATAGTTGCTAAAATAATTATGTAGCTACAGATTCCTCTATTCTAAATTAAATGTTTTTGAAACATAATAATTACATATTAGACTAATCATATAAACTATTAAAAAAGATTTGACAAGTTTGTATATTTTTTAGCTATAATATAATAGGCTAGGTCATTCTGGAGAACAAATTAAGATCTTGGAAAAAGAAATGAGATTATGTAGGATACATATCGACAGGAGACAGTGGTTCTTAAATATCAGTCATGAATGTTTGTTTACACTGATCTTATTTTGTTTTGCTTAAGTTAAAATGTGTCTATTTTGTGGGTTATGTACTTCCTACTCTTTTACATTTAAAAGATTATTTTGTTTGTGTGTGCCTGTGTGTAATGAACATTTGATATATCTTGGTGTTCTCTCTTTCCCTTTTGGTAATTGAATTGATCTGGAAAATTTTTGACTCTGATAATCACTGGTATAAAGAAAAAAAATACAAAAAACCCCATGAGTTTAAATGCTTCTTCTCCTATTCATCATATTTGTTCTTTTTTGTCTTGTTTTTTGAGACAAGGACTCGCTCTGTTGCCCAGGCTGGAGTGCAGTGGCACGATCACAGCTCACTGCAGCCTCCATCTCCTGGGATCAAGAAATCCTTCCACCTCAGCCTCCTGAATAGTTAAGACTCCACATGCACAAAACACCATGGTTGGCTAATTCTTTTTAATATTTTGTAGACACAAAGTCTCACTCTGTTGACCAGGGTGGACTCAAACTCCTGGGCTTAAGCAAGTCTTTTACCTTTGCCTCCCGAAGTGCTGCAATTACAGTGTGAAGCTGTCATCCCCTGCCAGTTTTGTTTCTTGAACAAAGTACTTGTCCTTTCTTTTCTTCATGTAGAGGAGGCAAAATTTTACTGCTATTCTCTTAGGATTTTCAGCTGGGCTTGAAAACTAAATTGACATATAACAGATCAAAATGAGAAAAGCATACAAATTTATATAATTCGTGTTTTATGTGGCAGAGGCACCTTCATAAGAAAATAAAGATTCAAAGATGCAGTTGGTGTTGAAACATTTTATACTGAATTGGAAAATGAATACTATATTGTGAAAAGATAATTTAATTATATGGGGAAGCTAAAAGAAGAAAATAGTTATTTTCTCAGTCTGTAAAGAATCCTCTCCATCTCATCTTCCCAATCTTGATAAGAATGTTACTTTAATCCTTGTATAGGGAGGACAGCTTTCATGTGAACTTTCCTCTCCTGCTTTTAAGAAACAGAGTGAACCTCAGAGTGATGTACCTGCTGTTTATCAAGTGCCATTAATGCAAAATGGTCAATACGCCACAGCAGCATATTTTATGGTGGCGTTTTCTTAACTCTTTCATCAGTTTCTTAAAAGGAAAACAGAACACGACTCCTTGTATGAGAATCTAACATCAACAAAAAAAAGTCACTTAGTGATTGTTTGGAGCCAATATAAGTTATGTTATACTCTTCTTAGTTTTGAAATTTAAAGATTAGTTATTTATATTTTTTCCAAATAACTTTGGATTCTTTATGTAAATTACTAGTGTTTTGACTGGCTCAGTTAAATTTCAGCATTAAAAAATTCTTTTCGGCCAGGTGTGATATCCCACGCCTGTAATCCCAGCACTTTGGGAGGCCGAGGTGGGCAGATCACAAGATTAGGAGATCAAGACCATCCTGGCTAACACAGCGGAACCCCATCTCTACTAAAAATACAAAAAATTAGCCAGGCGTGGTGGCATGTGCCTGTAGTCCCAGCTACCCGGGAGGCTGAGGCAGGAGAATCACTTGAACCCAGGAGGTGGAGATTGAAGTGAGCCGAGATTGCACCACTGCACTCTAGCCTGGGCAACAGAGCAAGACTCTGTCTCAGAAACAAATTATTTTTAAAATATAAATATAATTTAAACGTGATATGTAGGGAATCAACAGAGAAAAAGCAATGAGAGCAAAAGCAGATTCTTTGAAAATATTAATAAAATTTATAAACTTATAGCCAGGCTACTAAGAAAAAAATGGGCACAGGTTAATAGTGTCATAAAGGAAAAAGGGGACATAACTCCAGGTCCTGTGGAGATTAAAAGGATAATAATGGGATACTATGAATAACTCTAGGCCCACGAATTTGATAACCCAGATGAGATGGACAGATTACTTGAAAGACACCATATGTCAGTACTCGCACAAGAAGAAAGAATCAGTCAGTATAGACCTATATCTATCAAAGAAATTAAAGCAATAATAAATAACTTTCTAAATCTGAAAGCACCATGCCTAGATGAATTACCTGGTGAGTTCCAGGCAAAGGAGGAAATTTCTCCCAGTTCTCTACAGTCTTTCTCAGAAGGGAGAAGAAGAGAAAATAATTTCTTAATTATTCTATAAGTCCAGTGTCACTCTATTATTAAAACCAAACATAGCACAAGAAAAAAAACCTACAAATAATTATTTCTTATTAATATCAATGTAAAAATCCTCACCAAAATATTAGCAAATTGAATTCAACAAGGTAGAAAAAGAAAAAGTGTTATACAACATGACTGTGTGACTATATTTTCATGCTGTTGATAAAGACATACCTGAGACTGGGCAATTTACAAAAGAAAGAGGTTTAATGGACTTACAGTTCCAAGTAGCTGGGGAGGCCTCACAATCATGGTGGAAGGCAAGGAGGAGCAAGTCATGTTTTACATGGATGGCAGCAGGCAAAAAGAGAGTTTGTGCAGGGAAACTACCCCCGCCCCCATAAAACCATCAGATCACATGAGACTTGTTACTATCATGAGAACAGCATGGAAAACACCTGCTGCCATGACTTAATTACCCCCTACCGGGTCCCTCCCACAACACAAGATCAAGATGAGATTTGGGTGTGGACACAGCCAAACCATATCTATTACAAAATAGGATTTATCTCAGATGTGTAAGAATAGTTCAACATTTAAAATTTAATTAATGTAATCTATCACACCAACAGGATAAAGACGAAAAACAACATGACCGTATCCATAAATACAGAAAAATTGTCAAAATCCAACACCCATTAGTGATAAAAATTCAGTTAAATAAAAATAGAGGGCAATTTATTCAACTTGATAAAGGGTATCTATAAAACATTTATACACAAACTCATACTTAATCATGAGAAACCAGAAGCTTTCCAGTTAAGATCAGAAATAAAGCAATGATGCCCATTCCCACCACTTCTTTTCAATATTATTCTTGAAATCCTAGCTAATGCAACAAAACAAGAAAATAAAATGAAAGGTGTGCTGATTGGGAAGGAAAAAATAAAACAGATGACAGACATGTTTGTCTACATAGAAAATGTGGAAGAATCAACAAAAATCTTCTGGAACTAATAAGCAATTATAGGCAGGTTACAGGACACAAGGCTAATATACAGAAGCCAATTATTCTATATGCCAGCAAAGAACAAGTGGAATTTTAGATTAAAAACACAATATTCATACCAGCACCAAAAATGGAATACATAAATGTAAATTTAACGAAATATGTACAAGATCTGTATGATGAAAACTACAAAACTCTGTGATAGAAAACAAAGAAATAAATGAAATGACATTCCATGTTCATGAATATGAAGACTCGATATTATCAAGATGTCAGCTCTCCCCAACTTGTTCTATAGATTCAGTGTAATCCCATAAAACTCCAGCAAGTTATTTTGTAGATATTCTCAAACTTATTCTAAGGTTTATATGAAAAGGCAAAGGACCTAGCATAGCCAACACTATAAAAAAGAAAGAAAATAGTTGGGGGATTGATGCTATCCAAATTCAAAACTTACAATAATGTTACAGTAATCAAGACAATGCAGTATTGGTGAAAGGACAGACAAATAGATCCACGGGAAAGAAGACAGAGCCCAGAAATAAAGCCACATAAATAAATATGGCAATCTAATGTTTGACAAAGGAGCACAATGACAATACAATGGAGAAAAGACAATCTTTTAAACAAATGTTGCTAGAATAACTGGACATCCCCATGAGAAAACAAAATAAATCTAGACAGAGACTGTACAGTATTCAAAAAAGGTAACTAAAAATGGATCACAATATAAATGTAAACTGCAAAACTAAAACTCTTAGAAGATTATAAAAGAAAATCTAAATGACCTTGGATTTGGTAGTAACTTTATAGATACAACATCAAAGCCACAATTTATGAAAGAAAGAATTGATAAGCTGGATTTAATTTTTTAAATTATATTTAAAAATTATGCTCTGCAAAAGAGACTTTCAAGAGAATGAGTAGACAAGCCACAGAGTGGAAGAAAATAGTTGCAAAAAAAAATCTGAAAAGGATTATTGTCTTAAATATATAAAGAACTTGTAAAACTCAAGAAGAAAAGCAAAACAACCTGATTAAAAATGGGACAAAGACCTCAACAGACACCTTATCAAAGAAGATATACAGAAGGCAAATAAGCACATGAAAAGAAGCTCCAGGCCGGGCGCGGTGGCTCACGCCTGTAATCCCAGCACTTTGGGAGGCCGAGGCGGGTGGATCACGAGGTCAGGAGATCGAGACCATCCTGGCTAACACGGTGAAACCCCGTCACTACTAAAAATACTAAAAATTAGCTGGGTGTGGTGGCGGGTGCCTGTAGTCCCAGCTACTCGGGAGGCTGAGGCAGGAGAATGGCGTGAACCCAGGAGGCGGAGCTTGCAGTGAGCGGAGATCGCGCCACTGCACTCCAGCCTGGGCGACAGAGCGAGACTCCGTCTCAAAAAAAAAAAAAAGAAAAGAAGCTCCATATCATATGTCATCAGGGAAACGCAGACGACAACAATGAGATACTGCTATACACCCATTCATATGGTTGAATTACAGAACACTGGCAATACAAAATGCTGATGAGAATGTGGAAAAACAAGAACTCTCATTTATTGCTTGTGGGAAAGTAAAATGATATAGCCACTTTGGAAGATATTTTGGTGATATCTTACAAAAGTAAATACACTCCTATTATATGACCCAGTGACCCAGTGATCTTGGTATTTACCCCAAAGTCTTAAAAATTCATTTTCATGCAAAATTCTGCACATGAATATTTATAGCATCTTTAGTTCTAGTTGCAAAATCTTGGAAGCAAATAAAGTATCTTTCAGTAAATGAAAGGATACATAAAAATGTTAATGCAGACAATAGAATACTATGCAGCATTAAAAGAAAAAACTACCAAGTCAGGAAAAGACCTGAGGGAAACTTAAATGCATATTACTAGGTGAAAGAAGCCAATCTCAAAAGCCTTCCAGCTGTATGATTCGAGTCATATGATATCCTAGAAAAGTCAAAACTATGGAAACAGTAAAAAGATGAATGGTTTTAAGGAGTTAGAGGGGATGGGAGACATGAATAGGTAGAGGGATTCTTAGGGCAGTGAAAATATTCTGTATGATACTACAAGGGTGGATTCGTGCTGTTATAAATCTGTCTAAAATATAATATATAACACCAAGAGTGAACTCTAATTTAAACTGTGGACATTGAGTGATATTGTAGCAAATGTACCACTTTGGCGGGAATGTTGATCATCCAGGAGGCTATGCCTGTGTACAGTGGGTATAGGAGATATCTCTGCACCTTTGTCTCAATATTGCTGTTAACGTAAAACTGCTCTATAAAAATTAAATATTAAAAAATACAAAAATTCTATTCATAAAAGCCACCTTAACTGTAGTATGGAAAATATTTTCATATTATGACTGTAGGTGTCATTATATAAAACAATAAATCTGTCCAACATAAAAATATCTGCCACAAAACACCATCTATTCATTTTTCATCAAAGACTGTCTTTGGAATTTTCAACAGTGATAGTCACAAAAATCTAAGTGGTCCGATGAAACTCTAAAAGATTTTCAAAAATAGAAGTATTAGGCCAATTTACCGTCTAGTTTAATTATAAGCAAAAGTTTAAAATAATTTCATTCTTCTAAGTTGCCCTATACTGTTTTGTTTCTCTAAGCATTGGCATTACATTCATTTATCAAAGAAAACATAGTTTAAGTTAGTTCATATAAGAAACCACACAGATTTTTACAAATGAAACTTTCTATAAGTAAAAATGGAGACATGGCATTAATAGAGTACACATGCTAAAAACTGCTTAGCTATTTTTATTGTAATGAATTGTTCAAAATTATGAAGATGATAAAGTAGCAGTTTCTTAAATAATGTTTCATATTTTTTCCAGGAACACTCTTTGGAACAAAATATAGATAATTACTAAATTTTTATACCCCAGGCATTAATAAAAATAGTTATTATTTTCATTATATTAAGAGATTCAGGATTATTTAAAAAGCTTATCAGATACACATTGGACTAAAAGCTTTATTTTGGAAGATGTATAAATTGTTCTTCTTAATTAAATAGATTAATTATAATTAAAATGAAAAGAAGGATGTATTCTGTTCTAAAAAATGGATACTAATTATGACAGAAATAATAAATTTTAAGACATTTTCATATGTTATATGTTAGGACATATGAAAGTGATAGAAAGCATAGAAATGATCAATTTTGAGACATTTTCGTATGCTAGTAGGGCCCAACTATTTAGATTTTAGACCCTTTAGAATTTTACATTAACCTTTAAGACTTATTTCTGTTTTCTCTTCTTTTCTTGATGCCAATGCTAAGGTTCCTAAAATCACATGCTTCCTAACTTATATCCAAGGGAATAGTAGGTCACCATGATCTCAGTAAAAGTCCTTTGAGATACCCTGGTTGATCTGCTTTAGGCCACATGGCCACTAGTGGGAGAGTTGTGGCCAGAAGCCACGAGTAGGATTAAGAGCAGACTCAGATGTACAAGATCCACAAGGATTCCAAATTACATTTGAACTCTTGGTTTAAAAACATGAGGAATGGATGCTGACAGGTAATTCATAACTGGCTATTACACCACTGACAATACAGCACAAATATTAAGTGTTTGAAGTTAAAGCCATTTTACCTGGGTTGGAATCTGACTCTGTTGCTTACTAGTTGTGCGAACTTGGGTGATTGCTTTTAGTCTGTTCATGCTTTGGTTTTCACATCATTAAAATAGAGATAGACACAATAGTGCCTATCTCTTAGATTCGTGTGACGGTTAATTGAATAATCAATACCAATGCCTGAAGAGGGAAGGAATGGAATGCTTATTGGATCCCAGGAAAAGTAGCAGGTATGCTGTTGTGAACTGAGGGGATCAGTGACCTTCAATGGATCAGAAAATAACCAGCACAAGATTTAAGTTTGAAAAAGAAGAGACAATGAGTTATAAATTTTTGTCAATTATATTATGTGAACTGGGTTAACTCAGGACTTTATAAATCCCCTCACCATGTCATATCTTAACATCCTCACTAATTGTCCACCTGAGCAAAACCATACCCATTTATGCCAATTAGACATTGTCATTACTTAGAATTTTACCAACTCAGAAAGCTGCTTCTTCCAGATTATATGCTTTTACCATTTCAGCTGTAGATTTTGCTTCAAATATCCTTAGAATTGTTCATATCCTTCTGACTTTGGCCACTTTCTTTTAATTATGGATGGTGTGATTTTTATGTCACTAGTTTCAACGATGATATTTACCTGATGATATTTAATTTTATTTGTGTGCAATATAACCCAATTGTACATCTTACCACGCCAACAGCAGTGGTGTGATCTGATGGGAAGAGCCTATACATGAGAGGACGAAGTTTAGATATATAGTCTACTTTATATAATCTGCTTTGTATAGTGTACTTTCAATAAAAGCCCTGCCCATAGTCATGAAGTGAGCCATATGGGTAATTTAAGATGAACTTAATTTTAGTAGTATATTTGATATAATATATCCAAAATATTATCATTTCAAATATAATCAATACAAAAATAATTAATGGAGCATTTAAATTATTTTTTGTTCCAGGCCTTCAGAATACATTGCATATGTTACATGTACATCTCAATTGGTGCTAGACAATCACTCAATATCCATGTGTTGCTGTGTATTGGGCAGTGTATTGTCTATCATGTGGGGCAGTGCAGCTCTAAAGCTACTTGATATATTCAGTTTTGTTTTTTTCATCTGTATAATAATAATTAGAATTATGTTTGACAGCAAGTTTTAGAAACTGAAAATAACAACGGCTGACAAAGGGCAGAAATTTATTTCTATCTTTTGTAATAAGGTTAGTTGGCTCTGTTCTACAGACTCCACAGGAACTCAGGCCCATTTCAGCTCATAGTTCTGTCATCTCGGTAGTGTGAACCTTGGTATGATTGTGCAAAATGGCAACATGTATGTCCAGGTAATAGGATAGAAAAGGGATATCATTTTTTCACAGAACTAGAAAAAACTATCTTAAAATTCATAAGGAACCAAAACAGAGCTCAAATACCCAAAGCAATCCTAAACAAAAAAGAACAAACCTGGAGGCATTGCATCACTTGATTTCAGACTACACTATAAGGCCACAGTAACCAAAACAGCATGGTACCAGTATAAAGACAGGCATATCAACCAGTGGAATGGAATAGAGACTCAAGAAATAAAGCTGCACATCTACAGTCATCTGATTTTCAACAAAGTTGACAAAAAATGTGTAAAGGACTCTCTATTCGATAAATGGTGATGGGATAAATGGCTACCATACGCAGAAGAATGAAACTGGACCCTTACATTTTACAAGGTACAAAAATTCTCTCAAGATGTATTAAATATTTAAATGTAATATCTTAACTATAAGAATCCTAGCAGAAAACTTAGGAAACACTTTCTAAAACGGTGACCTTGGGAAAGAATTTACGGCTAAGTCCTCAGAAGCAATTGCCATAAAAACAAAAATTGAAACTAAAAACAGCATTAACGGACAACCCACAGAATGGGAGAAAATATTCACAAAGTATGCATCTGACAAAGCTCTAACATCCAGAATCTATAAGGAACTTAATTGAAAGAGCAAAAAACAAATAACCCCATTAAAAAGTAGGCAAAAGACACGAACAGGCACTTTTCAAAAGAAGACATACAAGTGGCCAACAAACATGAAAAAGTGTTCAGCATCATTAATCATCAAAAATACAAATCAAAACCACAATGAGGTACCATCTCACACCAGTCAGAATGGATATTACTAAAAAGCCAAACAACAACAGATGCTGGCGAGGTTGAAGAATAAAGTGAACACTTTTACATTGTTTGTGGGAATGTAATTTATTAGTTCAGCCACTGTGGAAAGCAGTTTGCAGATTTCTTAAATAACTTGAAACGGAACTATCATTTGACCCAGCAATCCCATTACTGGGTACATATCCAAAAGAAAATAAATTGTTCTCCCAAAAAGACACACACACACAAACACTCACACACACACACACGTGTTCATCACAGCACTATGCACAATAGCAAAGACATGAAATCAACCTAGCTACCTATCACTGGTAGATTGAATAAAGAAAATGTAATACACTATGGAATACTATGCAGCCATAAAAAACCAAAATCATGTCTTTTGCAGCAACACGGATGCAGCTGGAGGCTATTATCCTAAGCAAATTAACATAGGAACAGGAAATCAAATACCGCATGTTTTCACTTATGTGTGGGAACTAAACACTGGGTACTTAGGGACATAAAGATGGCAACAACAGATGTTGGGAAGTATTAGAGAGAGAAGGGAGGGAGGAGGACAAGGGCTGAAAAACTATTTGTACTATGCTCAGTACCTGGGTGACAGGATCATTTGTACCCCAAATCTGAGCATCATGTAATAAACCCATATGACAAACCTACACATACACTCCGTGACTCTAAAATAACAACTAAAATTATATTTAAAAAATGGACCAAAGGCAAACAGTAACTACCTTTCAAGAAATGTTCCCAGAAGCTGCCACACATCGTTTTCACTCATATCTTATTGGCCAGAACTTAGATCTAGAAAATGTCTGTATTGTAGTCAACCAGTTGGTTAACTAAAAACTGTGAGCTCTATAATTATGAAAAAAAAACAACATACGTTTTAATAAATAGCAGCTCCTATCCAAGACTTTCTCTGAATCCTCACCTATGGACTCAGGATAATTGCAAAAATTGTACCCCTGGTAGGTGTGCCTTTGGAAGAGACTGTGAGAGGATTCAAGAGGTCTCAACCTTTAATATGTTGCTTTATCTATAAAAATGCATATTTATATAGGGGTCAATTTATCAATTTGATTTAGAATGTTATTGTATTTATGGTACTTCGAGATTTTGAAATGTCCGAGAAATCTGCTTTTCAGATGTCAGACAAACCTGGAAGGCGCACAAATCATGTTCTGTTGCCATGTAGGGGGGCTCCCTGTGCTTGTACTGTGTTGTTTAGTAACATATCATGGAATCTCAGAAAAATTCCATACCATATATTATTTTCACGCCTCAGGAAGGAAAAATAATAATCAATTCTAATCAAACTTTTCAAATTTGAGCCACAGATATCCATTAGAGGTGGCATTTGTTCACTCAAACTCACTGTTTTTATTTTAGATGGTTACATCTCATACTCCACCCATAAATGTTAATGTCATATATATGTATATATAAATTACTAAATATATATCTTAGTTATAAACGTCCTTTAATGATCTCTCTTTGAAAAAAACTACACAGTGCATAATTGATGTTATGAATAGGAAGGTATGTTCTAAATATACAGACCTTTATTAAACTTTCATTTTGTGATCAAATATGGCAAGTGTTTAGAGAGATCAAAAAAAACTATTATTCTAAAGCTTATCAGCACTTTCAACATCTCCTCAGTGGATTTCTTGATTTATTCTTCAATGGTCAAGAGTCAGCTCTGTCTGCTTTATGTGTTGAGTTCCTTCATAAATTATTAATGTTCTGGCTGCCTGACTAAACACTTCAATTTCTCAAAAAATTTTATTGTGCCAGCAATACTTTCTCTCTATTAATGGTGGTTCCCTTTAGGAATACTTTAAGATTGAATTAAGTAACTTCTTAATGGTAGTTTAGCTACAAATCTGCCTCTTTGTTAACTAAATGGAAAATAATTTAGGAGGGAAATAAAGGCAAATTTCACAATTGACCCTTTAGGATTTCTTCAATAGAAGCATATTCTGGAAGAATAGACCATATGAAAAATAGTCTAGAATTTACTTCTAAGTAATCAAATTATTATCTATCATATATATTTATCTATACGTGGAAAATCAAATTAAAAGAGGTGAATCTGTCTACTTCATCTATCCATTTACCTTACTGATATATCTATCTTACCTATCTTATCTATCTGTGATTGTTTTTTAACCAATAATAAAGGTAGAATGAGCACATGAGAAAAATATATAAAATTAATAGTTATGATTTCATTAATGACAGCTGCTCTGACAAGTTTTACATTCTCCATTATTTATTGCTACTAATAGTTATAGTTGTACTGTATGCTTTGGCAAACAAATTTCTAGTAAGTTCATGTCAATGAATATTTTGTGCCACATCAGTCTTCAAAGTCCTCATATTTAATTTGCTGCCTAGTGTATCACTGAGAAAACGTTTTACTATTAGATTATCTCCTAATGTATGGAAATTCAAGTGGCTCCTAATTTTTGATGCTTAATGCTGCAATAAAGTATCAAAACATTTTTAGAACATTTTTATTTTTCAATAAAAAATCTTTAAAATCTAATATTTTTTAATTTATGTTTTAAAAATATTAGATTTTTTAAGATAGCGATTTTTCATTTAAATGGAATGTATGTATGTTTAACTCTTGTTTTATACTCTTTTCACAATGTTGGACATACTTGCTATGAGACCTCACTGAACAAAATTGGGCAGAATTATTTCCAAGGTTTATAAATTAATCAACAAAATGCTAACTTATTGTGCTTATTACTAAGTAGTATTTTTTCATTTCTGATTACATTTTCTGCTTCTTGGTTATAATTCCTTGTTATGAACTACATTTTCCAATCCATGGAACCTTAAAAATTATTATTATTAATATATCACCTCATCATATGTCTTATTGTGACAAAGAATTTTAAAATACTCGCCACAATATATTTTGGTCATTTTTTTCTTTTTATGTATTTGTTTCTTTTTATGCATTAAAATATTTCGGTTTTAGGCCATAATGTCTATATGCTATTCCATACTTTGATATTTATTCTTCCTTTCTGCATGATCCATAATAATTGAACGCAATTTTATTCTCCTTAAAATATGATGACCATTTCAAAATTAAATCTAGCTCATTGGATATTCTTTTGTCATTTGTATGGGTGAAGTATGTATCTAATTTTTTTCTAAAATATTCTCTAATTCTTGAATTAACATTGTTATGCTGCAGAATAGATTATTACATCTAACCATTGACTTGCTCATTCTTTTTTAAGAATATTTTTGAATGACTCTTCCAAACTTTCTCTTATTAGAAAATGATAATTATATATAATTTTGAACCATTCTTAATTACTTAGGTGGAAATTACCCTGTTCCATCTGCCTTCCCAACACCAGTTATTACTGGCTGGGTAGTCCATACCAAGGGAACCCATATGGACCACGTTAGGAACACTGAACTTTTATATTTTTGCATGCTACCTTTATTTTCCTTTATTTTTCTCCGACTTGTAGCACGTCTCTGTCACTAGATACCCTCGTTCTCTACACAGTGAAATGAACCCAATATCCTTTTTGAGACAATATATTTATGTCTGATTTTTTTCATTTCCTTAATGAAACCGGAAACAACATTTTTGAAAAGAAGGCAAAAGAAAATTGGATCAACTTCCCAGTCAATACATTAGAAGGTGATATTGACTTTACATAATCTTGGTCTGAACATGGCTCTCAAACTAATACAATTGCCACTTTTTTCACTGTCATTTTTGAAGTGATGACAGTCTATGAGAAAGTAGAACATTTTAGAAGACTTGAGAAAGAGACTAAATGAGAAGGTAATTTATCCAGGTGCCATTTTCTTTTACCTCTGCCTCGTTTTTTAGAGATCAGTTTAGTTAAAAGTATTTCAGATATCATGATATTATCCTTATTAATTTGAATTAGAACTTAGAAAACAATACGAAAGTCCATATGCTATTTCCAATTTGTTATACAAGATTCATTGCCATGGATGTCTTTCTTCCTTCTATACCTCATATATATCTGTATATATACCTGTGTGTGTGTGTATATATATATATATAATTTAGATATATTATTTTCATCTAAATAATTCACTTATGCCAAGTTATAGATCAATTCCTAAATATAATTTCTTATTTTAATAAGGTTTATTAGTTATATTTAATAAGCAACATAAAGTAGGCTTCAAGTTTAATATTACAATAGAGCAGATTCTTTTTAGTACAAATAAGTAATCAGGAAAAGTAACGGAATCCAGAACAAGAGAGAAATTAAATATGCAAGAACTTGGGAATCAGCTGAAGGGATTTCCTCCAGAGAGAAATCAGTCTTGGGGGAAAAGTTGCAGGCTACAAAAACATACAATTGAAATATGTAGAAAGCAAAAATTATCAATATATCACACAAACATAAATATACTCACGTATTAACATTTTAGTGAACAAAAAAAACCCCAAGTCCCTCCCACATTCTCATTTTTATTACAGTGTTCAAGAAAGTAGATAATGTCAATTCTAACATAGAACTCCCTCCCCAAAGGAAAAATGATGCTATTCTTTTGTTTTGACTGGGGGGAAAAAAAAACCTATAACTGTGTCCACTTAATTTTTACTGAAACTAAACTTTCTAAAGATATATTATTTACTCATGGTGTTTTAGATTGTAAAATAATCACAACACAAAATGCCTTATACACTTTTTTTTTTATATTCCCAGTAGTTTACTCTAGATTCTACATTTAGCAGTAAGGCATTTCAACATAATTTCTTCTTAGAAGACTTAATTCCTTCAAAATCACATGAGTATGGTTCAGTAGCATTTCAACATAATTTTTTGTTAATAGGCTCTTAATTCCTTCAAAATCACATGAGTATAGTTCAGTAGCCATTTTTAGGTCACTGGAGTTTTTTACGTTCTCCACTCCCAAGGTAGTTCTTATTCTGTTCTCGGTTTTAAGTGCCTGGTGTTTTCTGTTTTGTTTTGCTCTGTTTTTTAATCAAGTAAAGGAAAGAAGAGAGAAAAAACACCACAGTCTCAATGAAATAAATTAAATTGATAATCAATAGCCCATATTGGATTAGTGTAATTAAATCAAAATTCAAAGTAAAGTCATTGTAATTCTGAATTAAACAGAACAAGCCAACACTGGTGTATTGAATACTCACATCGTCAAAGAGGTTGTTTAATGTTGCATTGATTACAAGAGTAGATTCTTTGTACAAATAAGTAATTAGTACCAGAACAGAGAGGGACTAAATAGGCAATATAATTTAAAAGCTTGTCTTTTATTCATCTTATTGTTAGTTTTTATTTTTAATTTTTAAAAGACAATATATATCAGTTATCAGATGTTCATATTTTCCTCATTTTCTTCAGATATCTTTGAACAAAACATAACACATAGCTGGTGTAAAGCTTCCATCTTCTTCTTTTCCTTGAATGTAATCAGTGTATTAACATGTTCTACAGTTTTAAAAACTGTATTTTTCTTTAGTTTTAAAATGACAGATTTTCCTCCAAAAAATGGGAAAACAGAGAAAAGTATCAATATTTTATTATTATTATTTTCATAAGAGAGAATCCTAGAATCAAAATTAAATGGCCAAAGTTTATACAATGCTTTAAGCTCATATCATTGTCAAATTGCTTTTCAAAAAAACTTAAGTTATACGTCTGATAAAGAATTTTGCATTTTTTTGTATTCTAAAAATAATTTTTCCGATTTTATTTCTGCACACTCGTTAATATGAAGAAATGTTTCATATATTGTATGTTGTTACATATGTCATTGCTAGTAACACATGATAAGGTAAATGAACATGGCTTTAAAAAGATGTAATCTAGAACTTATACATACCCAAACATGTATGAATGTAAATTATTTACTAATTCCCCTTCAAACTTTACTTTAAGGGTAACATTTAAAATTAACCTCCCCTTTATTTTCTCCTTTAATTTTAACTTGATGGTGAAAATGTAAGCCATTTATTGCATTAGTATGAATCATTTTGCTTCAGAAAGAAGCAGAATGTAAGAGCAGAACAGAAAAACTGAGGTGGAGATAGCCCTGAGTTGGGTGGTAAACCACACCTTCCACCGTTCACAGCATACATCACTGTATCAAGAAGAAATTTAGCTAAAAATCTATTAAACTTTCTCAAGACATTATAAAACAGTCGACCTAACAGAGATAAGTAAATAGGCCATTTTTTTTTTGTCAACTGTGGCTTATAAATTATTTGTAAGACATAAATGAATGCTGATTAGACATTCTACTGTCAAAATGAGTGTGTTTCTGTAAGGAATTTTTATTACATTTATGTAACTAGAATGCATTTGTGCATCCTCCCATCATTCCAGAGTGTTGTGTTGTTGTTTTTTCCTGAAGACTTTATGAATCTTAAGGAAGAATATTCTTTGTGTGTGATTACATAGAAGTTGTTTCAAATACTTATTTTACTTATTTCAGAATCCAGTATTAGGCCTCTATTTTTCTTGTTACAACTTCTTTTTTTTTTAAGTTAACACGTAAATTCTAAATTTGGCCATGTCCAAAACTTAGACTTGGGAAAGAGTCTGAATTTTGAAAAAATATAATATAATTTATGTACCCACTTCTCAAGATATTTATTTAAATAAATTCTCAAGATAATAATCTAAAGTTGGTATTTGATAACTAGAAGGTAGTATAATTTACAGTATCATTTTTGGTGTCCTTGAGAAAATGAATGTGTAAATTAAGTTATTTATCTTAGATTTGTGTCCTCATAAAAAAGCAAATCAGGGTTGGGCACAGTGGCTCACACCTATAATCCCAGTGCTTTGGAAAGTTGAAGGGGGAAAATTGCTCAAGGCCAGGAGTTTGAGACCAGCCTGGGCCACATTACCGAGATTCAATTTCTGTGAAAAAATAATTATAAAAATTAGGCAAGCATGGTAGTGTACAACTGTAGCCCTGCCTACTTGGAAACTGAGGAGGATTGCTTCAACCCAAGAGTTCAAGGTTACAGTGAGCTATGATCGTGCCACTGAACTCCAGCCTGGGTTACAGAACAAGATCCAAGACCCTGTGTCAAAACAAACAAACAAAAAAACAAGGACACACACACACACACACACACACAAATCTCTATATATTGATGTGTATTTTATTAACGGGATGATCTGCTTGTGTATTTCAATGAAACTACTTTAGAAAGACCACATTTCCTGTCTTTGTTTTATAATTTTATTTTTAATTGACAAAGTTTGTATGTATGTATGCTATAAAAGATGATGCTCTGATGTATTTATACATTGTGAAATGCTAAATCAAACTAATTAATACTCATATATTATCTCATATACTTATCATTTTCTTTGGTTAGGGCCTTTCAAATCTATTCTTTTAACGATTTTCAGGTATACCATACACAAGCAGAACATCCATAATCTGAAAATCTGAAATCTTAAATGCCCCAATATCTGAAACTTTTTGAGCACCAACATGCACCTGACCTTATGCAATGGATCAGTCAAAACACATTTGTTATATGCACAAAATTATTTAAAATATTGTATAAAATTACTTCAGACTTTGTGTATATGAAACATAAATGAATTATGTGTTTGGGCTTGGATCCTATTCCCAAGATAACTCATTATGTATATGCAAATATTCCAAAATCTGAAAAAAATTATAAACCCAACACACTTCTTGTCCCAAATATTTTGGATAAGGAATAGTTAGCCTGTACTATTAATAATGATAGTCATATGATATACAATATGTATCTTGAACTTATTTCTCCTGTCTAACTGAAATTTTGCATTCTTTGACCAACATCTCTCCAGTGCCCCTATTCCCATCCTCTAGTAATCACCATTCCACTCTCTGCTTCTATGCCGTGGACTTTTTTAGAACCCACTATCCGTGAGATCCTGCAGGACTTGTCTTCCTGTGTCTTTCTTTTGGAATCTAGCTGAGAGAATAGTCACAATGGAGTCTTTGAATGGATCAGTGCTTTCAAGAGTTTCTCTGGTGCTTAAGTTTCCTTCTACTTGCTCCTGTCTGAGGACACTAATCACCCTACTGTCCTTTTGGATATGCATGTAAGTATCCTAACTAGTTTCATTGAAATCTTTCTCTAACTCTAAGCTAGGATAGAAGAACAAATCTGATTACTCTATTCTCAGCTTTCTTTATTATTATGGTGCCTCCATGCTGTCAAGATAAGCATGGTCCTATAAAGCCTGTTACATTATAATCTATACTTAACTCTCCAGCTTTGCCTATGGATACTTTCGGCTTTGCATTTGTTCTAAACGTATAGTTACTTTTATTTCTTCTAAACATTCCACCTTGTCTCTTGCTGTTCTTTCTCTCTATGCCAACAATATTTCCTCTCCTCAACCTCCTTTTCTTCTGGATAATCCCTACCCTTCCTTCAATCATCAGCTTTATAGTCCTGTCTACCAGAAGGTTTTCTCTGACTTTAAAAAATATACCTTGTACTTCCTCTATAAAAATTATGTCTGTTTCTCACACTGGAAGATACACTTGATAAAGGCAAGATTCAAAACAAGTGTGCTGTCTAATACAAAACTAAGCCAAAAATGTGCTTCATGAATGAGAAATCAAAAGAACACATGAATCGTCTATGACTGAAACAGCAACACCAGGTTCGTAGAAAGTAATTTTAAACATACAGCAGAATATTACAATTTGAACTTCTGTTATGTGGAAATAATGACAATGTTAAGAATTATTGGCTAGAAATTAACTTCGTGCTAGTTATTAAAAAAGAACTTGCTAACAAGCTTATGCTGATAAAATTAGCAAGAAGCTGGTTAACATAAGAAATAAAAAAAAATTCCCACTTATTTATGTTGGATGCACAGTCGGTCTTAAGAATAGAAAACAAGTCAATTAATTTTATGGTTTGATTTGTCCTGAGAAAACTAATTTCCCTTCCTTGACATTTATTATCTGAAATAGTAGTAATGCATTGTTCAATGCTTGAGTTATATCTCATGGCTAAACATATATATTTATATATATTATATAGATACAGATAGCTACATATTCTATATAATGCATATACTCTATTATGTAAAGAATAATATTTTACACCTTATCTACTATTGTCACGTACTATTGTTTCTCTCATAAATTTTGAAGAGTTAGTCTTCTTGCTTTTTCTTCTTTGGGGACCTGGAATATTGAGATAGTAAGTAGTGATTTGGGGAAGGGGTAGAGGATGGTACCAATTCCTCTGATATCCTGTTCTATAGCTGTAAATATCTGGCATTAGAAATGTCACTGCTAGGTGGCTATTATTTGGGTTAAGAAACCATCTCATTAATGCAAAAATGTTATAAAATACAGGGACTTGTTCTCACGTGTGTTAGGGATTTCCAGACCTGGATTTATATCCTGCACTTGATTCTTACTGGCAAATTATTTCTGTTAAAGCCACAGTTTCTGAACCTTAAAGATGTTTATAAGAATATGTATCTTGAAATTTACCATGAAAAGAGTAAATTATATATGTAAAATGCCTGGAACATAGTAGACAGCCTATAAATAGTAGCTATTTTTTTAAGAGTTACTACCCAGTTCTACCTTAGTATTTGTTATTTTACTTTAGAACTCACACAAGGATATGTACTTGGGATATTTTGGAAAAGATGACAAATTATGTTAAGAGATGGAGCACCTGAGATCTGTCCAATTTGGATAACATTCATTAAATGAATAAGTGAATCATTGTAGGGACACTGAGGTAAAAAGTGCTGCACAGCTGGCAGTCAGTATAATGGTTCTAGTACTGGGAAATGTGGGATTACAGGATAAAACATGACTAATGGAAAAAGTTTATTTATATTAGTTTTCTATTGCCACTGTAACTAATTTAACAACTTAAGGCAAGTAAGTTTAGAATCTCACCGTTCTGTAGGTTGGACATCTAACACAATTTCACTGAACTAAGAGCATGGTGTCCATAAGTCTGTGTTCCTATCTGTGGGCTCTAGGGGAGAATCTGGTTTGGATTTTGGTATTTTGTTTTGTTTTTGCCTTTTCCCACTTCTAGCAGTCTGTTCCTCTATGTTCAAAGACCTCCAGAGCAAGCTGAGTCCTTCTCACACTGCCTGTTCTCTGGTCCTCTCATCTCTCTTCACATCTCTCTCTAACCACAGCCAGGAAAGGTTCTTTGCTTTTTAGGATTTGTGTGATTAGATTAGGCCCATCTGGACAATCCAGGAAAACCGCACATCTCAGTGTCCCTAACCTTAATCACATCTGGAAATCTTTTTTTCCATATGAGGTAGTATATTTACAAGGTTCTATGGATTAGGACACAGACATTTTTGGGGTGGGGGGAGCGGTGCGTTACTTTTCCTAATATTTTTGTAAAGATATTTGGAAATGATAGGAAAAGAAAGACAGTATCACAACTGTGCCAGGATACAAATAAACTATTGATTAACTGCAGGTGAAATTAATTATTTAAATCAATTTGATTTAGGAGGATCTTGATTAATCACTTAACTGATTTACAGCTGAAGAAAACAATTTTATAAGTAAGAACTATTTTTAACTTATACACTGTCCTATAATCAATTCTTAATAAGATTTTAGGTTTGAAATTTTATTTTCAAATATTTTCTTCTCAATATTTGTTATTTCTGTGTAGACATTTTGCTGCCAAGATGTGTTTTCAACCAGGAAAACATGAACCCAGACTTTATAACTCCATAAAAGTAAGGATAACACTATACTGGGGAAAGTATTAGCATATTGCTAATATATTGCTAAAATTAAATAGAATTATAGATGGAAAAAGCAAGATAGTTTCCAGGAATAACTATTTAACTAATTTTAGTCTCAGCTGTTTTTCCTTATTAGTTGATTTCCTCCTGTTGCAATTGGCTCTCTTCCTGATCTGTTTTATTTGCCTCATAAGGAAAAGGGGATGGTGATTAACAGCCAGTGTGCTCCTACAGATGTACCATATATCTCACTTAATTCTTAAAGCAGCCTCGTATAGCAAAATTATTCATATGATTATAAATCTTAAATGTAATGATGAAGAAACAATCAGGAATAAAGACATACCCAATATTATAAAACATACGTTGTATATTGGCACCCAGCATTTGTTTCTAAGGTTCCAAAGCCTCAGATTTCTCAATAAGTCATCGCGTCTAATTATTTCACAATAAAACAGATTTTCACATCATCTACAATTTTAAATCAAGTTTTCAGGAACATTTGTTAATTTTAAAATTACTTAAAAGTGAGTAGTTAATTACATGTACTTTAAAATCAAAGATTTGATATCCTGTATTAAGCTCAGTGTTTTTGAGTTTTTTTCCCAGGTTTCATCTACTGATTATTAATTTATTACAAGTTAATCCAATTTTTCAATGACTATATATAAAAAATGTGTGTTCAGTAAGTTAAAAAAGATATAATGGGGAAATTGAAACTTGGCAATGTTAAATAGAATAGCTAGCTGAGAAAAAAGTCTAATAATTATAAAACAGAGAAGACATCACAAAATAATGGGGAAATTTTAGAATAATGTAATAAATGTTGATAAATTGTAGATAATTTGGTTAGTTTTAGTCTTTTACATGTGCATGCATGTGTATCTTACAACAATTATTTCCAGATGTACCAAAATCAAATGAAAAATATAAGAAGTTAGAAATGGAAGAAAATAGAAATAACCATTGAATTTTAGGACTCTGGGAGAATTTTTTTTAATAAAACTTCTGTCAGTCCCAACAAAACAGGCGATAGTGTTGATTTGAATTAATTTAATCCAAATAAAATTCTAGTTCTTATAAATTGTAAAATACAGTTGCTGTTTGGTAAACTTAAAAATAACATGCGAAAGTATAATTAATATGCAACCAACATTACATTGCTTATAAATGGGTGCTTAGGAAACAAATGCCAGTGGGAATGGTGGAGGAAGGACTTCAAAAATCCACTGTTTCAATAGAAATGATTAGAATATTGGCAAAAAATAGTCAAAGCAATAATTTTCAGAACTCTGAATATTAATCAAAGTCTTGCAAAAACTGGAATAGTGTTTAAGAGCAAGCAATGGCTGAATGTCAGAAAGAAAAAGCTGTGTGATTTTTTTTAAATTATACTTTAAGTTTTAGGGTACATGTACACAACGTGCAGGTTAGTTACATATGTATACATGTGCCATGTTGGTGTGCTGCACCCATTAACTCGTCATTTACATTAGGTATATCTCCTAATGCTATCCCTCCCCCCTCCCCCCACCCCACAACAGGCCCCAGTGTGTGATGTTCCCGTTCCTGTGTCCATGTGTTCTCGTTGTTCAATTCCCACCTATGAGTGAGAACATGCGGTGTTTGGTTTTTTGTCCTTGAGATAGTTTGCTGAGAATGATGGTTTCCAGCTTCATCCATGTCCCTACAAAGGACATGAACTCATCATTTTTTCTGGCTGCATAGTATTCCATGGTGTATATGTGCCACATTTTCTTAATCCAGTCTATCATTGTGGGACATTTGGGTTGGTTCCAAGTCTTTGCTATTGTGAATAGTGCCACAATAAACATACATGTGCGTGTGTCTTTATAGCAGCATGATTTCTAATCCTTTGGGTATATACCCAGTAATGGGATGGCTGGGTCAAATGGTATTTCCAGTTCTAGATCCCTGAGGAATCGCTACACTGACTTCCACAATGGTTGAACTAGTTTACAGTCCCACCAGCAGTGTAAAAGTGTTCCTATTTCTCCACATCCTCTCCAGCACCTGTTGTTTCCTGACTTTTTAATGATCACCATTCTAACTGGTGTGAGATGGTATCTCATTGCGGTTTTGATTTGCATTTCTCTGATGACCAGTGATGATGAGCATTTTTTCATGTGTCTGTTGGATGCATAAATGTCTTCTTTTGAGAAGTGTCTGGTCATATCCTTCTCCCACTTTTTGATGGGGTTGCTTTTTTCTTGTAAATTTGTTTGAGTTCATTGTAGATTCTGGATATTAGCCCTTTGTCAGATGAGTAGATTGCAAAAAATTTCTCCCATTCTGTAGGTTGCCTGTTCACTCTGATAGTAGTTTCTTTTGCTGTGTGGTCGTTCTTTAGTTTAATTAGATCCCATTTGTCAATTTTGGCTTTTGTTGCCATTGCTTTTGGTGTTTTAGACATGAAGTCCTTGCCCATGCCTATGTCCTGAATGGTAATGCCTAGGTTTTCTTCTAGGGTTTTTATGGTTTTAGGTCTAACATTTAAGTCTTTAATCCATCTTGAATTTATTTTTGTATAAGGTGTAAAGAAGGGATGCAGCTTCAGCTTTCTACATATGGCTAGCCAGTTTTCCCAGCACCATTTATTAAATAGGGAATCATTTTCCCATTTCTTGTTTTTGTCAGGTTTGTCAAAGATCAGATGGTTGTAGATGAGCAGCATTATTTCTGAGGGCTCTGTTCTGTTCCATTTGTCTATATCTCTGTTTTGGTACCAGTAACATGCTGTTTTGGTTACTGTAGCCTTATAGTATAGTTTGAAGTCAGGTTGCATGATGCCTCCAGCTTTGTTCTTTTGGCTCAGGATTGACTTGGCAATGTGGGCTCTTTTTTGGCTCCATATGAACTTTAAAGTAGTTTTTTCCAATTCTGTGAAGAAAATCATTGGTAGCTTGATGGGGATGGCATTGAATCTATAAATTACCTTAGGCAGTATGGCTATTTTCATGATATTGATTCTTCCTACCCATGAGCATGGAATGTTCTTCCTTTTTTTTGTATCCTCTTTTATTTCCTTGAGCAGTGGTTTGTAGTTCTCCTTGAAGAGGTCCTTCACTTCCCTTGTAAGTTTGATTCCTAGGTATTTTATTCTCTTTGAAGTAATTGTGAATGGGAGTTCACTCATGATTTGGCTCTCTGTCTGTTATTGGTGTATAAGAATGCTTGTGATTTTTGTACATTGATTTTGTATCCTGAGACTTTGCTGAAGTTGCCTATCAGCTTAAGGAGATTTTGGGCTGAGACGATGAGGTTTTCTAGATATAAAATCATGTCACCTGCAAACAGGGACAGTTTGACTTCCTCTTTTGCTAATTGAATACCCTTTATTTCCTTCTCCTGCCTGATTGCCCTGGCCAGAACTTCCAACACTATGTTGAATAGGAGTGGTGAGAGAGGGCATCCCTGTCTTGTGCCAGTTTTCAAAGGGAATGCTTCCAGTTTTTGTCCATTCAGTATGATATTGGCTATGGGTTTGTCATAGATAGCTCTTATTATTTTGAGATATGTCCCATCAATACCTAATTTATTGAGAGTTTTTAGCATGAAGGGTTGTTGAATTTTGTCAAAGGCTTTTTCTGCATCTGTTGAGATAATCATATGGTTTTTGTCGTTGGTTCTGTTTATATGCTGGATTATGTTTATTGATTTGCATATGTTGTACCAGCCTTGCATCCCAGGGGTGAAACCCACTTGATCATGGTGGATAAGCTTTTTGATGTGCTGCTGGATTCAGTTTGTCAGTATTTTATTGAGGATTTTTGCATTGGTGTTCATCGAGGATATTGGTCTAAAATTCTCTTTTTTCGTTGTGTCTCTGCCAGGCTTTGGTACCAGGATGATGCTGGCCTCATAAAATGAGTTAGGGAAGATTCCCTCTTTTTCTATTGATTGGAATAGTTTCAGAAAGAATGGTACCAGCTCCTCCTTGTACCTCTGGTAGAATTTGGCTGTGAATCCATCTGGTCCTGGACTTTTGTAGCCTTATTTCCATCCCTCTTTACCAAGCTTGAGTGTAACCTTGAAAACCAACAGACAAATCAGTCACTGTGGAAGCCTTGTATCCACTGGAGTGTGCAAAATGGGTTTGTAACTTGCCAAAGACCCATTCTCAGAGAAATTTCATTAACTGCCCTGTTTGACAGTTTTCTGGAAACCTGCACCCATATGCTTATCGTTATTTGCTTTATCCCAGGACGTTGTGCAATAATCAAAGGCAAAGTCATCACATGTGCCTAGGCAGTGATAGCCATTGGAACAAATGGGCTGAGAAAACACTTAAAAGCAAAAGCTGGGTTTTTCAGATGTCCATAAAGGCCTTTAAAAAACTTCCACGTATTCCTGAACTCAGAACAAATTTAGAAGGCCATGCTCATCTTCAGAGCTGTGCACATGCCTACAAAAGACCTGAGAGTTACATAAGCTTTCACCCCTGGCTGGCCTTGAACCCTGCACAAGCAGGAAGTGTTTCCCAAGATGCACACAGAGGCCCTCAGAAAAGCCTGGTAGATTTACTGATACATGGCATTAAGGAAATTTCTGCAAATCTTTAGCTGACTGTTAATTGAATTGAGTAGAGACTTCAAAAATCATACACAACAAAGAATACATATTTTTTACACAATTGGTTTAGAAAGTCACTATACAAATAAACGGAAACTACCACAAAACAATAAAAAAGAGCAACAATGTCAAACTCTGGGAAGGCTGCTGGGTGGAGGTCTGATTTCCAGAGTTGCCACATTATACTACTTAAAATGCCAGGAGTACCTGTAATCCCAGCACTTTGGGAGGCTGAGGCAGGCAGATTGCCTGAGCTCAGGAGTGTGCAACTGGCCCGGGCAACACGGTGAAACCTCGTCTCTACCAAAATACAAATTTAACCTGGTGTGGCAGCGTGCACCTATAGTCCCAGCTACTCAGGAGGCTGAGGCAGGAGAATTGCTTGAACCCGGGAGGCAGAGGTTGCAGTGAGCCGAGATCATGCCACTGCACTCCAGCCTGGGCGACAGAGCAAGACTCCATCTCGAATCATCATCACCATCATCATCATCATCATCATCATCATCATCATCATCATCATAATTCAGGAGTATGCAACAAAAAATTAAGAGACATGCAGGTAAATAAAAAATGTATGACCCAAACAAAGGAAGAATATTAGTCAAAATAACCTTTCCCTGAGGAAGTTCAGACATTGAACTTACTGCGCAAATACTTTAAATCAGCTATTTTAAATATATTAAAAGAACTAAAACGAAACCACCTGTAAAAAACAAAAGTTAGGTGGGAAAATATGTCTCACTAACTAGAGAATATAGGTAAAGAAAAAGAAATGTAGGAAAGGATCATAAGGAAATCCAGAAATCAAAAAAGCAAAATAACTGAACGTTATTTATGTGTATATGTTTATGTATATTATGTTTATGTAACGGAAAATAACCCAATAAAACTGGGCAAAGGGTTTTAATAGATATTTCTCCAAAAAGAAGTGCTGACAATGCTCAATGTGCATTTGAAAAGATGCTGAACATCGTTAATCATTAGGGAAGTGCTCATCAAAGACACAATAAGATACAGCTTAAAGTGCATAAGTTTGGCTATAATTTTAAAAATGGACCATAACATGTATTGGTGAAGATCTGAAGAAACTGGAGTCCTCATATATTGCTGGTGAGAATCTAAAATGGCGCAAACACTTTGGAGAACATTTTGGCAATTCCTCAATTTGTTAAACATGAAGTTACCATAAGACCTAGCAATTCCACTCTAAATATATATCCAACATAATTGAAAGCATGTGTCCACTGAAAAACGTGTACAGGAATATTCATAAGAGTATTATTCATAATTAAAATATATTAGAAATAACCTAAATGTATATCATCTTATGAATAGATACACATTACACGGTATATCCAAACAATGAAATATTATTCAGTCAAAAAAAAGGAATGAAGGGCTGATATATGCTGCAACAGGGATGAATCTTGAAACCATGCTAAGTGAAAGAAGGGCAATATATAAAGCCAGATATTGTATGATTCCATTTATATGAAATGTCCAGAATAGGCACATCCATAGAGACAGAAAGTAGATTAGTGATTGCCAGGAGCTGGAGATGAGGGGAAACAGGGAGTGACTGCTAATGGGCATGTTTGTTTGTTTGTTTGTTTTGTTTTGTAGTGATAAACATGTTTTGAAAGTAGATCAAGGTGATGGTTACATAGCTTTGTGAATATACTAAAATTGCCTAAGTTGTAAATTTTAAAATAATTATGTTAGGTATATCTTGAAATAATCTTCTTATTATCAGCCTGATTCACATGTACTTGATCTCAATTTTCCACATTCAAATTACTAGAGTTAAAATTTTGTTACATGAATTTGTTTGCAATTTTATAAAATAAAGGATAATCAAACACATGTTTAGAGTTATATACTTATTATGTTGGCATCTTATCTCATGAGAGAGAGAGGAAGAGGGAAAGGATCAGGGACTGGAAAAACACTGAATTATCTTAATTCTTACATGAATAACAAACAAAATTCACTTCGAATTTGGAGACATTAAACTATCGTTTTTTCCACTTGAAATGCAGGGGTTTGCAGGGTTTACCAAAGGTAGAAAAAAGTCAAATATATTAAATTTTGCTTTCATGTTAAATCAGTAGACAAAAATAAATCAGATAATACTACAAGATATTGTTTTAGACTAGGACTGATATGATTAAAAATACTTCTAAAACTATTGCTATATCCTATATATGTCTTTTACATTTATACATGTTCTGAATGAGATCATAAATTTGATTTTTAATTCATTGTTTCACTTCCTTCAAGACCCACACAGCAATAATTTGAAGCCACTCTGAACTTAGATGACTTGGTTTTCTTTCCACCTCTTCTACTGGCTAACTTCATGAACATTTTGAAGTGATCCTCGATATTATTTAATACCTAAAAAATAAAAGAAATGTAAAACATGCAGTTATGCCCAAGTAAGGGCAATTATGTAATGAGGAAGTTCTATTTTTCTTCTCTATTATTTAGAGCCATCTACTATAACCATCTTGTTTACTTTGTAGTGTGTGTGGTTTGTGTGTACATGTGTATGTATAAATCAGGAGACCTTCTCTGGGGAAGTTACTTTTCTTACATTGACAAGTAGACATTAGAAGTAATGAGAATATTCTATTTTTTAAAAATCCATTTTTCCAAGATTGACTATTGATACATGCATCTGATATATGATTTTAGGAGTCTCTCTGGCAGAGTGGTGTCCATAATTTGTTTTTATTAATGCTTACTATCTTCAAGCAATTTATTGGTTAATTAGCCAGACAGGTTAAAATTAGTAAGAACAGAAATTGGAGAAATTCCTTTGCTTTTTTGGAAGTAATAAGATGTTATTTATGTTTCATATTAGGCAGCCACAGGTCTTTCTCAAAGGCTTTTTAACATTTTTTGATTTTCAGAAAGTATATGAATTATGCCAAATTTTGAGCTAAAATGCTAATTATTAGAATATAAGAATTACTTTTCTTCAATAGGAAATAACTTTCTGAAAATGGGTGTTATTTATTCTATATGCCCTTTAGGAATTTGTCTGCTTAATTGAAGATATAGTATTAATTTTTGTATTTATTGGATAGAAACTCTAACAAAATATTCAATGCCTGAGGCAGGGATTTACTTTAAAGAAGAAAATTACATTTTGCTTGATTGATCTATGTTCTGCTAAATTAAAGCCCCTAAGTTTGAATTTTAAAATAATGTTAGGATGAAAGTGATGTATATAAGCAGTAACAATGAAATAATATAATAAACGATTGATGTTTTACTTTCAGCAAGCATACAAACAAATAAAAATACATCTAATATTACGTACTGTTTCTGATGAACTATTTTTATGATTTTTATGATGATATCCATTATCTGTTTTGTTGTCTGTGAATGACACTATCCCTACAAAAGTCTACTTGCAAGTATTTGAAAGAGCCAAGGGGAAGCCCAGTGCCCCAGAATAGGCCTACCAAATCTCCAGGATTCCACATCTCCTTGGGAAGGAGTTTGAGATCTACACATGCATTTTCCTTGTTCCCCAAACCTTCCCTCTACTATCTACCACAAGATCATCAGAACAGATTTGATTATATATTATATCCCCACAATACAAGGTAACACTCAGATTTCATATTCGTATTTTTCACACTTTACATTCCAGATAACTCACATTTTTCTATTCTGATCCTATCCCCCACTCATTTCCTACTTCTGGATTCCTTTCCCAGTGGCCTCTGGCACTTACTGCCCATTATCCTTAATATTCTCTATATACTCAACTGCTTCTCTGAAAGCTCTTTATATTTTCTAGTTAGGGCCAAAATCTGGATTTTCCCTGAAGACATTAAAATAGGCTGTTCCTGCTTTCTGCTCTGTAACTCTCATATCCCAGAGCTTGGAAATAGTGGAGGCATCCTCCATTCTATTCTTTGGAATTTTTAAAGCCATAAAGCCATTCCTACCCAAATTTTGAATCACATGTGTTCATACAGCTACCACTCCTTCATCGTTATCTACCAAAATATCAGCTCCTACTTAATGTTAGTCTCTTCTAAACTTAAATATCAGCTCCTACTCAATGTTAATCTCTTCTAAACTACACAAGGTGATTTGGTATCCATGTAAGTAAGGGATTGTTCTAATACACCGTTCTCTTGATTTCTCGAACTCATTTTCTCCAAGGATCTTGCTTGTGCTGCACTCAATCACTATGTTCCAGTCATTATCAATAAACACTTCTTCAACAACCTCAATTTCCAGCATCCCACTCTCTGACCACCATTTCTACCATTTCCATTTCACTTCATCTGGCATTTAAACTCCATACATTCTTTGACCCCCCACCTCCGAGAGATTCTTCAATATTACTTTTTAAATAGCCACTCACCCTCACGTCATTTCTTACTGCTTTATCTAGGTTGTTTTCTATGCTATGTCATTATAATACAACACTCTCAATTCCTTTGCCTCATTCTTCCTTAGACACACTCTCTTGGGAAAAAAAGTGTAAACTTTGTTAAATATGACTGTCATCATCTTTGCACCAGCTGAATGAGATTGGATGAAAAACAGCCAGTCCAGCTAATTGGCTCCCATTTAATTTATGACTCCTTACAGGAAGTAGACACTTTATGTTGACCAACAATCAAAACCATAATCACTTCTCTAGTTCATGTACCTCACTTTTCAGTTCCATTTTATGTATTTTCCTTTCCCATCCAGTAACTCGTACCACTTCTTCACTCAGATGATAATTCTTTCTCATGAAGTAATCAGAAAATTTTCATTAGCAAGTATGAGTATGTTTATTTGTTCTTTGACATTCTTCCTGTTAAAGAAATGACTGTCTCGTAGTCACTAGTACTATTTTCCAAAGACTCATGTTATTGCTTCACCTTGGTACATGGTAGCATTGCGTGCTCCATTAGAGTTGGATGAATTTATAAACTTAGCTCTGGCCAATGAGCTGAGAATGAAAATGATAAGTGTCACTTCTAGACAATGACAGTGGAGATACTCAGATATCTCTTTCCTTGTTATTTGGAGAGAGGTAATGTTTTCTACAATGGCTGCTCTGTGATCCTAGGTCACAGTGTGAGGACCATCACTAGCTAACTAGTGATGAGCACATAGCATGTGCAAGAAATAAACTATTTTTCATTTTAAGCAATGGAAATTTGGGGTTATTGGAAGCATAATCTATGCTGAACTGATTCATTATTTTTCCCAACATGACACGTGACGTGCTTCAGATCCCATGTCATTAAACTCAAGAACATTGGATCCAGCACTGTTCCTCTTGATGTCTGCATATCTGTTACCTTCCTTTACTAATGGATTGTTCTCATAAAGCCTGTAGTGTATGTGAGAAAAATGTATTTGTCATCCTGATTCTTTCTTTTTTTCCTCTTTCTCACATTTGTAGAAATCAAAGGGGTACAAATGCAATTTTGTTCTCACTCTCCCATTTGCTCTCTCTGCACTACACTGATTCAGGGCTGCAACTCTTATCCTAGGAAAAGGAGAACAAACTGAAATTCAAAAGATGATTTAAACACTATCTGATTGAATATATTACTTGTTAAATTGAGTTAAATTAACACACAGAAGAGAAAAACATTACATTTGAACATTTAAAAAAATTTAGTTTTTATACTTAAACATATACAGATATCTTCAAGTAAAATTGTTCACAACTTTAATACTTCTCACAGTAAATAATGTAATTGTTCCCTGATATATTTGAAAAATGATAGTCATTACCACCAAGTATTTAAGTAAGAGAATACTTGAAATAACCTAAATGTCAATTAGTAGATACTCAAAAATCATTACATACCTGTAATATGGAATGCTATGTAAAATCATAAAGAAATGAGGGAGCTATAAAACCACTAATATAAAATAAAATCAAATATATGTTGTTTCAAAATGCAAGAACTTTTTATAACTTAAGCATTTCTCTACTCTTCTATTTATGAAATAAAAAGCATTCAATATTCACACACATACAAACACATACCTGCCTAGAAAATGTTTAAGTATCATATCAAAATGTTACTGATTGTTAATTAGAGGAAGTGTAATTTGTGGGATTAAGGGGAAATGAAAGTCCAACTGTATTGACTATATATCCATATGATTTTAATATTCTGTATGAGAATATTTTCACATATTACTTGCGTAATTAAAAAAAGAAAAAAATTAACTTTTTCCATAGTATTCATTAAGTGTCCATTTTGTGACACTTTAAGTGTTTTATAAAAGAGCATGGAACAAAATATACAGGGTGTGTTAAATAGTATCAAATATGATCATCAAAGCAGTTGGTTGCCTGGAATTCAGCAGCAGTTTTGAGATTCCTCACATTAGAACTAAGCAGTGGCCCTCTCAAAAAACTATAATTGCTGGCAATCCGTGCTCCATTGTGGTATAATTTCTACCAATTTCTTCCATGTACTGGAAATTAAATGCCTTTTTGTAACATTATCAAACTACTACAGTGAAGTCAAAGAAACTCCTACTAAGATACTGAAAATGTAAGATTTTCTTATTTGCAAATTCCTAATGAATTCTAAAATTTCTAAGGAATTTCTTTTTTTTTTTGGATTTATTTTTTTTATTTTTGTTTTTATTATACTTTAAGTTTTAGGGTACATGTGCACATTGTGCAGGTTAGGAATTTCTATCTAAAAGAGGAATTGAAGATTTTTAACTCTGATAATGTTCAATAAGTACTCCTAGTATTCTTTAAAGTGTCTACTAATTATTTCTTTAAAGTTTCTAAAGTTACAAATTTTTAATAGCCTTACCAAATATTTTATCTATTTGAAAAGATAAGAAAGTGACAGACTAAAAGGAGTCTTACTTTAGTGGCTATAGTAAATGCTTATCAATATAATAGTAATATAGTTCTAATATGCATGACATTTTTATGCATACAACATTGTTCTAGTGATTTTTATATATATATATAGTGATTTATATTATTAACTAATCTGCTCCTTATGTTCAACTCCATGTTGCTTTAATTACCATTATACATAGTGCTCTAATTTCCATTATACATAGTGCTCTAATTTCCATTATACAGAAGGAAACTAAAGGTTTAGAAAAGTTACCCTTCCACTCTTTAATGACCAGTAACTGATACAGCCAGATTTTTAAACCAGGATCTGTCTCTAGAATATTCTCTCTGTGAACCCTGCTATTATATTGCCTCTGTGAAACCAAGTATCAAGAGCTAATATTCATTGAATTCTTAATATGAATATGTTGCTTTTTAAATATTTCATATATAACTCTTGTTTCTTGATATGTAACAAATTACCACAAATTTAGCAGCTTAAAATAACATGTATTTATTATGTGAATGTTTCTGTGGCTCAGGCATTCACTATGGCTGAACTGGGTCCTATGCTTAGGATCCCACAGGAAGCAAACAGGGTATTGGCCTGGCTATGTTCTCATTTAGCACCTCCACTGGAGATGAATCCATTCTCAAGATCACACAATTTGTTGGCAAAATTGATATCTTTAAGGTTGTAGAACTGAAGGCCTTGACTTCTTGTTGGCTGTTGCCTGCAGGTCACCTTTGGCCTCTACAGGCCAGCCACAGAGGCCACTTGCAGTTGCATGCTGATATGGTTTCGCCCCATGTCCCTACGCAAATCTCATCTTGTAGCTCCCATAATTCCCACGTGTTGTTGGGGAGACCCACTAGGAGATAATTAAATCACAGGGGCAGGTCTTTCCTGTGCTGTTCTCATGATAGTGAATAAGTCTCATAACATCTGATGGCTTAAAAACAGGAGTTTGCCTGCACAAGCTCTCACTTTGCCTGCCGCCATCCACATAAGATGTGCCTTTCTCCTCCTTGCCTTCCACCATGATTGTGAGGCTTCCCCAGCCACGTGAAACTATGAGTTCTCTATTAAACCTCTTTCTTTTGTAAATAGCCCAGTCTCAGCTATCTCTTTATCAGCAGCATGAAAACAGACTAACACATGCCATGTAGGTTTCTTAACACAGCTTCTTACATCAAACCAGCAAGGAGGTTGTCTACAAGTCAGCTAGAAAGACAGAGTTTTAGGTATGTAGTTTAATTATGGAACTGACATCTCTTCACTTTCAACACAGTATATTGCATAGAAACAAGTCAAAAATCTTTGTCACACTCAAGGAGAGGGGAGTCCACCAAAGTTTTAACACCAAGAGTTGGGAATCATGAAAGGGCCACCTTTGAGTCTGTCTATTACAGTATTCCATTTGGAACAAAATAATTAACATCTTTCTTATTTGAAAAAATATCTACCCAATCCCAAGGTTCCCAAGAGTCTCATTCCATTACACTATCCATTCAGAGCCCGCAATCTCAAATACTCAGTAAGGTTTAGATATGATTGGGATCCTAAGTATGGTTCCATTTGTTTTGCGGCAGACAGAAGCTAAACTGACTCCCCATCATCCTTATCCCTTGGTGTTTATGGGTGTGTGTAATCAACTGTCACCTCTTGAGTATGAACAGGACCTATACCTTGCTTCTAAACAATAAAATATGTCAAAGGTGGTGAAATGTTACCTGCAAGATTCCAGGATATGATATAAGCCTCTTTCTTGTTGTCTAGAGACTTTCTCTAGCTGTATTTGAGGAGGAAGAGGCCATGTTGCAAGACCATATCACAGGGAGGTGACTGCAGTTTGTAGGAGCAACCTAACAATAGTCAGCCGAGAAACTCTAAGAAACCAGAGTTCTCAGTCATACAGCCACAAGAAAATAAATTATACCACAACCTGAGTGAACATGGAAGAAGATTCTTTCTCAACTGGGCCACTAAATGAGAATGCAGCCTGCAAACTCCATGATCACAGCCTAGTGAGGTCCTCAGCAGAGGACCCAATTAATTAATACATGGACTCCTGACCCACGAAGACTGTGATAGTGAAATGGTTTGCTTTAATCTGCTAAATGTGTGGCACATAGCGACAGATAATACAATATGTATTAGTTTCATTAATTCTCTCAACAACTCTATAAAGTGAGAAATATGGGTATTCTTATTTTACAGTTGCAATATCAAAATTATATAAATCATGAAGTTATTTTCTCAAAGTCACCTGGGCAGTTGTGACAAAATGGGATTTAGTCTGTAGGAGATAAAAGTAATATCTTTTCCTCCCCAGTCACAAGGTTCCTGGCTAAGGCTCCGTAAAACCACCACCACCACCATCAACAACAACAAAATAGATTTACAAGAGAAAAGCATGCAAATTAAGTTACTACGTTTTATATGACACAGGAGCCTTCATAAGGAAATAAAGACCCTCCCAAAACACAGAAAGCTATACCTTTTTATCGACAATTGTGCAGATGTATGACGAAGAGAAAAGAGAATGATCTGCTGGAAATTAACTGGCACAGCATGTTCTGAACCTGATAGAAACCTTCTTAGACTGTCTTCAGAATTTGCATTATTCTCTATGACACTACACAGTCATTTATCTTTTGAAATTTCATAAGCATCAAAAAGATTTAGTAAATATTTTATGGATTGATATCTGTCACTTGTGACTACAGTTTAGTAAAGATTAAACCTGTTTTTCCCCCATTTTCTCAGCAATCAAAAGAAATGATTTTTTAAAATTAAATGTTACCTCTATTTTCTCCACTAAATTATTAGTACTGATTATTCATATATAGATTATTCAGATCACCTTGGTATTTCTCTTTACCCTCCAGCTACCTGTCATTTTGTCATTTGTCTTCTCCGCTGGAAGTTGTCCAAGTTCATGAAGAGGAGGGAAAACTCAAACTGATCTTAATAGCAGCTCCTGTATATGCAGCTGTGAGGAGAGTGAGCAACTATTCTCTGACATCTTTATCATCTATGAATTTCAGTTATCCATATGAGCTCCCTCCTCCATTAGACTGAATAATTGAGAGTTGGATTCAACAAATCTTAGACATACTTTTGCTTTCTTTAATATTTAACACTAAACTAATGCAATCATAAGTATATAAAATTTCAAAGCAAAAGCAAACATATAAATAAAAAAACACAATCATTTTCTCTTGTTTCATCCCAATTCCTGTGGGATGTATAGGCTCATACACACAGACTGTAATATTCTAATGACCAAATGCACGTTTAATGTTGTTTTCCGCAGCTACTTGGAATTTTGGCTCAAGCTTGATATCATTAAATAGTTGTAATGATATCAACAGAAGAACTGTGCTCAACCAGATGTAAACATATTTGGAATTGAAATGACATTTTTACTTTTTGTTAAGAAATTTTTACCAGGAATAAATTTAAGAAAATGTCATATTAAAATTATAAAAAGACTGGATCTGTGTGTAAGAATTACTAATTTTTTAACTAAAAATTACTTTGGTTGAGTAATGTTTCTTTATTTCTGTAAATACACACATGCACACACACAAACACACACGGATATAAATAGATTGATCTATTACCAGATACAAAGTTAGGTAAGAGTGTATTTTTGTTACAATTTCAGAATGAACTGCAAAAGTTTCTCTTTCATAAAGCCTTGCATAAATAATATAGAATATTTAAATCATTGCCTAGGAGAGGATAGTGTTACATAAAGACAGAATGACTCTAAAGTTTATTTTGTCCTGTGCAAAGATTATAGGTTTCATAACTACAAAATTATATATTCTGATTGATCCTCTCTGAAGGGGAGTTCAGGAAGGATATGAACATTGTAAGCAACATATTAAATAATACTGTAAAAGCCTCAGTACTGTATAAGTATGGGTTATTCTATTTTTTCCATTTTTTATTTTCTATTTTCAAAAATTTTTGCAACAAACATATATTAATTTCTAAACCAAGAACAAAACCCAAAATGCTGTCTTTAAAAGACAATATGAAGGTCAAAATAAATTTATGCTTTAAAATATTAATTATTTACATGCATTGACATGCATTGAGAACAGCCACGTGTTCTTCAGTGTTAAGTCCTTTACAAACGTTACCCTATAAGGTTATATTAATTTTCAGTTGAAGAAATCTAGCTTAAAAATAGTTTAAATAATCTACCCAAGTTCCCAGAACTGTGTGTCTCAATTGCAGGTCCTTTGTTAATCTGAATATCATAGTATAATAGTAGAATATAACAGAAACTTTGACTACTTGCTTATTGTTTCATAAATATCATTAAAATGTCAGTACTGTATTTTCAGGAAAGCAGTAGATTATTGCCATGTGATTTTTGTTTATTGGTGACTGAAAGAACTTTCTGGAATCTTTGATTTATAAATGCTAATTCTTTGTGAAGATAATTTTAATCTGGTTGGTAATACATGCTTCCCCTGGAGGGAAAGTTTAAAATGAGGAGAGTTTTGTATGTGTCTTTCTTTACATCTGAGCTTATGGTAATCCACTCACTGGTGTTAAGCCCATAGACTTCAGCGAGTGGAAGAGGGTCAGCAATCCCCAAAGGTAACTTTTCTTATTGATAAAACCCCAAATATCTTCAAACATGAGAAATGAGGATATGTTAACATGAAACTCTGGTTTAGAAATGATTGAATTAAAAAGCCAAAAACACCTCAGACGAATCTTAAAGTTATTCTTGCTATTCAAAAATAAAGAACCAAATTTTTTACCCAATATAGTTTCTAGAAACACAGCCCTTTCAACCCTTTTTCTCAATGCTCAACCTCTCACACAGGACTGTGCCTCCCACACAAAAAGGGCTTTCTAATATAGAGATAGTGCCTATGGCAAGTACTTTAAACTAAACCCATTGAACATATATTGGCACTGGCCACATTCATAATGCTCAAGTTCAACCTAGCCAGTACCTGTTATTTACACCTGGGACCATATCTATGTAAACCAGTTCCAAAACATTAAATATCTCATATTTCTTTGTTTACTGGTTACGATCTAAAAATTATACACACCCTCACACACCCACAGCCACACACATATAAAACATTCATGTTTTACCCTCAAGAGAATTCTTGATGAATTTATAAAAATTGTTACTGCGTGATTAAAACAACATTATCACTAATTGTTAAATCTGCCATTTAGCAGAAATATTAAGAAATCTATAACTGTTGTTACATAAAACAACAAATCAATTTTTTTGGCTTTCGAGAATAATTCTATCCTTTATTTCTTTATGTAAAGTGACTAGCTTTCAGGCAGATTGGAAAAGGGAATAGAGAAGAAAAATGTTCTTTGATGGTATGAATGCCCACAAGCATCAGCAGCTGTGAAGCCTCGTAATGAAGCATTTGGCCGTCATTTGGCATTGCTCGCTGTTGAGAGGATTTTCTTACAAAAGATCAGTTATTTGATGAGTTCCACAGTCTATCACTCTGAACTTCCACATCTTGGCATCCACATGCTGTTGAATATGACATTGTACCTTCTGCATGGCACAGTGCCCTCCTCACAGATGGGTCCAGGTGTTGGCATGACATAGAGAAAATATTGTCATTACATTCAAGTATCAGAAACTAGATTTCTGTCCTTGCATGTCAAATTGCCACTTTTGAAGCAGTGTTGTCTTGTGGGGAGTAGTAGCAGGACTCATTTAGGTTTGCATACTGGTTGAAAGATACAACAGCCAACAACTATGGAAACTATTAATAAAATGCATCCTTATGTCCCCCCAATTTAAAGTATGATAGTAGAATGAAATTATTCCTCATGCAGTCTTCTAGCTAAAAAATAAGAGTTTACGTCTAATCTGATATTTATCCTGTGTACTTTAGTTTCCAGATTAATTCGTATACCTTACATGAGTTAAATAAAATATAAGAAACTAACTTATTGGATGAGTTATTAAGCATTAAATAAATCAATGTTAGAATTCTGTCTAAAGGCAGAAGAAGACACTTCAACTAGTTTCCCAAATGAAGAATGTAAATTTAACTGTCTTCAAAGATTGACAGGGAGAACATTATTCAAAGTCATCTTTCATTATGAGTAAAGAGTGTCCCAGCTGTGTCACTGGTAAGGTTAAAAGGTGTTAGTGTGTGTGAATCTTTTAAATGAGCACAGTAAATGAAAGTGAACAATTCATTCAGAAATTTGGCCTACTGTCTCTGCATGCTGTGCATTATTGTGGTGTTGCCAGCTTCTCTGAATGAAAATACAAGAGCAAATTAAATAGCTTTATGAACTCACAGGGTGAACAGTTGTTCTAGTGACTTTCATGCAAATGTCTAATTAATTCTTGAAGTAACCCAAATTGTTCTTTTGTGATCAATGAATGAGAATCTTAGAGAAAACCTGTGCAGAAGAAACTAAGTGACAGAGGAATAGGATTTCATGATTAGGTTGCAATTTGCAGTTGTTGGGACCAGCACAATTTAGTTATTTTCCTCATTAATATTACATTAGTAAGCTAATGAAACATTTGGGTGAATACATTATGAGTAATAAAGGCATTAATTTTATTTTTCTGAACACTCAATTATGCTAATTGGCATCTGTTATTGTTTACTGTGTATATTTATCTGTGAAAATCAAGAACAAATATAGAATACACGGATGATTTTAAATACCGACAATACAATAAATTTCAATATGTTGTATACTTTTTTATAGTTTTGACATTATGGCCAACTTAAGAAACTTAACCATATTGAAATTACATTTCTATTTAAGTTCAACTTCATTTTTATTTCTAAATGTATTTTTGTTGTTTCAATGTTAACCATAAGTTTGTGTTAAAAACAAATGCCATTGTTTCATGCATCAACTCAATACAATATATACAGTATACACTATTTCCAAGAATGTACTGTTGAATTTGTCAAATGGGGTTGAGTTGGGGCTTTTATAAAATCATCCTATTTCTACTCAAGGAGGGTGTTTAGAAAAAGAGACTCCCTGGTAAATTTTATTAGATATTCTTATAGGGTGCCTATTTGTTTTCTCTGGATTTTTCGTTCTCTCTTACATCTGTATTACCTCTCTTAAATGCAGAAGATTTCTATTTAAAAGAGAATTAATTTCCACATTTTCTTTGATTCCCTTGTAATATTCAATTCACAGGCATAACAAACACAGAGACACTATCTAGGCTTTTCCTTCTAACATAACGTATGTAATTAATTGCTTGTCACCCAATGAGCATGTTACAGGTGGTAACTCTTAAACATTGTATATCAGTATCTAATTTTTATACCTGTCAATATGTTGACTATTTTAATTCCATGTACCTGCTTCATTGTTAATTAGGAGTCAGCTCTTTTTCCACTTTCTCACAATGTATTTACCCATGATATAAAACAAAGCATAGAAAGCTAATTAAACAACCTGGGTGAGTGAGTTGACTGTCAATACTAAGACAGTTATTCAAAGCAATTACATTAGTTCTTCCTGTATTGTTCTCCTTGTGAATTATAGAATCAATATAGTGAAAATATTGCAGTAAATTGCTTCCCAAATTCACCTCAGGGACTTGGGTCCTAAATGACTTTCTAACATTAGCAGAGCCTGTTTATCTCTTCTTTACACTTATTTGGCCTAAGTGGCTGTACGTGAGTTTCTGTCCTAAATAACTTCAGTTTGAATCGTGAGTCCCCTTAGTGCTCTATGCTTCTTACGTCTTAATAGAAAAATGCCAATGTTTACCTAAAAGTTAACGTTATTAAGTGAATGTGTGCCATTTCAATGTGCTTTTTTCAAATAATAGAAACCAGATCACTTTGATGGTTTAGCTAGGTTTGACAGTTTCTATGGTGTAGTCTATAAAGTCAAACCTGATTAGTGTGTTAAAGGTAAAGTTTAGAGTATGAGTTGATACACCATTTTGAACGTTGCCATCAATCACCAGTTAACTGTTATACTTGTTTAAATTACAGTTTGAGATATTATTTTGCTGTGTAGATAGAATTTTTTGCTTAAGATGCTGTTGCCCAATCTCATATAAAAGACCATTAACCATAATTCCCTTTATTCTGCTGTATTTATGGCAGGTTTAAATCTATTTTATGCACTCACTGGAAGTACAAAATGCACATCTTTGTGAAAATTTTCTAAATAAACTGAACATGAACCATGCCTTAGGTTAAATTACCTGGCTATAAGTAAAACATATAACATGAAAATATCCTATATCTTATTTACGGCATCTATGGATAATAATATAGATTCTTATCCCTACTGATGAAGCAACATTTTCTAAAACTTTTTATTCCCACTGCTATCCAAAATTTGCTTGCTTACTTCAGTTTGTTATTGTTCAAATATTGACAAGTTTTTAAATATCTCCTGGAATGTAAAGCTGTGTACTCAAATTTATTCACTTTGAGCACTTTATATTTTGGGAAAATGTCTCTTCTAAATTCTGCCCAGCATAAGAAGTAAAGCGCAAAAACCATAAATTATATGAACAAAAACTTATTTTCTCTAACTTAAGCCCCTATTCTACTAAAACTTAAAAACCTTCTTTTAGTTAAATTTAGGAAATATCTTTCATACCAATGGTTCCTCAGTAATTTGAAATGCCATTAAGTCAAGTAAGATATTTTTGATCTCCCTTTTATCCTTTTTTCTCCCTAGGTATGATAGTGATTAGGGTCTCTTATGTATACAGTGATGCATCACTACAGACGGAGATATATTCTGAGAAATGTGAGCTTCAGTGCTTTTTGTCATTATGCAATCATAGAGTGCACTTACACAAACGTAGTTAGTAAAGTCTACTACATCCCTAGGCTATGTGGTATAGCCTATTGCTTCTAGGTTACAAACCTGTGCAGCGTGTTACTGTACTAAATACTGTAGGCAATAATAACCCAATGGTATTTGTGTTTATCTAAACATATCTAAACATAAGAAACATAATGTGTTGCATTATGATTGTATTACTCAGTTTTCATGCTGCTGATGAAGACATACCCATAGAAGACTGGGAAGATATACCTGTATGAGACTGGGAAGACAAACAGGTTTAATTTACTTACAGTTCCACATGGCTGGGGAGCCCTCACAATCACGGCATAAGGCAAGCAGTAGCAAGTCACATCTTACATCGATGGCAGCAGGCAAAAAAAGGGAGCTGGTACAGGGAAACTCCGTTTTTAAAACCATCAGATCTCATGAGACTTATTCGCTATCATGAGAACAGCATGGGAAAGACCCGCTCCCATGATTCAGTTATCTTCCACTGGGTCTTTCCCACAACACATAGAAATTATGGGAGCTACAAGGTGAGATTTGGGTAGGGACTCAGAGCCAAACCATATCAATGACATTAAGATGGATATGATATCACTATGTGATAGAAAGTTTTCAACTCTATTTTAAACTTATGGGACCACCATTGTATACATGTTGACCAAAATATTATCACATAGCACATGACTATAGTACTAGAATTTACAAAGTTCTGTTCATGATCTCCATCTATACTCTCTTTGCCATTGGTCTTTGGCTGTTGATATCTACTCCCGTTTTCTTTGAAGCCGAAATTTCCAAGGCTATTCAATATCCCATTCAAATTATAAAACTCAGAAATTGTCTTTCTTTTTCTTACATTTAGGTTGCCAAGTCAGTCTGTTGAGCATTTCTCTGTTTATATTTATGTATCTATATATACATGTATAATGCGTGTGTGTGTGTGTGTAAATTGCTTAGATTTCTTTGAGTTGCTCATTTCTATGTTTATTTGTTTTTGGTGTGTGGAACAGAAGTGGGGGTATTCGTCTTTCCCTGGGCTGAATGATTATCGTCTGATGCAAGGAATTGCATTGATTGACTGAAAGAAAATAAATAAAAATTCTTAACAACTTCTAATTAATTAGATTTTTAAATTTGAAGGTTGGTTGGAATCTTTCCATATTTACTCTTTCACTGTTTTTTTTTTTTTTTTGCTTCACAGAGACTTATTTATAATCTATTCAAGAAACTTAATTTATAAAAATACTGAGTTAAAACAACAAAAAAAAAACACTATGTTTTAAAAGGATGGTGTTTAGTATGGAGGACTGTGCTTTTTCATGGAAGGAACCATGCTTCCCAAACAGTAAAACCCAATGTTACTTCAGCTTTTAATTTTAAATAATATTCTACCCTTAGAAAGTCAATTCAAAATATATTTATCATAAAAGCTACAGTAATGTATAAAATAAAGCTTTACAAATATTTTGTATTTAAGAATTTATCGTAACATATATTTTTAAAAACAGACTTTGTCAGTGTCACCTGTCTGTTGTATCATATAAGGATTGCCATTAATCAATTTACAGAAGAGTTAGCTGTGTTCATTGCGAAGGTGCTATAGAAATATTTCTTGATTGTAATTGAGAGCTACAAGGACTAAAAGGCAGTATGTCTTAATTCCTAAAGCACAGCATGTTTCTTCATATGTTATAAGTGAAATTTTTTCCAGTTTCCAAATGAGATTTTTTTTTTGAGTGGGGGGGGGGAATGTAATTGTTAAACGTAAAGGTAATTTATTTTAAGGATATTGGAAAGTTGTACTTGAAAATTTATTATGTTTATTGCGGCATTATTCACCATAGCAAAGACTTGGAACCAACCCAAATGTCCAACAATGATAGACTGCATTAAGAAAATGTGGCACATATACACCATGGAATACTATGCAGCCAGAAAAAATGATGAGCTCATGTCCTTTTTAGGGACATGGATGAAATTGGAAATCATCATTCTCAGTAAACTATCGCAAGAACAAAAAACCAAACACCGCATATTCTCACTCATAGGTGGGAATTGAACTATGAGATCACATGGACACAGGAAGGGGAATATCACACTCTGGGGACTGTAATGGGGTGGGGGGAGGGGGGAGGGATAGCATTGGGAGATATACCTAATGCTAGATGACGAGTTAGTGGGTGCAGTGCACCAGCATGGCACATGTATACATATGTAACTAACCTGCACAATGTGCACATGTACCCTAAAACTTAAAGTATAATAAAAAAAAGAAGAAAAATAAAACACACACACACACAAAAAATGAAAATTTATTTTAATATAAGGAACAAAAATACAAATGAAGGTAGTGATATTCTAAGAATACTCACAATGATATGATGACAGTGATTGCTTGATCAAGACATCATTGAAAAAATCTCTGATATCTTTACATCTACATCCTTTAATTGTATCATATTTTCTCTGAAATAAAATAGGGCCTACATAAATAAAACACACATTTATCTGGTTTCACTTAAAAGGTTAAAAATTTAAAAGTTCCCATGTCTTTCAAACGATATTAAGATACTTTAAAGTGATGTTGCTCAGTATTCATACTGTGCTGTTATTCCTTAAGACAACTCTCTTACAACCAAAATCCTGTGTGTGGGTCATTTTTACACAATATCACAAAGACCCGAAGAATGTTATTTAGTTATAATATATAACAATGTATATTAAAGACAAAGAACAATTACTTTACCAACAGACTAGATTAGAAGAAAATGCTCATTTGATGATCAGTATATTATTCTGAATTTGGTTTGATGTGGAAAGAAAGAATATTCATATCATATCTCTGGAGAAATGATATTTTATGGATATTTTAAATGCTGCATTATCCCAAAATATATTTTAAACTTTCTAAAATGTTTTTGTCTTTAAAAAGAAAATATATTTTCATTCTATGGCATGTTGATGTCAAGTAGAAAAACAAGAAAGCCAGGTAATGTATGTCATTTACCAGAGTGACACGTGTAATCTACTCACTGGCCGAATCCAGAGGAGTAAAATAAATACGAGTTATTTGGTTACTTTTATCTTATTTGAAGAAATTTTGTGTAAATATTTAGTAATGTTATTATTAAAATAGGCAAAATAGCTTTTTAAAGAGATCCAGTCATCTAGACTCTAGAACAGATATTTTTGAGAGTATAAATAAAGTTAGTTTATTACCTTAATGGTGCAATTTTCACCAAGTCAATACAAGTAACTGAAAGTTTAAAATGATCTTTAAAGTCAGATTTTGAATTCAAGTTATCTAAAATCATAGATGGTGAGTGTATTAGTCAATTTTCACACTGCTGATAAAGACATACCCAAGACTGGGTAATTTATAAAGAAAAAGAGGTTTAATGGACACATAGTTCCTCGTGACTGGGGAGGCCTCACAATCATGGCAGAAAAGGAAAGGCATCTCTTACATGGCAGCAAGCAAGAGAGAATGAGAGTCAAGTGAAAGTGGAAACCCCTTATAAAACCATCAGATCTCGTGAGACTTATTCACTACCACAGGAACAGTATGGGGGGAACTGCCCCCACGATTCAATCATCTCCACTGGGTCCCTCCTACAACACGTGGGAATTATGGGAGCTACAATTCAAGATGAGATTTCAGTGGGGATATAGCCAAATCATATCAGTAAAACACAGAATAAAAAGATAAAATAAAAGCCTGATTAGAGAAGGTAAATGAATAACTAATCAATTGTTAATAATTCCAAGAAATAAGAGAAGGAGTTCAAGTTATACCACAGTGGAATACAAGTTAGGTAAATGTTTAGCTATCATTGCTCTAAGTTCACTAGGCTGATCATTGAAACCCAAATGGGATTTTTTTTAGCTTGCTTTTTTATTTCTAGCCAGATCGTATAAATTAATGTTTGTGCTAGCCATTCTCAGAGAGCATTCTCAATTAATATTATACCAGGTGTTGTAGAGTACATTATTGGCAATTTCTAAATATATCTCTATGAAATTGGGTCACTTTTATTCAAAAACATGCCACATTTTCATATACTGTAAATTTAATGTTTTTTATTTTAGATAACTTTTCTTACCTATTTTTTCTATATGTACTTCAAATTAGAGACCCTTATGTCCTTTTTTTGATGTTTAAAATACACACCAGGTAGCCACAGCCTAAAACAAGTATCATCTTTCACTGCCCCAACAGTGATGATTCCTTCAGCCTACCTACTCCTCTGAGTTGTGAAATTAAGGTCTTTTAAAGCCCCGTGTTTAAGATCCTTTCCTGTAATTTCAAGGACCTTCACAATTCTCTCTTTATCTATGACATTTTTTCATTGCTCCTTTAATCACTGTCTACTTTCTGTTTGATTTTAGAAATACTTTTCTCATTTTGCAAGCATCATTTTTTCACTCAAATCCTTCATTAAGCCACATTTCTATTGAAATTTTTAGGTGGTGATCTCTATAAGAGTAGAGTACAACCCCTGCATCATATTTTACAGACTCAAATTTTTTTTTGACTGTCTGATTTACATTACAAGACCTCACAGCTATTGAATTACAATTTGGTATTGCTATGTTAAATATTGCTTAAAGGGGAGACACCTATAAAGGAATATTTCAATTTCTAATATTTTTTCTAATATATCTAAATGATCATTGTTCATAGAAATAGCTGAAAATATATGTTTTTATGGAACTGACATACAGATATTGTGAGAATAAAATGAGGAAACTTGTACAAATGAAAATAAGAAACTGATATTGAGGGAATTATTTTAAATAAAATACCATATCAAAACCAAGTATTAAGTAGACTCTATAACAGTATATGAAATCATATTTACTTTATATAAAATTTAATTCTTGATTTTATAAATACACAGCTTTCCCAGATGTATATAGCATTTGAAAAATATGTAAAATATCTGCTGAATAAATAGTCCTCTGATGTGTTATTATAATTATACTTTAAACCATATGCAAAATATTTTCCACAAATATTTTTAAATTATATCTCTAATGAAAGGGAACCTAATTAAAGAGTAAAATATTCAACTGCATCATTTCTCGTTATGTGGCTTAACTTAATAAGTTATTTCAGTAAGAAAATCAAACTAATATTAATATATATGCAAAATAATGTTTATTAAATACATTACACTTTATATGACATAAGACAGAAAGTATCTAATATTCTCCGCCCAGGGATAGGTAACTATCTACTGGTCAGACATGCTTATCATGGCTCCTTTACTTTTCAGAAAACCTGCCTACAGTACTGGAAGGCATTGAATATTTATTGTTAGTTTTCGCTTCCACGGAAAATTTATGGTAGAGAGTTAAAGATGTCAGGGCATAGAGGACATAATAGGCCGTCATGGCAGAGAGAGAGAGTGTAACAAGCACCGTAAATGAATGGGATCGTGCCTTCTCTACTGCAATTCTGTGCAGGTGGTATAATCCCACAGGACGTGCTCTGAGAGAGTAAGAAGACGATAGCTGCCAAGGGTGGAGAAGAAATGCTACCTTGTTATGAAAAAATAAATTGAAGCCAATCCTACAAAATAATTTTAGCTGGAATGAGATGCTAAAGCGTATTCCTGACATTAAGTGAGGAGGGGAAGATGTAGGACAAGGCTTCCAGGCACCTGGGAGTCCATAGCTTATGTAGAATGTATGTTACATAGAGGTAAAATGGTGGTGATAACAGGCTAGGAGTTCACATATATGTAGTTGACACAATTTACAAAGTACTGATTGTCTACTCATTTTAAGACACCAGACTTATTGAAATAAAAAGAAAACAAAATCTCTCCCCTCCATTGCTTACAATATGATTTAGATTATTCGGGTCCTTGGAATTAAAAACAAAACAAGCAAAGAAAACTACTAAGAGGTGATCATTGACCCCTAGCAATTTCCAGACTAATAGAGGAAAGACACATTAAAATAAAATAATAATAATTCATTTTGATACGAGATGCACCTATAACAAACTTAGAACATGGTGATTTAAAATATTTTGAAAGAATTAAGAAAAACATTGAACTTACTGTAGACACAGAAAAGTAATTCAGAATTGTATATTAAAAGTTTAGTTTCAGCTATTCGTTGACAGCAGAATAAATGGAAGGACTGAATTTGTAGGGAGTATATGGATGTGGCAGCTGTTCTAGTGCATTTGAACCAATTAGTGTAAAATAACCTTGAAACGAACTGAGAAGAGTAGAGTACAAGAGGAAGATGCTGGAAAATAACAACATTTAAGAGGCCAACAAAGAAAGAAGTGGGAAGAGATTCCAGGATATAGACTATCGTTCTTGAACTGAACAGTCGGCAATGTCATTATCTAAAAAAATGACAATAACTAGGCAGATTATGGCAAGTACTCTAGAGATACAAGTAAGTGCTACAGAACTAAGAGAGAAAAGGTGGATTAAGAATACTAAGTGAGAGCCAGGCATGGCAACATGCACCTATAACCTCAGCTACTTGGGAGGCTGAGGCAGGAGAATCCCTTGAGCCCAGGAGAGACCAGCCTGGGCAACCTAGTGAGACCTCAATCTCAGAAAGAAAATAGTACCTGAACATGTAGTAGAATTGGTAGTGGCAGATGATAAATTAATGTAAAAGTAAGAATAGGAAGAGAATGAGAGGAATTACCAGTTACTTAGGAAAATTGTTTTTATTTGTCAAAAATTGGAAATCTGGTGCACCATGGTATATGTTGATATTAATAAAGAATTGCAAGCACTGCCTTTTGACAAACGTATAATCCAATAAATAACTTTGAGGTTTTTTTTCCATTATACCATTGCATTTTTTTCTGGAACATTTCTGTAATAATTTTATTAATGGTATAGAAGTGTGGCTTTTTCAAATAAGTAATGCAATAGTTATCAGAGTGATAAGGTTCGTAAACCATAGAGAATCTGTGAATAAAGCTATCTAAAACCTGGTATTTGATAAGTGATAAGCTATAGTATGAACAGAATTATGTCCATGTTAGCAGAAATTATTTTTATAAAGAAAATATCTGCACTTATTAGCTCCCACTTGTGAGAATCATAGCTTCTGAGTTCTAACATCAAATTTATATGTGATTCTTTGTGTGTGCCTAGCAGTCAATAATAAATACCATCTTATATATCGTGATTATTTTATATATTTTTTTCTTTGGTTTATCTTGCAGTTCTGTCAAAAGACCTTGTTATTTTCTTGGACTCATAATTCCTTTCAGATTCTCCCACAGGGCTCTAAGTGACAGTCTTATAAAGACTCGTTTCTTCCACAGCAGCATGGCATTTCTAAGGCACAGTTTTGCACCTTTATTCATATTCGCTGCCATTGTTCCATGGCAACCTTACAAGTTGAGCAAATGATGATGGTGGTGGGGTCCACTGGGAATCTGAGAGGTGGAGGGAAAAAGACAGCCAAGAAGAAACATAAAATGATATTGACGAAGTCTCTTTCAAATGGCAAGTTTTTGATCCTGTAATGCTATACCTGGATGAAACCCCCTGAGTATTGGCAGAAGTCGACTTCCTTTACAAGGTAAAAACTCCATTGAGGAGAAACTTGGCAAGCACTAATTAAACTACAACTAAAGTTTCCCCTTCCCTGTCCTTTTGAGATTTGCTCAAAGCAAGGATTTCAGCAAAAAATAAAAGCAAGGATTTTTACAGTCAAAGAATCAGGGTTTAATGATCTAAAAGAAAACAAACCTTAATTAGCAGGTTTTTATAAAGATAGTCAAAATATCTATAATGTAGAACATTTGCAAGAAACTGAAACATTTTGGAAGCATCAGTTGGCAGGAAAAACATTGGAGATCTCAATCATGAAGAAAGATCGCCAGTTCATTTTCCTGCTTGTTTTGATCGTTTTTCAATGTGAAGTTAAATCTTTCAAAGCTGCTAATTCTCATTCCAAGTGTAGAGGAGTTCCAGAGAATTTAAATCACATCTGTAAGTGTGTGTAATAGCAGCCACGGTTATTTCACAGTAATTTAGAAGGCCACTTTCAGGATGAGTGACTCATTCCAAGTATTATCATAGAAAACCTGTAAAAAAGGACTGCTCTTTGCATTTTAAACTTGAGAGGCACTGTTCAAATTTTAACAGTTTTCAGAGAAAGAGGATTATTACACTTAGGCATTCAAAGAAACAAAAAAAAGAGAAAATATAAACAAAGTACAATGGAAGATGCAGTAAAAATCATTCCACATTGTCTCTTGACTGGAGTATTTGCTACATTCCCTGCTGTTAACCAGCTGACAGCATCTAAGTTATTTTCAAAGACATGAAATTTCAATATGTAAAATGTGATATAGAAGACACATTGAATAAGAAATTTTCTTGCAGGCGAAACAGGTTTCTAGGCAATTTTATGGTAGGATATTTTACTACACTGTAAATGTACACCTGTCTCTGTACAAATGTGAAATATAGAAAGAGAAAAAGAAAGGGATAGAGGGAGGCAGGAATAAAGAAAGATGACTTGGTTGAAAGAACAAAGAAAAATGCTAGCAAAGTTGGAAAGGAAAAGACAATAGAAAAAAAAGGAAGTGGGGAAAAGAAAGAAAAGAAGAAATGATACATTTAAGCAGTATCTGTTAATTCGAATGGGCAGAACTCTTGGGTTTTAATCATACAAAAACACTTTAGTAAGACTAAAATAATCTGTAATGCAGTAGTCGTGCAGAATTGCAAGCTATTTTCCCTGGGAAGCTGACCCTGAGTCAAAATAGGCATGCAAGTTGCTTATTAAGGTGTATTTTTGAACACCTGGGGAAATGAGGGAAAGAGAGCATAGCCAGATCTTTCTGCATCAATCAGTCATTTGATTTGGGCCACTCCAAGAATGTGCATGATCTACCATGGAGTGGATCTCTGAAGCAAAGGTAATTCTTTAAAGTGGTTGAGAGCTGAAAGCTGTCTGCTGACAGCATTCCAGGAAGGTAGGATAAAAGTTTGTCAAAGAAGGGGCGTATGGGTAGTGAGCACAACATAATGTCCATCAAAGTTCATCCTTTATGCCTCTCTATCTACTTTTTAGCATAAATTGTTGGATCAGGCCCTTTAGGATTTCTGAGGGGCTGTCTTCCAAGAGGGAAATTAGAAGGCTAGAGGATAAACTATAGCCCACAATGCTGAAACTTGATAATTATTTTCTTCCAAATCAATTAACAGTTTTAACTTTCCTTCATATTTAGCCAGGATCTTAACTGGTCTTGGTAATTACGAGGCATAACACAGACTCTGACTTCTGAGGAGTCTGCTTCTAAGGTCATTGTGCTTTTCAGGCTGAGGTTGCTGTACGTGCCCATTTGGGTATTAGAATACCAAGAATCACTCAAATTGATCACCTGGGTGGTAAATGTATTTCTCTCTGATCTTATGTGTTATAGCATATTCTGATGGTGCTAAATGTATTTCTCTCTGATCTTATGTGTTATAGTATATTCTGATGGTCATGGCCATTATTATCCCTGTAAGAATAGAGATTTTTATTCTTATCAGCTACTCTCTTAACAACAGAAATACAGAGTTGCCAGGTGACTATTATAGCTGATAATGTAAAGGGACAGTTGTTGGGTTCCTAGTGAAATTGTTTCCTCTTTGGATATCATGACTTCTACACCTTCAGGGCACAGGTTTGCAGAAAGAGGAAACACAACTTCTCATGTGTGTCTTGGGAGTGATCGCATTGTAGCCACTCCTGTTTTCACTCCTTGGTTCCCTGATCCATGTGTCTTACATTCTGGAAACATAGCCTTGTATAAATGTCTCTGTTTCCAAATGCACACTACTTCTGAGAATATGGCACCTCACCCACTAATGTATAGCCTTTGAGCTGGCATTTTAGTCGTGACTTCCACAGGATGTTCCAAAGCTCTCTTAGGCTTGCAAGTTCTCGGTGGTATAGTATGTGTTCCCATGTTTTGGGGCTTACTTCCACATCTCTTTGCTATAAAGTCATTTCGCTAGTCTGATGCAATATCATGCAGGATCCCAGGCTAATCAGTCAAATATTTGGTAAACCTGAAACCGTGAGCCTAGCTGAGGCCTAGTGAGGAAAAACGGCAAACCCACATCGGATTAATTCTCCTGCCAGAAGGTATTCTTGACCAATATAATCAACTTTCCACTAAGCAGCCATGTGGTCTCTTTGAGGGACGCTTGCATATAGGGAACCAATCATTGCTCTGTTTTTCTGTCATGTTGTGTCTTTGGCAGAAGCCCTGTTATCAACTTCGATAAATGAGTTCATGTTGCTGGGCTTATGCATATACTTCATCCCTATCACCATTGTCCCTTTGATCATGATCCATTGTGCCAGAACCAGGGTGGCCATTGTTAGAGGGGGCTAGATGATGTCAACTGGCCAACTCACTGTCGACTTGGTGGCTTAGTAACTCTTCCATGGTGGACATTAGCATGGCATTATCTTCTCTATCCAATTACCGAACAATAGTGCCCAATTGTTTTCTGTGAGGTCTGTAAAACCAAAAAATATTGTTTTTTTTTTTTTCTGAACTCTGGGTCCATTGTTCGTACATCGTAACTGTTCAGTAATGCTCTTTGAAGCAGTTCGGATTAACTGTATGTCAAAATGGGCCTAATGAGTCTTATCCAATAAGGACACGTGCTTGGCTACCGAAAATTATCAGACCTTTATTTTGGGTGATGATCCCATAACAAACTACTTCCTACACAAGTAGACTCTAAACTTTTTTATATTTTAAGTCATTAAAACTAAATCCTAAGAATTGATTTATATCATTACATTTTATTATTAAAATTTTCTCTAATTTAGTCAAGAGTTAAATGGCTAAATCAGTGTATATCAGATGAAGTTCTGAAGATATTTGTGTGATAAAATGTATTTCATTACTATTGAAATCTCAATAATAATTTTTAAGCATCATGTTTAGTTGCATATTTTAGTCTTTTGAAATATAAGCATGCTTTGAGTCAACCGGATGGTTAATATAAACAAATTTACACAATGGAAGCTTTGATATGTGTTGATTATATTATGATATGTAGATGTAAAACTGAACATTTATTAATGCTACATTAATTGAACATGTTAAAAATTAGGTTTAGAGGGCCGGGTGCAGTGGCTCACACCTGTAATCCTGGCACTTTGGGAGTCTGAGGTGGGTGAACCACGATGTCAGGAGTTCAAGACCAGCCTGGCCAACATGGTGAAACCCCATCTCTACTAAAAATACAAAAATTAGCCAGACATGCTGGCACATGACTGTAATCTCAGCTACTTGGGAAGCTGAGGTTACAGTGAGCCAGGATTGTACCATTGCACCTCAGCCTGGGCGACAGAGTGAGACTCCATCTCAGAAAAGAAAAAAAAAAATAGGTTTAGAATAACTAAGGGAGTACAATTGTAATGTCCCCAATACAAAGAAATGATGAATGGTTGAGGTGATGGATACCCCATTTATCCCAATATAATTATTACATATTGTATGCTTGTATTGAAATATCTCATATACCCAATGGCTACTATGGCTACTATGTATCCATAAAAATTAAAAATAAAAAAGTAAAATAAATACATAAATACCACTTTAGCTGTCAAAAATAATTGGGGTACCTAAAATTTTAACACATTAATGTTAAGTGAAGCTGCAATGACATCATAGTATGGTTTGTTGGAAAGCAAAAATGTGGAAGTACAAATTAGTATTACTTTAATGTCACAGGAAGTAAAGACCCTTGAAGTGATTGGAAGCTGGGAAAAATATTTACATGCTTATGAGTTTATAACAACCTAATTATTTGAAATATTTCCACTATTACTAATAAGAAATAATTAACCATTCCTTCTGTAACATCAGAACATTGTGCTCTAGGAAAAATTATTCCTTCAAAATGTAGTCATTCCACCATTGACATATGGGTGGGCACTCCATCAAGTCAGCTAGAATTGTTGTATGAAGTGTTCATTATTCAAGCTGTCAAATATGAACTAAACATTATCTTTAAGACATAAAAACTTTCTCTTTTCAATCAAAGAAAGTAAATTGCAATGGTTGAATGTGTATATTTTTACTTTGACTATCATTTTAAATAATCTTTTTCTTACCTGCAATTGTTTGTCTATACTGTCATTACCATATATCTTTTTCCTATATTCAGCCACCTGACATTACATACAATTTTTTCTTCATTGCCTGACACCATTGATAGATGCTTTTTATGATTCCCTCAAGTCATAGAGAGTGTGCTGGCTTACTAATTCCATCAGTAGGGTATAGATGCCTAGAGCAATGCTTCAATATATAAGCTTCAAACCGTGTTTCAAGCAGCAAAACACCAAATTGATTCTACCAGCATTTGGATTCATTCAAAATCTGGATATGATCCCCTTTTATTTCTAAGAATATAAGTTATATATAAAAATTGGCATAAGGGAAGAGTATCTCTCAGTTATATTTTCTAGTTAATTTTAGACTCGGTAACGTTTTCATATATAAATCTAATACATATAATAAATATTCACAAATGGTGCCATTCTCCTTATTTTGTGTTTAGTTTTAACCAGTAATCTGTAGTCATTTGCATAATCTCATTAATTTTTATATATTTCCCATAGTAAATGAAACTTTTATTTGTTGATTAAGATATTTTAAGTTTCCTTTCTTCTTTGTTCTCCAATTTGGTAAATATATTCATGTGTTTTATTAGTCTTTTACATTCATCAAAAAGTTACTTTCTCTCATTCACTGGAAGCAAGAGGATAGGCCTTCTGATAAACATGATGCTTTTTATATTGTCAAGATTTTTGTTGGAGACTTAAGTATTTCCTCTCTGTTCAAAATATTAATTGAAAAAGCATCAAAATGCTTATTCAGCATTGTGTATTTCTTCTTTTGAGATTATGTACGTATATAGTAGTATTTGGCAAAGGTTATTTTCTGTGGGAAGTGCCCCTATTGCATTTTATATTAATGCCCATTGGGTACCCCTATGTGTTTATAAGATAGTTTTATAACAGAGATGAGAATACTTCATATTTTTTGAATTAACTAAAAATGTATATTTTTACCATATTTTCAAAGGTTACATTTGGATGAATAAAAACACAAATCTGACATACTAAGATTGTGAGCTAACAAAGAATAGATGTAGTTTGATCATGTAAGGGACATAATGGCTTCAGCCCTTTTCTACACCTGCTATAGTTGTCCATTGTTACATCTACAGCCAAGAGCATTTTTTTTTTCTTTGAGACAAGGTCTTGCTCTGTCCTCCAAGCCAGAGTGCAGTGGCACAATCACAGCTCAGTGCAGCTTCAACCTCCTGGGCTCAAGTGAACCTCCCACCTCAGTCTCTTGAGTAGCTGGGACTACAGGCATGTGCCACCATGCTCATCTATTTTTTAAAATTCTTTAGTATAGATGGGGTCTCACTATGTTGTCCAGGCTGGTCTCAAACTCCTGGGTTCAAGCAATCCTCCTGCCTCAATCTCCCAAAGTGCTGGGATTATAGATATGAGCCCATCCCTCCCAGCCAGGCCATATTTATTCTTTCTTTTCAACAAAGGCAATAAAGCTTTCTTCTATGGTTATGACAGTAAAAATAGATAGATAGATAATTGATAGACAAAAATAAATAAAATAAAATGTCTCATTCAATAAAGTATACTATTATTTTAGGAATTTGCATTTCCTGTTTTTCTTTGTTTGAATTCAGATAAGAGATGAGAAAGAATGGTTCGCCCTCCTAAACATTTTTAAAGCATTATGTAATACCTTCAAATCTTTATAGTTTCTTTCCAATTCCATGTGTCTCAATGGGTAGTAATTTCATTATTATTATCTCAAAAAACAAATCATCTTTCACCTCAGACTTTACATGTGTTTAAATTTTTTAAAAAAAGCAAAAATACCACTACTATTAATAAACAGAAACCGTTGACCTAAGAGAAATTCTTAGAATTCCTTTTAATCGGGAGTCTTTCACTTTGTCTTTGCAATCCTTAACTACATGTTATAAAAACTGATTTAAAACCATCGTAGAAGGTGTGGAAGAGAATATTTTGTGTGTTTATTATTTATCAGTCATCATGGTTGGACAGTGTTCTTGTGCTCACTTTACAAATAATAAGCTTAAAAATAAATATCTTTTAAAAAGTTAAGTGATTTATTAATGAATATCCAAGTTGGTGATTCAGTTGAGATCTTTCCCCTCTTCCATAAAAAAACTCTAATTCACATCTTTATATGTATTATCATTTTATTAGTACATCAAATAAGAACCTTAACAGCTGAAAGGACAACTAGAAGGCTGGATCAGGTATTTTGAATACTACAGGGAACACATCTCGGTCAAACATAGTGCCACAGTAGCTTGCTCTTTTTCAGACATACTCTCTTGCTTACTTTTCTTCTTTGTCAACACTTATATTTTGAGTGTTTAGATGAAAGATCTTTAGGTTCCCAATTAGCTTTGCTATTCTCTTATTTATTTATTAATGGCAATGAAAGCCCTTATTTAAAAAAATACATGGAATGTTTTTGTTGAAGCTAGTCATTGTTCCTTGATTCTTTTGAGGTTCCTGACACATTTTGCCATTATAAAGTGCAAGTATCAGAGCTCTAAAAATTGATAGATTTGATATATATACTCCAACGTACATTCCACAGGCTAAAATCTTTACTAATTTTCCACACAAGAGTAGTAAATGCTTTGCAACTTCCTTTTTGAAGATAGATTTCTAGTTTCTCTATTTCCTGTATCAGAAATAATGTTCATTTAGAACAGTATTGTGCTTAACAGTGGTATGCTATTTATATCAGCGAAGTCTCTGTTGATAACGTCAGAAAAGATGAGGGTATAGTTGACAAGTTTTAATATTGAGGATTTATTCATAATATGATAACAAATCATACAAACTCATGTCAATTATATTTTTGATCTTGAGTATTCAATATCATGAGGTTCACTTGATTCTAAAATGTGTTAGAGTGTACTTATTCATATTTTAAAGTAATTATTTTGTTACTAAAGAAGAGGGGAACTAATTATATAGGAAAATTGCCCTCAAATTTTCCTGTGGCAGTGACAGTTTATAAAGCAGTGTGCTATTAACGTGACTTCTATAGATTTCCTAACAAGCTAAATACCAATCCCACTTCCCACATTATACTTTAGGATTGAACCATAAAGGGGAAAAAATGAAGGCACTGCATCCCTCATTACACAGACCTAAGAGGTGGTGATGTAGCAAAGGCTACAAAATTACTGTGGATCGGAGCCAAACAGAAAAGGATGAAATAGGAATAGTTTATCAGAACAGTCAATCCAAGAAAGCAAAGGATTTAAATCAAAATGATAATAGAGAGGCTAAAAGAAAATGCACCCTGTATGAGCAATGGAAGAAAAAAAATCACTAGAAAAGAGCTAAACAGAGTGCAATTCAAAAGTCAAATGATTTCGTGAAATTAGAAAGGTAGTCTGAAAGTGTGTAAATGTGCAAATTTTTATATTAAATGCATCTTTTAAAAGAAAGATGAATAGATAGAACAACTAAAGTTGTGTTTTTAATACAAGTTTTGGCATGTGTTCCCAAACATAAGGAATGCGATTTCTACTTTTTATTATGGTTGTTTTACGGTCAAAACTAGAAATAATCATTTCATTTTATATTGAATAAGTCACTTATTTTTTTCTGACTTTCAATTTTCTCTTATGTAAAATGACAGCATTGGAATAGATGCCTATTGTATTTGCCTCTGGTTTTAAATTTTCATGATGCTATGAAACACTGTTTGCCGCTGGAAAGAAATATCTTTGCATTCCTTAAAACTACGGTCATTTTAAGTGTTTTATTTTGTAGTTTGTCAAAAGCTCTAGTAATACTTGTTTGTGATGCTGTCTGTGATTTTCCATTCTTCTCCAATGATTAATTACATATGAATTGTCCTTAAATCTCATGTTACATCCATAAACTCAGGTTATCCTCTCATTAGTAGACGGAGTAATATATCTATCCTTGTAATAAATACTTTATAAACATGCTTGTAACTTATTTGTATGTCCATCTAAACAGTTGGTAACAGACATACAAAGTAAATTCAAATAATGTTCTGGATATGTCATAAGGTTTTTTAACTCACAAATCGATAGCTTCAATATTCAACAGAGAGGCTTTGTATTTTTTACAAAACAAAACATACTTTCCTAACATGTACTTTGTAGAAGTTTAGGGAAAGGAACTTCCAATCTTCAGTTATAATTTGTAAACTGAAATTATCATATTGATATAGCTACCAGCTATACCTTTTGATAATACTGTATAGATGAATAGAACTAGAGATTCATTTCATTTGCGTCAACATTAGCAGAAAATAATATGACAGTGTGTGAGACTCAAGGGATTCATCTGACATTACTGAACAACCTCTTTCCCTAGGAACTGCATTTTACTAGGCCTACTACAGACACATTACACAAAAGACGGTCTACCGATGGCCTTTCAACAATCTAAGACACTGATCTATTCATTTTAGAAAAGATGCCCTAATGGGAATGCAAATATTCTCATCTTGAAATGATACTCAAAAGCCTGAAAAATATTTCTTTCATATGGTTCTTTGACTAATCCTCTACAATGACCATTTACATCAATAGCAAATCCCTTGTGAAAAAAAAATCCCCTGACATAAAATACAAATTAACATTTTATTATTCAAAGTAAAAGGCAGTGAAATATGAGAAAGGTTTTTAGCTTTCTGGGAAATGAACTTGAACAATAGAGGTAAAATGTGTCCAATGAATAGATAAGGGGTTCTAGCTTCTAAAATAATGGGTTTCTTTCAAGAGTTATATTTGACAAGAAAATATTTTAATTAAAAATTATTTGTCATTAAATGAATTTCTCATTTATTTTTTCATGAAATTATAATGAAATATAATTAAACATCGATGTGTAATAAAGATATAGACACATTTATAATAATTTTATATAACATTTGTAATAATCCTCCAGTAAGTTATTTGTGATATGGAATTGATTTTTTCATTAATCAAAATTATTAATTTATAATAAAAATTCCAAATTGCTCAGAAACATTTTAATGGCTTTTTTGGTTAAGTGAAGCAAAAACATATTTAGTGATTATTGAGGTGATGTGCAGTACTACATAATGTCAGCACAATTAGGTTACTATGTTCAAAGAGGTAAGCTTTATTCTTTTCTTTAAGTAGAATGGTCTGTTCCTTTATTTATGGCTATCCATTTGAAATAGAATATTTCAAAGAAAACCCTTAGAATTTCTAATTTAGAAAACAGAAAGTAAGAGAACAACAGAAGTCTTTGTTTCCTGTGGGGCAAGCTCTTTCACAATTTTTTTGTATTTATTTTAATCTCATTATTATTAAAACAATAGCAAATACTCATTCCAATACACTACTACTACTGCCATCACCACCACTACTATTAATATCACTGTGAATGCCACCATCACACTTGTTTCAAAATTAACATTTGTTGCATAGGAAATATGTGCCAAAGCCTGAGCTAAATGACTTACTATGGATTATTGCATTGAGGCTTTATAGAAATCCTGTGCGATAGATTCTTCTGTTAATCCTGTACAATAACACAATTATAATTGCACAAAACCCAAAGTTAAGGCAATGCAAAATTCCCAAAAGCCACTTTCATCTGAATGATTTTAGGTAATCTTCTAGATGCCATAATATTCTAATTTTGCAGTGTAGTTTACTTAACCAAGATTACACTGGTAGCTACTTCCTCTAGCAAATAGTAGAAAGCTAGCAAGTGTGGAAGAGGTCTGAGAATGGAAAGAATTTTTAGAAAAGAGAGACAAGAAAGACAAAGTGGACACGCCTCAACCATTGATGTAAGTGCTACCTCAAAGAGGATTTAAATAATTCTGCTTAGAATTCCCCCTGGAGAATCTCACCAAGACAACAAGAATAATGACCTAGTCAGTGCAAATAAACTAGTGTGGTATATTTTTTTAAATTATAGGAAAAATCAGCTTGAGTATAAAATAAAACAATAATAAATTATTCATATGCTGAATGTGATACCTGAGGGCTTCAGTTCCACTTTATGTATTTATGTATTCTATGTGTATAACTTTACACATAGAATTTGTTAATAGACAGAAAGTTGAGGTTGAGCAATTGCTATCTATAAATATTTGGCATTGCAACGGATAAGTTGAACTGTACTGTGACCTAGATTTCAATCAAAATGCAGTAAGAGAAAAAATGTTGGTGAATTACAGTAAAAATAAATTTTAGTTTGAGTGATATTAGTTTCTTTTCAGTGATCTTCTTTGACACTTAATAGATTTTTCAGTCATGCACAAATAGAAGAAGAATGTAAGTGGAATGAAAGTATAATACTTTCTGGCACCAAATGAAACATTAAACCAAGCCAAGGAGAGCCTCTGTATGTGTTCATTTCACCCACGAACGCTTCAGGCTCTCTAGACCTAATCTGGAGGGAAGCAGTGCAATGGCTGGTCTCCCGGGGTGCTGGCGTTGCAGACTAAGGCTAAGAGGTTGCTGACTGCATGATGCACCGCTGAGTTCTGCAAATAAATCAGTTGACTTTAGTTTGGGGAAGAGGGTTTTCAAGTTGGCACAGTTTTGTGAAGTAAATTTGAACAACTATATTTATATGGATGTTTTGGCTTTAAAATTAACTCTCTCACACATAATTTTAGTTATAGGTGCTTTTAAAAAAAGCAGTATCCCTTTCTTTTAATATTTGGAAGTACCATAAGCCTAAAAATACACAGAAAAATATCATAAATATTCATACACCCACCATCTTTGTTTAAATGTAACATTTTGCATACATTTATCAATTTTTATATTTTTGAAATAATAAATCATTAGGAATACAGTTGGAGCCTCCTACAAACTCCTCCTTGTGATTCCCTTCTTCTCCTAAGAGCTAATGACCATCCTAAATTTGGATGGGATAGGCCATACCATATTTACATTATGTATATTTGTATTTGAAAACATAAACATATATAATGTGTTTGCATGTTATTTAATAACATGCATGTTATGAAAGGATAATAAAGACTTCCCATTTATAGACTACATTTTCTAATAATAATTGAATTAAAATTCTAAAAATTAGCCCAAAATATCCATATTCCAGAATTTCAGATGCAAATATTTAAACACTCAGGAATCAAAAGAATCATGAGAAAAGAGAAAACATTTAAATTATTTAATAACATGTTATTTAATAACACGCAAACATGCTATTAAATATTTTCTAAACGGGGTCAAGGTTTTGTTTTTATTTTTTCTCACTCAGGCCTTTATATGGTACAGTTGCCAGAAATGTCATAAATATCAAAAAGGCCACTATATGTATGCTTCTTCAGATTACTGTTATTTTACTCAATATCATTGCTTTGCAGTCTATTTTTATTTATCCATTGAGCTCTAATTTATTTCATTATTTATGGTATTCTATTCCTAAAATGTATTAGAATTTACTCATTTTCTTATTATTGCATAATTAAGGGGTTTTTTTCTATATTTTTTCTTTAAAACACAATACTTCAATGAACTTAATCATAAATTTATACTGGAAAAATATCTAAGAATTTTACATATACATAAAGAATTATGTATTTTACCATCAAAATTTTGATATATTGAAATATTTGATAAGACTTGCCTATTATATCAGTATATGTAATACCTTTTTAAAGAATTACAATATTCTTATTCAGTCTATTTAATGGTTATAAATTGATTATCATTTCTTCTTCAACTTTTCTATATTATGACTTTTAAGAAATTAGTTTACTTCCTTAGAATTTTCAAATTCATTGACAAAGTTTTTAAATTATATTCTATATGATTATACATTTTATTATCTATTTACTGTTTTACTAATCTGAGCAGAATCTATTGGTATTTTCTCTGCATTTTTCTTAATCAGTTTGTCAGAGATTTGTAGTTTTATTGGACTTTTCAGAGAATCTGCATTTAATATTATATATCCTATTTTTTCTATGTTCTCAATTATATTTTCATCTTAATTATTTTCTTCCTCCTCACTTATTTGGATTTATTGTTTTATTTTTCAAAGTGTCTTAGAAATCTTAAAATAGAAAGTATAGAAATTTTTGTCAATAATTATCTATTTTTTTCACATAAAACCTTGTAAAATTCTAAATTTCCCTTTAAACACTATTTGTATTAGGGTTTTCCAGAGAAACAGAACCAATAAGATGGATAGACAGGTAGACAGGAGAGGAAGGATGCGTCCCATCTCCAGAAGACATATCAACATATTGGCCTTTCTGTTTTTGTTCTCTCTGGGCCCCAGGAAGTTTGGATAGTGCCCATGTTCATTAAGGGTAGATTATTCCCGCCTAGTCTAGTCAGACTCATAGGCTAATTTTCTCCGGAAATACCCTCAGAGATATACCCAAAAAATAAATGCTTTACTAGGTTTCCTGGCATTCCTTCATCCATTCAAGTTGACACCTATAATTAGATATCACATTAATTTAAATGAATCACATCATTTCTGACAAATATTTCCATAGTCACTCTAATTTAAATATTTCCTCTTTTCTCATGATTCTTTTGATTCACGAGTGTTTAAATGTTTGCATCTGAAATTCTGGAACATGGATATTTTGGGCTAATTTTTAGAATTTTAATTCAATTATTATTAGAAAATGTAGTCTATAAATGGGAAGTCTTTATTATCCCTTCAGGTTTATTTTGCAGTATAACTATATATAGGTTAAATAAATATATAAACAAATGTATATGGAGACATATACATTACATAAATATAGTTATTATTGCTATGACAATTGTTATGTGTTCAACAATGGCTTATTTGCCACTTTTTTGTTTACTTCTACCTTCCTTTGGGGTTTTATTTCTTGCCCGCTAAAATATTGTGTCAACTACAGTGGTTCTCAAATTCAGTTGGATGTTGAAATCATTTATAGAGCTTTAAAAAAATACTAGGGACTCAGTCACACCCAAAGAGATCCTAACATAATAGATTTGAAGTGGGGATTGACATTGAGGATTTTAAAATTTCAAATTTAGGTCAAATAGAGTTGATAACCAAGTTCTTACCTTTTTAGCAAGCTACATTTAAAAAATGTTGTTTGAAAATATCTTCATGTGTTCAGAATATAAAATACCAGGTTGACAACTATTTTCTCAATGTACTTTGATGATATTCATTGTCACATGCTTTCTAATATGGCCATTGAGAAACCTGCAGTTGGACTAATTATTCTATGTTTGGCCTTATCTTTGTTTCTCTAGTTACTTTTAAGAGATGTTTTTAGTCTTTAGTTTTTAGTTTTTCTTTCCCTTCAGTCCTCTGCAGTTTTACTACCATGCTTTTTGATATGTACTTATTTAGATTTATCTTTGTCAAGACTCATAATGACAATTCATTTATTTTATTAAAAGTGAAATAAATTCAGCCATTCACTCTGAGTATTACCCCATCCATTTATGGTGGTCATTGTTGTTATTTTAATAATGGCTTCTTTTCTCTGGTTTCTAAATCTCCTATCATTAATTATTTTAAGTACGTCTATTGAAAATACAATGTCTAGAAAAAAAATTGTTACCTGAAATGCGTGTGGTTTGAATCCTTCTGTTCTATTTAATGTCTACAAACTCACGCTCATGGTGTGTTTTTATAGTTGTGATCAGGAGTTCATCTTCACTGAGCCTTATATATGTGTGTCTGTGTTGAAGATATCTTTCTCCAGTGCTCTTTGTGCTTGCTTATGCTTGATTCCCAAGGGTTTTACTGCAGCGGAGTCAAGTTTATGGCTAGGGATTATGCACGATCTAATAACAGAAGATGGCTGAAATGCAGACATACCTAATGGCAGATTATGGCTACAAATTTTCAGGGCCCAGTCCAAACACAGAAGTTCCTTTTTGCTTAGATAGCAGATATTTTTCTAGTTGTGCAGTTCGCTGTGAGTTAGCCCTGAAAAGTTCCTGACCTTATAATGTATGGGTATCTCAGTTCTAACTCCCTATACTGTAAACTTTCACCTAACATACTTGAAAACTGTAAATTTAAATGAAAAGACATATAGCAAAACCAATTTTCCTTTAGGCCAATTGTTAAAAACAAGAGTTAAGTTCCTAAGGCATATTTTTGGTCACAAAAACGTCAACAAAATTCTAATGTGAGACATTGAAATAAATGTGAGCTAGACACACAGTTTTCAAAGATTAAAAAAAAACAAGTAAGACAATCTATCTTAAAGAACTGATATATCTTACGGGAATTGATTATTTTTCTCATCAACATTATAGCAAAATAACACTAAACACAATAACATTATTTGAGGACCTGCTGTATCTCATTAGCTCAAGAGGTTCTCTCCCATCTTCAGCTGTGAATATTAATATTAAAGTCCCTAAAGCAGGGCTTCTCCACATCAACACCAGCGATATTTTGGAATGGATAATTGTTTAGTGGTGGGGGTAAAAGGTTGTATCCTGTGCTTAGTAGGAAGTTTAGCAGCAATCCTGCCTTCTACTTACAAGATGCCGATAGTACACCTCCTCCCACTTGTGTCAACCAAAATGTCTCCATACTTTACCAAATGTCACTGTGTGGGGAAAATTGCCCCCAATTGAGAACATTACCCCAGATTATTAAGATGAACTCCAGGCCCTCCAGAGTAACCTCATGGTTACTCATGTAGTTAATGTTCTGGTTTTCAGTTGCCTCTTGTTTAGGGATCATAGAAATTTTCCTTATTTCTTGTGAAGTTATTTACATATTTAATAGGAAGCCTACTTATACACTATCTAATAATTGTAGAGGGAAATTTTTGTAGCATGAGACCTTTCAGGTACTCTAGTTCTCCATATTGCCAAAACTGAAGTTCTGCATTATTGCTTTAATTTTTAAAATTTTTATCGATATATAATAGATGTACATATTTTCTGGGCACATGTGATAATATAATACATTCATATAATTTGTAAAGATCAAAGGAATGTAATTCATATACATTACCTTACATTAAATAATTCTTAAATATTTATCTTAAATATTTTTCTTTTTGTTATGCTAGAAACATTTGAATAATTTTCTTCTAGCTTTTTGAAACTTACACTAGATGATTGTAACCTATAGTGACCCTACTGATCTAACACCAGGTCTTATTTCTTCTATCAGACTGTATATTTGTACGTATTAATTAACCTCTCTTTATCTCCTTTCCTTCTTACCCTTCTCAGACTCTGGAAACCAGCAATCTGCTTTCTGTCTTTATGGGATCTACTCTTTTACCTCCATTATATGATTGATAACATGTGATATTTGTCTTCTGTGCTTGAATTATTTCACTTAACATAGTAACCTCCAGTTCTACCCATGTTGCTGTGAATGAAAGAATTTCATTCTTCTTAATGTGTGAATAATATTTCATTGTGTATACATACTACATTTTCTTTATCTGTTCATCCGTTGATGGGCACTTAGATTCATTCCATATTTTGGCTATTATGAATAATGCTGCCATAAGCATGGGAGTGCAGATGTCTCTGCAATGTACTGACTTCCTTCCTTTTGGATATTTATTCCATCCAGTAGTGTAATTGCTGGATCATATGGTAGTTCTGTATTATTTTTGAATAATTTACATACAGTTTTTCATAGTAATTGTTCTAATTTACATTCCCACCAACAGTGTACAAGAATTCCCTTTCTCCACATGCTCGTTAGTATTTGTTGTTCCCTGTCATTTTCACAGAAGCCATTTTAACTGGGGTGAGGTGATATATCATTGTGGTTTTGATTTGCATTTCTCTGATGTTTAGTTATTTTAAGGATTTTTCATTTACCTGTTGGCTGTTTGTGTGTCTTCTTTTGAGAAGTGTCTATTCAGATCTTTTGTCCATTTTTTAAGTCAAATTATTATTGTTATTTTGCTACTGAGTTGGTTAAGCCCTTTTTGTATTCTGGTTATTAATCCTTTCTTTTCTCATTCTGTTGGTTGCCTCTTTACTTTATTGATTGTTTCCTTAGCTGTGCAGAAGCTTTTTAGCTTGACATAATGCCATTTGTGTATCTTTGCTTTAGTTGCCTGTACTTTTGAGGTCTCACATGAAAAATCTTTGCCCAGAGCAATGTCCTGGATTGTTTCCCCAATGTTTCCTTCCAGTAGCTTTGGAGTTTCAGATCCTGCCTTTAAGTCTTTAATACATTTTGAGTTGAGTTTTGTAGCGGGTACGAGATAGGGATCTAGTTTTATTCTTCTGAATGTGGTTGTACATTGTACGTTCTTGGCACCTTTGTCCAAAATCAGTTGACTATAGACTTGAGGATTTATATCTATGTTCTCTATTCTGTTTTCTTGGTCTATCTGTCTGTGCCTATACCAGTATCATGTTGACTTGGTTGCTGTAACTTTGTGGCATATTTTGGAGTCAGGTAATGTGATGCCTCCAGTTTTGCTTTTTGCTCAGGGTTGTTTTGGCTATTAGGGGTCTATTACGGTTCAATATAAATTGTAGGATTGGTCTTTCTATTTCTGTGAAGAATGTCATTGGTATTTTGATAGGGTTGCATTGGATCTGCAAATTGCTTTGGGTAGAATAGACACTTTAACAATATTAATTATTTATTTATTTATTTTAGAGACAGAGTTTCAAATTATCTCCCGGGCTATACTGCAGTGGCAAGATCATAGCTCACTGCAGCCTCGAACTCCTGGGCTCAAAGGATCCTCCTGCCCCAGCCTCCTGAGTAACTTGGACTACAGGTGTGCATCCCCATGGCTGGCTAATTTTTTTTATTTTTTGTTGAGATGAGGCCTCGTGATGTTGCCCAAGTTAATCTCAAACTCCTGGGCTCAAGCAATCCTCCTGTTTTGGCATCCCAAAGTGGTGTGATTACAGACATGAGCCACTATGCCCAGCCTCTGCTCTGATTGTTATGATTTCTTCTTTTCTACTAATTTTGGGTTTGGTTTCATTTTGCTTTTCTAGTTCCCTGAGGTACATCATTCGGTTGTTCATTTGAAGTCTTTCTACTGTTTTTATGTAGGCATGTGTTGCTATAAACCTCCCTCTTAGTACTGTTTTTGCTGTATCGTAAAGATTTGGGTATGTTGTATTTCCATTTCCATTTGTTTCAAAAAAATTTTCAATTTTCTTCTTAATTTCTTCATTGACATATTAATTGTTCCAAGCATGTCATTTAATTTCCATGTGTTTGTATAATTTCTTAGAATCCTCTTGTTGATTTCTGGTTTTATTTCATTATGGTCAGAAATGAAACTTGATGTGATTTCTACTTTTATGAATTTGCTGAGACCTGTTTTGTGGCCTAAAACATGACCTATTCTGGAGAAGGTTCCATGTACTGATGAAAATAATGTGTATTCTGCAACAGTTAGTGAAATGTAAATGTCAGTTAAGCCTATTTTGTCTAGTATGTTAATATGATTTGGCTGTGTCCCCACCAAAATCTCATCTTGAATTCCCATGTATTGTGGGCAGGACCCAGTGAAAGGTAGTTGAATAATGGGGCAAGGATTTCCTGGGCTGTTCTTGTGATAGCAAATAAGTCTCATGAGATCTGATGGTTTTAGAAAGAGGACTTCCCCTGCACAAGCTCTCTTTCTTTGCCTGTTGCCTCCATGTAAGTCGTGACTTGCTGCTTTTTGCCTTCTGCCATCATTGTGAGGCTTCCCCAGCCACATGGAACTGTAAGTACAATTAAACCTCTTTCTTTTGTAACTTGCCCAGTCTCAGGTATGTCTTTATCAGAAGCATGAAAACAAATTAATACATATGTAGTTTAACTTTGCTCTTTCTATGTTCATTTTCTGTCTGGATGATTCATTCATTACTGAGAGAGGAATGTTGAAACTCCCTACATTTACTGTATTGTAGTCTACCTTTTCCTTTATATCTATTAATGTTTGCTTTATATACTTGGAAACTCTGATGTTGGGTGAATATATATATAGAATTCTTATTTCCTCTTACTGAATTGACCTGTTTATCATGATATAGTTACCATTTTATTATCTTTTTACAATCTTTGATTTGCAATCTATTTAATCTCATATAATTATAGCTACTGGTTTTTGGTTCCCAGTTGCATCAAATATTTTTTCCATCTCTTCACTTTCAGTCTATAAGTGTCTTCGTAGGTGAAGTAGACAGCATAGACTTGAGTGTTGCAGACAGCGTAGACTTGCGTGTTTTTTCTTCATCCTATGTTTTTTTATTTGGAGAATTGCATCCACTTAGTTTTATTGTTGGTAAGTAAGGACTTACTTCTGTCATCTTTTGTGCATGCCTCCTCTCTTCTTCTCTTCCTTTCTTACTGTCTTTCTTTGTGGCTTAGTGATTTTCTCTGGTAGTATTCTCTAATTCATTGCTTTTCATGTTTAGTCAATCTATTATAGGTTTTTGTATTGTGGTTACCATGAGACTTACAAAGAACACCTCATCAATATAACAAGTTATATTAAAAAGTTGACAACTTAACTTAGATCACAAAGAAAAGAATAGAAACAAACTGACCAAAAATAGGGAAAAAAAGAAAAACAACTTTATACTTTAACTCCATTTCTCCCACATTTTGACTTGGTATTGTCTAATTTGCATAGCTTTTATTGCCTATCTTTTAATTATTGTTTTTATAGATTTTTCCTTTGGGCTTTGTATTAGTCAGGGTTCTCTAGAGAGGTAGAACTAATAGGATAGATGTATATATGAACGGGAGTTTATTAAGGAGTATTGACTCACACAATCACAAGGTGAGGTCTCACAACAGGCCATCTGCAAGCTGAGGAACAAGGAAGCCAGTCCAAGTCCCAAAACCTCAAAAGTAGGGAAGCCTAACAGTGCAGCATTCAGTCTGTGGCTGAAGGCCCAGGAGCCCCTGGCAAACCACTGGTGTCCAAGAGTACAGAATCTGAAGAACGTAGAGTCCAATGTTGGAGGGCAGGAAGCATCCCATATGAGAAAAAGATGAAGGCCAGAAGACTCAGCAAGTCTGCTCTTTCCAACTTCTTCTGTCTGCTTTTTTTTTTAGCCACACTAGCAGCTGATTAGATGATGCCCACATAGAGTGAGGGTAGATCTGCCTCTCCCAGTCCACCGATTCAAATGTTAATATGCCTTGACAACACCCTCACAGACAAACCCAGGACCAATAATTTGCATCCTTCAACACAATCAAGTTGACACTCAATATTAACCATCACAGGCTTCACGAGTTATGAGTGTATTGTATACCATACTTACAATGTTAGATTATACTGGGTTTGTCCAGGTACTTAATTCTACCTGTGGGTTTTATACCTTAAAATGTTTTCTTTCGGCATATTAGTGCTTTTTTCGTTCAGAGTGAAGAACTGCTTTTAGCCAATTTTGTAATGCAGTTATAGTGGCAGTGAATTCTCTCAGCTTTTGTTTGTCTAGGACATACTTTATCTCTCCTTTATAATTAAGGATAGATTTGTTGGATACAGTATTTTTGTATAGCAATATTTTACTTTGAAAAAGCCATCTCACTTCTTCTTAGTCTATATGGTTTCCATTGAGACTTGTGTTTCTAGATGAACTGGGGCTTCTTTATGTGTTATTTTCTTCTTTTCTTTTGCTGCTCTTAAAAGCCTCTCTTTGTCCTTGACCTTTGAGAGTTTTATTATATTTTTGGGGTAGTTATTTGGGTCAAATCAGTTTGGTGCTCTTTGATCTTCCTGAAACTGTATATTTATCTCTTTCTCAAGTTTTGGAAAGTTTTCTGTTACCATTTCCTTGAATAAGCTTTCTATCCCTTGCTCTTGCTGAAGTCCCCCTTGAATACTAATAATTCTTATATTTGGTCATTTGGAGACATTTTCTTTATCTTGTGGGCAATCTTTGTTCAATTGCATTCTTTCTTCTCCTCTGACTGTGTATTTTCAAATAATCTGTCTTCAAGCTCACTGATTATTTTCACTACTTGATCCATTCTGCTGTTGTAAGCCTCTAAAGAACTTTTCAGCTCAGCAAATTTATTTCTCACTTGTAAGATTTCTGTTTGACTTTTTATTATTATTTCAATTTCTTTGTTAAATGTTTCTTTATTTTTGTTTTTTTAAAAAACAAAAAACAAAACAAAACAAAACAGTCTCTCACTCTGTCACCCAGGATGGAGCGCAGTGACATGATCACAGATCAGTTTAACCTCAACCTCCTGGGCTCAAGTAATCCTCCCAGCTCAACCTCCTGAATAGCTGGGACTACAGGTACCAGGCCTCATGCCTGGCTAAGTTTTGTATATTTTTATAGAGATGGGGTTTCACCATGTTGCCCAGCCTGGTCTCGAACCCCTGAACTCAAGTGACCCACCCACACTGGCCTCCAAAAGTGCTGGGATTACAGGCATGAACCACCACACCTAGCCTCAATCTCTTCTTTGTATTTTTCTGATATATTTCTGAATTGAGTTTTGTGTGTATGTTATATTGGATCACTGGGTTTCCTTTAAACTTCTATTTTGAATTCCTGGTCAGAGGGCTCACATTTCACAGACTCACTAGGATCAGTCACTGGTTCGTTTCTTATTTTAAAATAAGAAAAATTAATATTCTAAAATGTGAAAAAGTCTATATATTTGATTATTTTTAAAGATGTAAAAAAGAGTTGTGTAGGGAAGGTTGATCAGCAATGATTTAATAATGAAAGTGATATCATTTAAGCCATATCTCAGATATTAAATCAGATTTTGAATAGTAAAAATGAAGAATGAAAAGGGCATTCTGAGCGGCAGGAAAAATAAATGTCTAATCAGATGCTCTACCTCATTACTCTGGGACAGTAGAAAGTTTGAGGAAATTATTTCTCACCATTCCATGAGTAGTCTCACGATACCACTTTTGCTACTCCTTTGTTCCTTAATGTCCTTAAATATATGATGGAGGAAGTACAACTTCCCTATATCCAATCCACCAAGACAAGATCAGAGTTGAGTTTAATTTCAGTTATTGGAACCAGTCTCAGACATCTTGGTAAAGATAGCTTGGGGAATGCAAATATGAAGGAAGAGCAATCCAATTTTACATTCTCTGGAAATTCAGTTGAGATTGTATCCTGGGGGAACTGTAGTGAGCTCTGGGGTTTAACTCTCTTGACTTTGAATATCAATGATTCCTATTTGTGAGAAAATCCATTGTATAGGTAATGTGAGTCTTCATGGTCAAGTTTGTTATGGCAAATTCAACATGATTAAAATCCAATAAAGAACTGAGCTATTCATAGAAATAACCACCAAAGAAAGTAGCATGAGGTCAATGTAGAATAGTGCCATGAGGTCACATGGGAGCTAAGTAAAGATAGAACACTAAATGGAGGTGTCTTTAAAGTTGAAGTGTATGAGGTACATAAAATTGAAGTCAGGCCTTAAGAAATGAGTGGTAATGGAAGTGGCTGATCACTGACAGCAGGACTGAAGTCGGTTATAAGTAAAATTAGACCACTCAAAAAATTCATGGGCAGTGTATTAGTCTATTTTCACATTGCTGATGAAGACATACCCGACACTGGGTAATTTACAAAGAAAAAGAGGTTTAATGGACTCACAGTTCCACGTTGCTAGGAAGCACCCACAATCATGGCAGAAGGCAAAGCATGTTTTACATGGTGGCAGGCAAGAGAGAGAGGAAAATTTTTAAATTTTAAAAATTAAAATTTAATATTTTAAGCTAATGTTGTAATTATTACACTCAAAAATGGAGTCATACTACTGCAATTCATATTAAATACGTATTTCCCAAGCTATCTTTTTTTCTTTATAGGTAGCTTCAACTCAAATTTCTCCTGATTTCTAAATTAGGTGAAACCAGAATGTGCAACAGAGAATGGCAAAAGGGGAAGTTGGTAGACTTAATTAGTTGTGTTCGTGAAATGGAAATGCTATTAAAACTGCTGATTCAATACCAATTTCTTTACACTTCTTACTTCTGTCCCTGGATGATGAAGAAAAGATAACTTTAATACACATTTGCATAAAAGAAAAAAATCTATTTTAACTCTTAAAAGCTACTGATGCAGATGCTCACTAAATATCAAAGAATCAAATCACTGAAACATCTGAAACTGTGGGTGACAATGCTATAGAAAGGGTATTACCTCAATAACTTAGGAGTACTTAGAAATTCTGTCAAATACTCATGCCATAATATGAGAAGTAGTAGCTATCAGTCTTGTTTTAATCCCCAGAACTTTTCTTTTCTAAAATTTACTTTTGCTTTGTTGATAAATATCATACAATGATAGTTGGGTCTACAGGGAAGACAACATCAAATCCAATGGGCTCATTTTTCTTTAGTTGATGAGTGAAATATAATAAAACTAGAATATTCGGTAGCAACTTATAAAATTAGTGCTCTTGCATCATTCTTAACTATTAGCATACCTAGGTAAATGCTAGACATTTTCCCTGGTAGTGCAAATTAAAGATAGAGAAAATTCTTGCCATTTGCTTACGAGTTTTTTTCCAACCTGGTTGTATTTAGTATAAAATTTTACTGATTTAGGCCATTCTAGAAAATGTTCTTTCTTGTTACATTTTATTTAATAATTATTACTATGAATATTTTACTCACTTCAAAACAGTCCTTCTGAAATGAATAGTTGTGTTTGCTGCTTTAGGAAAAAATAATAAATGAATGTATCAAGGTATATTTTGAAAATGCATGTCTCATATGAAAATCCCAAGGTCATTCTCTGAATAAAACCTTTCAAATTTAGCTGTGATATCTCTAAACTGTGACATACTGGAAGAGTATCATGTGATGGTGTATTCTATGATATTCAGATAATCTATAAAGTTTGCATATAGAATTAGTAATACAATCAGAAATTAAGGTTATCGTTTCAAATGAAATTAAAATTTTGATAGAAACTCTCTCCCAAACACCATTGATGCTATGCAAGTGAACGTTATTTATATTCTTTTCCAGTTCACATACTATATCCTCTTCTATTTTACATTACCAGTTTTTAGAATTTCAATTTAACAAAGATACATTTATAGCAGGTGTACAGTGGTGGTACTTGATATTCTGAAATCATGGGATTTTTCTTTCAAAATTTAAAAGTCTTAGGCACATAAGTCTTTCTTTGATGCCAATATTAGGTTTTGTGGGATCAGGTTAGGAAAAAGTTTGAAAAATGAACCAAAAAGCACCTTTTTCTTACACACAGTGAATGTGTTGTTCAACTTAGATTGGAGTGGGAGAGAATATTTCATCAGTATTAGTCAAGCTCTAATACTGAAAAAGATTTTCCTTCTCTCAGACAGTCCTTGATTCTCTTCTTTTACTCTTCCTTGGGAAATAATGAAATTTATCTCCTTTCACAGAAATTAATCTGCTTGTCAGGTTCTTCAAAATCAGACCATTAAGGCTGGGCGCGGTGGCTCACGTCTGTAATTCCAGCACTGTGGGAGGCCCAGGCTGGCGGATCACCTGAGGTCAGGCATTCAAGACCATCCTGAGCCAGGTGGCAGAGGTTGCAGTGAGCCAAGATCGTGCCACTGCACTCCAGCCTGGGCGACAGAGCAAGACTCTGTCTCAAAAAATAAAAAATAAAAAAATCAGACCATTACATAATTAAGAATATACATATGGTTTTATTTTGGCAAGTTACAAACTGAGATTTCTGCTAAATAAATTAGAATCACTGTAGGGAAAATCAGGCTGCTTTTTCCTGCCTTTGCAAATCTACCATGACAAGTATCTGATATGATACTGGATATTTTGCAGTCCTAAATATGGCTATGTTTTAATTAAATGATGCTAAGTATCACTAATCCTCTGTTATATGCCCTATGCCAACTTTAGTGGCTGCCCTTCCAATGTTTGTCTTACTTTCCTAATGGAGTAGTCTGAATCTATTGAACTTTCTGAAGTTTTTAAGTGAAAATTTGAAAATACATGATCTGTTTGCGTTAGGTTCTGTTCAACTAAGGGTAATTTCCTTCCTTGTCATTTCTGTTGTAACAATAAAATATTTTAGAGAATACTCAACATTCACTTTATACTGACCATCCATATAAAAAAATAAAAAAAAATACCCAAGTCAAAAGTCCTTTTTAAAAAGAAAGCTAGAGGACTACTGGACTATTTATGGAATACACAGAGTGCCTGATAACTGCTTTTTATTGACTCTTATGTAGAATTACTAGTATAGCTCAAAGACAGCTCTGTCACCTTTGACAAAGGGAGTCTTTCTAAAGTCATGCTGTAAAATTAAAGCATTGTGTTATGTGTTAAACCATCCACATGATCACAGTCCATCCTCTTTATATATATCTTATATAATAAAAAACAGCCTGCATATCAAAACGTATCATCTGAAGATAAGATAGAGTAACTCCAAAATTGTAAATTCAAATAAGATTACATCACCATAAACGATGACTTGCTTATGCTTTATTCAACATATTTTCAAACTTTTTATAATATTGCATATTAAAAATTGGAAGAGTCTTCAGAGACTATTTTTTTTCTAATGTAAAAATCAATCAAACGTGAGTTTTACTCTTAAAAAGGGTTTGGGAAGGAGGGTCACATTTTAATTTTTTTTTTTTTTGCTACTTATAAAATGAAAGTATAAAATAATTGAAAGTACTGGGAAACACAAAAGTTTGTCATATAAATGTTTCGATCTATTGAAATCAGTTACTAGATAGCACTGACTCTCCCTGTGATCTTTTATAATACATGATAAATATGTGCATACATTTGCAAGATTGCTGCACACATTTTGGAAAATTTCCATTTGATATTAATTACTTGTTCTATTTCAGGGCTGTCCAATAGAACTTCCGTGATAGTGGAAATGTTCATTGGGCTGCCCAATTATCATAGCGTCTGGACACATGTGGTTTATTGGGCTGTTGAAATTAGTGTGATTGAATTTTTAATTTTACTTAATTTTAATTTGAATAGCCACACATGTTATGGGTTAGCCTTTCTGTTTCATGTTTAATAAAGCCAGCTCTCTTTTTCTAAGCTTTCAAAATTTTTCATAAGAAGATAATGTTTGGTAACTGCAAAGAAGCAGTGAGGACATATAATTTACAAAATGTATTTTTCCTTCATAGTTCGGCTTTTTATTATACAGCTAACACATTTCAGTCATTCCCTGTAAATCTTAGTTGCATTAAAGTCATTTCAATAGTATCCCTACTGTCATCTCAAATCTTCTTTTGAAGCCAGAGATAGTGCCTGCAATACTCTTGTCAGAAGCAAACCATTTGTTGTTGCCTGTATTATCCAGTGAGCTTTCAATTATTCTCAGAATAGGCTTTTACAGGGTTGGGATAAAAAGTGCACGTGAGGGGAGCCTTGTTCTCTCAATGTCTTGAACCAGGAACACCTCACCAATAATGGAGTAAAGGAATGGTGAGGGGTTGTCATCGGAAGCTTCAGAAGAATCACTTTATGACAGGCTGTTACGATGGCCATTGTGACAGCCTCTAGGGATTGCAATCTAAGGACAGAGGAGAAGAAAACCTGTAGCAAGTCAATGGATTCTAGAACTTTGAGAAGCATGCTAACAAGTGCCTTGTTAAAATAGATGTCAATGCAAGTTTTTTCCAGCTTCACCATAATTTCAAGAGGTTTGCTCCCTATTTTTGTTGTTTCTCTAGTATATATACACTTATGAATAAATTTAAGTGTGACTTGTATCTGTTGAATCCATGTATTCGACAAGACAATGAATTTGACAGCCCCAGACAGCACTTACAATGTTAAATCAGGGTTTCTGGTTTAAAAGGAAGCCAGAGTACAATATCTGGAAATTATTCTATACTGAAATTCTCCTTAAATTCTCCCCCACACGTAATTTTAGAGTACTTATTTTATAATACGTTATCTGTTCTAAATGATCTCCATTTCTAAATTAGTTAAGATTTCAACCAGATAAATAAATAATGATGGCGAGAAAGACTACTGGCATAACAAACATAACAGAAGTGGCAAAAGTAAGTGAAAGAAAAATATATGGGAACTAACAGCCTATGTTAGGTAGGATAGAATATCATATCCTAATAAAGAAGGATATCTCAATTAACATTTGTTTACTATTAATTTAATTTGGTTACAGGAATCTAGGCTTAGAAGGGATAACATTTTATCTAACTGAGTAAGTGCAATAATTAAAAATACCCCCATTCTATCTCGGCCTCCTACGTTTCTTCATGCTTCTACCATTCCTTTTTCTCTGTACATTTCTGCCTTATGGTTTAACATCTAGTTCTTGTGACTGCTGTATACAATTGAATGTAACCACTTTTATTACTAATCAAAGCTGTAATAACCTTACACAATATTGTGAAGGAAAATAACTTTCCTTCACAATTACAGACAGTTGAAACAAAAATAAAATTCAAAGAATATTCTCCACTTTTCAAAATAGATATTTGCTGTAAGTTGTTAGTCAAGATGGTGTTCAATGATCATTATTCCATACATAGTTTCTAAACTTGCCATCTAAAAACGAAAAAATATAATTTACTTATTTTCTGTTAAGAAAAAGGAGATAGCAACCAGGCTCACTAGCAATAATGAATCACTTATTGGCTGTTGAGGGTAGGAACATTATGGTTTTATTTGTATCATTTTATACACCCTGTTGGAAATTAGCAATTTGCATCTTTCCAGATTTGTGAAATGTATATACTGTTTGAATTCACAGTTTGCAGTGATTGTGTAAGCATCATGCATGTAGCTTTAGAGTGTTACCTAGAGGCCAAATTCACAAGTTACTAATGAAAAGGCGATGGTAAGACATAGGTCAGTTAAATGTAGTGATAGGAAAAGGTGGCCTGTTGTGTTTAAGTCCACAACCATGCATCAGCCTCTAAAAATTGAGAAAATGGAAATCTTCAATTCAGGAAGTAGCATTTTTATTTATTCCCACACAATCTTATACATTGTTATATCAGTGTTATTATGAAGACTAAAAGGATGCATATAAATGTGAAATATATAGTAGAGTCCCTGATACATATTAAGTTCCATATAGCATTAACTCATTATTTTCTCTTGTAATTGTGTTGGAAAGCTACATTCAAATGTTTATATTTTGATGTTCCTATTCACTTATCAGAAGACAAAACATGGTTAAATTATAGCTGCATTACAAACATTGAAGGCACAACAAGAGTATTTTTAATAACATTCCCATAAGTAATATAATGCACAGGAAATTAAATGACTTCTGTACTTTTTTCAACCTGTTTATAATTTTAAATTAATTTATGATGATGAATTTTAATGGCTTAGATAAAAATCATGCTGTGTTTATTTGTTTTAAATATTAAGCCACAAAAAATGTACCTAAATGGATTTGATATTTTGTAAAAATAAATACAGGATATAAAATCATGAAGAGATTATTAAAATGAGATATTAATTCTTTAGCAATCCTTTCTTCTTCAGATTATAAGAAAATTTACTGTATTGTCAAAGAAAGAGCCTTACGATAATGAGATAACTATATCTTGGGGAATATTAAGACTGTTGAATGTTGGCAGAATTACAAAGTATAACCTATTTTTGTTCTTTTATCATTGTTTTCTGATTCTGGATGTCTCATCTCCCCCTCATCAAATCCTGGAAGCTGCATGGTGCTGGTCAATTCTGCTGTGTTTCCCAGCTACTGGATAGAACTTTGACCGTTGACAACCAAATTCCCTTGCTGGGCACTGTTTCCACTTTTCATGTCACCCCTTGTGTGCATTCACTGAAGCTTTGCATGTCAGAGCTATGCAGTGTTTCTTGGCAAAGAGGGACAGATAGTATATTTGCAGAGGCAACCTGTTGAAATAATCAGACTGTTCACAATTATTAGCAACAGCCTTCTCTCTCCCCAGGCCTAAGTTTCTTAGGTATGAGTCAGAGCTCGATAATATTCCACACATTTATTCAAACTCACTCTTTCCTCCCAATAACTAGACATGTTATTGAATCTAATGTCATACTTGGCTCCTTTTTTTCTCTATATCAGTTCCCAACAAAGAAGCTCCTGTGTCTGCTGTGGGTCCTGTCCTTCAGAATTGCCAACTACAATCAGATTATATCTGAACCACAGAGATGGACACAGCTTCAGTGGCTGAAGCTGGAGCTTTTACCAAACAAGAAAGATTTTTAGCTTCAATTACAGATCTTTTAATAATAATTTTGAAAATTGACTATGGGGTATCAAAGGTTATTTTTTCTTGTGTTTTTTTTAAAATCACTATTCAAGTATGTGTATAAAAGATGTTCTTCCAGAACCACAAGGAATCAAGCCTTGATTCAATCAAGGATGGGATATTAGGTCAGAATTATGCTTAAGAGGGTTTGCACTAGATGTCACTCTAGGTTTCTAACGATTTGGAGAGAAAAACCAGGACTAACAGTAATTAACACTAAATTTAATTTCATTAAGTTTTTCTTCCATTCTCATAATTCAGAAATAAGAACAAATATGTAGGCTGGGCATGGTGGCCCATGCCGATTGTCCTAGCAGTTTGGGAGGCTGAGGCTCCTCATTTGAGCCCAGGATTTCAAGACCAGCCTGGCCAACATGGTGAAACCCCATCTCTCCAAAAAAAAAAAAAAAAAAGAAATGCGAAAAATTAGCTGGGTGTGGTAGCTGGCACCTGTTGTCCCAGTTATTCGGGAGGTAAATGTGGGAGGATCGCCTGAGCCCAAGAGGTTGAGGCTGTGGGGAACCGTGATCATGCACTGCACTCCAGCCTAGATGACAGAGTGAGACCCTTTCAAAAAAAAAAAAAACAGCAAATATACATATGTAAAAATCAAACCCTTTTTCTTATAATATATGTTTCTATACGAAACTTTCTACTGCCAAATTTCATGTTGATTATTCTAGTGTGTGTAGTTGTATAACATGTTTTAACCTGCATTTCCCTTCTGATTCATAGCATTTAACTTTTTTTAAATCTGCTTTTTTGGCATCTGTATCTCTTTGTTAATGAAGTGTTCAAAATGTCTTCTTGCTTCTTATTGGGTTTTTGTTTCATTTCTTATTACTGCATTGGAAGAGCTCTTCATTTAGGATTAAAAACCCTTAATCAGATATCTTTTTTGGAATATTTTCTCTTTATCTATAGATTGTATTTTCACTTTCTTAGTGCTGTCTTTTGAAGAGGAAGAGATTTGAATTTTGAGGGAGTTCAATTTTTTTCTTTTAGAAGTAATGTTTTTTGTGTCTTGCTGAAGTAGATGCTTAACACATGGTCACAAACATATTCTCTAATGTTTTCTTCCACAATATGTACAGTTCTAGGTTTTACATTTGCTTCTATGATCCATTTTGGATTTTTAAAAAATAGATTCAGGGGATACATGTGCAGGTTTGGAACATGGATATATTGCATAATGGTGAGGCCTGGACTTCTAATGTGCCTGTCACCTGAATTGTGAAACTTGTACCCAATGGGTAATTTTTAAACCCTCACTACCCTCCTACCTTCTACTTTTTTGGAATCCTCAGTGCCTGTTATTTTTCTCTGTGTGTTGATGTGTACCAGTTGTTTAGCTCCTACTTATAAGTAAGTATATGTGGTATTTGATTTACTGCTTGAGTTATTTCATTTAGGATAATGACCACCAGTTCCATCCCTATTGCTGCAAAAGACATGATTTCATTCTTTTTGTGGCTGCATAGTATTCCATGGTGTATAGAGTCCACACTTCTTTTTCCAATCAATTGCTGGTAGACACTTAAGATGATTCTATGACTTTGCTATTGTAAATAGTGCTACAAAAACACATTAAGTGCAGGTGTCTTTTCGATATAATGTTTTCTTTTACCTTTGGGTAGATACTCAGTAGTGGGACTTCTGGGTTGAATGGTAGTTTTATTTTCAGTTCTTTGAGAAATCTTCATATGACTTTCCATAGAGGTTGTACTAATTTACATTTCTACCAACAGCATATAAGCAAGCATTCCCTATTCTCTGTGATCTCACCAATATCTGTTGTTTTTTGACATTTTAGTAAAAGCCATTGTGACTAGTGTGAGATGGCATCTCACTGTGGTTTAACTTGCATTTCTCTTATAATTAGTGATGTTGAGCATTTTTTCATATGTATTTTGGCCACTTCTATATCTTTTTTGAGGAATGTCTGTTCATGTACTTTGCCCACTTTTTAATGGGTTTACTTGTTTTTTCTCTTATTGAACTGTTTGAGTTCCTTGTAGATTCTGGATTATCAGATGCATAGTTTGCAAATATTTTCTCCCATTTTGTAAGTTCTCTCCTTACCCTATTGATTATTTCTTTTGCTGTGAAGAAGCTTTTTAGAGTAATTGAATACCACTTGTCTTATTTTGTTTCTGCTGCAATTGACTTTGAGGCCAAGTCATAAATTTTTTGCCTGGGTCCATGTCCAGAAGAGTTTTTTCCAGGGTTTCTTCTAAGATTTTTATAATTTCAGGTCTTATAATTAAGTCTTTCATCCATCTCAAGTTATTTTTTCTATGTGGTAAGAGATAGGGACCAAACTTCATTCTTCTGCATATGGCTATCCAATTTTCTCAGCACAATGCATTGGATAGGATGTCCTTCTCCCATTGTTTATTTTTGTTGATCTTGTTGAAGATCTGTTGATTACAGATATGAGGCTTTATTTCTGGGTTCTCTATTCTGTTCCATTGATCTATATGTCCATAATTGTACTTGTACCATACTGTTTTCGTTACTACAGCCTCAAAATCAGGTAATGTGGTATCTCTAGCTTTGTTCTTTTTGTTCTTTGTTTTTTGGGGTAATGCAGGCTCTTTTTTGTTCCATATGAATTTTAGAATTTTTTTTCTAATTATGTGAAAAGTCCTGTTGGTAATTTGATAAGATTTTCATTGAATCTGTTGATTGATTTGGGACGTATTTTACCTATATGTAAAATATAGTACGTCATTTTACCTATATGGATTATTCCAATCAGTAAACATGGGATGGTTTTCCATCTCTTTTTGTCATCTCCAATGTCTTTCCTCAGTGTTTTGTAGTTTTCCTTGCAGAGATCTCTCATCTGGTTTGTTGAATATATTCCTAGGTTTTTTGTATGTGCGTGTGTGTAAATGGGATTAACTTTTTGATTTGGTTCTCAGCTTCAATGTTATCATGGTGTATAGAAATGTTATTGATTTTTTTATGTTGATTTTGTATCATGAAACTTTACTGATATCACTATCAAGTCTAAAAATCTTTTGGTGGAGTATTTAGTTTTCTGGTTATAAGAATATGTCATAAACAAACAGATGATTTGACTACTCTTTTTTATAATTTGGATGCCTTTTATTTCTTTCTTGATTGCTCTGTCAAAGCCTTCCAGTACTGTGTTGGATAGAAGTGTTGAAAGTGAGCATCCTTGTCTTCCTCCAGTTATTAAGGAAAATGTTTCAAATTTTTCCCATTCACAATGATGTTGGCTATAGATTGGTATTATGGCTTTTATTATTTTGAGGTATGATTCTTTGATGCCTATTTTGTGAAGGGTTTTTAACATGAGAGGGTGTTGGATTTTACTGCATGCCTTTTCTGCATCAATCGAGATGATCATATGGCTTTTGTTTTTAATTCTACTTATATGGTTAATCACATCTATTGATTTGCTTATGTTGAACCATTCTCACATCCCTGGAATAAAACCCACTTGATCATGATGTATTATATTTTTGATGTGATGGTGGATTTTGCTTCCTAGCATTTGGTACAGCATGTTTGCATCTATTTTCATCAGAGATATTGGCCTACAGTTTTCTTCTTTTGGTGCCCTTGCTTGGTTTTGGTTTGAGGATGATACTAGTTCCATAGAATGAATTACAGAGAAATCTCTCCTCCTTGTTGTTTGTTTGTTTTTAGAATAGTTTTAGTAATACTGGTACTAACTCTTATTTGTATATCTGGTAAAATTCATTGTGAATCCATCTGTTTCTGAGCTTTTTTGGTTGGAGGTTTTTTATTACTGATTCAATTTTATTACTCATTGTTGGTCTGTTCAGCCTTTCTATTTCTTCTTGGTTCAATATTGAGAGGTTGCATGTTTTAAAAACTTTATTTCTAGTAGATTTTCTGTTTTTTTGTGTGCATAGAGATGCTCATAGTAGCCTCTGATATTTTATGTTTATATGGTATCAGTCATAATATCACTTTTATCATTTCTAATTGTCCTTATTTGAATCTTCTCATCTTTTTTCTTGCTTGATTTAGCTAGTGGTCTATCAATTTTGTTTATCCTTTCAAATGAACAACTTTGTGTGCTTTATTCTTTGTATAATCTTTTTGGACTCTATCTCATTTAATTCTGCTCTGATCTTTGTTACTTTTTTTCTTCTGTTAGCTTTGGGTTTGTTTAGTTCTTGTTTATCTAGTACCTTGGGTTGTGACATTGGTTTGTTAATTTGAGAGATTTCTGTATTTTGATGTAGGCATTTAATGCTATAAACCCTCCTCTTAATACCACTTTTTCTGTATCCCCGAGGTTTTGGTATGTTGTATCTGTATTTTCATTCATTTTAAAATGTTTTGCCCTAATTTTTTTATTTACCCAAAAATCATTTAGGAGCAAGTTATTTAGGTTCCATGTATTTGTATAGTTTTGAGGGTTCCTCTTGGTATTCATTTCTAATTTTATTATTCTATGTTCTGAGAAGGCACTTGATATGATTTCAGCTTTTTGAATTTATTGAGACTTATTTTATGGCACAGTATATAGACAATTTTAAGGGAATGCTCCATGTGCAGAGAAGAGATATATATATAGTCTGCAGTTGTTGAATGAAATGTTGTGAAAATGTCTAGTAGGCCCAGTTGGTCTAGAGTCCAGTTAAAACCCAAGGTTTCTTTGTTGATTTTCTCAGCCTCAATGATCTGTCTAATGCTGTCAGTGGAGTGTTGAAGTTCCACACTATTACTATATTGCCATATATCTCTTTTATTAGTTCTAGTAGCATTTGCCTTATGAATCTGTGTGCTCTGGTGTTGGGTACATACATAATTACAATAGTTTTATATTTTTGTTGAATTGAAAATTTTGCCATTATACAATGACTTCCTTTGTCTTTTTTTACTTTTGTTGGTTTAAAATATGTTTGAATTGATGTAAATATAGCTACTCCTGGTAACTTATTTTATTTTACCATGGTATATCTCTTTCCAAACCCTTTGCTTTCAGTCTGTGGGTGCCTTTACTGATTAGGTTGGTTTCTTGTAGACAGAAAATGGTTGGATCCTGTTTTTTAATTCCATTGGCCAGTTTATATCTTTTAAGTGGAGCATTTAGGCCATTGTTGTTGTTCAAGGTTAGTATTGATATGTAAGGTTTTATTTTTATTCTATTTTTTTTATTTCTTCTAAAAACTGGGATACATGTGCAGAACGTACAGGTTTGTTACATAGGTATACCTGTGCCATGGTGGTTTGCTGCACCTATTGACCCGTCCTCTAAGTTCCCTTCCCTCAGCCCTCATCCCCCAACAGGCCCTGATGTGTGTTGTTCTCCTCTCTGTGTCCATGTGTTCTCATTGTTCAGCTTCCACTTATGAGTGAGAACATGCGGTGTTTGGTTTTCTGTTGCTGTGTTAGTCTGCTGAGGATTATGGCTTCCAGCTTCATCCATGTCCCTGAAAAGAACATAATCTCATTCCTTTTTATGGCAGCATAGTATTCCATAGTGTATATACCATTGATGGTATATCTATGTCTATTATTGATGGGCATTTGGGTTTGTTCCAAGTCTTATGCTATTGTAAATAATGCTGCAATAAACATATGTGTACATGTGTCTTTATAATAGAATGACTTATATTCCTTTGGGTACATACTCAGTAATGGGATTGCTGGGTCAAATGGTATTTCTGGTTATAGATCCTGGAGGAATCACCACACTGTCTTCCACAATGATTGAACTAACCTACATTCCCACCAACAGTGTAAAAGCATTCCTACTTTTCCACAGCCTCACCAGCATGTATTGTTTCCTGATCTTTTGATAATCACAGTGTGAGACAGTATCTCATTGTGGTTTTGATTTGCATTTTTCTGATGATCAATGATGTTGAACTTTTTTTCGTATGTTTGTTGGCCACGTAAATGTCTTTTGAGAAGTGTCTGTTCTTATCTTTAACCCATTTTTTGATGGGGTTGCTTTTTTCTGGTAAATTTGTTTAAGTTCTTTGTAAATGCTGGATATTAGACCTTTGTCAGATGGGTAGATTGCAAAAATTTTCTCCTATTCTGTAGGTTGCCTGTTCACTCTGATGATAGTTACTTTTGCTGTGCAGAAGCGTTTTAGTTTAATTAGATCCCATTTGTTAATTTTGGCTTTTATTGTCTTTGCTTTTGGCATTTTTGTCATGAAGTCTTTGCATATGCCTATGTCCTAAATGGTATTTTGTAGGTTTTCCTCTACAATTTTTATGGCTTTTGATTTTACATTTAAGTCTCTAATCCATCTTCAGTTAATTTTTGTATAAGATGTAAGGGAGGGGTCCAATTTCAGTTTCCTGCATATGGCTAGCCAGTTTTCCCAGCACCATTTACTGAATCGGAGATCCTTTCTCCATTGCTTGATTTTGTCAGGTTTGTTGAAAATCAGATGGTTGTAGATACATGGTGTTATTTCTGAGGTCTCTGTTCTATTCCATTGGTCTATAGGTCTGTTTTGGTACCAGTACCATGCTGCTTTGGTTACTATAGCCTTGTAGTATAGTTTGAGGTCAGGTAGTGTGATGCCTCCACCTTTGTTCTTTTTGCTTAGGGTTGTCTTGGCAATACAGGGTCTTCTTTGATTACATATGAAATTTGAAATAGTTTTTTTCTAATTCTGTGTAGAATTTCAATGGTAGTTTGATGGAGAATAGCATTGTATCTATAAGTGACTTTGGGCAGTATGGCCATTTTGACAATATTGATTCTTCCTATCCATGAGGATGGAATGTTTTTCTGTTTAGGTCATCCCTTATTTCCTTGAGGAGTGGTTTGTAGTTATCCTTGAAGAGGTCCTTCACATCCCTTGTTAGCTGTATTCCTAGGTAGTCTATTGTCTTTTTAGCAATTGTGAATCGGAGTTCATTCAAGATTTGGCTCTCTGTTTGTCTGTTGTTGGCGTAAAGGAATGCTTGTGACTTTTGCACATTTGTTTTGTATCCTGAGACTCTGCTGAAGTTGCTTTTATTAGTTTGAGGAGGTTTGGGGCTGAGATGATGGGATTTTCTAAATATAAAATCATGTCATCTGCAAACAGAGACAATTTAACTTCCTCTCTTCCTATTTGAATATGCTTTATTTCTTTCTCTTGCCTAATTGCCCTGGCCAGAATTTCCAATACTATGTTGAATAGGAGTGACGAGAGAGGGCATCCTTGTCTTATAATGATTTTCAAAGGGAATGCTTCCAGCTTTTGCCCATTGAATATGATATTGGCTGTGCATTTGTCATAAATAGCTCTTACTATTTTGAGATATGGTCCATCAATACCTTTATTGAGAGGTTTTTTTGTTTTTGTTTTTGTTTTTGATGGAGTCTTGCTCTGTTACTAGGCTGGAGTGCGATGGCACGATCGTGGCTCACTGCAAGCTCCACCTCCCGGGTTCAAGTGATACTCCTGCCTCGGCCTTCCAAGTGGCTGGGCATGCACCATCACACCCAGCTAACTTTTGTATTTTTAGGACAGACAGGGTTTCACCATGTTCACCAGGATGGTCTCCATCTCTTGACCTCATGATCCACCCACCTCAGCCTCTCAAAGTGCTAGGATTACAGGTGTGAGCCACCGTGCCCAGCTGAGAGTTTTTAACATGAAAGGATGTTGAATTTTATCGAAGGCTTTTTCTGCATCTATTGAGATAATCATGTGGTTTCTGTCTTTGGTTCTGTTTATGTGATGGATTACATTTATTGATTGGGGTATGTTGAACCAGGGATGAAGCTGACTTGATCGTGCAGGATAAGTTTTTGATGTGCTGCTGGATTCGGTTGGCCAGTATTTTATTGAGGATCTTTGTATAGATGTTTATCAGGATATTGGCCTGAAGTCTTTTTTTGTTGTGTCTCTTCCCAGTTTTGATATCAGGATGATGCTGGCTTCATAAAATTAGTTAGAGAGGCGTCCCCCCTTTTCAATTGTTTAGAATAATTTCAGAAGGAATCGTACCAGTTCCCTCTTGTACCTCTGGTAGAATTCAGCTGTTAATCCATCTGGTCCTCGTCTTTTTTTGGTTGGTGGGCTTTTAATTACTGCCTTAACTTCAGAACTTGTTATTGGTCTATTCAGGCATTCAGCTTCTTCCTGGTTTAGTCTTGGGAGGATGTATATGTCCAGGAATGTATCCATTTCTTCTAGAGTCTCTAGTTCATTTGCATAGAGGTGTTTTTAGTATTCTCTGATAGTAGTTTGTATTACTGTGTGATCAGTGCTGATATTCCTTTGTCTTTTTAAATTGTGTGCATTTGATTCTTCTCTCTTTTCTTTTTTACTAGTCTAGCTAGCGGTCTATCTATTTTGCTTTTTTTTTTTTTTCCCAAAAAAAACAGCTACTGGACTACTTGATATTTTGGAGGGATTTTCGTGTGTCTATCTCTTTCAAATCTTCTCTGATCTTCGTTATTTCTTGTCTTCTGCTAGCTTTTGGATTAGTTTGTTATTGCCTCTGTAGCTCTTTTAATTGTGATGTTAGGGTATTGATTTGAGATCTTTCTAGCTTTCCGATGTGGGCATTTAGTGCTATAAATTTCGCCCTTAATACTGCATTAACTGTGTACCAGAGATTCTGGTACATTGTTGCTTTTTTCTCATTGTTTTCAAAGAACTTCTTGATTTCTGCCTTCATTTTACTATTTACCCAGGATTCATTCAGAAGCAGGTTGTTCATTTTCCGTATAATTGTGTGGGTTCTAGTGAGTTTCTTAATCCTGAGTTCTAATTTGATTGCACTGTGGTCTGAGAGACTGTTTGTTATAATCCCAGTTCTTTTGCATTTGTTGAGGAGTGTTTTACTTCCAATTATGTGGTCGATTTTAGAATAAGTGCCATGTGGCATTAAGAAGAATGTATATTCTGTTGATTTGGGATTGAGAGTTCTGTAGATGTCTACCAGGTCCACTTGATCCAGAGTTGAGTTCAAGTCTTGAATATCCATGTTAATTTTCTGTCTTGTTGATCTGTCTAATACAGACAGTGGGGTGTTAAAGTCTCCCAGTGTTATTGTGTGGGAGTCTAAATCTCTTTATAGGTCTCTAAGAACTTGTTTTATGGATCTGGGTGGTCCTGTATTGGGTGCATATTTATTTATAATAGTTCACTCTTCTTGTTGAATTGTTCCCTTTTCCATTGTATAATGCCCTTCTTTGCCTTTTTTGATTTCTGTTGGTTTAAAGTCTGTTTTGTCAGAGACTGGGCTTGTAACCCCTGCTTTTTTCCTTTCCATTTGCTTAGTAAATTTTTCTCCATCCCTTTATTTTGAGCCTATGTGTGTCTTTTCATGTGAGTTGTGTGTCTCCTGAATACAGCATACCGATGGGTCTTAAATCTGTATCCAATTTGCCAATCTGTGTCTTTTAATTGTGGTGTTTAGCCCATTTACATTCAAGTTTAGTATTGTTATGTATGTATTTGATCCTGTCATCATTCTGCTATTTGATTATTTTGCACATTAGTTGATGCCGTTTCTTCATAGTGTCTTTGGTCTTTATATTTTGCCGTTTTTTTGAAGTGGTTGGTACCAGTTTTTCCTTTCCATATTTTATACTTCTTCTAGGAGCTCTGGCATGGTAGGCCTGGTGGTAATGAAATCCGTCAGCATTTGCTTGTCTGGAAATGATTTTATTTCTCCTTCGCTTATCAAGCTTAGTTTGGCTGGATATGAAATTCTGGGTTGAAAATTATTTTCTTTAAGAATGTTGAATATTGGCCCCCAATTTCTTCTGGCTTGTAGAATTTCCATTGAGACTTCTGCTGGTAGCCTAATGAGCTTCCCTTTGTAGGTGACCAGGCCTTTCTCTCTGGCTGCCCTTAACATTTTTTCCTTCATTTTGACCTTGGAGAATTTGATGATTATGCGTCTCGGGGTTGATCTTCTCATGGAGTGTCTTAGTGGTGTTCTCTGTATTTCCTAAATTTGCATGTTGTCCTGTCTTGCTAGGTTGGGGAAGTTCTCCTGGATTATATCCTGAAGTATGTTTACACACTTTTAACAGCTTGTTTCCATTCTCCCCATCTCCTTCTGGTACTCCAATCAATTGTAGGTTCGGTCGTTTATTGAAGTCCCGTATTTCTTGGAGTCTTTGTTCATTTCTTTTCATTCTTGTTTTCTCTAGTCTTGTCTGCATGTCTTATTTTAATAAGGCAGTCTTCCAACTCTGATATCCTTTCTTCCAGTTGGTAGATTCAACTATTGATTCTTATGTATGCTTCATGAAGTTCTCATGCTGTGTTTTTCAGCTCCATCAGGTTGTTTATGTTCCTCTTTAAACTTATTCTAGTTAGCAATTCCTCTAACCTTTTATCAATGTTCTTAGCATCTTTGCATTGTGTTAGAACATGATCCTTTAGCTCTGTGTAGTTTTTTATTACCTATCTTCCGAAGCCTACTTCTGTCAAATCATCCATGTGATCCTCCATCCAGTTCTGTGTCCGTGAATGAGAGACGTTGCGATTGTTTGGAGGAGAAGAGACATTCTGGCCTTTTGGGTTTTTAGCAATTTTTTATTGATTCTTTCTCATCCTTGTGAGTTTGTCTAGTTTTGATCTTTGAGGCTGCTGACCCTTGGATGGAGTTATTGTGAAGACTTTTTTGTTGTTGTTGTTGTTGTTGTTGTTGATGCCATTGTTACTGCTTTCTGTAGGTTCATTTTTCTTTCAATGGTCAGGTCCCTCTTCTGCAGGGCTGCTGCAGATTCCTGGGGGTTCACATCAGGCCCCATTCATCTGATTCGCTCTCGCACCTGGAGATGTCACTCAAGGAGGCTGGAGAATAGCAAAGATGGGTGCTGGCTCCTTCTTCTGGGACCTCTGACCTTGAGGAGCACCAAGGTCTCACTCAATTGGGTGGTACAGGGAACAAGACCTGTTTAATGAAGCACTTTGTCCTTTGGTGGAGGGGGTGTACCTCACTAGGAGGAAACCCACTCATCTAGGCTGCCCAGATTCCTCAGAACTACCAGCAGGAAAGCTATGTCTGCGGCCACCTCTCCCACTAGGGGCTCAAGCCCAGGGAGATCAGGTTCCGTCCCTGAGCCTCTGGCTGGAGTTATTGGAGTTCCTGCAGGGAGGCCCAACCCAATGAGGAAGGATGGGTCAGGGTCAGGCCTCAAGAGGCACTCTTGTCACAGACTGCTCCAGCCAGTATGTTGGGCTGTTGGAGGACAAGTCTTGGGAATAAGCCATCCAGCCTTCCTGGCTCCAGCAGGGGAAAAGCACAGGCTGGAGCTACAGAGATGGATGCTGCACTTTCCCTGACTAGGGAGCTCAGTGTGTTAGGCAGCTGTGAGTCCCAGTACTGGCTGCAACCCCTCCCCCAAGGAGTTCCAAAAGCTTAGACAGTAGGCAACCACAGTTGGGGTGCTGGTCGCCCCTTCCCTCAAGAGTTCAGGAGGCTTAAGCAGATTCCAGCTGACAGGCTGTTGAGAATTTGTGCATTCCAGGGTTGGGACACTAGGCTCTGGTGGAGTGGGTTCATGAGTGGGATTTTCCAATCCATGGTTTGCACAGTTCCATGGAAAAAGCAGTTTCCCTGTCTGGGTAGCATGCTCACTCACCACTTCCCTTGACTGTGGAGAGGTGGCTCCCCTGCCCTCTGTGGCTTTCAGGTGGGCTGCCAAACCACACTGTTCTTCCTTCTCTCTGTGGGTCATGCCAGCCTCCTAGTCAGTTCTGATGAGAGAATATGAATACCTTTGTTGCTGGTGAAGAATTCACATGCTTATTATCATTATTATTTTTTTATGGGAGCCTCGGAATGCTGCTGTTTCTAGTCAGCCATCTTGGCCCCACTCCCCAGGTTTTATTACAGTCATTATGTTGTTACGTAGTTGCCTTGTAGTCTCAACTGCGCAATTGCTTTATGAAATCTATGAGCCTTTCATTTACATATGATTTTTTGATACAAATATTGTCCTTTTATTTTCATGTTTAAATGCCTTTGAGCATATCTTATAGCAGTGGTCTAGTGGTGATGAATTCCCTTAGCATTTGCTCCTCTGAGAAAGACTATTTCTTCTTCACTTATGAAGGGTAGTTTAGCAGGGCACAAAATTTTGGCTTTCAGTTCTTTTCTTTAGAAAAAGACTGAAAATAAAACCTCAGTCCTTTCTGGCTTATAAGGTTTCTACTCAGAAGTCCACTGTTAGTCTGATAGGATTTCCTTTATAGGTGATTTGATGCTTCTCTCTAAATGCTTTTAGGATTTTTCCTTCATGTTGATTATTGACAGTCTGATGGCTATGAGCCTTGATAAGTGTCATGCACGTCCATGTGAAGAGACCACCAAACAGGCTTTGTGTGAGCAATAAAGCTTTTTAATCCCCTGGGTGCAGGCAGACTGAGTCCGAAAAAGGAGTCAGCAAAGGGAGATAGGGGTGGGGCAGTTTTATAGGATTTGGGTAGATAGTGGAAAATTACAGTTAAAGGGGATTTTTCTCTTGTGGGCAGGGGCAGGGCTCACAAGGAAAGAAAGTAAATCAAGAGAAAGGGCTTGACTGAAGTAAAGAGGGCTGTCCCTGAAGCCTTGCAGCAGTACAGACCAGGTAAGTTGCGGAGACTGATGGTATCAGGGTCAGTCCAAGTGAAAGGGAAGAGAGGCTGGGATGAAGGGTGTACAGGAATAGTAAAGAAAGCATGTTTGATATCTAGAACAGAATAATGGGTTCTGGAGGGAGGTATTGAGGATAGGAGAGTATATGGGTTTGGCACCATGGGGTGGATAGGCAAGACAATTTGGTTGATAAGGCAAAGATCCTGGACCAGCCTGTAACATTTGTCCAGTTTCTGGACAGGTAGGACAGGAGAGTTGTAAAGAGAATTTGTAGGCTTTAAGAGGCCATGTTGTAACAGGTGGGTGATAACAGGCTTTAACCCTTTTAAAGCCTGCTGTGGAATGGGATATTGGTGTTGAGTGGGGTAAGGGTGATTAGATTTTAATGGGATGATAAGGGGTGCATGATCAATTGCCAAGGAGGGAGTAAAGGTATCCCATACTTATGGTTTAAGGTAGGGAGACACAAGGGGAGGATGCGAAGGAGGCTTTGAACTGGGGAAAAGGGTGGCAATGAGGTGTGGCTGTAGCCCAGGAATAGTCTGGGAAGCAGATAATTTAGTTAAAATGACCTAATAAGGGAGCTGGGCAGGTGGAGACAACTAAAAAAGAGAGTATAAAAGAATGTTGTCCAAGTTGGCACCAGAGTTGGTGAGTTTTAAGAGGTTTAGAAGCCTGGCCGTCGATACCCACAACAGTTATGGAGGCAAGGGAAAGGGGCCCTTGAAAAGAAGGTAATGTGGAGTGGGTTGCCTCCGTTTTGATTAAGAAGGGTACGGATTTACCCTCCACTGTAAGAGTTACCCAAAGTGTCTGTGATGGTCCAGGAGGCTTCTGAGGCGATCGGGCAGCATCAGTCTTCAGCCCCTAAGCCGAGAAGATCTGGGAAGGAGTCAGTCCAAGAGCCTTGGGCCAGAGTTCCAGGGGCTCTGGGAGTGGTTGCCGGGTGAGTTAGACAGTCCAATTTCCAGTGGGGTCCCGCACAGACGGGACACAGCTTAGGAGGAATCCTGGGCTGTTGGCATTTCTTGGCCCAGTGGCCAGATTTCTGGCACTTGAAGCAAGATCTTGAGGGAGGAGTTCCTCTAGGAATACCTAACCATTGCATCTTAGGTGTTTTGAAGTTCTTGTATGCTGGAGATGTGGCTGGGGTTTCTCTCACAGTGGAGGTAAGGAATTGCAACTCAGAAATATTTTGCCACTTGGCTGCCTGTTCTCTATATTGTACACCTTGAAGGCGAGGTTAATTAAGTCCTGTTGTGGGGTTTGAGGGCTGGAATCCAATTTTTGGACCTTTTTCTTACATCAGGAGTGGATTGGGTAATAAAATGGATTTTCAGAATAAGACGGTTTTCTGTCCCCTCTGGGTCTAGGGTGGTAAAGCTTCTAAGGGTTGTTGCCAAACAGGCCATGGACTGGGCTGGGTTTTTATATTTGATGAAAAAGAGCCTAAATGCTAACTGATCTGGGAGAGGTCCAATAGAGAAAAAGGCACATGTACCCTGACTATGCCTTCAGCTCTAGCCACCTCTCTAAGAGGAAATTGTTGGGCAGGTAGGGGAGAGCTAGTCGTGGAACAAAACTGTAAGCCAGACTAGGTGTGAGGAAGGGAGGTAATAGAAGGGTTATCTAAATCTTGTAGGATGGAGAAATGTAAAGTGCCATTTTCTGGCCATTTAGAACCATTATCGAGTATGTATGGGGGCCAAGCAGTGTTGCAGAAGAAAATGAGACATTTACATTTTAGGTCAGGTGTGAGTTCAGGAGGTTTTAAGTTCTTGAGAACACAGGCTAAGAGAGAAGAAGGGGGAATGGAGAGTGGAAGATTGCCCATAGTGAGGGAGGTAAGTTTAAACAGAAAGGTAGAGACACAGAGAAGGGGGTGGTGAGCAGCCCTGGGCTGTAATGTGGGTGTGCAGCCAAAGCAGTTGTCCCCACAATTGACTTGCCACTAAGGGAATGTGGGTGAATGACCAAGGCAGGCATCCCTGCGATGACCAGACACCAATGGAATGTGGGTGAATGATGAGGGCAGGTGTCTCTGCGATGATCAGACACCAATGGAATGTGGGTGAATGATCAGGGCAGGCATCCCTGCAGTGATCAGACACCAATGGAATGTGGGTGAATGATGAGGGCAGGTGTCCTCGCAGTGATCAGACACCAATGGAATGTGGGTGAATGATCAAGGCAGGTGTCCCCATGATGATCAGACACAAAGGGAAGACTGTCTTCCTGAGTCCGTGACTGGCGCTGGAGTTTTGGGTCCACAGATAAAATGTGTCTCCTTTGTCTCTTCCAGAGAGGAAAAATAACTGGAATTGGAAGGACAGGGAGATTGAAGGGTAGCAAGAGAGGCTGGAGAAGAGAGTGAAAAAACCACTTACCCGATTTGAAATTGGTGAGATGTTCCTTGGGCTGGTCTGTGGACCCGAGGTCGTAGGTGGATCTCCTCATGGAGTGAGGCACCAAATGTCATGTGCGTCCATGTGAAGAGACCATGAAACAGGCTTTGTGTGAGCAATAAGGCTTTTTAATCACTTGGGTGCAGGCAGACTAGTCTGAAAAAGGAGTCAGCAAAGGGAGATAAGGGCGGGGCAGTTTTATAGGATTTGGGTAAGTAGTGGAAAATTACAGTCAAAGGGAGGTTTTCTCTTGTGGGCAGGGGTGGCAGTCACAAGGTGCTCAGTGGGGAGCTTCTGACACTCATTGTCCAGGAGAAGTAGTGTCACAAGGTCAGTTGATCAGTTAGGGTGGGGCAGGACAAATCACAATGGTGGAATATCATCAGTTAAGGCAGGAATTGGCTATTTTCACTTCTTTTGTGGTTCTTCAGTTGCTTCAGGCCATCTGGATGTATACATGCAGATGTGGGCTCAGAGGCCTGACAATAAGATTTGTTTTTTAGAGTTTCTCCTAGTTGTTATTTTAGCTTCTTGTGTCTGGATGTTTAAATCCTTATCTAGACCAAATTTTTAGAAATTATGTCATCAGATATGTTTTCCTGACTTTTTACCTTTTCTTCTTCTCTTTCACAAATGCATATATCTCATAGGTTCGTATTTTTTTACATAATCCTCTATTTCCTGAAGCCTTTGTTCATTTTTTAAAAATTCTTTTTTCTTTATTTTTGTATGACTGGATTAATTCACAGGACCTGGTCTTCAGGCTCTTAAATTCTTTCTTCTGTTTGATCTAACCTAGTTTTAAGCTTTCAACTACATTTTGTAAATCTTTTAATGTATTTTTTATTTCCAGAAGTTCTTTTTTTTTTTTAAATCTATCTCTTTAGTCAATTTTTCATGTATAACTTGAATTGTTTATCTGATTTCTTTGTGTTGGTTCTCTTGGATTGCTCTTTTTTTTTTTTTTTTTTTTTTTTTTTGAGACAGAGTCTCACTTTGTCACCCAGGCTGGAGTGCAGTGGCCTCTTGAATCTCATCGAGCTTTCTTACATTTCATTTTGAATTATCTGTCATTTCAGAATTCGCTGTTGGTTAGGTTCCATTGCTAGAGAGAGTGTGATCCTTTGGGAGTGGTGAATCACTGTGTTTTTGTACTGTAAGAGTTCTTACTCTGATTCCTTCTCATCTGGAGGGGCTCTCTCTTCTTATGTTTGAATTTGCTTTCACTTCTTCATACTTTTCTTTCTTGATGCTGGGGCTGTAATATAAGTTGTATATAATTGTTTGCCTTCAATTCTGGTTGCTTTCACGGGGCAAGGCTTCATATTTATTCCTTTTTTAAAGATAATTTCTGTGTATGTTTTTTTGAAATGCTGACATTTGCAACAATGTATTGGGCATATGAACCATCTCACTATATTTTTCATGTCCTGGAATGTGGAGGTGTCAGGAAGATTATCTTCTTTCCTAGCACCATGCCCTTCTGTCAACAAGTATTTTTATTTGGTTGTGAAATTCAGCCTCCAGTCCAGTAGGTGGCAATTACAACTAAGAGCTGGCTCACTCTCAAACACCCTGAAGATGACCAGAAGCACATACTATGACTGGGATGGTTGAGGAAGTTCATGGTCATATGTGGTGAGGTCTCCATAGGGTGGTGTAGGGAGAGGGATACACTAGTTCCTTGTCCTAGGCAGGTAGAAATGTGATTCATTTCACTATCATACCCTCATCCCAGGGCTCATGAGCTTCATTTCAAAAAGACATTGTGCTTTATCTCAAGGCCACAATGTAACTGAAGTCTATGGAAAATGCTTGAACTGCAGCTACCACCAAAATGGCCTTGGGGTGGATCCTCTTCCCTTAGCCCAAACAGACAGCTCTGTGGCTGGTCTGCAGTCCACTGCAGAAATGCTGCTGCTCCACATATGGAGTGGGACATGAGCACAACCCTTCATGCAAGTCTGGACAAGCAGACACAATTTCGGTGGGGATGCAGCTGCCCTAAATAGCACTGGAATGGCTGTCTTCAAGTAAGCATGTGCCAACTCCCAGTACCAAAAGACATGCCATATCCGCAGCAGTGGATAAGGGGGTGAGAGAAGATCCTCTCTTCACATCCATTTCTAGCCACTCATGCCTCCTGCCCACTGGAATGGAGCAACACTCCCCTTTTTCATTGATCTGCACCAGGCCCACATTTTGAATGGAAGCACACAGTCACCTTCTGGTCACAAAAAGGGGGCTCTCTGGCCAGGGAGACCATGTTATCTGGTTTCCTATGTCCCAAAGTACACTTTGATGGCTGCAATAGTTTTTACCCTAGGGCCGTCCCATATTGTGGGCTAAATCTCTTGGGATCCTACAGCTCCTGAGAGCAACCATCTCCTATGGTTGTCCCAGTCATATTTCTATTTTCTATTATATTTTTTCTATACATTCTATTTTTTGTTTACAATGTGAATTTTCCAAAGTGCACTCTAGGAAATATTCATGGAGCACCTAGTGATGTGGAGACACAAGGACTGAAATTCTCTTGGCATGTTAATGGCCCACAACTGGTACACAACCAGTATGATGCCAGGATGATGTCTACTGCCTCAGCTCAGATTTGAAGAAAGAGTGAATGAACCTGCATAAGCTGACCACCTGATGCTCTGCTCTTCAGAAGTTCCCAAATCACTGCCAAAAGTAGTGCCTGGGCTCATGAGGGTAGACTAGCTCTCCAACAATTTGGCTGTCAGCAAGCCACCATAGGTTTGGGGGAGCAAAGAAGCACCTCCACCTATTCTTTCCTTGGAACTGCAAGTTCCTCAGTGGTCAATCTCTGCTAGACTCTTGCTGCAATTCAGTTTTTCCCTTGGGCCTATAACTTTGGATCTTCTTTATGAGGAGAACTGGCATCTGACATCTCTAGTCTGCCATGTTGATAAAAAGAAAACTTGCACTATTTTTATACGGTAAAATGTAAGCATAGAGATTCATTTTTGTGCAAATATTGCCCATTCCTTATTGGATTACCTTGGCACCTTTGCCTATTGATTATATATGTATGAGTCTGTATTTGTCTGGGTCTCCTTCTGGGCTTTCTAATCTATTTGTTTGTTCTACCTGTTTATCTTTAGGCCAATATAGCCTGTCTTCATGTTTGAACCTTGAAATCAGGTAGTGTGAATCCTCATATTTTGTTCTTTTTCATAGCTATTTTGATTAATCTATATTTTTAACTTAGGTTTGAGTGCTGTAAACCAAAATTATTTCGGACAGATCTCAACCAATTTAGAAGTTTATGTTGCCAAGGCTAAGTACGTTCCTATGACAAAGTCTCAGGAGGTCCTCAGAACATGTGCCCAAGGTGGTTGGGCTATAGATTGGATTTATATGTTTTAGGGAGACATAAGACATCAATCAATACATGTACGTTGTGCGTTGGTTCAGTCTGGAAATATGGAACAACTCAAAGTGGAGGCTTCTAGGTCATAGGTAGATTTGAAGATTATCTGATTGGTAATTAGTTGAGTTTATGTAAAGACCTGGAATCAATAGAAGTTAGTATTTAAGTTAAGATAAGGAGTTATGGAGAGCAAAGGTTTTATTATGCTGAGGAAGCCTTCAGGTAGCAGGCTTCAGAGAGAAAAGATCATCTTAAGTATCCGTTTTACTGTTACACCAGTCGATTGTGCCTAAATTGCAAAGGGAGGAGGATATAATGAGAGATGTTTGACTACTTGTTCCCATTATGGCCTATACTCTTGTTTCAGGTTATTTTTGGAATTCCCTTGACAGACAGGAGGGGTCCATTCAGTTGGTTGCCTTGTTGTGGGGGGAGGACAGAGTGCTCAAAATTCCATTTTTGGTTTACAATGTGAATTTTCCACATAAGACTCTTTATTTCTATTTTTTAATGTCCATGATTATAATTGGGATTGCATAATGATATTGAGTCTTGTGATCAATGGAACTGGCAAATATGTACGTATTCTTTCATTTTTCTCATCAGTATTTTTAAGTTTTCAGCACAGAAATCTTACATTTATTTGTTAAATGTATCTTTATTTCATGACTTATATTGTTCTAAGAAAAGTTATAGTTTTTAATACTTTAATTTCCAGTTTATTGCTAGACTATATAAATACAATTAATTTTTATACATTGACCAAATATCATGAGGCATCACTAAGCACACTTATTTCTTATAATGCTTTAAATTTTACTCTAAGTGCTACTTATCTGCATTCCATGAATTTGTATGTTATGTTTTCATTTCCATTTAGTTCAACGTATTTTATTTTTCTTTTGACTTTCCCTTGGATACATGTGGGTGATATACAAATGCAGTATTTAATTTCCAAACGTTTGGGAATTTCCCATGCATCTTCCTTAGTGTTTTCTGTTTAAACTCTGTTTCATTCTTTTAAGTTTGAGGTTTATTTTCTGGCCCAGAATGAGCACTGTCTTGCAGAATGTGTCGTGTGTAGTTGAAAATAATATTTGTTATGCTGCTGTTTGCTAGAGTGTTCTATAAATATCTATTAGGTCAAATTGGTTGGTAGTGTAGTTTAGGTTGTCTGTATTCCTAATGATATTTTCTCATTCTTTTCTATGAGTTATTAAGACAAAAGTCTCTGTTATTGTAGTTTTCTCTATTTCTTTTATTTTATCTTTTTTCTTTATGCATTTTAAATCTCTGTTGTTAGGTGTATACACACTTAAGATTTTTATGTCTTCTTGATGAATTGTCTTATTGCTTTTACATTTGTTGTTATCCTTGGTAATGTTCTGAGTTGGCTTTATTTGATGTTAATACCTGTATGGTCATTCCGAATTTCATCAATTTAGTGTTTTCATGACACGTCTTTCTCCAAACCTTTTACTTTTAGTCAATTATGTGATTATATTTATTGTGTGTTTCACTCTGGTAACATTTGATCAGTCTAAAGATAGTTACCTTGGCAAAGCAAAGCCAGTGAATTCCCTCTCTGGGACTTTCATATCTAAAACAGTTGGCCAGTATTACAAGTGATATTGTGTGTTTCTTTTAGAGATCTTATAATTTAATTGGCTCTTGTTTTTTCATCTAATCTGACCATGTTTGCCTTTTGATTGAGATATATACACTTCATGCAATTATTGATATGGTTTAACTTAAATCTGCCATTTTGCCGTTTTATATTTTATCTCTCTGTAGTTTATAGCTTTTGCCCCTTATTCTTTTGGGTTAGTTGAGTATTTTTAATAATTTCTAATGATTTTGTTTTATATCTACCATTGGCTTGTTAGTTATACTTCTTTATTTCTTTCTCAGCTGTTGCTCAAGAATTTAAAAGATATATCTTTAATTTATAGCATGTTTCTTTTAATCAATCCCAAACCAATTACTGTTCATTATGCATAATAATATAGAAATGTATTAAAAACCAGTAGACAAAACAATGTTAACCCTATAAAATAGTAGTTTTAAAGCTGAGTTTAACCTTCAAATAAAGCAGTGTAGCTAAATGAAAAAACTATTTGTTCCTCCTCCAAAATATACTTGACTCTTTTTCAGTCTTTCCCCAGTCCTTTTGAAATTCCATCAGTAGCCTAATTCTAATGTTACTCAAGCTAAGGACATGCATTTTTTGTTATAATACTTTAATAGTAAAATTATGTCAATTATTATCTAATTATTCATATTCTGAAAATATCTGAAAATCCATCCTTAAAAATGTGTAGTACTACATGATTTTTATGTTTTAATTTTTGATCCCCTTGATGACTAATAGCAGCACTTCAATTACTGCAAAACAATGTGCAAGTACTAGAGGAGGACTTGATATATAAATTGTAAATCACATGAAGGTGAAATAGCAACACAGCATTCTGTGGCAGTGACTTCTGCAGTGTTTGTAAAAGACAATAGTCATAACAGAATTGTGACCACAATGTACATGGTATTATATCCACGGAAACTGAAAAACATTACTTCATCTCTTTCTTTTCTTTTTTTATTTATTTTCTTTTGGACTTTATTCTTTTTTTGTTGTTGTTGTTATACTTTAAGTTCTGGAATACATATGCAGAATGCGCAGGTTTGTTCCATAGGTATACACGTGCCATGGTGGTTTGCTGCACCCCTCAACCCATCATCCACATTAGGTATTTCTCCTAATGCTATCTCTCCCTTAGTCCCCCCACTCCCTGACAAGCCCCAGTATGTGATGTTCCCCTCCCTGTGTCCATGTGTTCTCATTGTTCAACTGCTACTTATGAGTGAGAACACGCAGTGTTTGGTTTTCTGTTCCTGTGTTAGTTTGCTGAGAATGATGGTTTCCAGCTTCATCCATGTCCCTGCAAAGGACATGAACTCATCCATTTTTATGGCTGCATAGTATTCCATAGTGTATATGTGCCACATTTTCTTTATCCAGTCTATCATTGATGGACATTTGGGTTGGTTCCAAGTCTTTGCTATTCTTTCTTATTCTCATATTTAAATTCCAAATACCATTTTCATTAAAGAAAAATAATATCCCATCGATTTCATTTAGTTAATTTAAGTCAAATGATTTTAATTTGAATTTTCTGGGTTTTCTATCATTTATGTTTAATTTTAATTGTTATTTTATATTTTATGAGGTATAAACATGATAGATTTGTATGCTATTTGTACATATTCAAATGATATTATCATAAATATACTTTATGGTCATACTGAAGAACCGTGGAATTTTTTTCTATTAAATGGTGCCTATTTGTTAGCCAAGGTTGAAATTGATAAGTTTATACCTTCCCTGAACTTCTGCTCAACTTAGCCCCTCTACATCCATTACCTCTTTCCTCCAGAATTTGTGCCTTTGACTCTTGTACCATGTAGGGAGTATGAGTTTATTACAAAATGGTACATCCATTCACATTTGATCAGCCTCAAGTGCTAAAGAGATTATAATAAGCCAATCACTGTGCAGCTTTGTTTTCTACCATATGAAGAAACTAATTCTGCAAGTGAGATAAAGAATATGAAGTCAGAACTCAGAGAAGTGTTGATAGACTCCTAATGTTTTTTGAGTTCTTATTTTCCGTGATACCTGTGTTACAATTTCGTTGTTCTTGAAGCATAATCATTTAACACTGCTTTGGATGTAAAGAACTAACATGGTATCCCTTCTTCAATTCCTCTTCATGTTTAAAGTCAGTTGAGCTGGGTTTCTGACACTTGAGGCCAAAAGTGTATTAACTAGCAAAGTATGATATCTCATCTTTCCACAGCAAGAATCTGAAGGCTTGCTCACAGAACATGAACTTCTGTGTTGTTAACTAAACAATTAACATGCTTCACAAAGTCTTATGAAGCTTCAATGTAAACTTGTATCAGTATTTGAATATAATATTTGTTTTCCAGGTAATTCAACAAGGTCCAATATTTTGTAAAATTTCAGTCAATTTAAATATTTTTATTATCACAGGAAAAACACTATCTTTTAATACAGTATTCCCCCCCCCATCCACAGTTTTGCTTTCCAAAGTTTCAGTTACCCCGGAACAGTACAATAAGATAATTTGAGAGAGAGAGGGAGAGAGAAAGAGAGAAAGGGACTCCACGTTCACTTAACTCTTATTATTATACTTATCCTATTTTATTATTGATTACTATTGTCAATATCATATTGTACCTACTTTATAAATTAAAGTCATCATAAATATGTATGTATAGAAAAAAACAGTATATTTAAGGTTCAGTACTATCCATGGTTTTGCGCATCCACTGGGGATCCTGGAATGTATCCGCCATGGATAAAGAGAGACGACTGTATTGATGATCAGAAGTTTTCTAATGACCTAAATTAACAATATATTATTAAAATATTTCAATAAACTATTCAAATATAAATAGCTAATTTATATTTTAGTCTATTTATATTTTTAGAATACTGATAAAATATATATAACATAAAATTTCAATTTTAACCATCTTTACCTATACAGTTCAAAGGCATTACATTCATTCAGGTTGTGGTTGAACCGTCATGACCATTCTTCTCCAGAACTGTTTTCATCTTGCAAAATGGAAATCATATACCCTTTAAACAATAACTCCTCATTTTCTTCTTCCCTCAACTCCTGCAAACCTCCGGTCTACTTTCCATCTCTACAAATTTGACTATCTGAAACACCTCATATGTGGAATCAGAGTATTTGTCGTTTTGTGACCAACTTATGGCACGTAACATAATGTCTCGATGGTTCTTCCATGTCATAGCATGTGACAGAATTTCCTTCTTTTTAAGGCTGAACGATACTCCATTGTATGTTATACCACATTTTGTTTATTTGTTCACCTATCCATGGACATATGGGTAAATTTCTCCTTTTGAATATTATGAATAATGCTGCTGTAAATGTGAATGTACAAATATTTTTTCAGTACCTACTGTCAGTTATTTTAGCTAAATACCCAGAAGTGGCATTTCTGAATCATGTGGAAATTCTATCTTAACTATTTTAAGGAATTTGCCATACTGTTTTCTATAATGTCTGCCACATTTTATATTTCCTTCAGCAGTGCACAGAGGTTTCAATTTTTCTTCATCCCTATTGACACTTATTTTCTGTTTCTTTGATAATTGCCATCCTAATAGGAGTCAAATGGTAGTCCTTTAATTTTTTTTTCAGTTTTTTTTTTCCTTAGAAGTTGCTAGCAAGACAAACAATTCAACTTGTGGTAGACAATGGTGATATTTTGGTAAGACGGGCCTTTTTAAAAATGATGAATTGTGTCTTAGTCTGTTTGTGCTGCTAAAACAAAATATCTGAGACTCTAATTTATAGAGAAAAGAAATTTATTCTGGAAGCTGGTAAGTCCAAGATCAAGATGCCAGCATTTTGTAAGGACCTACTTGCTGTGTCCTTACATGGCAGAAGTCGAAAGGACAAATGGGACAAATGCTAGGGCTTATTTAGCAGAAGAGTGAAGAACAACCTAGGTAACACTGTAAGACATTTCCTTTATAAGAAACTTAATCCCATTCACAAGGGAAGTGCCCTCATAGCTCTCAAATGAATATATCTTTTAATACCATTACGTTGGAGGTTGGAATTTCAACATATGTATTTTTGAGAGGACACGAACATTCAAACCATAGCAAAATCTATCACAGGGCAAGAGTGATCGTTAGGGAAGAAGTCAAACACTTTAAACACAGAGAGGTTTGGAATCATAACAGAAATTGCTCCTTTGTTCAATTTAATTATTTAGTTGTCTATGGCCCTATTTACATGATGCCAAAATAAATAAATAAATGCTTTATTTATTCAGAAATCTGGTTAGTTTAATAGGAAAACATCCATCAGCGTCTATTTGAGCAGGTATCATCTTAGGAATTGCTTATTCCTTTTAACATCCCCTGCCAATACAGTCTGACCCAACACAACCCTTTCCTTCCCTGTGTCACTAACTGCTAGAGTGCAAGAGAATTATGAAGCAGTGCGTTTTCTCATACTCATAGTGACACTTTCACAGCTCACTTGAGACTCTTGGTATATGAGAGAGAGAGATAGTACAGAACTCAAAAGGATCACATCTTGGAAGAGAGATGTGATCTAATTGGTTTAGGGCCAGAAAACTTCAGTGTCTTGAGCAGTGTAGGATCTTGAGCAAACATAATATCAGAGAAGGGCTGAAGAGCTGATAGTTATTATAGCCCCATTTTGGACTAAAGGTGCTTTTGTGGACCTCATGGTAAAGCTAATAATAATCCCCACAAGCAAATATAACCCAAATTTCCGTACGACGAACTTGTAAGCACATGCATGTAACAAAGTTTAGTTGTATACCCATGACTGTCTATACTTGACAACATGTTTATTTATTTTCATGTTTTGTAAAGAATAAAACACAGTTATTTGATGAAATCGTACTAATTGATCAATGTAGTATCACATACATACAGCATAAACGTGATTTAGCTTCAATATTCTGTTTAGTTTTGAATCCTGTGAGACTTTTGTTACACAGCCATTTCTATAATGACTGCAAATATTCAACATCCTGGTTATGGCAAACATGCCTTAGGGCTGTAAAATATCATATCCAATTAAATGCATCCTCTCTAGGGAGTGCCACGCATGTGAGTATGCATTTGAACAGACAGCATGAGTGAGGAAGAATTTATTTTAGGAATTAAATCTATTTAAAATATTTGCCAGTTTTTCAGCTTCGTAATTACTGTGTTTATCTAAATTCACTTTCATCAGAAAAAATTAATTTAAGAAGCATTAGGTGGAAATAAGAAATGGAAGCAGCTGAATCCATTGCCCAGTAAGGAAAAAAAAAAAACTTGGGAAATACAAATCTGCAGTTTTTGATTGAAGATAATATTATAATGCAATGAGGAAAAAATTTTAAGAATATCAAAAATTTTCTGTTACTTCTTAGGAAATTCTTTAATGTTAATATGTTTTAAAATATAGTAATGATACCCTTAAGTTAGTCTTATGTCTTTCTCTGATTTGTTAAACTTAAGCTTATTATTCCATCAAATGAACAAAACTTTTATACTCACTAGGTAACTTAAAGGCTATGAGAGCAATTGATTTGAGAAATGTTTAATTTTCAGGTCACTATGAAAATAATATTTATATTATGAATAGATTATTTTTATATAATTTATTCACAAAGATAAAAGTTGAAGAAATTTTAAATATATTAACCTTAACAATATAAAAAGAACATCTTTTTTTCCATATAGTAAAATCACACCAGATTTCAATGTTCTTAGTATGTAAGGCCATTTTTAGGTTCCACTGTGTGTGTGTGTGTGTGTGTGTGTGTGTGTGTGTGTGTGTGTGTGTGTGCAGGTTTTAATAACAGTTATTGAAAAATAGAAAAGCAATAATAAAATTAACTGTATTATGCTTAATTATAGGTTAAGGACATTGCTATCGGAAATCTCAGTAAGGACAATCATGGGATTTTCAGCCCTAATAGCGGGGACTTATTGTATAAAAATTCTTAGAATATTCTATCTTGTATTGATGGTCCTGCTAAATAAAGTACAGTTAGTAAAGCAATAACTTACTTCAAAAATTTATTTCAGGAATACATAATCTTTTATTATTCTTTATCAATAATGTTTTTTGAAAAGGTTGATTTGTAAATGTTTTAGACCTTGAAAAATATAATAATAATAAAATGAATAAACACAGGTGGTCTAAGTGGCCCATAAGAGAGAAATCTGGCAAATATGATATCAAGGGTGACCACTGGTCTATTTATATGTCACCAGTGGGCAGGAGATAAATAAGGCTGTCCAGGAGTCATAGGATTGACACAATGGACAGTAGTAGGATAGAATAACAGGTTAAGTAATACATAAATGGCTGGGCACAGTGGTGAATGCCTGTAGTGCCAGCTACTCACAAGGCTGAGGCAGGAGAATCACTTGAGCCTAGGAGTCAGAGTCCATCCTGGGCAGGGAAGCAAGACCCTTTCTCTGAAAAAATTAAGAAAATAAATGTCTCTTAGCAAAGACAATTTGGCTGGATGGATGATGAGGAGACAGACACAAAGAGAGAGGGTCATTCATTATCAATCTATGCAAAAACAACTCAGATTCATGAGTCACATTGCTTGAAAGAGACTATTTCATGAATGAGAACACATGAGGGAGCCGAATCCTTAGAAAAGACTGTAGTTATAGTCCTCGTGTTGTACATTAGATCTCTAGTCTTTCTCACTATACTTACACAATAGCGTATTGCATTTGGATTTTTTTTAAATGAGTAAATTAAATGAGTAATTTTTTTAAATGAGTAAATTAAAGCTCTTATTGACATAAAAACAAAGGTATTTGTGTGATCAGGGTGGTGGCTAAATGGGTATATATATATATATATAAATGGGTACATATATATAAATGGGTATATATATATATATATATATATATATATACACACACACACACATATATATAAACTTCCAAACCTGTATACTTAAGATCAATGCACTTTATACATATTACACTGAGTGTGTTTTACTCGAAAGCATTGAAAAAACCCTTATTGTTCTTGAAGAGTGGAGAGATGGAAGCTAAAATGGAATGGAGGAACTGGTTAGGTGGCAATTGTCACATCCATAAGAAAAACAAAGGTGATTTTTGTCTAAAGTGGATATGTTGAAGACAGAAGGAAATTTTGAAATTTGATAATTTAGAGATGGAATCAATGGGACTTAGTGACAGTTTGGATATGAAAGGTAGGAAGGGAGGATGGCGATGCTTAAGTTTCTGTGAATGCCTGGCTGAAATCAACAGACTATTGATGGCTGGGACGTGGAAGTTGGAACAAGAAGCTGATTCTCAGGAATCTAGCCTGAGTACCTGAATGGTAGAGCTGGGAAAGACTGGAGAAGAAATATTTAAATGAAAGATGAAGGGAAAGATTTAATCAAGAGTTCAAGTTTGAATATGTTAAATTTGAGGTGACTGTGGGGCAGGAGAATGAAGATGTCGCATATCCTTTTGACTACTTGGGTCTGACCTCATGATAGAGGCTGGGTTGGAGAAATACTAGCACACAGAGACTATTAAGGATGGAATTTTCCCAGAAAAGAATCTAGAAAGAGAAAAGAGTCCAGGACTGCCGCTTTACAGACCAATATTTAGAAGCAAGGCAGAGAAAAAGAAGAGTTAAAAAAAAAAAAAGTAATACGGAAACTATCATAAAAAGTGTGGTCAGAAGGATAGGAGGAAAACAAGGAGTATATGGGAAAACAGTTTCTAAAAGAAGGGTTTCCAAAAGACAGGCTGTAAACTGTGTTGAACATTTCGGACAATTCCTTTTTAGCATAAAGGAAGTCATTAGCTACCTTAGTAAGAAGAAGTTCAGTGCAGTTATGGGAGCAAAAGTCAGATTGGAGTAATAAGGAAAGAGAAGAGAAATCATGGTAATAGAAAAAGTGAGTAGAGACAACTCTTCTTAAGGAATACCTGTAACTAAACTTGGCGGTAAATGGAATGCGTTAAGAAAACAAGCAACAAATAGTTTTGGCTGTTGTTGTATCTTAAGATAGCAGAACATTGCTTAATACCGGTAGAAATAATTTACATAAGAGGAAAAATATTCAAAAGGCAGTGACGAGAAAATTGGCTTGAACAAAACAAAAAAATAACTCTTTGTATTGAAATGGAATTTTCAAGAAAATGACCACAGAATAAATTGGCTAAGTAATACATTTTTGGCATTATTTTGCCATGCAAAAGACAAAGAATGTGGAAAGCAATAACTTATATTTAGTACTGAGGAATTGGGCACCCACCCACAGCATCATTTTTAATCTTTGATATAATTCTTAGTAAAGGATTATGTATTTGAAATGTAACTTTGCAAATTCTATGTAACCGTATATTTACTTTGCAACAAAAATTGTTCTTTCCACCTCAAAACTCATTTAAAGTGACTAAAATACAATAACAAAGAACCAAGTGCCTACTCTTTCTCTGATCCTGTAATTACTAAAATTCACCATTTTACGTTTGATTACTTCATAATATTTCACATTTTAAAAGTTCAAAAACATTTCAAATGCTTCCGTTTAGTATGCAGATGTGGAAGCACATAATAATTACCTTTAAATAAGGATCATATCTTAATTTTAGCAGGTAAACCTGTAATACATACTCCCTTCTAGATCCCATAGCTACTTTTTTATGTTTTGATTTGTTCCCCCTTTATTCTGGTTACACTTTTTGCCTCTGTATCTCAAACTTGCCTAAAATAGGAGTAACTCAAGGACAAAAAAATGGGACTCATGGCATATAGAAATAATGCATAGCAGAATGTAAAATAAATGAAAGGTAAACAAATGTACCTCTTTCTAATAGTAATCTTATTTTCAGATGAAAATGTTTATTAAAAGGACAACTCCTACGTGAGAGTACCTGTTGTGTATCACTTGTTGAAACAGAGTGAGCTTTAACTGTTCTGCAGAGCGATCTCTCTTCTGATCATCCTTTGGTAACTGGAATGCATTGTTTCGTTTTATGTTACTTTCTCTTTTTACTTTATCCCCTATTATTCTATACAAGTAGCCACTACACTAATAGAACTATGTGAGGGTATTGGGGAAAGTGTTCAATAAATGTCAGTACATCTTATTCATTGACATAAAAAAGCACTTTACTCCACACCTCCAATCATTTTAGTTGCCCCTCCAGATCTCTAAAATTTGGCAATCACCCTGAAAGGACACAAAACAAATGATGTATTTACTCAAAGCACAGACAGGTCTGAGCATTAGACCAATCTCAGCGGTTTTATGAGGTTTTAGTATCCTCTTAATTTCTTTGTTGGTGAGAGAGGGATTCCCGCCCTAGGGTTATGGGGATGGTTGAACATGTGACACCCAACACTGGCAGGTTAGATCAGCAGCAGTTGATCTCAAGTTATTACTCACATATACTCACATCTCAGGATAGAGGATACCACTCACTAAGCAGAGTCACAGAGGGGTAACTCTCCAGAAGAGAGTCAACAGCCAGAAGTTCAAGGGGTGTGGCGGGTATTGTTGTGTCAAGAGGGTGAGATGCCCTTGGTTCCTCCAGAAGGATGTGATTGGCTTGGCTTGTTTGAGCAATTCTCTGGGCTGGCAAGGTAATGAAACCTGTTATTCAGGAAACTCTGCCTGGTCTCCCTGATAAGGAGGGTTGTTTTGATAGTAGACCTCATCCATAAAAGCAGAATGTGAAGGGAACTTGCAATAAGCCATTTTAGGCCACCTTAATTTCAAGCCATCTCAATTTCACCAGATGTCAAGGCAGTACATAATATGGGGCCCTAATTTTAGGCCTCAAACTACATGTGACAACCCAGAATAGACAGTTGGACTTAACAGGGAAAGACCAGGCATATGACAAGGAATGACATTCAGAAGTAGTTAAGAGTCAGTGAATGTATATGTGTATACATTTAAAGATGAATAGTTATGTATTTATGGCTAATATCGCTATTAAAAAAGTTGAGCCAAGATCTAACATGCAAAAATATTAATATTCTGCTTTTTTCTACAAAATACTAGAACACCATCAGTATAGCACAAAGCTTGCCCAAAGAAAGCAAACTGCCTGGAATTTCTACAGACCTATTTTTAGTTCTAGTAGATTTTCTCTGATGAGTTATGGTGAGAAGTTATTTGTGTGGCTATCATTGATTTAATGTTGAAATTTATACTCTTTCATTAAAATAATAAATTCTTCCTCATAATAGTTGGTAAAATTGCATTAGTCAAATAAATTAAATTAATTTGCAATCCAACTGCATTTTCATCTTGATACAATGAATGACCAAGTCTTTTGCGGTAGCCTTCTCACCAGCCCAGCTGTGTAGCTCTGAAATCACTTGGTTAGTAATTAGGTGTTTATCAGATACTTGCTGAAAAGGCACGAGACAGTTATCTGACACAATTATCTTTGAAAATTGAATCCTCCTTTTCTGGTCCTGCTGAGGACATTCAAAGGAGTAAGAAATGGTTTAAAGCTAAATGCCTTTCAAAAACCCTTGGCTTCTAGAATGCACACAACACAATTGACAGTCAGAAAAAATTTTCCCCACCTTTCATGCACAGCCTTTTGTGTATGAATCTTTTTGTTACATCTTTGTGCATGTTGACATATGAAAATTACTTTTGACCTTCTCTTCTGTTATTTCATTAATGTCTCTCTTACTATAGCATTATTTAATCGCCAGTCTGAAATTTAATGCTTTTTCCTTTTTTCCTCACCCTGCTGCTGCAGCTTCATAAACTAACCCAACATAAGGGAAGGCAATTGCTAAGATTGACTAGGCTGTATATGCATCTAGAATAATAATATTTGTAGAGGTATTTGCTCTTAAGCAATCTAAAAATTTGCAGCTCATTTAAGTATTAATGGACAATCTACTTATGGCTTAGAAATTAATATCATGCTTTAATATGAATAGCTGTAAAAAACATAGTTATTCAGACACTAAAAATTCCAACCCCATATAATGGATTTAAATTTCAATGTCACATCCATTTAAAAATGATCCTGTGACTACTCTCCCAATAGTATTGAACTAATTTTAGGTTTTCATACACATTCAAGGCTGTGTGTTTGAAATTAATTTGTGTACAAAATGAAAGCAAATGTGAACAAAAACTGAGTACATTTTCCTCTGGTAAATATTGGTAAATAGAATGTTTTTCTAAGCATTCTCTATTTTTTAATCTACCATGATTTCTTGCCTAAGGTAAAGGCAATCTTCAGAAACACATGGACTTTATGAGTATTATAGCTTTTATGTTTGTACTCCATCTCTTCTGCAAGTATATTAGTTCAGTTGCATGTATGTCTGTGTTCGTACTACTGTTTTCATTCATCCTTCCATTAACTCAGCAAATAGTTAGTGATTTTTACATGGCAGGCATGGAAATAGACTTGTGAAATATTATAATAGAGACCTTTGCCACCTCATGACCTCCAGCTTTTCCACTTCAAGTCCGTGCTCATAGAGCTTTTGGCCAAAAACTTCATTTGCTCAGTTCATTCTTCAGCTTAAATGTCTGTTTTGCACACAAAGCTATTTACATTTTGTTTCATTTGATTTTTTTAACTTCATCTCCTGTCAGAACCTCCTACTTATATTTATCTCAAATCCCATCCGAATGAAACCATCTATTGTTTTTCAGACATAAAGATTCTTTCCTTCCTGCCTCTGCACTGTCGGTGCTTTCGTTTAGAATTTCCTTCTCCAGTCCTGAACCCTTTTGGTTCAGTCAACAACTACTGTTCTTTTGAATTCCATCTCTAATGTTCACTTCTGGGATGAACATTTTCCAATTTTCCAGAAGCCTGATTACTTCATTCTCTCTTTGATCTGATAGTACAGCACTCTGTTTATACCATTATATTAATAGAAATTACCACCGCTTGTAACTTATCTCCATCGCTCCCTCTGCCCTACTGTAAACTCTTCTTGAGTAGGCACTGTCATTCATTTTTGTATCTTAGGATGGTGCATAGTAAGTTGTCAAATAACGTTTATTAAATAAATGAAATGTAAGCATACAAAAATCATCATTTTAGTATAACTTTGGTATATTCATGTTTTTGTTTAAGAAATTATTCTAATAGTGACATCATGTCCCATTAAATGCACTTTTTTAAAACCTCATCAGACATTAGTATTTATTGAAATGTGAAATTAGCACAGTGTGGATTTTTTATCTTTAATGTACATCATAGCTGGTTTTAATTAAAGTTTTGGTCTCTAAAGTGAAAAAAAAAATCAGCAGGCGTTCTTTTTCATTTAAACTAAGCAGAGGGAAGAGAATGATCACAGCAACCCCCTCTAAAAGTAAAGGAATTCTGGAGGTAACTACCTTATTTGCTGTATACTTCGTTTGTTGTTAATCCCAGGATTTGCCAGCTAAACATGCTTGCTAAACAACTGTTCTGTTTCTCTAATTTTCTCTCACTCCCTTTTCTCTGTGTTCTCTCACTCTCTTTTCTCCCTACCACTCTACACTTCTGCCTCTCAACATGTGTCAAGACAGACCAGCTTCATGTTTAACTTCTCTTCGACCAAACCAATGTTCAGGCGTTTTTTATTCTATTTTTGTGATCAGTCTAAGATAAATCTAACTCATCAGAGGCAACACTTATTAGAACACTGATGTTATTGATGTGTATTTCCATCTTACATTTCTTGAATGATGATATTGTTCAGAAAAATACGTCTGCAACTGAATTCACTTTAGCTAGGATGACCAGACATCATGCGTCCCACTAATTTTCATCAGAATGATGAAATGAACAATATGATTGAAGGTCAAGTGGGCATAGAATTCATCTGACTGAGCTAGTGTAAGCACAGCATTTTGAAAATTGCTTTTGTTTGAAAATTGCTTTCTTTCTGTCTGGGTGTACATGAGTATACTTTTAAGGAATCATATTCGTGAATTTGAACATTCATTTTGGAAAAAAATGCATGATGTAGACAGTTTTAATTTTAGCTATAAAATAAGAAAGAAAAAGAAAAAAATTTGGATAGACTATATTTTATTACTTTTCATTAGATCATTTTTTAAAATGTCTTTATTATTTAAATAATTCTACTAATATAGGAATGCAATATTTTTTAAGCAAGTCAGAAAACTAATTCTGCCTGAGGCAACCCTGTAATTAAAGTGAAAGAAGATAATATCCCCGTTTTTCTGTCTTTACATTTGCCTTTATGTTAGCAATACTAATAAACCTCACATGTTTAGGGTGAAAAATTGATTTGAGCTTTTTTGCATTTACTGCTGTGTTTTTTCTCCCGCCCCCTACCCCTAAGGATTTGTAAGTTTAATTTGCCATCGATTCTTTAATGATTATAGTAGCTACACTAGAGAAACTAGTGTTTATCTTCATCATGCCCTGTGGATATAACATTAGGTTTATTTTTATACATAGCTGCTTTTTCATCATTTTGATAACATAGTCTAGCCAGCAGTTGACAACCGTCTTACTGTTTTATTGATTTTATATTTTAATCTTGAAAAGCATTTATGAATTCTAAGAATGCACTATATTAAAAATATCTAATCCAAAAGTCATACAATTATTGCTTTAAACCATGTTAAAGTGCTGGCTTTAACATGCTGAACAGATGTCAAAGATTAAGTAGAACTTTTAATGATTATTAGTTTGACTCTTTTCAGGCTTTATCTAGTACTTTATTTGAAGATGTCAATCAGTATTTTGAATACTTCACATGCAGGGTTATAAAAGCCATCATACTCATTTTGTAGTGATAAAATAATTATTTATCCTTTCTTTGTGATGACTGTCCTAAGATGATAATACAGTAAAACCTAAAGTACACAGAATATGTCTCCCAGCCCTGAGTACCAGCACCTGCTCTGGTGGAGGTGGCAGGGGAGTGAAGTGGATTGTGAGAGTCCTTGGTTGTAAATAGGTTTAGTCCTGGCTTTCTCAAATGCTGGTTGTGCCAGTAGTGAAGTTGTCATGTGTACAGGCTCAGGACCTCTGGTTAGCTAGGATGTTGCAGGCAGTGGAATTAGCTGCTGTTTTCTCCTTCCTGGAAGCAGGGTTGTTTTGTTATGAGTTGCTGCAATGGCCTGAGTTTGTTGGCCTTCTGCCAGGAGGAGGTTCTTTCAAGAGAGCACCAGCTGAGGTTGTGGTAGGGGGATCTAAGCTTGCCCCAAAATCTCAGATGATGGAGGGGGCCATAGAGCTCCGAAGAGTTTATGTCTTTTGTATTGAGCTACCAGGGCTGGTAGAGAGGGTTAGGCAGGTCTGGGCTCAGACTCTCCTTGAGTGAGGCTTGCTGCAGCCACTGTACAGTGGGGGAGGTGGTAAAAATTGAAATAAAATAAAGTAAATAATAAAGTACACAGAATAGGATGGTAAGGTTTATTTTTGCTGATATTTGGTATTACTTTTTAAAGTTTTTAAAGTGTTTAAAGCAATGTCTTTAAACACAGTGAAATGTACAATACAACCAAAAGTTAAAATTTTTGGAAGTCTAGGAGTATAGCAGAACATTAGCTCTATTTGCCAAAATTCTACTTTTCCTGAATTTGGTGTAGGTTGAAGGATAAGATTCTAAAAGGATGTGTGCTTCAGATTACTTATTTTTTCTCTGTATTATTAATCAATAACATATCTGTCTACATGAGACTAATAGATGTACTATTTTAAGTATACTTACAGATTATGTTTAAAAAAATGTCTTTGACTCTTTATCTGACCTCGCTCAGGTACTTAAGTACAATGTGGACATAGAATAAGAATCTCAAATTACCACATTTGTGATATACAGCCTGAGGTTTACCACTATTCCCTGAGTTTCTTCAAAGTGTGTTTAAAATTTTCTGTATCCTGAAAGTGTGATGAGAATTAATTAGTCTTTCATGAAATGAACAGAAGCTTAATTGGAAATAAGGCCCATGATCTGTCCAAACGAAATGGCTGTGATTCATAATGTAGCTGTGCCTACACGTAAGGAATCTTCAAGAAATGAGGTGACAGATTAGAGAATCTTGCCAATATCCTTACTTCTGCAACTCCTGCTAAACTCTGTTGCCCAATTTTCAAGATGTGTCTTTGCCTTGTCATCACTCCAATACTTTCTATTCATGTATTTTATTCTCAGTCTTAATTTTAAACTTATTTTCCAACAGTCTTTTGTTACTAGTTGCCTTTCTTGCCTCATTTTGTAAAGCAAATCCAAGTATATAAGTGAAGTCAGAAAGTTAGTACTAATGCTTTCAGTCAAGGATATAATAGTTTGGAGTTTGGCATAATTTAAACAGACTAAAGGTATAGCATTTGCCTGTTTCTATGAGGAAAGAGTTTCCTAAATACATGTGAAGTACTTAAGCTAAATGTAACATAAACAAATTATAGGCTTTTTAATTTATGAAAAATAATAGAATTTTTTAATTAATTCAGATTTAAAACTGTGCTTTATGTACTCTATTTTTATGTGTATGCCATTTTAAAATAATATACTTATTATAGGAGGTTTGAAGTACTCAAAGTTGAAAAGAGTTTGGTAGTAATTTGTCCAGTTCACCTTGTCTATTTGAAAGCATTAATCCTGCATTTTCAGAAGGTATTATACCCTTTTGGCTTTTTAAATTTCAAGTGAAATGCATGAAATGCACTTCCAACTAAACAGAAGCAGTAGCAAATTATCAGTAGAGTTAACTGCGGACTTATACACACCTTATTATCTACAGAACTCTAGAGTAGGTGTAGATTAGTCAGTCATAATACACACACACACACACACACACACACGTGCATGCACACAGGCACACACACACTTCTTATTAAGTTTTCCATTTCCTAGCTTTAGATTTTGGAAACGGTATGACATATGTATTTTTTAACTTTCCGTGTTCTTTTTTCTCACCAAACTGTTGCCTTTCTTTTGCAATATAGTTAATGTTTATTTCTATTTTTTCTCCACCAATTAGATTTGTTTGTAAGATTCCATTCACCATACATGCTATAATATACTACGAATCATCTACATGGTTTCCTTTATCTGGAGTCACTTTAATCTCCAAGTTATACAATTTGTGCTGAGATTCATCTTCCCATATGCCATTAACCACTGACAAGAAAAAGCCTGGAATTTAGTCTTGCATTCAATACCTTCTAATTCTCTGACATTTTTCAATTGTCGTGAGAAACATAGTAGAGTTGGTTCCAATCTACTTTATTTGCTAACTGTATATTTTCTTGCAGACGAGTTACTTAAAGATTCTGAACTTGCATCCTCATGTGAAAGATAATATATTATGACTTATTTTCCTAATAATAATTAATACATCATACATTAATAGATTAATACATAGGTAAACTGTGAAGTGCTACATATACATCACATATTATTTATTTTTACCTTTACACAAAAGCCTTCCATGTAACCTCAATTAGGTACACATCACGCATACCCTCATTGAATATCTTTACCCAATACTGGACTTGTGCAACTTCAACAGACCCTTTAGAGCCTAGCTCAAGCCTGATCCTCTTCCCACCTTGACTACTTCCTTGTGTCACCAACTTAATCCCTTTTATTTTTGTCATTCATGTGTAATAAATTATTTACTCTTCTGACATGAAGATAGTATATTTATTTCACACATATTTGACTTTCCCCTGCCTGGCACAGAGCTCTTCATAGATTAGCTGTTCAAAAATATTTATTATTCATGTATTTATGACTCTCCTAAAACCTAAACTTTGCATTCTTAATTTTCACAAAACTCTAGAACATTACAAAGATTGATTTAAATAGAGATTGATTTTGGGTGATTGATTTTCCTTCATGAGCTCTATGACTATAGTCCTATTTGGGTAGACCAAGCTGTAGTCTATCGCATATGTAAAGAGGAAGAATATCTCCTTTACCAATGTGTAGATTGCTGAGTGATTCATCTGTTACATGCAAAATCCACAATGAGGCTGACCTTTTCTTGTTGTTTATCTCACAAGGACAGGCAATCTTTAGGCATAGCAATTTACTCTACAAGCCACGGTTATTCTCTTTATTAAGACTAGGACAGAGGCCAAGTCCAGTGGCTCATGCTTGTAATCCCAACACTTCCAGAGGCCAAAACAGACGGATCTTGAGGCCAGAAGTTCGAGACCATCTTGGGCAACATAGACAGGCTCTGTATCGACAAAAAAAAAAAAAAAAAAAGTAAAAAGAAAAAGAGAAGAAAGCCAAGTGTGGTGGTGCACACCTGTAGTCCTAGCTGCTTAGGAGGCTGAGACATGTCTCAGGAGGATCTCAGAGGCACCGGAGTTAAAGGTTGCAATAGTTTGGTTTTGCAGAGCACTTTTTCTTTTTACCTGGAAATGAAGACAAAAGAGAGTAGGGTGACTTAAAGGAAAACCAATTTTGGTTCATAACAAGGAAAACCTTTAACAGTTACTGTCCTTCCAAATATATAAGAAAAGAAGAGAGCCACCTAGGCTGAAGAGTTTCAGAAGAGGAAATAGGTGTCGTGCACTGATAAATTTTGGAAATGTAGGTGTTCTCTTATGTAATACAAAATTTGTGCTCAAAGAAATGCTTTTGACTTTGTGGAAATATGCATTAACCTAAATTAATTATATATGAAACTATTTTACTTTCTAAGAAATTTTATTAATAATCCATGGAACAAGATTCTCCTAAAATATATTTTCAAACCTTTCTTTAAGAAAATCACCCTCCTATTAGCAGGGGATGGATCAGCATATTAGTAAATATATTACTTGAAAATAAACATTAGCAACACATGCATATGTGTGCATATGTGCATATAACTAATATGTTATATATATGTATAGAACATATTAGTTTTTAAAATTAAGACCCCTGTGGAAAGGATCTATATCTTGATTGTGGTGGAGTTTGCACGGTTCTATACATTTGTCAAAATTGAACTGCACCCTTAAAATGAGATTATCTTATAAATATATTACCTTTCAATAAAGTTCATTAAAATAATCCAAGCCTCTAATTTCTTGCAAATTAGACCTAAGCCAATACTATTCTAATATGAAGCAATGTGCAAATACAAATACACAATCGGTTCTGTCATTACCCTGGAGGAATTTCACTGGATGCTATTTGAAGTTGGTGATAATGTTGATATCAATATTAGCAGATATCAGGAAACAGAGCAGGCATTTTTATAAGCACTCTGCACACATCTCACCCAATGATGTGGCTATTATTCTTCTTCACATTTTACACTTCAGAAAGATGCAACTAAGAGAGTTTAAATTGTTTGATATAAGTCAAACAATTATCTGAGTGGTGAGCTAGGATTCATGGTGGAACAATTTGAATTTACATTCTGTGATTCTAAAACACTGGTTATATTACTTCCATACACTTATAACTTACAAGTAAATTATATTTTTAGGTATTTAAATTACCCTAAACAATTTGGTAATCACATATTTTCAAAAAGGTATGCTGTAAATCTTTGTCTTTTCTCATATAGTGTTAGTTTTCTTAATTCAAAGCTGTATGTATATACACTCTTAGTATTTTAAAAATAGGCACTTTATGTACACATCCAAGGAAAACGTGTTCATGTGGTATTCAAAGGTGTTGTGCTTTTTCTTGTTGGATTAACTATTTTTAATACTGAGAGAACATACAAATACAGTTATATCACATTCTTCACTAAAATCAATTATCTTATTGATAATATGTCAAAAGATGTGGTTTTAAGGGTTAGTGTGGTTTAGGGGTTAGTGTGTTTGCTAATAACGTTATATCCTAACATAGGGGACTTTCATGTTGAGAGGATTCTTAAAGACCAAAAATTCAAGGTATTGAGAAATAATTGATCATTTGAACTTCATTAAAATTGAAAATTTCTACTCTGTGAAAGACACTGTCAAGAGAAAAATAAGACAAGCCACACACTGGAAGAAAATATTTGCAAAAGACATATCTGATAAAATACTGTTATTCAAAACATACAATAAAAGTAAACAAAACAAAAGGCCAGGTGCAGTGGCTCATACCTGTAATCCCAGCAGTTTGGGAGGCCAAAGCGGGTGGATCCCTTGTGCTCAGGAGTTCAAGATCAGCCTGGGCAACATGGTAAAATCCTGTCTCTACCAAAAAAATATAAAAAAAATTAGCCAGGCGTTGTGGTACACTTCTGTTGTCCCAGCTACTCAGGAGGCTGAGTTGGGAGGATTACTTGAGCCTGGGAGGCGGAGGTTGCAGTGAGCCAAGATAGCACCACTGTACTCCAGTCTGGGTGACAGAGCAAGACACTATCTCAAAAAACAAAAGCAAGCAAAAAAAAAAATTCTTAAACTCAACGATGAGAAAAAAGACTTAACAAATACCTCACCAAACATGATTATGAGATGATAAATAAGCCACTAAAAGATGTTTCACATCATATGCCAACAAGGACATGTAAATTTAAAACACTACTTACCATTGCATGCTTACTAGAATGGCCAAAACCCAGAACACTGGCAACACCAGCTGCTAGCAAGGATGTTGAGCGACAGGAAATCTTACCCATTACTAGCAGAAAGACAAATGCTGTAACAACTTTGAAAGACAATTTGACAGTTTCTTGCAATAATAAGAATTGTCTTACCATATAATTGAACAATCGCACTATTTATTATTTACCCAGATGTGTTTAAAACTTATCTCCACACAAAAACCTGCAAACGGATATTTATTCCAGCTTTATTCATAATTGCCACAATTTGGAAGAAATCAAGATGTCCTTCTATAGGTAAATGGATAAATAAACCGTGGAACATCCAGACAATGGAATGTTTTTCAGTGCCGAAAAGACATTAGCTATCAAGAGATGGAAAGAAAAACACATGGAGGAAACTTAAATTTATATGAATTACTAAGCGAAAGACGTATGTAGCCAATTTTAAAAGGCTGTATACTCTATGTTTATGCCTATATGACATTCCAAGAAAGGCAGAACTATGGAGATAACAAACAGATCAGCAGTTTCTAGGGGTTCGGAAGGGGGAAAGATGAATAGATGAAGCACAAAGGATTTTTAGGGCAGTGAAACTATTCTGTATGATACCATGATGTTTGATATGTGCCATATACATTTGTTCAAACCCATAAAATGCACAACACCAAGAGTAAACCTTAATGTAAACTATGGACTTTGGGTGATAATGGTGTGTCAATGCAGGTTGATCAGTTGTAACAAATACATCATTCTGATGGGGGTTGCCAATGGGAGAGGCTATGCAAGGGCAGGGAGTGGAATAGTGTCAGGGAATGGAATAGTGTCAGGAAAGGAAGTCAATGAGAAATCTCTGTACCTTCCACTCAATTTTTCTCTAAACCTAAAGCTACTGTAAAAGGTAAAATCTATTAAAAGCAAACCAAAACTTCAAAGTACTGAAATGATAAGTGTACAATAGCTAATAATGCAATTCCCATTTCTGATTCATAATTTCTGATTTCTGGGTACTACCTTAAAAATCATATTATGTTTTTAGCCACTTACTACATAAATTCACAGAACTAGTCCTAGATCATGAAAATTTATTTGAGGAATATTAATCGTAATACCTTACAGATATTTGAAATAATATCTGCCTGTTGAATAATATAACTTGGGGGAATTCAATCAATTATAATAAGTGTTTGTACTTTCAGGTTTATTTTCTTATAATTATTGCATTCTTTTTAAGGTGAAAATGTGCATGTTTGATTAGGCTCTTTATTTTATCAATAGCTGCCTGCTACAAATAAGCTATATATGGCTATTAATAAATGACAATTAAAATGTAATTAGCCACAGATACAAAAATCTCATTTTCAATTAATGTACTATAAAATATCATTTAACAAATATAATCCTTCTAAATTTTTAAGTAATAAGCAAGTTCTAAATAGCCTTGAGATTCATACATGTTTTTATTTACATCAAGAGCTAAGACACAACTGCTTATACACATTTAAGAAATCAGAGGTCTAGGGTTTTTTCCAAACAGGACTCTATGTCTAGGACACTCAGTAATCAATTAGAGAGAAGAGGAATCTGAGAAACTCCTTAGGCAAGCAGAAACCAAGAAGATAGGGCAACTGTTATATCAAAAGCCAGCCAAGCAGAAATGACCAGTACACAATATACTTATACATTTTCTCTGGAGGAACAAATCATGTATACTTCACTGAGGAATGTGATCATAAGCCAAAACATTGAATGGATAACTCTGTAAAAGAGCTTTTGGACAAACTAATAACTGCATAGTATGGATTAAAGAGTAAAAATATTAATCTAGGTTTATAATGTAGTTATATAATATCAGTGATGAATGATATACTAGGGTAAGGAGAGTTACAAGAACATTAACCCCAAAACAAAGAAGTGAGGCAATAAATATGAAACTACAGTAACCAAGCATATTCTTTGAGGCAAGTTTCTAGCTCAGATCAAAGTTGCTTACAGAAAAATTTAGAGAGAGGAAATAATCTCCAAATATCTCAAGTAAAGTCAGGTGATTATAGCTGTCTGGCAAGAGGATTAGACAGCTTTGCTAGGGGAAACTTAGCAATTAACTCTGCATTGATAAGTCATACAATAAGGACAGCTCAACTCAAATAGACAAAATAGCTATGTCCAGTTAACCTACAGCAATAATTTAGTAACCTTTTTTTCAATTTGTTATTCTGAGTGTCACAAAAATAACTGTTAGAACTTCATTGAGGTGGACAAATTACTTTTTATATAGTACTAGGTTTGTTTATCTATTTTTGACTGAATAGTTAAACTATTGTTAAAAGATTAAGTCTTTCCACTTCCCAACTCGCAAATCTAAAATTTGTCAAGTACTGCCAAGTCTATTGTCTATTCCTACCAGAGTTATCTTCTAAATTATTTAGATCATTTTATAATCTATTATTAAAATCTCAGTGGCTCCTCATTACCTGCATTACTTGCCCCATTTTATTTTTTAAGTTCCCTATCACATTACATTCTGGCAAACCCCATCATCCAGCCAAACAACTACTCTCCTTATAATAGCCTAAATATGTCATTATATCATGGGAATAGATCTATATCTATCTATGTATCTATCTATCTATCTGTCTATCTATCTATCTATCTATCTATCATCTATCTACCTATCTATGATAAAATTGATATATAAATAAATATACCATGAAATTTATGTATATACATACCATCTTACTTTGAAAATTTGGTTATATTGTTATCTCTAAATAGTATTGTTTTATTTTCCACTTATTGGATATTATCTCATATCTCAAAATGCCACTTCTTCCATATAAGCTTGATCAATTCTCTCTGGCAAAATTAATTAACCAGTCACCTGCATATATTTTTGTAGCTTTGTGCTGTCATTTGTTATTATCTCTTAAAAAGTTCCCAAATATTATAAGTTTTGTTTTTTTACAAGGACACTAGCTTATGTTTCTCTGCCATATTCAGAATAGACCACTTGGTAATTTTTAAAATCTGTTTGTGAATTCACATAATTAAAGTGGCCTCAAGGTGTTTATGCACCTGGGTGAAGAGCAAGTTTTTTGCTTTTTTCTGCTATATCACCAAAGCAGCATAGTGCTTGACTCATTATAAATTGTTTGTAAATATTTGTTTAATGAATGATTAATTTCAGTTTTCTAAATGTGATGAGAGTGTTCCAACTAAATTGGTGGGAAATCAAAGTAAAAATCACTTATCTGGCATCCTCTAAAAAATAGAAAAAGCCAGGAATCATTTATGATTAATATCTAACTTAAAATGAGTTTTCAAAATTAATAAATACCACATTTGTTTGAAATGTGTATCATGAAATATATCTATACAATTCATATTCATTTGAGTTATGTAATAATTTTATTTCATTATTTCAAAAAATGACATTTCAAATCTATTTGAACTGCAATGTTTCACAAAATAATTGTTTCTCAACATAGCTAACCATTACAAAATAATATTTTTTTTAATCTCCCCAGATAACACATTATCTATCACTGGCTGGGTGTAATGCAAGGAAGGGACAAAGATGAAATGGAAACATGTTCCTTTTTTGGTCATGATATCACTCCTCAGCTTATCCCCAAATCACCTGTTTCTGGCCCAGCTTATTCCAGGTAAGTGCTGTGCATTTGTTTCATCAATACTTAACCAGTATTCCTTCTTTGCTTTAAATTCACTTTTTATTGTGTGTGTTGCAAATCAAGTTTGTTCATTTTCTTTGGAACTTGTAAGTCTGTGTGAATGTCTTCTTGAGTATGAGTGCTGATCAATTTCAGGGGTCAAATTATTATTCTTGAATAGAGAGCACTTTATTAATTCCCAAGAGAAACAGAACATTGAGAAAAAGTCACTGTGCTGAAACATGTAAGGAGTGTTATATTAACTAAGTGAATTAGAGCAGCAGAAGAAAAATTACAGAGGGGAAAAGATGTGTAACACACAAAGGAAACCTAAGCCACAATGCATGTCGGTACCATAGAAAAGGAACATCAGAAAAGTGAAACATTGAAAACTGACATTTCTTAGAGTAGTAACATGTTAATTAACAGGCTGAACAATGTAAGAATAAAAAAGCAACATGCCGCTGTGTTGCCACCATAGTTACCACTGTTTTGGGTGAAGTTAGAAACCTATTTCCTTGAAGTCATAATTTCATTAATGGTATAGAATAGCATTTCTTTAAAATGCTTTACTGATACTGTTTTAATAGGAATTAATTAGGTCCAATGTATGGTAGCAGAAAATACAAAAATACATTGATGTACTAACGAAAATATAATTTTAAGTTTCCTCTTAGGTAAGACAGAAAAAATTGAAGTTAATTTGAATACATCTAATATGTCAAAATTTAGCCAAGTTATTCATAAAAGAATAACATACCATGTTTTGTTAGACCATACTATGAAACTTTGTCTGTATTTATGTTATGGTTATATTTATTTTGATATTCAGCAACTATATGTAGCTTGTCATGTTCATCCACGCAAAATCAAAGATTTCAAAAAATCCTGGGGCTTCAATTTTTCCCTGTGCTGGGTTAAGATTGACATTTTGACCTAGAAGATAAGGGAGTTGTAAACAAAAACAAATGATTTATATATCTGTTAAAAACATTTTCACATGATTGAAGAATACAGAAACTTTAAGTCTGTTGTAATAAAATACATTTAATGATTTTTATCGAATTAGATTAGCCCACTAAAATTACTACGTATTTTTATTTTAGCCTGTTCCTATGTTCCCTTCTCTTGCCACGACTCTGTTGAGTATTAAGATTAGTGTATGAATCAAAGAAAACATCATACATTTCTTAAATATATGGAAAATGCAAATATAGGTACAAATTAATTCACTGTTTTGTAAATTGTCAGAATAAAGAGGATACTTCTATGAAAGTGTTTTTAAAACTACAACTATAGATAGACACAGATACAGATACAGCCTAGGTATAATTCCCATTAAACTGTATGGCCAGCTAATAACTCCTACAGGTCAACAAATTTAGTCCATGATATAGTTATTGAGCAGGATATCAAAATTCAAAATTGTTAAGTGAGGTTTGAACCACCTGTGTCTATCTAGTGGAAGAAGGAATGCATATATGAATATATATGGTGGGAAGGTACAAGGTTTATCTAGGGAATAAAAAATGTTACCTTTTTATTCAAAAGGATATTGCATAATTTTAGAGAAGAAAAATCAACTTGAACACTTAGGCGCAAAAGCTGTCAAACCTCTGTCATTACTATTTTACATGCAAATACTTGTAAATCTACAGTATATGACTTCATTGTCTAATTTAATATGTAGATTGGTTACAAAGGTGATAGTTTGGTTATCAATTAGTTAAAAAATTCTCCGCACAAATTGATTACTCAGGGCCCATTTTGAGGCAACACTTTCTTAAAAAGAAATAAGGGTAACCTCAAATGGGATGCATACAGTTAGATGCCTTTTTTTCAGGACTACAGAGTTCAAGAAACATTTCAAAGTAATTTACCTGTCAAAAGAAATATGCCGTTAGCTTTTCAAAAAGAACACCTGCAGAGTGGAAGTCATTTTCATAACTGCCTCCATCTAGGAGCACTGGCTTCAGGCTAGGGAGAAAATCTACTGAAAGAACTCATTGGCCTTAGAGTGTCCCCTCCTTTCATTAATCTCAGAATGATGAGAAGTCTTGATTCGTCTAATTGTTTTTCTAGCTTTAATGTGCTCATTAGAGACCTTGGATCTGGATTGAATTGAGCATATCTCAGAGGAAGCAAAAATTGGATTAGCTGTGAAGGCAAAATATTAGTGTCTTTTAAAAAAAACATAATTTCTTATTCAACTGATATTTTTCCACTCTTACTCTTAAGAAAAAAAATCTCCTTCATCAGAAATGTATTTCTAATAATAAACAATCAGATAAGGAAATCAGACAAATAAAAAAATGTAACATGCTTCTAAGAAAATAAGGAGAATTTTATATTCTGTAGTACTTGACTCAGTGAGTTATCATCAGCCAAGGTGTCTACAGGAACAAGACTTCTCAGGGTACAAAAGAAAAGAGCAATTAAAACATTGGCTCAATGCCAGTTATTTTATTACCACAACAATAAAGTGTTTTCACTTCAAGCTGTGGCTAGGTTACTGGGTGTAAGTAAATATTAAAATATTTGAATGTAATGTCTGGAACTGATGGATTGCCCAGCTCAATTTTTTTTCATTTTTCATTTTGTCTCCCTGTATAACACAGTTTTAAAACTGCTATTATGTTTCATAATGTTGCAAATGCAATAGTTGGTATATGAGAAGGCAAACAAATTACTTGTATATAGTAAATCGAGAAATACTCTTATTGTTGAAAATAAACTGTTTTAGAGAAAAGAAATAATTAAGAAATGGATTCTAAGAATAACTGGGCTTTGCCAGCCATTGAATTGTTGCTTTCATTGCATGTTGAGCCCATTAAAGCCCACCTCTTTTTTATTAAAACCACTGGCAGATGTTTTTCATGTTAATTTACTTCATCTCTAATTGACAAATGAAATATATTCTTAAACCATGTGAGGTTATCTCTTGAGGCATGCTGTATCTGGACTATGCCACATCTTGACTCAATTTCTGCTAGGAAAGGAATCTGACAGATACTAATCTTTACATTTTAAGCATCTACCTTTTATTGCCACGGACGTCAGGAAGACAATGAAAAGCAAATGTAAAATGATCTGTTATTAAAGCATATATTTCACATATAGTGGAATTTAATTAAAAAATTAAAAAACCTCTATGGTAAAAAAAATAAAATTGAGTTCTAGGTTTATATTGCAATATTTTAAATGAAAATACATGAATAAAAACCCACAAGGTTGTATTTCTATTTGAATAAATCAGACAGGCCATTTTAAAGTTAAGCATGATTTATCTTTTCCTCTCCATACTCTAAATGTGCAGCAGTGTTGTCCTTCATTAAAGATACAAGTGCTGACTGGGTTATTTCCTTGTCCCTGACTCATGTCAACAAGCCTGGAGTGTGAAATTTTCTGAAATGACTTACTGCTTATCTGCCCCACCCATCCATTGACCACCACTTCAGTATCTTGCTGTTATACCCCACAAAAGATAACTGAAAAGAGCTGTTAAGTGGGTCTGAATCATCCATAAATAAATTATAAATTGTGAAAAGAATTCCTCATGCAAAATTTTAGAAATTACAATGAATATACATACAACCCCCATATATTTCTAAGTTTTGTTTTTGTTTTTGCTTTCATATGCTCAATACATTTTGAATAGACTTGAGGATATATTTCAGATTTTAAAAAATCTCCTTTGAAATGTGAAAACAAATTGAAAGTAAATGAATTCCAGAAATCTAAATGTGACAGAATCTTTGGGAATTTCTTTTGGGATACTTTATTTAACAAGTAATGTTGCATGCATGCTTCTTACAAAGTTTATGATCCACAGGTATGTTTTTTTCCAATATTTGTGATTAGTTTCTATGGTGAAGAATCATATATTAGGAAAATATATGTCATTTAAAACCTGGAGAGATTGCTTGTTCATAGGCAACAGTTTAATTTTTTAACTGCACTGACTATTTAGAAAGTAGTCAATTATTTTGAAAAACATTCAGAAGCACCTGAGATGCTTCTTAAAAGTAAAGATTCCCAGGGCCCATGGCAGAATCACTGAAATAAAGAGTTTGCACTGCTCTACAGATATCTACAAATTATCCAACAGGCAGAAAATTTGAGAACCTCTGCTTTAGACATTTGAGTTGATTTTATTTTAATGTTGAGTACACTTAAAGAAAGTTTATTCTCTGAGGACAGATTTTCATGACAAAGGGAAAAAGTTATTTGGAGATACTTGTTTTCTATGTTGCAAGGATTTGGAGGAGCAGATTTGATGCCACTACTGGTTTATTTCGCTTTGGTTTTGCTTATGTTTCTTGTTATTTTCATCTCATAATAAATATTTCTAGATTGAAATACATAATATATCCTATTGGATGAAAGGCATTAGCTCAATAGACAAAGCCACTGAACTAATAAGCAGATCAGTGGGTTTAAAATTATATTATTGAAAGTGACTTTACAAAATTCAAAGTTAAGTTTGCCTAGTGGGTACAGTTCCCCCTAAATTTTGTCCAAGGGTTAGTAAAATCTTAATTCAGATATTAAGTAGCTGGACTTTTATAATAAACTAGAATAATGTGTTAATTATGCAAATATTCTATAAAAAGAAACTAATAGCCATGGCTGTATTATGACTTACAGAAGCCTTAGACAATTTTGCCTTTATGGGCCCCTTTTTCCATAAAATTATCTTAAAAGTATGTTGATATCAACATGACTTATGCCCAAATGTGATGCCTAAAAACAATAGTCACTACAAATAAAATGTAACAAAGACTTACCTTTACACATTATATAAATCTCATAGAAGAAAATCATAATATAAGATAAATCAAATATTCTCTGAGTGTTACTTTTTATAGTATAATTTTAACAACAATAATAATGGACTTACCCAGATCAAAAAGCTGTCAGGTGGGTGTTCTCTTGCTGATGACTCACTTGATAGTGACTTGCTGTGTTTCCTATACCCCATCATTCTGCAAAGTTAAATGAGCTAGTTCCAGGTGTGGGTTAATGGATCCCATGAAAGAGATCTTCCGCTTGTGGTGCTTAGTGAAGGTTGCAGAGGGCTCATCTCTAATCACATTCCCCACATCCCTAATCACATTGCTTGTGTATGTGAGTGTTTGTATGTGTGTACATGTATGTGTGTGTGTGTGTATGAACATACATACACACACACACACACACACTCACTCACCCACCTACAAATCATGGAGGTCTCTTGTTACATACTCAGGACATTTATCTACTGTTAGACTCCTGTGATTTGATGAATTTATTTATTTTCCTCCCACTCTGCTCATTGATTTAGTAATCAAGCATAGTGTCAATCATTTTTGAAATACCTGAGCAAGCACTTTCTTCCTTGGTTTGTTATTTTGTTTGTTTGTTTTAAGAAAATAAAACTCTCCCCAAAGATGAGAAATGGAAGTCAGTTACTCAGTTCCTATTTATTTGTGTTCTGCACAAAACTGCTCAACAGTACTTTAGGGATCTGTCCAGGTAATAGCATATATATTATATATATATGTAGTAATATGTATATATATTACATGTACCTATGTAACATATGCATGTATATCTATTAATATATGCATATATGATATATGTACACATATAGATAAAATAAGTTCATCTTGACTCAGACTCTATCTATCCATTCTTTCACCGATGTGAAATAATGATACAGACTGTATTTGTGTGAAGGCCAGGTTGAGAGCTTATTTGAATTAATTTCTAAATTGTTAGCAATAAATTGTTAAATATACGGGTTTGTAAAAAATGACAGAATGTTTTATCTTTTCGATTACTTTTTTCTTTGTTTTGGTTTGGGTTCTGTTATATTCAGCCTGAGTGAGGAAACACTATACCTTGGCAATATCTAGAGTCAATAGAAATGTTCTTCAGATAAGGTAATGCTCTGCTCCGAAAGGTGCATTCTTCTGTTTTAAATTTACATTTTATATGATGACCAGCTATGTGCACATGCAATTCACAGTTGTTAAAATTACTTGCATAGTTCATCGTTGTGATCATCATTTTGCTTAGAACAAGAGTACTCTCATCCATCATTTGTATTTCCTATGCTAATGTGGGTATCTTTAAAAAAAAAAAACACTAGTAGATTAATGATACCAAATGTCTCTTAATTTATGCTACATTTTGTTTAAATCAATATTACAATTATATTACAGCTTCTTGGGTACTCAAGAAAGATTCAAGATCTTTTCCAAGTGGGTACATTTATAGATGGTTTCTTTATGATCTCATCATTTTCTTCTTCCTTAGGAAGAAATACCTTTTTCAGATATTTCTCCAGAATTCGTGAATAAATGGGCAGAGATTATATTTATCTGCTGTACTATAGCCCTTCACTAAAACTCAATTTCATGAAAAGAAAAATCATAATTTGTAGATAATATGAACCAAATATCCACCCTTAGACACATTTCCTCAAATTTAAATATTCTAAGTTAATCATTATGGCATATGTAAGAGTCATTGTCCTCACATTCTTTTTCCCCTTGAGAATAGATATGATGTCAACAGAGTAGTTAATTCAAACTTAATAACTATATAATAAACTTAATGGCTTGTAACTAAAAACTTAATCACTAAGTTTAAAGAAAACTGTTCAGAATAGGAACACCATATTAATTAGAATGATCACTATCCATAAGTATTTTATAGAGGGGAAAACATACACGTTAGCAAGGATGAGGTCTTGTCTTAGATGTTAATAGGACTTTTTGCCAAATGTGCACTAGAACCCAGAGTAAAAACTTGAGGAGGGCATGAAAGACTTCAAAGATCTTGTAAACAAGCAGATAATAAACCATTGAAACACTCATATTTATTAGGTGCCTCATAAATAGCTTGCTGTTTATTACACTATAGCTTTAGGAGTTTTACAAGGTTGAAAAGGGGTGAGTAGGGAAGAGAATCCCAGGCTCATGCCAAGGTGCAGTGCTAAGTGTATAAAATGAGAACTTATTTGGTTGGTAGAAAGTAAAGATATATATTGAAAAATGTTTGGAAATGTTCTCAGAAAGAGACAAAGTTCAAATCTGGAGGAGCCATATGTACTTGGCTGGGCAGCTTTATCTGTAAACTCTGGACAATAGGAAGGAATGAGAGAGTTTAAATGAGAGTAACCTAATAAGATCACATTTTAGAAGAGTGATTCAAGTAGAAAAGTGGTAAATTCAGTTTATCTATTCTCATTTATTAATTTAACAAATGTTTATTTAAAACTGACTGTTGCAAGTTTCTCTTGTAAATTTGGAGGAGACCGTGTCAATGAGATAGTCAATCTTGGTGTCCTCTTTTGTTTTCCTTCTCTGTGAATGAAAACTATTAAAAACCAAATTACACATCAAATTGTCTAATTACAATAAATTATTATGATAATAGAATGTAGAAAAAAAACTTCTAGAGTTATTCAGATAGGTTCTTGATCTCTAAAAGAGTAAGGGGGAGCTAAAAATTATTCACTGAATGTTTGTCGATGAATGAATATATAAGAAGAGGTTGCATAAAAATATATGGCAACATTTGAATAGGACCATAGAGATGAAAAAGGAATAACAGAATATAAATATCATAGATTATAAATTATATTAGATTCTAAATATTGTATAGAAAATATATGAGCATGATAGTTATAGGATTTCTTTTTGGTTTTAAAACCAGTATTTGGTTTACATTTCTTGATTAACTTAAATTCATAATAAACTGAAAATGCTACTTAAACTTACCATACACAAACAGATATATATGTGTGCATATGTATATATTCTTTACTTTGTTCCTTGTATAGATATTAACACTAGTAGAATATTCTAGACAATTAACCAAGTTAAAAGTAACACTCGTAAGAATAATATTACAACCAAACTGGAATAAATGACTACAAACATATTTGTTGTATATATATGATTTGTTCTTTCAATGTAAATATATTGCTTAAGATTTGTACCCTGTGTTTGTTTATTGAAACAGTAATTTTTTTAAAGTTCTTTTATTCTATATGTTTCTTGAGCTTTTACTTAAATATATACATATATGTGTGTGTTTATATGTATAAATTTGTGTGTGGTATTACAAATGATTGGAAATTCTGTCAGTAGAAGTGGCAAGCCTTGAAAGAGAACAAATACTTAAGGGAAAAAATAGCGTGTTAGTTGCTTTCTAGAGACCATCAATCAGTTGAAGATGAGATCTTAATAACTAGAGAAATTGCCATCTGTACTTCGGTACTGTGTCTCTTTATTAGCCTTGGTCTTCTAATGAGGAGCTTTATTTAATTGTTTAAGTAGATGGAAGCAAACTAACAGACACATCAGCCTCAAGATACTCAATGAAGAAACTCGTATTTGTAATCTAGCTGTAGAGACCAGGACTATTCTACTTTGATGATATGGCCTTTGTGATGAAACTGGATAGAAAAACCCCACGTGCCACACGGTCCACCTAATTAAGCCATCAGAATGCATTGCAGCAAACAGAGTGCCTCATATGGACGGGTATAAGTAATTTTTTTCCTCTATTGCTTGGTTAATAGAAAGAGGCGCTAACCTAGATGATGACTGATAGAGGCTATATGGTACAGCTGTTGTAATTGTGCCTGAGGGTAGAGAAAGCCTTGGTAAAAAAAATAAAATAAATAAAACAAGACAAAAACAAAAACAAAACTATTTCCAGAGACACTGTCATTACTTCATTCAACTATTTTTTCTATATTTCTTAGTGAGCTTTCATTTATTCTGCTTTCTCTCATTGTTTGTGTTTTTCCTCTTGCCACGTGCATGTATCCTTTGTTATATAAACAAGCCTGTGCTCTGATTTCACGTGGAAGAATTGCTTTGGAAAACGTTTCCATTGCTGAATCAATAATTCATAAATAAAATGAGTATTCTTGACTATTAAAATGAGAAATGTATATAAAAACTTGAGAAGAAGTTGAATGTATGGGACTTGAAAATATAAAAATGTATTGTAACTGGCCTTCTTCCCAAGACAGTGTCCACTGCAAATTTTGAAGGATGTGACCACATGTATATAGAGACACATACTTACGTAAATACATAGTCACAATATATGGGTGTGCGGATGCACATATGTATAAAATATCAGTGAATATATTTAAATTCCTTTATATATAAAACAATATGTTTTCATTTTAAATTCCTTATGTACATCTAGTTAATATACACAAGCTGATATAAAGTAACAAATTTTTATTCTCTTAAAAGGAGGATAAGATTTATTATTATTTTATTTATTTTATTTATTTATTTGTTTGTGTGTTTATTTATTTATTTATTGACACAGAGTCTCGCTCTGTTGCCCAGGCTGGAGTGCAATAGTGTGATCTCGGCTCATTGCAACTTTTGCCTCCTGGGCTCCAGGGTCCAAGTGATTCTGCTGCCTCCGCCTCCCGAATAGCTGAAATTACAGATGTGCACCACCATGCCTGGCTAATTTTTTTTTGTTTTTAGTAGAGAAAGGGTTTCACCATGTTGGTCAGGCTGGAGTCAAAATCCTGGCCTCATGTGATCTGCCCGCTTAGGCCTCTCAAAGTGCTGGGATTACAGGCATGAGCCACTGAGCCTGGCTGGGATAAGATTTATTATGACATGACATTTTTCCATCAGTGTTAATAGTCATTCTCTGAATTACCATGTTAGTAGGGCGATGTATCTACACAAATGACTGAATTCCTTGTATATGAAAATAACTCTATACAATATATAATATAATTTATCATTTTTCTGTCTAAATGGCCTTTCAATTTTATTTCAATGTTTTATCTTGTTTAAGTTCTTAGCTTGACATGCAACTCAAGCAGAGGCATACAAGCATAGCATCACTAATACAATGAACTGGAATGAGGAGCTAAGTCATCCCCTGTGCTGCTGCCCTTGTCCATGAGGTGTCATTGCTCACTGGAGCCATAGGTTTTCCTCGTAACTTTGTGACTCTAATCACTTTTTTCCTATCTCTTTCACTGCATATTTCATTTCTTTTCTTGCCTTTTTCTTTTCTAATATGTTGAGAAATTCAGGCTTCTAGATAGTTACTGTAAAAAGTTGTGTTACTTTTCTTTAATAATTTATGTAGCTGATTCCATGTTCTTTTAATAAACTGAATACAAGACAATGATTCTAAGATGCATCATTATGTATGGCCAAGAAAAGAATATAACTGCCAATTAACCCATGACACAATAAGTTAAGGATACTTCCATGTAATACATTAGTCGGACCAATCTCTCATTGCTTTGAAGTTTCTTTCATCCTTTCCAAAAGAGTTGGCAATTTCTCTTGCATCTAGTTTGGTAGATGACAAGCAACTCTTTTGAAATTTCTCAGGAAATAGACACTTTCTTCTACCTAAGGGTGTCTTCCTTTCTTAAGTAGCATAATTTCTGCTTCACAAGAACCTGTAAGTCTGTGACCATCCCTTGAACAATAAAAATTTCCTTCACAAATGTCAAATCTAAGGCTGAAATGTTGTTTCTAAGCTTCAAATAACATTAACATTTACTGACAATTTTCAATTATACTGGAATTATAGAATACATTTTAAATGACAATTAAGCTCAACTTGTGTATTCCTAATAATGCACATAACTGAAATGACAATATGAACAGTTATGACCAAGTAATCACATCACAGTCAATTCCAGTCACATCAAAATTACTGCCTGGCCCATAGTGATTGCAAGATGCCATCTAATATAAGACTTCAGAGTCAAAACGTTTTTTAAGGAAGGGTCTTTGTATTGATAAAATACAATATATAGAGGGAAATTGAGCTGACATAATCCGCAAGCTCCTCAAAGCTATTAAACATAAGCGTACGAATGTTCACTGGCAACTAGTTCTTAATAGATTATTATTTTAAAGCCACAAATGTGGCAAACATAATGAAAAATGTAGTATAGTGATACAATTGTGGTTAAAATTCATCCATTTACAAGCTCACTTTTTTCTTCCAAATGGAAGTGTCTTTCTCAGGTTTAGAAACCTGTTCATTAGAAAACCAAGCAAATTCTCTTTAAATCTTACCATCGTGACAGGAAATTTTTTAGTATGTACTGAGCTGAAATGCATATTATGATTATTAGGCAGCTGTATACATTTTTTCTGCAGGCATTCTGGGTAGAAAAAAAATAGCTCCAGTAGACACTGTGCTGTTTCACCCCAAGTTTGCTGGGTCTAAGTAATGTCAATTGAATAACAACAACTGACTTTATTATACTTTACTTTCAAAACTGTACTAAAACATAATTATATACAGACAGGAGATTTGTCAATTAAATAGTGTTAAGTATTTCCCAATTAAATGGTGGATATAATAAAAATTGACCAATACTAATGAGAAGGCAATATTACTCCTTAATCAACCAGCAACTGACTAATATGTTGATTATATTCACTGAATCAATTTTGCTAATAAAGTGAAACTTGTTTCATTGAATCTTATTTTTGGCATCATACACTTACAACTCTAGTTTTATTGTATTTTTCCACCATAATACTTTTATTGTAAGACTAAGTTTAGCTTTATAAGACTGTCAAACTGTTTATGTATCATTTTTCATACCTGCAAGTAATGTATAAAAGTTCCTATTGCTCTATATCTTTATGAGAAATTGGTGTTGTCAGTGTTTGGGATTTTAGCTATCTAATAGATGTGTAAGTAATATCTCCTGATTTAAATTTTTAATTCCTTAATAGTATATAATATTATTAAGTTTATGTGTCATCTGTATTTGTTCTTTGGTGAGGTATTTATTTGTACAGACTTTTTGCCCACTTTTTCGGGGGTTGGTTGTCTACTTATTAAGAGTTTTTTGTTTTTTGTTTTTTGTTTTGTTTTTTGTTTTTTGTTTTTTGTTTTTTGTTTTGAGACAGAGTCTCCCTCTGTCTTCCAGGCTGGAGGGCAGTGGCGCGCTCTCCGCCCACTGCAACCTCTGCCTCCCGAGTTCAAGCGATTCTCCTGCATCAGCCTCTTGAGTAGCAGGGGTTACAGGCTCCCGCCACCATGCCCAGCAATTTTGTGTGTGTGTGTGTGTGTGTGTGTGTGTGTGTGTGTGTGTGTGTGTGTGTGTGTGTGTGTTTAGTAAAGACAGGATTTCTTCATGTTGGTCAGACTGGTCTCAAATTCTTGACCTCAAGTGACCTGCCCGCCTTGGCCTCCCATAGTGCTGGGATTACAGGTATGACCCACCACACCCAGCCAGTTCTTTGTAAATTTGGCATTCAAATCCTTTATCCAAATACCTTTTTAGCAAATATTTTCTTCCAGTATTTACCTTATATCTTTATCCTCCTTACATTGCCTTTTGCAGGGCGGAAGTTTTTTCACTTCAATGAAGTCCAATATATCAATTTTGCTTATTTCATGGATCATGCTTTTGGTGTTATACCAAAAACTCTTCGCTGAACACAAGGTCACTTAGATTTATTCCCAAGAATTTTAAATACTTAATATTTTCTCTTTTTACATAATATAGTTTACATAAGACATGAACATGTAGAATAAAAGCCCCCTTGTAATGTCTTCAGTGTAAATAAATGACGCTAAAAAGAATATCTTTTGTAGCCCTGATGTGTGGAATGAGAATCAAATGTGAAAATGGTAATATTCCTATTATTTTTGTCAACATTACAAATAACGTTTTTTATTTTACATGTTAATTGTAAACTATGTATTGTGTAATCACAAAATTCAGTCTTGAAGTCTTAAAATATTAAATATAGTTAGAACAGGACAAACAAAAATTAAGATTGAAAACGTAGACCAGAGACAATTTATGTAAAAAGAAAAGATGTTTAAGAAACAAGGAGTTTGATGAGGATAGGTGGGCCAATTCAGAAGTGTTATTGTTATAGATGGAACAAGTCGATGTTGGCCAAATTGTTAACGTTCTCTGGATGTTCACAGAAGCAGCTCTGCAAACTATATAATAATCTGGAACTAATTTATAATGACCATAGGGCAGATGATTTATTCAAGTTTCGAACACAAGGTTTAGAATTAATCTTTTTCTCAATTCATTTTCTATTTGTACCCAGCTGTCTCTTTTGAAGACGAACTACCTTTTTTCCCCATTTCATTTTTGTAAGCTTTCACCAAGTGTGTATATGATCATCCATTTTAACAGATTACTTTATTTACAGCAAATAAACTTGGCAATGTTAACCAAAAGCATTGGTTTTAGTGTCATACTTCTACCAGCCATGTGAAATGTTTAAACTTGGGAAACTTGAAATGATTTTTTTTTCTTTGTTTTGTTTTCTTACACTAGACAATATTTACTTTGTGGTGGTGGAGTACAGTTTAAATAAAGATTGTAAAGTATCTAATACAATGTCCTGTATATTGAAGGCAATGAATAAAGAGTAGCTATTATTACTTTTAAAACATATATACTGCTAAGATTTTGGAAATATGGACAGGATTGAAAATTGTAGATGGGTGAAAGATTATCTGCTGATTTTGAGCCTGGATGATGAATTCAATGACTGAAAATAGAATGTTTGGAAAGGAGAATTTCTCCAGATTCATGGAGGAGTTACAAGAAAAAACATCATGGCATGCAAGAGATAAATTTTAATGTGGTTAATGAATATAAATATAATTAACTTCTTCAGAATAGCGGGTCTTACATACTGTATTTAACCCCGTTCAAATGTCTCAGCAGACTATTCAATGTATAATGTCAGATGATACAGTATTTAGTGAGCAGAAAATTTTAAGCTGTGTAGAGAAGTCATAATATGTTATGACAAACAGATGTGATATAACTTCACATCAAATTCAAATCAAAGAAATCAAAGAAAATAACTAAAATTCAACAGAATATGTAGGAATTTGCCTTGGAGTTATGTAAGAGAGCCAGGTTACAACTGTTGGTTCTACTCAAACAGTGACATGATGCTTCAGGGCAAACAAGGGAAATATATGACAATTGTGAATGCTTGTTGTAAACACTGTGATATATTTTTAGACTACAATGATGATTTTATTGTAATTATTACGAGATTGTTTAGCAAGATGACTATGTTAAAACACTTAAATATGTCACGAAAATAATCTAGTACTTGGAAGAATGCCATGAAACAAATAGAAGAATGCCTATTCACTAACATTTTTTTCTTTAGGCATCTTGGTATAAGGAGAATTTTCCTCTGTTTCTACAGTGTTGGTGAAGTACTTTACAACAAGAAAATTATATATATATATATAATTTGTTATATATATTTATATATATTTGTTATATATATTTGTTATATATATATTTGTTATATATATATTTATATATATATTTGTTATATATATATTTATGTATATATTTGTTATATATATATTTATGTATATATTTGTTATATATATTTATATATATTTGTTATATATATTTATATATATGTTATATATATTTATATATATGTTATATATATTTATATATGTTTGTTATATATATATTTATATATATTTATTATATATATATATTTGTTATATATATTTATATATATTTGTTATATATATTTATATATATTTGTTTTATATATATATATATATTTGTTTTCATTTCCCTGTTTAAAAACACAAAGACAGAAAATGTATGCTGATTGCAAAAAATATTTGTAAATCACTGGTCTAAGGAAACATGTAATGAGATATTGAAATGTTTACTAGAATTGGTCAAGAGAAAGTTTGGTTTGTTGCTGTCTGGTAGGAAGTTAAGTTTTTAGTTTCATTTTGTCTGTTTTAAAAAAGTGTAATTTTTTTGTTTGTGTTTAGTTGATTGTGACTTTTGGAGGAGTTCAATTATAAATAAAATTTGATTCACTATCATGATATGTCATAATGCACTTTGATTTACAGGTGGAACATAAAACTATAGTTTATTAAGGGATACATTTAATTAAATTTATTATATGGTAAACCTGAGTGTACTAACTTGATGTAAAAGTCACAGATCCACAAATATCAACTAAAGAAATTATTAATGGAAACAAACCTAGTGTTAGATAACCTTAGATTTATATATGCAGTCTGATTAAAGTAAACAATAAAAAGTAAAAGTAAAGATGACTACAATAATACTTGGTAAGCGGAATTGCCACTGGACTTAATTGACTTAATTGAATTTTATGATGATATTAGTTATGTTAGGCTATTAATTTATAGTATGTTTTGATTGACTACGGAAAAAAGAAAAATAAAATTTTATAGTATTTATGGCAGCAAAATTTATGGTAGCAAAATTTATGGTAGCAAAATTTCAAGAGTCATTAAATTGGAATAAAAGCTAGGAAAAGGGTTAGGTGCACGAAAAACACAAACAGATAGTAACGTGGACAAGTAGAATGTATGTAAACGCGTGATCCAGTTGAAAGATTAGAAGCAATGGAACCAGAGGAAATATTGTTAAAATACTGAAAATATTGAAAGTGCTGTATTAAAATGAGGAAACACTGAGCCCAGAAATGTCTGATAGACTCAGAGATATATCATTATTTTATATGAATATATCATATTACTTGAAAAATTGATTATATGACAACAACATTTATAAGCGACCTGGTTCAACATAACCACCCTAAAATTTTTTTACAGATGTATTCATTGTACAATTCTTTGAGTACAGGAAATCCATGGACTCAATGGAAACAAGTGATCCTCTGTCTAGAGTTTCCCTGGATAGTTGCAATTTGTGCTTCATGATCGTAGGTAATATATACATGTTCACCATGGGTTAACCAAACAAAGCCAAATTCCATAGCATATTGTTTTTACCTGTTGCTCTTCATTGAGTCTTTATTTAGTTGAATTTGCTGTAATATTTTTAAAATTATCATATCTTGGGTTTTTGATTGATCAAAGGAGATATTTTGGCAAGTATTTACTGAAGAGTTAAGGTAATTTTAATGAGGTGACCAGCAGATTGTTTGGAGGTGGCTGCAGAAATTAAAAAATGAACTGGTTTAAACTGCAGCTGAAAGCTACCCCTAATTGAATGTGTTGGTAATTTGTCATGTTCTTTAAACCATTGATAATTTCACATTTATATTTAATTAAAGAACTACTTTGTGGAATTGTCCCATATGAATATTTGTTTTAATAATCTGCCTTCACTGTTGCATTAATTAGCCATTGATAATTGAGGATAAATTTTGTAAGCAAACTGTAATAAATGAATAATAAATATAATTGAAGATTGTCATATATCTAATCTACTGTATCTTTAATTTCTGGTGACAAATAATACATTTACTATCAATAAATTCCATTTATTGAGCACTCACTATTTGTTTTCTACACTGATTTTACTCAACCCTTAAAAAATTGTGAAAAAAAATTTTGTCATCCCAGAACTTGAGAGGCAGAAGAAGGAGGATTGCTTGATCCCAGGAGTTCCAGACCAGCCAGCATGGGCAAGATAGGGTTTCTCATCTCTACAAAACATTAAAAAATTTTCCAGCCATGATGACACATGCCTGTAGTCCCAGCCACTCGGGAAGACGAGGCAGGAGGACCTCTTGAGCCAGCCGATGGAGGCTGCAGTGAGCCATGATCTCGCCGCTGCACTCCAGCTTGCATGGCAGAACAAGACCCTGTCTCAAAAAAATACATGTGTATTATTTATATTTTAAAAATGAGCAGAGCCAGGATTTGAAGCCACTTTGCATTGTCTGACTCGAAAACTTATTATAATGTTTCCCACACTATGCTAATCCATTCTACCTCCACGCTGCACCCACCACAGGATTTTTCTAATCTTATATTGCGTATCTGATTGTAGGTTAGGTAAGACATGGTCTATGCCGTGTGATTTAAAAACGTACAAGGCCTCCCGGACCAAACCAGTCTATTTTCTGCCAGAAAAACAAAAATTACATTTCAGATATTTAACTGAATATTATGAATTTGGCCTTTCTCTGTTTTTCTTGCTTAAAAATTAATTTCTATGTTTCTAACTTTTACTCTTGTTTTACTACTTCTTCCTTAACTTGACAAATGGTTTCATAGTTGAGGATATAATCTACATGTGTCATAAAATAGTTATGATTAAGATTGCATTTTATTATTTCAGAAGACCATCCTTTTTCTCTTTGATGCCATGTGATAATTTGTCTTAAAAAAAGATAAGCATAGTTTCAGCTAAAATTTTATAAATGGACAATACATGTTTATTATATATATATTACCTAAACACACCTTCTCTTAGTTTTTATTAATTTGACATGGCAATGTTAAAAATTATATAATACAGGTAAAATTTAACATTTCTATAATTATGTCATGAATATTCAGTTTATTATTTATAACTATGTGCATCAGATTGAAGTGTTTCATCTAATCAGAAAAAGGATGTGTTATGTTTATGTAAATACTGACAGATAAGATGAGTTTTCATTGAATTTTGAATATTCTCTTTGAGGTATCAAATGTATATATTTAACAAAGGTCTTTAATGTTTAATGTATGGATCTTGACATCTTTGTAAATAAATTTTTCTTTTTTTATTATTATTATACTTTAAGTTTTAGGGTACATGTGCACAATGTGCAGGTTAGTTACATATGTATACATGTGCCATGCTGGTGTGCTGCACCCACTAATAAATTTTTCTTTTCATTAAGAATGACTTTAAAACAAGGATAGCATTTTTCATTTTACAGTTTGACGTCCATGTTAAATAGTGTTTTTTAATTCCACTTAATTTTTTTTCTAGTCTGCAAACTTGTGTTGAGCAATTTAGTCTCTGAAATCATTACAAAAGGCCAGAAGAGAACATTAAATTTAGGAAGCCCAGAAAAATAGAATGCTCAATGAATTGTCTGTCTGTAGATACTATAGTGCTGTTGCCAGAAGTAAGTTAAATAGACTTTCCTTCCTCTGGGGGTTGATAACTGAGACTATCTCACATAGATATATGAGTTAATTATAATTTAAAGTAGATAGTTGTCTAATGAATCAATTTAAAAGTTTACACTGAATCAAAACACATAGGAAATATTTATATCACTTTATGTTTTGAAAACTAAATGCCATTCTTTTTGATTTTCACAAATGAAGAAGCAGTAATAGTTTTTGTTCAGTCATCTGTTGTCTTTATTTTCATGTTTTTAGATAAGTCCTTTCCTCTATAAATGTACTAGTTCACTTGATCACACTAAATGGTATATTTAAAACTTTGTCTTTCTTGGCTTTTTCCCCCCTTTGAGTTTAAAAGGTATTTATCTTTAAAATCTAACTATAAATCTTTAACTTCCCATATATGCTATTGAAGAATTACAATATTTTTAATGTTATATTTGTAGAGGAGCAAGTCTCATATAACTTAGTGTAAGATTTGAGCTCAAACTATATTTTATTTAAATATCTGACTTTTAGTAACATGGGATTCATCTGGAGCCCTAGATATGCAGGGATTTTACCTTGGAATTACTTTTGGCCTTTGGAACGTCACTCGTTTACAAGTATTGCCTCTCATAAATTGATCTAATCTTCTGAATAATGGCTGTACATGCTGATGATCAATATTTTATTGCTTCTACATCCTAAAACACACCATGAATTATTGTCAAAACCATTATCACCCAGCTCTGCAGGCATAACAATAATACACATGTGATATTACCACTCAGCTTGTGGAACTGTGACTCTGCTTGAATGATTTTATTTTAGCACTATTATAATCCTCTCTAATTTATAGATAGAAATGTTGCTAACATGATCACTCAAATAGTCCTGCTCCAGGCCAGAGTACTCACTTATTAAAATTTTCCACTGTAATGATGAACTCTAATTTTTCCTTTGATTAAAATGTTTCTAAAGTTCAATCACCCTATTATATTTTCACAGGGTAGTATGAGTTAAAGATAACCAGTATAACTTTTTAAATGACTAAGTTAATACTGAAAAGTGTATTAAGGAACATCATACCTAATACACAGCATGATTGTTTTTTCTGACTGTAATTATTATCCTGTAATCACATTTCCTTAATCTAAAACAATGTATGATGCACATTCTTTGCATTTTTTGTCTTTCTACTATGACATTTTTGCAATTTATAATAATTTTTATATTTTAATTAACTTGTATGAAATTTTTCTTATTTTGTTTTAGCTATGTACACAACTACTCTGATCTCTTCTAGTCACATTCCCTTGTCCATGCTTCCCTTGTCAGTCATTTCAACATTTGCCTCCTTTCTGCATGTTATGACAATCAATATTTGAGGATGTGAGAGTGCTTCTAGTAATCCAGTTTGTTAGGATAGTGATTCTGATCAAAAAATGAAAAATTTCTCTCTTGAAAGCCTAAGCAGGGACGTAAAAATAACTGCAATTAGAAAACAGTTTTTTTTTTCATTATAATTCAAATCCCTTATCTGTAGGTTTCAATCAGTTTCACTTTCACAGGCATATGCACACACTTCCATAATTCAATTTCCTAGAGGTAATAGGAAATTGTTCACCTATTTAAATACTAAGTCTAGTAATGCAGTTGTGCTTGCCATCATTGTTGGATGCTTTTATTGTTTGTTTGTTTTTAACATAGGATCTTACATTTCACCCATGCTGGAGTGCAGTCATGCGATCTTGGCTCACTGCAGCCTTGACCTCCTGGGCTCAGGTTGATCTTCCCACCTCAGCATCCCACTAGCTGGGACTACAGGTGAACATCACTATGCCAGGCCAATTTTTTTGTGTTTTTAGTAGAGATGGGGTCTTCCCAAGTTGCCTAAGCTCGCCTCCAACCTCTGGATTCAAGGGATCCTCTCTCCTTTGCCTCCAAATGTGCTGGGAATACAGAAGTGAGCCACTGTGCCAGGCCGAATACCTCATTAGCTTTCAGTTTACCTCAAAGCATTTTGGTAAACTAAAGCTTCAGGAATTGTCTATATACATATATATATATATACACACACACACACATATATATACCCACACATATACACACACACACACACACACACACACACACACATATAATCATTCTGGTGCATTGGTTTTATTAATATTTACCAATTCTTGCATTTACCATGTTGACAGATTTCATTTTTACTTGAGTTGACCTATTAATGTGTTCAGTGTTGGACAAAATAATATACATGAAAACATTGAAACTTGTATATTCAAATGACTTAAAAATTCATATAGCAACTATGATCTCACCTTGGATTATTGAGAAAGCAATACTTTATAAATGGAAGAAAAATTTGACTAAGGTGCAAGTTAAAGTTTTAGCCTGTGGAAATATTAATAGTTTAATCTCTTTATCAGCACAGACATAAAAGCTATTAGTAATGTTTTTATATTTTTAGCTTGAGTTTCAACCTTTCTCAATTTATGTTATTGTTAGTGTTAATAAAAGTGCTTTTGACAGCGTTAGTTTAAGGAATGTTCTTTAATAAATTGTCAGCGAGAGAAATCAATACCTTTAAAGGTTACTTTGAACTTTAATTAAACAAATCGTGCGTGTGTGTGTGTGCACGCGCATGCGTGTCTGGTTAATAAGGCACAAAAGTTTGGATCACCAAACACAAAGCTATGAGGGAAAAATACAAATTCGGTACTACATTTTTTTCTAAAACAGGTGATAGCTAATTATGTGGCTAACGTATTTCCTCTTAGTGTATTATACTGTCGAAAGAATTGAGTTAAATACGTTACATAAAATAAAAATGTAACAAAATTATATGTAGATTGTGAACTAGTTTCCTGAAATTTCAGCAGAACCTATTTTTTAAAACTCAGAGTATAACGTAATATTAATGTAACATACTATATTAATCATCATTGTACTTAAAAATAATTCCTATTTGGGGACTGTTTGGGGTTTGCCTTTGCAGTGTGATATGGCAAATCATTTTAATAAAGTACTATCTAGGCTTTTGGGTAGAAAATGATTCCCCTTGAATTCTAACACTGTTTTTCTTCAGCACCCCACCAAGAACAAAGGACAGACAAGCATGAACAAACCAAATTTTGCACAGAATTTCAAAAGAATGAAAGACTGTCCCAAAGTAGATTCACTAGCTCCATATTTAGTCAATGAGACAAAGAGAAGGCAAGTGTCCCGATGAGAAAAAAAAAAAAAAAATTCAATCAATCTGTTTTTTTTTTTTTTTCATGTAGCAAATAGTAAGAAAAACTTTATGGATTAATAAAGGCTGCAAAAGTTCAAGCATCCACAGTCAACAACTCCAGCCTTTTATTTTCTAATTGTTTGAAGATTGGAATGTGGAGAGACAGACAATATGGTGATGATTTAAGACATTCAAATCAATTTTCCTTTTGCCCCTTTATAAGGGTACTCTATAGACGGTTTCAGCTTTGCTGATTGACAAGCAATTTTCCCTACAAAATCATTTATCTTTGCTTCAATTTTTAGCACATAAAATATTTAAAGATTTTTGTTGTTGTTGTTGTTAACTGCAGATTTGGTTGTTTCTTTTTCAAAATAGTGACAATGATGTCTGAATCGACCCATCTGCTCTCCAAAGTGCGTCTATAAAGAGAGGTGAGATTGTGGATATTTAGGGAAGGAACCTTATATTCACGGCACCAAATTGCCAAAGGATATGGTATTTTCATTAGCCGTAGAAGAAGTCATGGGCCACTTAATTTGGAAAACATATCTAAGAAAGATTGGTATAATAAAATCCCTCCTTTTTTTAGAAAGCAATATTTGATCAATTTTTTTAATTTGAAAATTATGAATTAAACACATTGAAGGGAAGTGCAACAAATGTCTTCTCTTGTGAGAACTTATAATAAGTTCTCACAAATTTATAATAATTAATGGACTAATGAAAATAATTTAAATTAAGGGAGAACCAAAATAACAACTTTAGTTTTTCAATGTATTTTAGAGTAGAAACAATACCAGTTAAAAGTATATTATTCAATGGCACTCATATTTAAAGGGAATATCATATGGGTACGACTGATTTCTTTTTAATAGTCAAAGCTTCTAAATTAGTGACAAGAAAAGAGGTATAATAGGTAACAATACTATTGGCTGGAACCTTTTGAATGATAAACGAAATGAATAATTAATACCAGGAAGACATATGAAGATTGCGCATGCACAAATAGACAACAAAAATAAAGTAGTTCAGCTTCTGTTGAGTAACATGGAATGCTATCTGCATTTAGAAGGCTTTAACAAAATGTACATGTTACTGTTTATTTTATTATTCTCTCCTTTTCTAACTTTTATTTTAAGTTCAGGGATAGATGTGCAAGTTTGTTACACAGGAAAACATGTGTCCTGGTGGTTTGTTGTGCAGATTGTTTCATCACCCAGGTATTAAGCCTAGTGCCCATTAGTTATTTTTTTTCTGATACTCTTCCTCTTCCCACTCTCTACACTCCAATAGACACCAGTGTCGGTTGTTTCCCTCTATGTGTCCATGTGTTCTCATCATTCAGCTCCCACTTATAATTGAGAATGTGTGACATTTGGTTTTCTGTTTCTGCATTAGTTTGCTAAGGATAATGGCCTCCAGATCCACCCCTGCCCCTGCAATGGACATTATATTCTTCTTTTTACAGCTGCATAGTATTCCATGGCCTATATATACCACATTTTCTTTGTCCAGTATATCATTGATGGGCATTTAGGTTGATTCCACGTCTTTGCTACTGTGAATAGTGCTGCACTGAACATACACGTGCATGTGTCTCGATTTATTCCAGTAATGGGATTGCCGGGTTGAACAGTATTTCTGTCTCTATGTCCTTTAGGAATCGCCACTCTGTCTTCCACAGTGGTTGAACTAATTTACACTCCCACCGGCAGTATATACGTGTTCCTTTCTTTCCACAACCTCTCCAGCATCTGTTATTTTTTTGACTTTTTTGTAGTAGCTATATGACTGGAGTGAGATTGTGTCTCATTGTGGTTTTGATTTTGCATTTCTCTAATGATCAGGCATATCACTGTTTTATATTATCTTTTAAACATTCCTGCATGACGGAGTTTTTGTCACGCCTTTAAAGTGCTCAATGGTAAGATGATTATGCCACAAATATAACTGTGGGATCCCTCCTCTCTGGTTTTGTGCCATCTAAATACTTATTTGCACCAATATTTAAAAGACTTTTTTAAGTGATAATTTTGCTGATATCACTGTGCCTCTTTTTAAACAATTAGTTTTTGATGTATTACATTTAATTAAATCCAGACTTGGTAAAAATATTTATTAGATTAGTCATATTATTATAACAAATAATGATGAACTGAGAAATAAATGCAAATTATAATTTCTTTTGCTTTCTTCTATACCTGTTTACAATGTTCTTCCAAGCATAAACTTGTTAATATCTGCTGTGAGACACACGATGCTACGTTACACTTAAACTAGAATTTTAGTTGGCAACAATATGATGTAAATTAAAAGAACTAATGTTATTAAGTTGTTTGTGATTATCTTGCAAAAGAGAAAAGACTTTTCTTTTTGGTCTAGCCTTGTTGTCCAACTCTCTTTCTTGTTCAAAAGAAAATTCAAAGCCAAATAGTGCTCTGTAGGCTTTAAATACTTTTAATACTAAAAGGAAGACTCAAGAGTTCTTTCTTCATTAGTTAAATGGATCCAGGAAACAAGTGCTCTGAGTCCAATAGTTATATATTTGCTGTAGGGTAATGCAAAGAGTTCCACCAGGAAGGGAACCGTATTGTTAACTAATTATTGGACATGTGGTTTCATTTAATTTATTACTTGAATATGTAAGTTAATATATATTCATTTAAAAGGGTAAGCAAATTCATAGGAAATAAATGTTTTCAGTGTTCTCCATTGATAGTACTAAAAGCATCACATTTTCATGGCAGAGCAGAGCTTGCTAAATATCTTTACATTAAAAAGTATCCTCATAATAAAAAAGCTTGGGACCTACTGGTATTATGTGAAGCTTTCACTGGGACCCTACAATTGGTCAGCCCTTCAGGACTTAAGGTCAGCTTTCACTCTCATAAATCCATTTTAATCTTGGCGGTTTCTTTCCTATTTTGCTATATTCATATTATTATCTGATCTTTGATAAGAAAATGCTTTCAAGATGTATTGACTGAGAGTTATTCCTAAAGGAAAGAAACAAGTTTGGGGAAATACAGGTTTGGCAGCCTAAAAGTCACCTCAAAAATTTCATTTTTTAGGATCACCATCTAATAATAGTATAGCTGTTACTGATTATTTAATTTCTTAATGTACTTTCAAATAGTAATACAGTATCACTTTAATTTTCAAATTTCTGCCATATATTAAGTATTCTCTAAGTTTTGCAGTTAAAGACACCGAGAATCAATGTGTCCCTTGCCAAGGTCACACAAAGAAAAAGAGGAATAGCCAAATGTAAACAGTTCTGTCTGACGGTTAAGACTGTGCCTCAATTCTTTAAAAGTAATGTTCTCACAGCTTCCTATTCTTGTTGGTAGAGAAGGAAATGAATGTGTAATGCTTTTTTCTACCATTAGCAATAATTCTAAGCCATTATCTTTATAGTTCAAGCTCTAAAATTCAAAAGGTGGATTTTTCAATACCTTCCTGCAATTAATTTTTATCAACCTCATGATTGAATAAGTGCATATTCACATGATAGTTGTTTTTAGCAATTTGAACTGAAATCTGTGTTTTATCAGTTTAATTGATTGCTTCTTTTTGCCCTTACTAAAAATATACTGAAATACTTGAAGTGAGCATATACTGGGTAATCAAATGAAGTGTGTTTCATAGGCTTTGCTTGTTCTCAGAAAAATTATCAAGACATTCTTCTTTCTGTAATCAATGCTAATATTATTTGATAAGTTCCTTTAATTATCAAATTCTAAAGCATGAAGCATTTAAATAGTTTATTAATTTATCAGTGTTGCTATACCAAGCCATTGACAATATATTTTTAGTTGTACAGATAGCTTATACAAAACAGCACACTTGGGTTTTTAAACAAAAAGTTAGAAAACTTTCTTGCAAAATCAAGAAAGTTTGACTCATAAATTCTCAAAATTATAACAAAAATAATTATAATACAGCCTTTATAATAGCACCATTAAGTTCACCCACATTCAATGCATAGAAGATCTCCTTGTTGATAAATCACTGTTTGACTTCAGCCTTCCATACTCCATTACATACTTTCTTTTGACTGAAAATTTCTGACAAACAGAAATGTATGGTGGAAATGACCTCTCAAGTTTATTTATGAAACCAATAGCACAACACAGCAGTAGATCACGGGATGACATATGATTACTGCCTCCCAATATAGGTACAGTATCATGCAGTGCAGCGAAGCATGCTCAGCACTGAAAGTCCACTGGCCCTGTGCTAAACCATGGCTAGCCTACACTCTTAGGTAGTAAATGAATATTTGACAGAACCAATGCACACAGGAAAAACCTTGGAGTTCCACTAGAAGTATGCTTTTTCAAATGAGAAGTTCCACAAAAATATAATTTTCTTCAATTTTACTTTATTCGTTGTTGTTCAATCTGGATTTTCTAATTGTAAACAACAATTTTCCACTCAAACAAGAGTGTTTATCTTGGAATTGGAGTCTTTTCAAACGTCATCCACCTTTCATTATGTTTTTTTTTAAATTTTACCATTTACACATAAAAAAGGCCACTATGTAACTTTGATTTGAAAATTTAGTATTAAATTCCTATAATCTATATTACGGAGTCAATTTACATAAATTAAATCTTAAATTGAAAAATTATGTTATATCAAAATAAATCTAGTTCCATTTAATATGCATTCTATAACTAAAATAGAAATATTTTAAATAATGTTTATGGTAGAATACATAATGACTGCATGAATTTAAGTTCCAGTTTTCTGCATTAAATAGGTTTACCTCACATCTTTCACTTTCATGTGAGATGTTTTATGTAAAATTGTCTAAATTTAGCTCTCTGATGTACCGTGAAAGATATGCAATTCAAGCAACTTTATGACACACAAAAATATTACATTTTCTACCACTGATCTTTAGGTTTTATCATCAAGCTCTAAACTACAAACAAATAATTTCTTTTTATTGGATGCCTTCATACATTATTAATAAAGACTATGGCTGTTTTTCTCCCCTATTCATTATTTTGCATTGTGTTTACAGAGTATATATGCCAAACATAGCTATTTTTTGAATGAAGATAGTAAAAAGCCATGTGGCATAAACACACTTCACTAAAATGACTGTTCAATACCAAAGGAATAAATTACTAAACACAAAGACATAGCAAGAGAAATGAGGTAGTAGGCAGAAATACACATGTTTTATGGGGTGTTTCTGATTACATCTTATCATTTGTAGTTCAAGTTTATCTCTTTAGAAGACATGATTTAATTATCTGCATCATTTCATGAAACTTCATTCATGGTGTCAATTTTATGTAATCTATCATACTTTTCAAGTAGTTTTGTGTGCTACAAGTTGAAGGGGGTTACAATAGGACAAAACAAATAGTGCCACAAAGAAAACACAAGACATGTCCATGTGCAATGTTTTTACTCATAGATGATTATGCTTTGACACTTTATATAGTATTTCACCCCTAGCCATATGGGTGTTCCAAGGATAAAGTGTATGAAATATTAGATACCACATATTGATGAAATAAATTGGATACTGGGAATGCAATCTCAAACATTTTTATAACTTTGTTATTTTTTAAAATGAATTTCTTCAAATATGTCAAAGTGTCTTTAGTTCATTTATGATCAATACGCTTTAGGTATTTTCACAAAAATAAATTATCTGAGGTACATTGAGAGGGCAGAATTTACCAGAGGTTTTGTTTTCGTTTGCTTTGGTTTTTGAATGGATATCACCTTATTTTAGTATAAAAACATAAAGCAAAATGTGGGATATTGAGAAAAACAATAAGAAATAAACTTGGCAAGGTAAAAATAACAAAAAATAATATGATAAAACAGCAGGTTGTTGTTTTGATTTTATGGCTATGTACTTCAATTTCATCTCCTTATTATTTAATTAAACTGAGTATGAATTGAATATATTCATCCCTCAGCTCAATAAAACATTTCTCTAGTCTTCAATTCATTCTCTTGGGCACAATTTCAACCTAAATCTTGCTTGAAGTTTACAATAAAGTCATACTATCTTTTGGCAGATGATTTCCCAATGATATATACAAAGAGATAATGGTTTTGATTTGCATTTCTCTAATGACCAGTGATGATGAGCATTTTTTCATAAGTTACGCTCATGTACCCCAGAACTTAAAGTGTAATAAATAATGGTTAATATCCAAATATTTGTGCTTTCTGCTGTACTACTACTTTTACTATTTTACTATTTCATTTTCTTCTTCTTTGTTGTATGTGTGTGTGTGTGTGCACATAGTGTTTATAATATTAAAGTAGGCATGATTTTAGGAAAAATAAAGCCACCAAAGAAAGTTGTATTTAGTGTTAAGTGATATCTTTACAACAATAGTGCATGACATAGTTCATAGACTATATAGACAGAACATTTTGAACTCTGAACTTTGTTGTTAAACTTCCTCACAAAAAAATAGCCGTTTGTCAAAAAGTAACATCAATTGCTGAATTAGTCCACAAAGGCCACATGTATAAAACTTTAGAGTGACAATTTAAGAAGTAAAACCAGCGATCATTTGTCACCTAAGGGTTATTAATTCAAATCATACAGAAGTGACATTTGTCCTCAGGAGAACAGCAAATAACTATAAGGTGATAGAAATCATCCTCAAGGTACCACTCCTGTCTCCTCTTTCTTCTCACCTCAGGCATTTTATGTCTAATAGACATGTAGAATTTTTCTGAACCCAGTGATTCGTATTATGCGTCCACAGTGCAGTCTTCATCTTGCCATTATTAAACATAGCAGTTATCTGTCCAATTCTCTTTATCCATAGTGCTGTTAATTTGCTTAACTCCTCTATCATTTTTTAATTGGAAGATGCAGCAACTCGCCACCCACTTTCTTGAACTTTAACTCATTCTCCAAACATCACAGTTAATATTCTAAAACTATAAATCTGACCAAGTTGCCCTCCTGTTTAAAAAGACTTCATGGCTTTCCAGAGCCTTACATAAAATTTACAGTCTACAGCATGACATCCAATGTGTTTTATAATTTGGTCCACGTTTAAATCTACTCTTGTCCCTCAATTCCAGCTCCAACAGCAGCACCTTGTTGAAAGCTCTGAGACCCAACTTTATGCTTATCAATTTTTAGGACACATAGGTGCTTATACTCTGCCTAGAACATCTTGCCCATGCTCCCAGTGTCACAAGACTCAGGTTTGACTACTTTTATTGTAGGAAATCTTACTCCCAGCGTTATCTTAACTCCTTTTAGGAGGCCACACCAAGTATTTCCCTTTAATACTCTGAAATCTCTCTATATGCTCAAAGTGTACATTTTTAACTGGTTCAAAATTACTTAAGGATAAGTGTCATGGTTAACTTCTCTTTAAGATATTGTTTTAGTAGAAAGACTCAGAGGAAATGGAAAAGTCAAGTAAAGGAATGGATGGAAAGAAGGTCATATCTTTTTTTCTGGTGGTGACAGTAGCCACGATGCAAAGTCTAGAAATCACTTAAAGAAGGTTGTCAGGCAAACTAGATGAGACGTTCTGTTCCATTACAAAAAAAACTGCTATTAGTCAAATATCGGTTGGGAAAAAAAACAACAGATTGAAAGTCATTTGTGAACAATGTTGAATGCAGTTGGGGGCACAAAGAAAAGACAGTGAATTGTATATACATATCATAGCAACTGTTGGCATCTTTTCTTACATGACAACTTAAATAACAAGCTAATATGCCTTTGCTAAAATTGACATAATAACAAAGCACTTAGTTTTTCTTTCATTTGTACATTTTTGCTTTGCAAAAGTCATGTTATATACACATGAAATTCCTTGCTACATTTCTTGTTGATGATGACAGACTAAATGTGATTTTGTAATTCTAATGCCTAATCCTGTGAGATCCACAGTGTGAAGATGAGGGGGCCACTAGGTCTGGGATGACTAATTCACTGTCACTACCTAACTGGTGTACTTGTGGCAAGTATTTTTTTTTTAATGTATGTGTATATATATATATATATATATATTATTTAAGTTTTAGGGTACATGTGCACAATGTAACTAACATATGTATACATGTGCCATGCTGGTGTGCTGCACCCATTAACTCGTCATTTAGCATTAGGTATATCTCCTAATGCTATCCCTCCCCCCTCCCCCAACCCCACAACAGTCCCCAGAGTGTGATGTTCCCCTTCTTGTGTCCATGTGTTCTCTTTGTTTAGTTCCCACCTATGAGTGAGAATATGCGGTGTTTGGTTTTTTGTCCTTGCGATAGTTTACTGAGAATGATGATTTCCAGTTTCATCCATGTCCCTACAAAGGACATGAAGTCATCATTTTTATGGCTGCATAGTATTCCAAGGTGTATATGTGTTGTGGCAAGTATTTCTAATGGGTCCTGACATTCATTCTCTCCTTGATATAGAAATTCTCTATTAATCACTTAACGTGAGTAAGTGTTAATAAAATCATAAAAAGATTACAAACTATTTGCCATTGCTGAAGACACTAGTATCCTTCTTTTTAACATAAAGTATAGTCTTATCTGAGGGTTTTAGAAAACATTAATATTAGTGTACATTTTGCCCCATGAAGTTACTTATGTAAAATATCAGCATTTTTTTCTTTTAAGATGGAGTCTCACTCTCTCACCCAGGCTGGAGTGCAATGGTAAGATCTCAGCTCACTGCAACCTCCACCTCCCGGGTTCAAGCGATTCTCCTGCCTCCTAAGTAGCTGGGATAACAGGTGCACACCACCATGCCTAGCTAATTTTTGTGTTTTTAGTAGAGACAGGGTTTCACCATGTTAGTCAGGCTGGTCTCAAAATCCTGACCTCGTAATCTGCCCGCCTCAACCTCCCAAAGGTCTGGGATTACAGGTGTGAGCCACCGCACCCAGCCAGCAAATATTTGTTAAAGCTTTCAGTACACAAGGTACTGTGTTTGACAAGTGTGTTAACAGTGAAGGCACAGGTGCTTACACTTTGATTTTCACAAAAATTCTAAAATCGAAAGAACAAGTGTTTCCACCTCTGAGTTACAGATTACAGACGTGGTGCAGCAAGGATAAACTGAATCTTTGCCCAAGAGCATTTAACTTCATCTTCTTTTTTCCCTATAGTAGGTTTTTATCTAAGACATATTACAGTTTTGTGGAATGCTAATACTTATATTAAAATATGAACAACAGATATGTTAAAATAAAAACTTTAGACAGATTAGATGTAACAGAGTTTACTTGAGCAAAAAATAATTCATGAATCAGGCAGCACTCAGAACCAGATAAGGGTCAGAGAGCTCTACTGTGCAGCATAGGCAGTGAGCTTTTATAGGCTTATCATGAAAGCTAAGTCGGTACATCAGCTGACTGGCTAGAGCTAGACAATTGCTTTATTTCAGCATGGTGTGATGAGGCATTTCCGTTATTGGGGCATGGTCTGATCGGTTGGCTTCCTGTGATTGCGAAACCTCAGCTATTTGTTACAAAAATATACTACTAGGTTAAGTTGCAGCTTGTTTACATACTACGTTAGGTTTGTTATGTGGGGATTCAATTATTGAAAAAGCCACAAGCTAATTCCTCCTGTTTATTTTATTTATTTGGTATATTCATGATCTGTGGTTGAATTTGAAGTTCCTATGCTGTGTCCCAAACAGATGTTTTACTCAAGGAAAAATAAAAAACAGCTATTTATAAAGATATATTATGCAGCTATGTCAAAAAATTACTATGTGATTTTTTTCTGCACATACTCTGCTGTTGTGATTAGATTTTGTTTTTAAAATAATGTTTAAGTAACTCTATCATGCAGTTTTAATTTAATCCAAGACAACATTCATAACTGAATAGAATAAATATTAGTTTAATATACCTAATGTAGTCCAGATCTTAAAATCCAACTTTATGTCCAAGTACCAGTTAACTTAAAACTAATACAGTTTACCCGTGAAAAATGGAGGAAAAAAGAGTGCTGACCACTCTCCTACATAGTAAAAAATCTGTGTATTACTGTTGACTTCCCAAAGACTTAATTATTAATAGCCAACTGTTGACCAGAAGCCTTATCAATAACTAACATAAACACTCGATTCATACATATTTTGTATAAGTATTATACACTGTATTCTTACAATAAGTAAACTAGAGAAAAGACAATGCTATTAAGAATGTCGTAAGAAAAAAACATATTTACTGTTCATTAAGTGTAAGTGGATTATCATAAAAGTGTTCCTTCATCGTCTTTACGTTGAGTAGACTGAAGCGGAAGAAGAAGAAGGTTGGCCTTGCTGTGTCAGGGGTGGCAGAGATGGAAGAAAACTCGAGGTAGAGAAGTTGGAAGGGGAAGGCGGGAGAGGCAGGCACACTTGGTGTAAATTTTATGAAACAAAAATCTGCAAATGAGTGGACCTTCCCAGTTCAAACTCCTGTTTTTCAAGGATCAACTGTACTAGAATGAATTAGAAACAAATTATCTAAAATATTTTTACAAATTTGACAGGCTTTTCTATCAGGCTGATTATTGTACAGTAACCACATAACAGTGAAACAGACATTAACTGGAGGCTTGAATGAAGCACTCAATGTCTGTTAACTATATAGATTCAATGTATGAGCTCCATAGACTTATCAAAGATGAGATTTAACAGACATGTTTCTCTTTTCCTCATTTGCCATGATGTCATGCTCTGGAAAGCAATCTTTCGTAGCAAAAAGCAATACTACATTTATAAGTGTAATGGGAAATACAGACACAATTGCAATAATTGCAATAAAAATATTCTTTTTTTTTTTTTTTTTTTTTTTTTTTTTTTTTAAAGACAGTCTCGTTCTGTTGCCCAGGCTGGAGTGCAGTGGCGCGATCTCGGGTCACTGAACATCTACCTTCTAGGGTCAAGAAATTCTCGTTCCTCAGCCTCCTGAGTAGCTAGGATTACAGGTGTTTACTACCAAAACTGGCTAATTTTTGTATTTTTAGTGCAGACAGGGTTTCACCTTGTTGGCCAGGCTGACCTCAAACTCCTGGGCTCAAGTGATCCACCCCCTCAGCCTCTGAAGTGGTGGGATTACAGGCATGAGCCACTGTGCCTGGCCTAAATTATCCTTTTTAATTATGTATCTTAAATTCTTTATAGTCACAAATTCATATCTGAAAAAAGAAATTTAAAATGAAGTGAATGAAGATGATAGTCAAACTAATGTTTTAAAAATCTACATCATTTTCTCTGTATTTACACGGATAAATAAGAGACATTAAATTAATTAAAAAGTCAAACTTCAGTTCTTTGTTACTTCTTAATTTATTACTTGATCAAATACTTGATATCTGCAGATAAAATAATGGGTATCGAGACAGGCAAGAATTTTACTAAGCTTTAAGATTAATTTAATAATTTTAAACACAAAATAAAATGGCTTAAACTCAACTCTAGGAACTTCTTTTATTCTCTAAAAATGTATGGGAAACATATCATTAGAGTTATTTGAATTAAAAGTCATAGTCTGCCACGAAAATAAAAAAATAAAAAACAACAAAAAAAGGAATTCAGAGTATAAGAGAGAAAACGTCATTGGTGGGAGATGAAGTCCATAGTAATATAAAATGAGATAAAAAATAAAAATAAAGTAAAAAATTTTTATTTTAAAAAATAAAAATTGCACGTGAGAGTAAGTGTAGAAGAGAATGTTGCTGAATGTTACCTCTATAGAGCAAAGTAAAAAGTTGATTACTACTTTAGTGGAATTACCTTTTGTGAAATGTATTCATTAAAATATGAATAATCTGAAACAAAAACTATCAACAGATATGAGAAGTAGCTGCCATTAAATGATGAAATGATAGTGTTTTACTAATTTTTATGTCAGTGTACATGAGTACGTATAAATATATGTGCATACATACATATATACAATATAATACATATATACAATAAAATAATTTGTCAATGTCTATTGAATGAATAAATAAGTAGATGAATACAGCTCAACTTATTGGAGTAAGTTCTAAAAAGTAATTACCTTCACTTTTGACTGTAGGTTACATACAATTTTATGCAGTATGGTGAGTGGAAATTGCAATGGTCTATGGTTCAGGAGACTCAAGTGTGAGTCCTAATTACCAATAACTAGCAAACCAGTACATACTTCATGCTGTTTTTTTCTACAGTTATCAAAATGAAAATGAACAACTAGCGGATCTATTTATATACTTTCAAACAATTATCAGATACACATTTTTATTCATGTATTACATTTCTTAAATCAGCAGACTTTTACAATCATATTTGGCATTATTATTTGTCAAAGGGCATACATAAAATAATGTATCTTACAAATAGTGATAACTTAGATTTGATGAAATACTGCATATTAAAATTTCTCTAAGAACTAAAGTTTTATAATTCTATATATTTAAAGAATAAAAGGTAAAAGATTACAGGTATAGTTTACTAAACTAAAGGCATTTTGACTCAATATGGAATTTTATAAAAGCAAATTTATAATACATTCTCTTGCATGATTTCATCAAACAATAATATTAATTCTTAGAGAATTATATAACAAAGAAGCACATATTTAGATCTGCTTCAACACACATGGCAAATCACATAAGCATCCGTGGCACACTCCACTGGATATACCCATTGATGAGATAAATTGAAGGATATATGCAATTCCCAGTACATTAGCTCTAACATCACCATTCTGTCACTCAAGATGACATAATAGAATGACTTTTGCTGAGAGTTGCAATTTTACTCTTGGTTAGGCTCTTTTGCTAAGGAAATGATTCAGATTCTATATGAAATCTTTAAAGTTTTACAGAAAAGAAACCCACGGCAATAGGCAGTAATCTTAACCGTGTAACCAAGCCTCACAGGAAACTAGCAAAAGCTCCGTAACAAAACAGAAATCTCAGTTTTTATTGGCCACCCACCCATGAAAATGCAGTTCAGAAACTAGGAGATCTGTCTCAATCCAACACAGTTTTGGAAGCTAATTTATGTTACTACCAGAATTTCATTCATCTCCGTTCTACTGTTCCATAAATGTAAATCGGCAACTTTCCCTTCTCTTTCCTCTCTATGTTTTTCTGCTGCTTTTCCCTCTACCAGCTAACATGATCTACGTATCACACTGAAAATTAAATAAACAGAATGACTATTCTAATTAATCGTATGCGTCTTGTAGTTTGAATTCTCCGGAATCGGTAACTTTCCTGGTTCAAAGAGCTTTGGCCAGGGTCAGCAAGAACATGGCCAACCTTAGTATTTCACTCAACTAAGATTAGGAGCGCAGCAAGCAATCTGAGACTGGACCAAATAATATGAGTCGCAATCTCAAATATAGTCCAATTTATAGTTTCAAATCATGTAAAGCACTGCAAATAACAACATATTAAATATAATTAGTAGCAAATTACCTGTCTTCAAACTCCTCATGAAACCATATGACTAAAAGTCTTTGGAGACACTCAGTAGTGTTTTCATTTTCTTTTCCCATTGTCACTCCAAAGCTTAGGACCAACTTACCTCAACATTTTTCTCTACCCAAATTCAGTCATTACATGTATCCTGCTAGTTTAGTTGTTCTCAGGCTAAGCTCTTAGACATTTTCGACAAATATTTATCTGATTGATGTTTACCAGATTGATGTTAGAATTGTCAACCTTTATTCTGTGTTACTTCTCACAGTAAGTTCTGAGTTAGATATTGATTACTTCATAGATTAGAAAGCAATGTTCAAAAGTTTAAGGGATTTGTCCATATCTCCAAGATGATTAACACATACTTCTGATTCCAACTAAAATGCTCTTTCCACTGTATCAAATATCTTCCTAAAATCTTTCCTTTTTCAGCTCTTTGGCATTATGAATAATAGGAGTCTCCCTACTTTGTCATTCCAGTTTTTCAGGAGTTTGTTCAACATACCTTAAAAATTTATCTCTTACAGCACATTCCAAGTTTTGGATACACATGATTGCCAAGATATGGATCATAGCCTTCTGTTGCCATTATTTTTCCAAGGTCACTTTGATTACCTGAGATCACCTACTGTACATTTCCATTTCCTTGTGTATCAGTTTTAACCATCCTTTCATGCAATTCTTAAATGTTCACTCTCTTTGCAATCTGTTGCAAACAGATAGTAATATTTTATTTTTTGTGGTTCCAAAACATTTTATTTGTGCTTTGCTTATGATACTTAATGCTATATTATTTAGAAAGAATTACACTTTTTACATTGATAAATTACCACTCATAGAATTATAAGCTCTTTAAGTACCAGTCTTATTCCCTTTTCTGGGGCCCATGGTCTCTAGCTCAGTATCATGAAATTGCATAGAACTAATACATATATAAGGGATAGAAAGTTTATCTGAAAATAAATTTATATATGAAGACATCAAGAGATAATGATACCTTAGATTATTTAATTTTAATAAGTACTGAACTAGAGTAAAGTGAATCTTGAATTATGTTGGTATGAAATAACATATAACCATCATTATTATTCACCTATTATACCCAAAATGCTGAAAGACATTAAATGTATTAATTTATCTCCCATCAGCTCACTGTTTATGCAGTTCCACATAAAAACTTTATAATGAGAGAGAAAGTCAATCCATATTTTGGTTTTGTTTTATAACTACATGGAACAAGAACTAATTTATATTTAAAAAGCCAGAAATCAACAGCCATTCTCCTCCTCAAAACAGGATCTGTGCTGGATCCAGACAGATCTCTTGGTTTCTGAACTGAATTTTCAACATGGGCCTGTGGCCAGTGATAATTGAAAGAGCAATTATCAGTATTTCTGTGCTGATAGCACCCATTACTTTAAAATTTTATGGTATTTAGTAACAATGTTGGATTTAATAAAATTTCCAATAATGTTTACTTTCTTACTGAAAATGTTTACATAATCATTCATAGTATTCTAAAAAATGACATTTGGTACCTATCTGATACCTATCTGTACATAATGTGTATGTCATTTATGACCACACAGTAAACACTTTTCTCATATTGTGTTCCATATTCCTGGAAGTTGATATTGAAATTCTCTTGAATGAGAATTTTATGCATACTCTGTGGAGAAAACTCATATTATTACCTTTTCAGAGAGAAATCACTTAAAATGATGAAACTGTATCCTGTGTATTTATGTGAAATGATATACATTCAGTATCTGCGTCCAAATAGAGTCAGAAATCTGATCAAAGAGCAGAATCATTGAAAGTGCTGTTTTAGAAGTGGAAATTTTGTTATGACAAGGCAAAACAGGGCTGAAATCACCCTAGCTTGCTTATGGAATAAGCACAGTTAGAGTTTGTTCAAATTAAAAATCCACTCCCTGACAACAAATAAATGGAGGTGTCGAATCTCATTGTGATCACATTCAGTAATGATCTTGAATGCATGCAAATGTGAAATTTACTCAATAGGGCTCTCTGACAACTACGAATCAACTGTGAAATTACAGTAGCTTGTACCTAAAGAAGAATTTCACACCTACTGAACTAGCAGTATGTTTATTTGGTTATAGAGGTTAGAAAAATAATGCACAAGATTATATTTCCATTTGTTTACATGAGCCATAATGGCCTTAGCAATAGCAAATTTTCAATTTATGTGTTTAATACCCCTATAAATTGTGTTATCATAGTAACTAAGTATGGATTGTTGCAGTAATAAACACCTGAACCCATAAGGAATTACAATGTGAAAGTTTACAAAATGCACATATGAGCAATGCTGCATTTTCTTGGGATTTAACACTTCCAGGCAGGAACTGAAGCCTAACAAACAGAAATTATCTGCTTCTTATTCCCTATATAAACTGCCATCTATCTGCCAATGCCAGGCTGATAATTGTGTAGCTTGAACTATTAAATTGGAAAATAATTTGTATTGGTTCAGAGAACTTCAGTTGGGAATGAACATTAAAGTGTTTCCACATGGTTATACTTCGCACATTAGAAATTCAGGCATATTTTTCTATCTATTAAATTTATGAATTTACTATTCCGCAAGAAAATGAAGGTTGCTTCTATAAAACTCAGTTTCATGAAAGTCTTCCCTCTATGTCCACATTCAATTTAAAAAGATAAAATGCATAAGAAATGACCTGAAAGTAACGAGATGAATGCTTTTATTGCACAAGTCACTGGAAGGAAAAATCATTGCCTTAATTTATGTGAACGCTACATTGAATCTAACATATGAAACTGAAAAAAACCTTGAATCATATAAGAAAATGTGTGCATCTTTTCTGCATCTTTAATATGTTAATATTCAGATGAATATTCAACAGATATAGTATGTGTTGTTGTCCAAGCGTATTTGACAGCAGAGGTCGCCTGTGTGCCCATGTGTGTGATTATTGTTCTGCAGAACATGTTTTGGGTAACACTGTCTAATAACTTCCTCACTACAGCAGGTAGCCTTTTGAGCTAGGCTACAGTTTTAAGATGAAAGAAGACTTTCTTTCTTTCTTTCTTTCTTTTTTCCTGTAGCAAAATGTCTTGAGCTCTGTTTTTTTTTTTTTTTTTAACTCTGTAGAGAGATCAAAGGACATGAGCTGAAGAGGTCTCCATTATTCTTATACTGTCATCCTTAAAGAGCAAAAAAAGGAAAATACTTTAATTCCTGACCATGCTCAGTTTACTTATCTATAAAATGGGGTGATTCTACCTTATGTGCCTGAAGAGAGAGGCTTGGTAAGATCATCCTTTGAAAGGTCCTTTTTCTCCCTGTTCACATAAAATTCTACATTTACTTTGTCACATAAATGACATGATGAAGTACCACCCCAGGGATATCACAGTCACTAGGAACTTGCTGTGCTGACATTTGCTAGATACATCAGGGATAGGAGCATAAATCTTGAACAGCTGAGAGCTTTCTCTTTGCCTAGATTAATATTTTCTTTCTTCCCATTCACAGCCCCCACCGACATCAAAGCTTTGCTGTTTTGTCTGTCAAAAATGTCTTCACACTTTTCACTCTTGAATAAAAGTGCTGAGTAAGGACATTTTCACAACAAATTTTTATTTTACAAAACTTACAATGATTTAAATCCAGAACAACTTTCATTATTTAACTGTAAAGTAAATATATATTTTATTAGGTGTGTCTTAGTTCATTTTGTGCTGCTTTAACAGTGTATCCTTGTGATAGTTGTGGGGTGGGGGGAGGGGGGAGGGATAGCTTTAGGAGATATACCTAATGCTAAATGACGAGTTAATGGGTGCAGCACACCAGCATGGCACATGTATACATATGTAACCTGCACATTGTGCACATGTACCCCAAAACTTAAAGTATAATAATAATAAAATTAAAATTTAAAAAAAGTTGAAAGAAAAAAAAACAGTGTATCACAGACTGGGTAGTTTATAATAAACTTAAATTATTGACTTATGGTTTTGGAGGCTGAAGAGCCCAAAATCCAGAGACTAACATCTGGCAAAGTCCTTTTTGCTGCCTGATACCGTGTTGGAAGGGCATAGAAAAGCTGAGCAAGAGCAAGAGGGGATCAAACTGGTTCTTTTATAGCTAACCCAGTCCCGTGATGGTAACATTAATTCATTCATGAGATTATGGTCCTTATAGCCTAATCACATCTTAAAGGTCCTACTTCTTAACAAGATTGCATTGGGGATTAAGGCTTTGGAGAACACATTCAAACCATAGCAAAGTTAATCCCGTTTTGTCACAACATCTCCAAATTCCAGTTCTTCATTAGAAGTTATTCATATACCGTCAACCCCATTGGAAGGATCTTCTTATGTGTCCCACTCATTCTTATTCCAAAGGTGACTGTTTTAAAGTGATTGAATTATTTGCTTTGGTATTTGCTGGGAATTATTTCTCCCTAATAATTCACCATTGTGCAATAAACTAAAATTTTTAAACATATGTTGAAGCATAAGCCAATCTTAGGAAGAAAGTGGTTTATGTTTTCCAAAAGAATTAAATCTGTTCATGTTACTGGGTTTAAATTTGACCATTCAACAAAAGTTAAAATGTTCCTCTCTAAGTGTTGTCATATGACTTGCATAGAGCTATTTACTAAAGTGCATCGCATGCTCTTTAGATTTTGAGAGAATTCTCTATAATCCTGGCTTACCATGTGCTTTGACTTATCATGGCTGGTAAGAGTGATAGCCTTTCAGTGAAGTTAGATTGCCATTAGAAAGGTGTTAGTGTTAATTGAGGAGTAGTGCTTCTTATAAAAATGAGAGAAAGAAAACTGCTTATATATCCTTAACTTTAAGATCCCCTTTTCTTTTCTTTTCTCTTTCTTTCTTTCTTTCTTTCTTTCTTTCTTTCTTTCTTTCTTTCTTTCTTTCTTTCTTTCTTTCTTCCTTCCTTTTTGTTTTAATTTTCCTTTGGAGATGGAGTCTTGCTCTGTCACCCAGGCTGGAGTACAGTGGTTTGATAACAGCTCACTGCAACCTTGAAGTCCCATGCTTAAGTGATCCTCCTGCCTTAGCCTCCTGAGTAGCTAGGACTACAGGCTCAAGCCATCTAGTCCAGCTAATTTTTAATTTTTTAATAGAGATGGTGTCTTACTATGTTGCCCAGGCTGGTCACAAACTCCTGGCCTCAAGCGATCTTGCCATATTAACCTCCCAAAGATGAGGTCACCTTTCCTGGGTGAGCCACCTCAGCTGGGTGAACCACTGCACCAAACTGAGATTCCCTTTACTTTTAAAGGTAAAGAATAAGGGCTACCCTCTTTTTCTGCAGAGCTAGTCATTCCTTTGTGTCTATGGAGGATGGATTCCAGGATGTCCTTTGGATACCAAGATCTGTGGATGCTCAAGTTCTTGATAGAAAAATAACATAGTATTTGCGTATAACCTACACATTTCCTCCCATATACTTTACATCTTTTATAGATTACTTATAATACCTAATATAATAGAAATGCTATGTAAGTTGTTGTTGTACTATATTCTTTTGGGATAATGGCAGGGAAAAAAAGGCTGTACGTGTTTAATACAGGCACAATTCTTAAAAAATAATTTCAATCTGCAGTTGGTTAAATTCATAGATGTAAAACTCATAGATACAGAGGGCCGACTGTATTACCCAGATCTCCCTAGTATGGGTTGGTTGTGTTTTCTGAGTGCTCTCATAAGATGCCATGTCCTCATTTATATATGTTTGTTGTTTGTGTATCATATATATGCACATACATGTATATTTATTTCATGTCATATATCACATTATATATCATAAGCTCCTTGAAGGCCATATGATTTTTCTGTCACAGCTCCCATTGTTTTTCTATCTGAAACATAAATGGTACTCAGTAGATGTACAGTGAATTAACAATTTAATGCAAGTAAAATTAATCTGCTAAAAATTACTCTGCTTGAAATCTCAATTTTCCCCTTCAAACATTGTGATAGACCATGATTATTTAACAGGATTTTTCACCCAATGGAAGACCAAAATCCTACCTAAAGTGCACATCCCTTGAAGGAACAATTGAGTCACTAGCAATGAGTACAAAAACCTGTGTCTTCATCCACTGGCAATGACCCCAGATTCTCTACTGAGGAGAAGAGCATGTAACAAGAGCCCTTTTGGAAGCGTTTTCTCCTGCCTGTGCACTGATTGGTACTCTCAGTGCACTGATTACTTGCTGCTCAATGATGGAGCAAGCAATGATTCAAAAACCCTGCTGCTGCCAAGAGAGAGTATCTATTTGTGTCTATCATTGGTCACTTCTCCCAGAGCATCAGGAACTCATACTCAGGAGCAACTACATTGGATTTGGAGAACGTACTTCTTTTCACACAATCTAGTGTTTATAGGTGCATATAATATACCACATAGTTCTGTTCACATCAAATAAAACTTGAAACTATTCATTGCAAAAGAAGTCTTAATATATTTTATGAACTGAAAATTATTAATGAAATAAGTGCCCATTTCAATGTATTATTTCCTACCAGACGAATGTGACCATAACTATATAATAAGCAACTGTTCTATTCATGTTGAATGCTATTCTTCTAATCCTTACAATCCACTTATCAGTGTGGTTCCACTTTAACTATCTAATTTTATATAACCCATGTTGGTAGATTTCTCTTCACGAACAATTATTTATGCATTCTCTAGCATGGGTATCCATGGAGTCAGGGAAATGATTGCAGAGTGGGATGCTTCCCTCTTATAGTTACTCAACATAGCATTTGTTTAAGAGATTTAATTAATGGAACTTTTCCAAAAGGATCAATGATATACCTGGTGATTGACTTTCACTCAGCATCATAGGCTCATGAACTTGCACAGCGAGGGTCAGGAGTAAAGAGATAGGAAACGTCTCCTTGGGTGAGGAAGTTACCTGCTACTATCTCCTAACAAGCATTTTTCTCTCAGATGATTTGCTGGCCACACTTTCTGCATTTTGCTATTAATTAAACCAGGAATAACGATGGGTGCTTAAAACTGTTTCTGCACACACCCGACGCCTGACATGGGGGAAACTTGCTCATATGTCCTCAACATCAGTAAAACTGCCATGCATTTTTTCTATAGATGTCTTTACTCCATCAAGAAAGGAGAAGAGGAAAAATAAGTCACATCATGTGGCATTTATCTTCTTGAGTTTTTAGCGTATGAATTATTATTCCACTTTACCCCTGTTAAAATGTCTGTGTAGTCCCAGGACATCCTATTTCCATTAGGTAGCATTAGTTAGAAAAACAAATTAAAGAGATAAATTTCTATTTTCTTGGACTCCCACGATCCTAACAAGAATTTTTTCTAGAAATGTTAATGTTTATAAGGTTTTCAAGAATCCTCCCAAATCATTAAGGAATATGCTGTATCCTGAATAAGTACCATCCTCTCTGCTCATGTCTGCACAAGTATCACATACATTCCCACACCTAAACATCATCTCATAGTATTTTACTTATACTGAACTTTAGAATAGCACAGTAGAGAATGATCTTTGCAGTCATGCTAAATTATATATATTTCGAAATTTCCTAAAACTTTACAATCTTATTTTCAACATCTAGGAGTTAAAATTATAATTAACTATATCAGAATGAACAGAAATTAAATGTAAAAACTTCTAGAGAAAGTTTGTTCTATGTTCAATCATCTTAGTTCTCATTTTCCTCCTCACGATCATATAAAATCTGCAGACTCCTCCAAACTCAAGTCCAGCTATGATTGATTGTTTCATTTATTTCTAAATCCACATTAATATCTGCCATAATTAACTGATTGTGTTTCTTACCTTATATTCTAAACAGCTTCAGTTTGTTTTGTCAAAATGAAGTCTTTTTTTTTTTTTTTTTTTTTTTGAGGCGGAGTCTCGCTCTGTCTCCCAGGCTGGAGTGCAGTGGCGCGATCTCGGCTCACTGCAAGCTCCGCCTCCCGGGTTCACGCCATTCTCCTGCCTCAGCCTCCCGAGTAGCTGGGACTACAGGCGCCCGCTACCACGTCCGGCTAATTTTGTTTTTGTATTTTTAGTACAGATGGGTTTTCACCCTGTTAGCCAAGATGCTCTTGATCTCCTGACCTCGTGATCCGCCCGCCTCGGCCTCCCAAGGTGCTGGGATTACAGGCATGAGCCACCGCGCCCGGCCTCAAGTCCGTATTTTTTACACTGTAGTAAAATATTGCAAGATTACAGATAGCTAAGTATTCAACTTAAAGAATCAGCACTTTTTTCTATGTTAACTGCCCTTGGTAAGTATTTATAAACATAATTATTCTAAATAGAGCATGCCAAACATAACCTGTTTGCAAGTACTGGAGGCCATTGTTAAATAACCAGTTACAGCAATGTGCTGCCCGTGAAGTGAGACATAATGCTGAGTGTACATGGTCTGTAATGATTGCCCTGGAACTTGCTTTCAAAGAGAAGTTGCCATTGTCAGTGAGATTTTCATCTTTCTTTTTCTGAGAAAGTGGAGTGTATCCTATACAGCAGCAGGGCTTTCTAAACATGTAGCCAATCCAAAGCGCTTAACTCTTACAAATCATGTATATTCGTTTTGACAAAAAAAGTCAATGAATTTTTTTAACGTTCCGGCTCTTATCTTTGTCTTTCGAGAGCAACACTGTACTCTTTCACTGTACATTTAACCTTTGAACAACGTGAATGTTATAGGCACCAACTCCACGCAGAGTCAAAAATCTGCATATAACATTTGACTCCCCAGAAACCTAACTAATAGTCTACTGTTGCCTGGAAGCCTTACCGATCATGTGAACAGTCAACTTAACACATATTTTTTATATTATAAGTATTATATGCTGTATTTTTGCAATAAAGTAAGCTAGAGGAAAGAAAGTCATGAGAAAAATATTTACTATACATTAAATTACTATTACTATTAATATTAATGTATGTATTATACATACATTACTATTAAGAAAGTTATGAGAAAAATATTTACTATATATTAAGTGGAAGTGGATCATAATAAAGGTCTCCATCCTCATGATATTCATACTGAAGAGGGCCAGGAGGAGGAGAAAAAGGGGGTGTTGGTCTTGCTCTCTCAAGGATGGCAAAGGTGGAAGAAACTCTGTGAATAAGTGGACCCATGCAGTTCAAACCCATGTTCATCAAGAATCAACTGCATACAATCCTAGGATGTTTCTATCTTATGCTTAACTCTAAACCCTCCTGGGCCACCCATGCAAACATTATTTAGACTTTATTACCAGACTCTGCTTTGATTTAATGACTTACAATCTTTTCTAAAAGTAAAGAGATACTCCACATTTTAATATCAGCATCAGCTGTATAATTGCTACTAAAATAAAGAAAAAAACCTACCTACCATCTCGAGTCTTGCAATTTTGTAATGCAGGCCTATTTCTCCACTCTTTATCAGTGGATTTACTAAATATTTTTAAAAATAATTATCACATATTTAATACTGCAAAGCATTGGACTTAAAACTCATTAGGGTTATTTCCCAAGATAAAACTTCCATTTCACAGATGAAGAAATTTGTGCAGGAAGATATCATAGAATCAGTAAGTGGCTGAGTTGGATTCAAGCCACTGTGTCACCTTCTGGCAAGGTTAGCAAGAATGGTCATGTCGAAATGCAGGGACTGTCTATTTAGTGTCTATACTACACAAACCATTCATTTCTAAGTAAATGGAAAATGGTATTCTCACACTGTCTGCTTTAGTGATTGAGAAGGTGGTTATAGACTGGGAGAGTATGTGGATGTGGTTTTCAGGACGCGACTTTTATTTGATGAATACTTCTCCCCTCATCCATCACTTTTTTTCAGTTGCTATTGCCTTCATCGATGTAGCAGTGAATTCACGATGCGTCCACATGCAATTTCCTTGGAACTCTGCAGTTTATTTAATCTTCTGATCATACGCAGCTCATTGAGTAACACTGTTTTTTTATTTTTTTAATCTATCAATTTTTTACAGGGATACTATTTAAGTATCTATGTAAGGTAAAAAAATATTAAATATCAATTTCTAAGAAATCATCATCAAATAGCATTTTAGAGGTTAGAAAATGAATGAACATGTGTTATTTCATCTCCTTGAGTTTCCTTTGTGTTTCAGAAAAACCTGTTAGTTAAGTTGGATGGATATTTTATCATTTTTAGAGAAAAAAGAAACCTTAAGTTCATGTCAAATAACAATACAATTTCCAAGCCTAATAAATTAGGCCATGATTCTTACCTTAATGTTCATTCTGTACCTTAATACAGATGGTTATGTAGATGCATGTCTTCTGATAAAGAAAATGCAATTTGCAATATCTAAGACTTTTTTAATGTTTAAATTTCAGCAAACTTGAAAATGTTCATTAGGAAGACTTTTAATCAGAAAAATATATATACAAAAATTTTTATAAGCCTATATCCTATCATTTCTACACAATATAAACAATCAATAATATTACAAAAATTTTCCAGCACAGGTACAATCGTTTTGTGAATATGCCCGCCACTATTCTGGTATTAATATCTGCAATGTCATTCAAAGTTAGAATATATTGTTATTTGAAAACACTTTATCTAGTTAGTTTCAAATCAGTTTTGAAGACAATTTAATATACATGAAAGTTTAAAAGTTATCTAAATTTCAGTAATTATAAACTGTGGCTGATATATTAAATTTTAAGTGTAAATATTCAGATTTTGTGGAAATTAATCTAATGATTAGAAACATAAAAAGAAAAAATGTTATTATAAAAATTAAAACCATAATGTGAGATATAAAATATTTATCCTAGAAAATATATATATTAATGTAGATTAGCGGCCCTGAAAGTTAATCTAATAATGAAAACATCTCTTTATATGCTCTTGACTTAAAAATAGCCTTTAAGTGGGCTAAAGAAAAAAGGCTTTATATTAAATATGAAAAATCTTTGTTTTCTTTTTTCAGTCTTCTGTTGGATAAGCCTAATGAAAACTCAGTTGAATACTGTATTGTACGGTATTAAAAATCCTTCAATGCAGCCTGTACCCCAGGGTGTCACTTTTATGGTGTGACATTACCATGCTTTCTGAAATCATTCCTCATTTTTTGTTTAGTCTATATATTTTTGCTTATTTCTGCTTTCATTAAGCTTAAAAGGAAACACAAGAAATATACAGAGGAACTAGGTGATGAAACTGTAGAGGATACCACACATTTGCATACACATAAGTACCTTGCATTGCAGAGTATTTCTACAAATGCATTTAGAAAATCTCATGGGGCCTGCCAATGAATATAGTAAGAGCTAGATGAGTTCTCTCTTTGAATTGTAAGTTGTTTAGAGTGAAGGATTTCACAAGTGAGATCTGAATACAGCTAATAAAAAGGGCTTGCCTCTGTTGGAGGAAAAAAATGTATGTATGCTTTTGTATGGATTAAGTTCAGATTTATTATTCTGAACTATTCACCCAGCATTAATCATAAATCAATTTAGTGACATGTTACAAATATGAGAAAATTTTATATGCTGCTCGGATGATCCGTTTAACAGGTATAATCAGTGATTTTGCACTGTGCTTTCTTTCCACTGGGCTCTCTAGTGATGCACTATCTCTTTACCAATTTTATTCTCCCAGGCAACCAAGGGCTGGAGGTACCCCATAGTAATTTCATACCCCTGTGCAAGGGAACACAAATCAACTTGAAAGGAAGAGTATGTCTGGTTTAATGCCATAGATTATGCAGAACAAGAAAAATGTCAGTTTCTAAGACCAAACCGAGAGCTTTGAAAAAAGCGAATCTGGAATCTTACCCTTTACAATTGCTTAGCTATTACAAACACATTTGTCTATTTTTCCCTTCCAAAAATATTACCCAAAGTGATTCCAAGCGTGTTCTGTAGTTCATAATTACTTGGGAGGATGACAGCTAATGAATAGCTTCTCTCCCTCTTGCATGTGTGATGAACAAATGCTTTTCCAAGAAAGTCAGACATTATTCAGTTCACTGTATGAGATAAATGCACATATTTTAATCAAATAATATTAAAAACTTTGAAATCCCATTTTACATCCTTGTCATATACAATCATTATGAAGTGTTATATTTTATAATAAAATGTGATATTCTTGTGAAATTCCATTATGTTTAAAGAAATTTTGTTAATTAAAATGAATTGCTATATTAAAGGGAAATTTATGCTAATAATGTGGCAGATATTACTACCTTAAAGAGCAAATGAGACACCTTCCTGACAACTAAAAAATAAAGAAGTAGGAAAGGAACCGAATTATGGAATTCAGCAGATCAACCTGTAACTCTTGGCTCAACCGCTTACTAGATGAGTGATTACAGACTCAATCACTTTAAATCTCAGTTATCACATTCATTAAATGCAAACAATACCAGTTTCCTGAGGATTAAATGAGGCATTCCATTTAATTGCTAGGAAGGTATTTTAATTTTAAATCAAAATCATGCATTTCTATTACTACTGTTATTTATTTTTAAAATGTGAATCTGCTACAAACCTTTGAATATATATTATGAATTGAAGATGTAGGTGAAGCTTGAGTTTCTTTAAGGCTAATTAGCTGAAGTTAGCTTAAAAATAAAATATGTCAGTTTTTCTAATGCATTTCTGAAAAAATAACTTTATTTAGAAAGTCACAATTATACTTTTTCTTGCCACAATTTTATAACCTGGAAAAACATATTACAAAAAATGTGATTGTACATTTGCCGTAATAGAGAATAAACACTTGAAGTTCATGTGTACTTTAAACTTCGAAATTATGTAGATTTTCTTAGCAAATATAATGGTACAGATTCATACACTGAAGCAGAAAATTAGAGTCTGTGATTTTAGACATTTTAATAATAAATCCAGTTAATTGCTACTGACAGTCCTTTGGAGATGAAAGATCATTATATTTTCAGGTTTGCCCCAATGGCTGTGAAAAAATATTATTCCTCACCAGTGGATGATCTAATTTAACTAAAGAGCAAAGCCTATAAAATCAGAGTTGATGACCTAGTTGATTAATGTCCCTAGTAATTCTATTAGAGTAAAATGTAATTTATAAATCCAACCACTGAAAATCATCATTTTGGTTAAATTATATACACTATATATATTTACTATATATATAATGATCTTATATAATGCAAATGTAAGGAACATTTTGAACTACTATATTACCTCTCTCTCTCTCTCTCCATATATATATATATACACACACACACACACACACATATATATACACACATATATGTATATACATATACACACACTTATATAGACACACACACATATGTGTGTGTAATATTTAAGTTGATGGCCTATATCTTATAACTATCTTATAGATGTCACATATAAAGATACAATTCAGCTGTAGAAAGCACAACTAAAATTTTGGGTAGGGCCGCAGAAAGTTGACAGATTTTAACAAAATATTTTGGGGGGTTTTCAACTTTACTTTTAAAATTTGACAAGTTACCTTAAGAAGGGAGGAATATTTTATATGCATATATGCAACTGCAACCATATTTCTTTCCTTAAAGAAATACTGTCTCTCTCTTGGAATTGTGATAGACTGTGCTTCTAGCCTCATTCTCTTCTCTAAAATCCCTCTGAATTTCTGTCCCTGTGCTGTGCCAAACACACCGCTGGGTGGGGGGCATGTTAATACAGTGTCAAAACACTGACTGTTGTGGGTAATTTCAATAAAAGTCAGTAGCAGAAACAACGTCAAAACAGTGGCGTGAATTGGCCTGTCACGTCACTTAAATTATAAGAAAAATTCAATAATCCTATGAACCAGATGTTGAAGTGTGGGTGAATGAGTGTGGATTAACGTGATTGTTTTCTGTAACTGGTGTTGCTGATGCATTTTTAGATTTAGTACAATTTCCAAACGTAAACTTTGATTTACATGAGACCAATATGCATATGGTTACCTATGTGTTTTTATAATCAGTATGAAGTTAACACTTTTAGAATTTCATTCCATCCAGGATATTGAGGTTAAAAATAATAACATTACTTAATAGAAATTTACTCAAATAAGACTTCATCTCATCTATTAAGTCTAAAAAAAGTAGTAGAAATTTCATGTGCATTATTTTGCAAAATGCGATAATTATGTGTTGAATACTTGTGGTAGTATTTGCTCAAATATTTTTAAAATCTAAGATTATACACAGGATGTAAAAAATATTACGTAGACATGACAATCTTCGTGGCCTTAAGTAGTCTCCACCTAATGAGAGCATAGAGGTGCACACAAAAGTATAATTTAAAAGATAATGAAATAACTTCAAAATGTTGTGGGAACAGATTAAAGAAGAAACCTAGTTTCAGATCACATTTCTCAAAGCAGATAAAAGTGAAATCGGACAGTGGAGTTTGTTGAACTGGGAATGAAGAACTCAGATGTTAAAAGCATATCAGGAAAGAGATTATTACAAGGAAAGTCTGAAATGCATGTGTTGTTTATGAAACAGAGTAGATTATTATCGGTAGAACATGAGATTCGTGATGGGGAGTGGAGTTGGAGCTTGGGTTATGAGCTGATGTTGAAAGCATATTAATAGGATTGGATATAATTACACAGTCAGAGAGTTAGAAAATGCCAAAACCCTGCAAAACATTCACCATTAGTTTGGATTGAATGTAACCTATAAAACTAAAAGATAATTTCACTTAATGTGTACAGGGGATTTTATCAACTGAACCTACAAGACAGTCTTTGGACAACCTTTTGAACTTATAATTGGTGACTATAAATGTCCTTCTATATTCTTGGTTAGAAACAAAATCATATTGTTTGCCGAGTACTGTTGAACTCTTGGTTCCATGATCTTATATGATGCAAATGTAAGATAGGAACTTTTTGAACTGCTCTATTACAATAACTTTTTCTAATGGTGTAATATTAGACTTTGAAAATTCTTGTTATAATGTGCCAAATTTCAATGCCCTGAAATGTGGCATTTCTGCAACTTATCAAACAATGTTAACTAATATACCAGAATCACTGTAACCTCCAAGGAATTATGAAAAATAATCATATTAGTGAGTGAATTATTATAATTTTCAAAGTCTAGATTCAAGTCCAACTTGGGGTCACATATAAAATTAATCTTTGGATCACTGCAGAATTCCTCTGGGCAATAGTCTACATCATAAAATCAACATAATGATTAATAGACAATTTTTATGCTGAAGAAGTCCAGGAAATAAAATTTCATTGCATGATTGGGCATATGTGTTATGGAGGATTTTATCTTCTTCTTAAGCATGAAAAATTGTCCACTCTGTAATGTTGGATGAAAAGGATTAACAGTGTGATACTCTACACAAATTCTAATATAAAGTTCAAAGATTGAAAGTTTTTAATTGTTTTTCTAAACTGCAAGAGATTTGAATAAACACCCTTGACTTTTCAGAGTATAATGTCACTTAAGCAAAGACTTAATACTAGTACTACAATATTAAAATGAAGTTTTAATTTTCCATTTCTTCATATGCATGTTTCAATATATATATAATTGAAAATGAAAATAATATTGAGGCATATTTGTATAGCAAAAGATCTAAAGTTATATAAGTCATTTCATAATTATTCTGGATATAGCCTATTTACCCAAAAGTCTTTTTTAAAACACACATTTCTTTTGTAAAACAACTTACGTGTGTGCTTCCATGTTGCATTTGTGTAACTTAAACTTATTTTCAAATAACATTTATGTGCATGTTCCTTTTTATCTACCCTAAAGGGCAGGAAGTATTAAGGAGTATCCCATAACAAAATATCTGATAATTCCAGCTTGTAAAATGTATTAAATGTGCACTACTCCTTTGAACAGATTGCATGAATATACTGACAGGCTTAAAGTAATGTTTCAATTGATAAGGAATTTGTTTGCCATGATTTACAAGTTATGCTAAGTTATTTGGGAACCTATGGGATTTTCTTTTTGGGGAAAGTTATGACAGACACAAAATATTGGAACAAACCCCTCAGTGTCACCCTCACAATTGTCATCTTGTAGGACCTTATTTTTTTCTCCTGAGTGTGGTCTATTTTCTGTACAAACTCTAGCCTCTGCTATTTGCTATGCACGGAAATTCAATCAGATGTTTAATTATATCTTAACATGAGTTCCAAACAGCTGGCTAATTCCCTTGTTTCTGATTAAAGTGATTACAAAAAATAAAATTTAACATGACATTTACATACAACTCTAAAAGGAATCATTATTAATAAGGTTTAGGCATTTAAGAGATGCAAGATTTTTTAGCACTAGGAATAACAATTTCTAAAACAATGCAACATTGTAACCAAACAGCAGTAGGAAAATATAGAAAACAATCACATAAATGTCACCAGTTTGAAAAGACAGATCCTAGAAAGCTATCAAATAAACATTTGGTAATACCATGGGTGGCCTTGCTATTGTTGATGTGCCAGGGTCTGCCATGTACCTTTTCGGTTGCAGGTAACCAACAGTAAACATTTGAGTAGCTGAGAGGCAAATGACTAAGTAAGCACAGCTGACACAACCCAATATTTGGGGCATTCATTTTTGTGACAGTATCAATAATAATATGCCCAACATTAACAACTAAATAAAATCTCTGGGGTTTTTATTAGCACTACCAAATAAGATACTGTTTTTTAAAATCTCCTTGTACTGTTTTTTTGTTAAGTATTTTTTCATTGCCTTAAACATTTAACATCCTCAAAGGAAGGGTATCTCTTGGAAAATGAACTATACAATATTGGTCATTGTGCTACTTCTCTCTCATGATTGGAAAGATACATTAAATCTGTATTAACTCTTCAGACACAAAAGTGTTACATATCCAAAATCCAAAGGCTAGCAGCCACACATGTAATAATGTTACCTAAAATTATATAGCATATGTAATGTCGGGCTATTATTCATAGTTTTGGTTTTGGTGAGAGTTTGTAGAATTAATAAATTGGCTATATTTAGATAAAAAGAAAGATACATCAAGCTTGTCAATCGACGACCCAGGATTGCTTCGAAAGTGGCCCAACACAAATTTGTAAACTTTCTTAAAACATTTTTGCAATTATTTTTTTCAGTTCATCAGCTATCAGTGTTTGTGTATTTTTTTGTGTTTTTTTATTTTTATTTTTTACTTTAAGTTCATGATACACGTGCAGAACATGTAGGTTTGTTACATAGCTTACGTGTGCCATGGTGGTTTGCTGCACCTGTCAACCCATCACCTGGTTTTAAGCCCCACATGCATTAGCTGTTTCTCCTGATGCTCTCCCTCCCCTCTCCCCACACCCCCAACAGGACCCGGTGTGTGATGTTCCCCTCCCTATGTCCTCGTGTTCTCATTGTTCAGCTCCCACTTACGAGTGAGAACATGCGGTGTTTGGTTTTCTGTTCCTGTGTTAATTCCTAGGTCGTGGATTGGACGAGCTTGATGTACACCCACCCATGGCTTCTCTCTGAGGGCATTTCTGGTGCAGAAATATTTCAGCCATTTTGAAGATGGACAGGAAGTGGAATTAGTCCCGACAGAGCTGCCCATAGCCAATGGGGAGTAAAAGTTCATAGAGAAATTCCATAGAATCTTTGTCCCATAGTGGGACATTTCTAAGGTGTGTTATCCACAGTCTCTCGGAGATTCCCCAGCAAGACTGAGCTCCAGATATCCACAGGGTAACTTCCTGCACGTTCCCATGCCCTCATAATGCCTTGTGAGTTCCCCTTCCAAATAAACGATTTGTTCCCAAATCTTTCGCTCCGGATCTGTTTTTGGAGGACTCTAACCCAAGACAACCTTCTTCCCCTAGAAGCTAGAGTTCAAGTTCCAGCTATACCACTAACTATATTTGTCATTTTCCAAAATCACTTAATCTCTCAGGTTCCCTGTATCTTTGGAAATAAAAGTGTTGAGTCAAAAAAAAAAATACAAAAAGGAAAAAAGAAGGAAAGATAAATGAAGACCACTAAGGCAAATGTCTAGGTTTTCCTCTTTAAAAAAAAAAGTTGTTTCTTTTACTGTGACTATAAGTTAAAGGGTACACATGCCGGTTTGTTTATTGAATGCTTACTTAAATGCCAAAATGCTTAAATAGATTCACTAGATCCCATAGCAACCCTGTAAAATTAGAAATAGTCTTCTTTACTACACATTGGAAGAAAAAAGTGACACAGACTTTAAGAATGTTATCTGAGATCTCAAAGGAGGTAAGAGCAAAGTCAAATTTTGGAGCAAGTATTTTGACCTTATGTCCTATACTTTTTCCACTAGTCTACAGTTTTATCATAGAATTTTAAGTGTCTTCAGATGGCATCAAAGATTCATTATTTGCAGCAACTGAGAAAAAATATATCAAATTTGTTGATTATTAATATTGTTTCATGAATATCACTAATATAGATATAAACTTTTACTGTACTTGATTAGTTAGCAGGCTATTATTATTTTACAACAAATGCTTTGAAAAATTCTTCTAAACATCTGTGTGCAATCAAATTAATACATAAATTTGATTAGATCCAAATTGAAATCCCAATAGAAATTTTAAATGAAATGTTACAAGCTATTTTCTAATTTATTTTCTTGAAGAAATGCAGAAATTATCAATCTATTGACAGAGAGAAAGCGATGGAATATAATTTGCTCTTCCAGAAACATTTCATAAGGCTTCAGTGCGTGATACACTGGAATGAACAAATACACAAATAGGACTTGGAATCAACTAGATCACTATTTGTATGTATATGTGATCATGTGTGTATGCACTTGTGTCTTTGGCTGTGTATATAGGTGTGTATTTGTGTGTATATATAAACTAATATAAATTTGGAAAGATATCTGGGATATATGGGATATATATATGTATATATAGTCTGAAATGTGAAGAGCATTTCAGAGCAATCCTCAGAAAAATTAAATTCTCACCTATTTTGCTGCATCTATAAACTTGTACAAATTATTTAGAGATATTACATAGCGGTTTAAAAGGTGTTTTTTGTGTTTGTTATGATAGATCTCCAAGATGTATTGTTAATGGGAAGATCCAGGCATAGATCCAGGGAAAGGCACATATTTATTTAATCTCAGTACATTAAAAATTATTTGTGCATATGCAATAAATTCATACAAATATAGACCAAAAACAAACAAACAAACAAAAACCTCTTGAAGAAAATCCTCATATTGGTAAAAGGAATGGGATCGAGAGAAGAGGAAATCAAGGGTGTGAGTGACTGCCTCTCTGGTCTCGTAACTTTCTTTGATGGTCAAAGATTTTTGCCACAGCTCATCCTAGCATGTCAACATTCATGTAAGAAATGGCAGGGAGTAAATCTCCTCAATCTATTTTGTTACATAAAAAAGTACATTTCTGAGAAGTGTCCAACACACCTTTCCTAAAATCCCATTGGTTAGGATTGACATCATGCTCATAACTTTGCTGCCAAAATAACAGCAGAAAAGAAAGTAGTTGAAAATTCCTATCTTTGTTATTGCAGACAACCTCTGTCACCAAGAAAGGAGTGGATCATGATTCTTACATAGGGCACTAGCAGTGCCTACCACATTTTCATTACTTTAACATAAACTTTGAGAGGAAAATGTACCACACTTCCCTTTCTTCTCATGAACTCAGTAGCTCATGCTAAAAAATGGTGTCCTAATTGTCAGTGGTGCATTAGTTACAGGCACATTTAGAGGAGGGACATCTTCTGAGTGTTGTGGAAAATCTGACATGGGCTCTACAATAATGTGTCTTCTTGGACTTATAAAAAATGTGTCCCAATTCATGTGTGTGAACATCCTAGTATTTCTAAATGGATACGAATTAGATTCCCGCTGTATCCCCAGAAGATTTGTTGTTGAAAGGGAATGTTTCTCTTTTGAATCAGAATTGAAGACTCGGGATAATTCTTCTGTAACTTTCTTAATTATGAAAAATAGTGAACTAAAAAAAAAATAAGGAATTTGGGGATTAGTCCTACAAATTGTTTTCTAGGAGAGATCGTATAAAAGATGACTTAACATTAAACTATGGAAAGCACAGACAAGCACTGCAGTGGATCATGATTTGCAAACATCAAACTAAGCAGAGAACTGACTAAGCCAGTGTCAGAGGTAAAGCTGCAGTCATTAGTATGCGTCACCCAAGAAGTCAAACGCAGGGAGAATGAGAAGCCCTGGATAGAGGTTCAAGGGGAGGTCAGGTGAGTGCCTGCAGGATCAGATTCAAATTCTATTTGGAGACAAGAAATCTAGGAGGCTTAATTTTTAAAATAGCCTTAATAAATCTGCCAATAGATGGATTGGCAGTTTGATGAGGGAACAACAGCCCCGGAGGCTGAGGACTGAACCTTGAATGTGCTATACATTTAGTTCTTTTGAAACTCACCCAAAAGGAAAGCATTGGTATAAAAGAAATGATTAAGATTTCCTACCCTGGAGAAAGCAACAGGAAGTAACATATATTCACCCATTCTTTAAAACAGCGTTACAGAGATTTTCAGGCTTTGTCTGAGAATTGAATCTAACAATATACTCAGAAGGTCTTGACTTTAATGATGTTAGCTAAGAAATGGAACAGTTTCTTCTAGAACCATGAAACTAATAAACCAGAGAGAAACTAGGAAAGACATTAACAAATTTAGGCTAGACAGCGACAACTATGCTCTCTACATAGAAATGGTCGGATATTCGTTTTCTATTTCAGTAGTATAAAATTATCACAGATTTAGTGACTTAAAACCACAAGTATATTTAAGTCACGTAGGTCATAATTCTAAAATAACTCTCGACAGGCCAAAATCAAGGTGTCAGCAGGACTGTTTTTCTTTTCTGGATGCTCGAGTGGAGAATTGATTTTTTTTTTTTTTTTTTTTTTTGCCTTCCCCAGCATCTAGAGGTTTCCTAGGTACTATTGGCTACTTATCATCTTCAAATCCAGCAATACCTATTAGAGTCTTTCTCACGTCACTCTTCTGCTCACTCATCTGCTTTCCTCTTCTGCATTTAAGGACCCTCGTGAGCACACTGGACTAACCTTAGTTATCCAGGACAATTTCCCTATAATAGATTCAGCTGATTAATAAGCTTAATTTCATCTGCTACCTTAATTCTCTTCTGCACTGTAAGGAAATATCTTCACAATTTCCAGGAATTGGGATATGGACATCTTTCTGCTTACCACTAAAAAACTATCAGTATAGCAAAGCCTCTATTACACATTGATTTGAAGCTTGGATAGGAGATAGTAAACACAGTACAGTCCTAATACTTAAAACACTTTTCTGCATTTCAAAAGAGCTTGTAAATCGATTAAAATATATTAATGATTAGGGGCAGAGGCAAAAACATTTAGTTCAATTAAGTTTGCATATACTGAGGGTGTTCTCTATTTTCAGAATCATTTTATGCACTTAAAGGGCAGAAAGGAAGTTCAGAATTGACCCAGTCCTGATCCTCATCTTTCTAGAGCCCACAAAAGTGTCACATTTCCAATCACCTATAGAAGTTTGATAAAAGGAAGTCATTAGAATATTAGTCGAGTAAATAAAGTTAAATATTTACTACTAATTTGATGTCACTTCAGCTATTGGCTAACTATAAGAGGAACATACTTAAAGAAAAAACTAAATATTCATATCCCATCAGGTCATCATATTGATTTAGAAGTTCTGTAGAAAGTGAAATAATGATGAGACAAATGTTTAAAAATAATTTTACATAGTAAATCAAAAGAAAATACTAGGTACTACTTAATGATGCAATGGATAATGTAAAAAATATTTTAGGTATTCACCAGGAGAAACCATTAGTGTAGTCCTCAAAGATCTAAATCATAGAGTTTATACTGTATTCCCTTCCCTTTTCTGCAGCCTCCATATTATAAAAGTGCCCTCTCCCTATTCTCCCTCCAGGGCTCAAGCCTACTAAAGAACCAAGAAAAATTCTGTAATACAATAAAATTCGTCTCCACCCTTTTTAATGGTTTAAAGGATCAATTCTTCTCCAAGGTACTTAATTACAAGATACTTTTTTAAAGCAGATGATTAATTTAACTATTACATATAATGCCTAATTGACAGTCCCCTAAACATGATTCAGTGTTGAAGGATTAATCCAAGTGAAACCATACATGCTGGAACTGCTCGCAGTGTAGGATGTGAAGTGAGATGGCTTCTGGAGTCAGGGAAAACTAGGAGGCCTCTCTGTTTGGAAGCCAGCTCTTGTCTGAACTGCTCCTGATATTTGCTTCCCTCACTCTATCTCTGAATCCCTAGATTGTTTAAAACCTCCAAGTTTGTTTGTTTGCTTTTTGACAATAGCAAATGGGATTCCTGTGATTCAAGATTCAGAGAAGATCAGAGATGTGCATTTGTATTCGATTTTTTTTTATTTATTTTTTTTATTATACTTTAAGTTTTAGGGTACATGTGCACATTGTGCAGGTTAGTTACATATGTATACATGTGCCATGCTGGTGCGCTGCACCCACTAACTCGTCATCTAGCATTAGGTATATCTCCCAATGCTATCCCTCCCCCCTCCCCCCACCCCACAACAGTCCCCAGAGTGTGATATTCCCCTTCCTGTGTCCATGTGATCTCATTGTTCAATTCCCACCTATGAGTGAGAATATGCGGTGTTTGGTTTTTTGTTCTTGCGATAGTTTACTGAGAATGATGGTTTCCAATTTCATCCATGTCCCTACAAAGGACATGAACTCATCATTTTTTATGGCTGCATAGTATTCCATGGTGTATATGTGCCACATTTTCTTAATAATATGTGAGAAAAGATCAGTAGTTTGAATATGTGTTACCTGCTGCTCTTCCTCTGTACCAGTTCTATAGTCTGAGAAATTCTGGATACAGACTGACTATTTTATATTCAATAGCACATCCATGCCTGACCTATTTAACTAAATTTTTGACTTATTTTTCTAGTGATGGCATACCTTGTCATTTTATAATACATTCATAATTGAATTTAAATTTATTTTCCTTCTATGTTTAGAAAAATATAAACATCATAAAACTTTGGGTCAACTTGTGTGCTAAGGTAGAATTCGGTGTCAGTTCTTTCTCCTATTGATTCTAATCTCTTCCCTTTATTTTCTTCTTTTTATTCCTACTGACAAACTATAAGCAGCGTCACTTTACGTGGACTTAGTGATACTGAAATAGCCTCATGTCAGTCACTTCCACATCTAATTTGTGCTATCCAAATCAAAAATCCCTGAAAAATGTTCAACATATCTAGGACTAGGTCAAATTACATTACTCAAACTTGCTTTCAGAGTTAACCATCATCGCCTTACCTTTGCTCTGGTCAGACCTGCTCTTTACATACCATTTACCTCGACTAAATGATCCACACCAGTCAAGCAACGTGATGTTTCAGGAAATAGCTCAAATTCTCTCTCAAACAGATCGTATTCCCAAATTCTAAGCTCTCTACTCTCTCTTAATTCTCCTGTTCCTACTATCTCTACAATTTATCTCCTAATTACAGAGGTCTTTCCTGGTAATAATTTTGATTTATGCTTTTAAATTCATACTATGATTCGGACTTCATGCTTGGAGTTGGTTTGATATTCCTTAAGCAATGTGTCATCCTTAAAGCAAATACCAAATTTAAGAAATGTGTTTGCATATGAATCAACACCGAGTGTCTCATTCTGCTAGGCTACTGAGATAGGCATAGAGATTATTAATGCCTGTGAAAAACGTGAAACAGAGGTTAAGTATCAATTTGCTATTTTTGCCAGTGTTTCTAGTATACTACCTTAAAATTCAAGCCACGTGTATATTTAAATATTAAGACAGAAAAAAGTTTACGTTATTTGAACCTCCACCTCCCAGGTTCAACCAATTTTTTTCATTCCTCAGCATACTGAGTAGCTGGGATTACAGGTGCACACCACCAAGCCTGGTTAATTGTTTGTATTTTTAGTAGAGATGGGGTTTTGACATGTTGCCCACCCTGGTCTTGAAATCCGACCTCAAGTGATCCACCCACCTCGGCCTCCCGAAGTGCTGGGGATTACAGGCGTGAGCCGCCATGCCTGGCCAATGTAATGTTATGTGCCAAATATTTACATAGCTGCTGAGTAATATATTATTAATTTTATTCAGTATATTTATTGAGCACCTACTATGGCTGTTTTAAGGAATTTAGGACATATAAATAAATAGTAATTAATCAACAAATCACTCAAATAGATTCAAATGGAGGCATGATAACATACTACGGAGGCAAGTGTCAGGTGATATGCAGGTGAAAAACAGCTACCAACCAAGTCAAAGATTTCAAGGAAGGGTTTCCAGGAGAAATGAAGTCTGACTTATGAGAAAAATAGTGTGTGAGTGCTGGTGGAAAAAATGTCCAGGCAAAGGAAGAAACACACACAGAAAATACTTAGCTGGAGGAAGAATGATGTATCCAACACAGAGCGAGGGGTCACGTCCCGCAAGACGACTCTGGAGAATAACTAGGACAGATCATGCAGGGTCTTGTAAGTCATTTAAGGGACTTCCATCTTTATTCTAAGAACACTGGGAATCCAGGGAAGGATGTGTGTGTGTGTGTGTGTGTGTGTGTGTGTGTGTGTGTGTGTGTGTGTGTGTGTGGTTACAAGGTGTGGGTGAGTTAAATATTTGTAATTCAAAAACATCATGCAGGCTACTCTTAGTGGGGTAGAGTAGAGGCCAAGTCAGCTAGGAAGCGATAGCCACTAAGCAATTTTGACAAGAGTAGCCATGGCTAGGTTTTTTAACAATGGATAGATTTGAAAGGGATTAGTAGGCACAATTGAGCAGACTTGGTTATGGTTGAATATGGAATGCGAAGATCAAGGAAGAGCTAATATGACTTAAAGGAATCTACCTGTATTACAGGATAGATAGCAATGCCTTTCTCTCAATGTACATTTTGACAGATCTTGAGTTTCATTTTGGCTGTGTTGAGTTCTGAATGTCAAATCCAGGTAGTAATGTCAAACTGGCAGACAGGAAAAAAATCTCTTTCGAACTCAGTAGAGAGTTATTGGCTGATGATATATATTTGAGGGTCATTGTAGGTGGTACCTCATGCCATACCTATTGATGCAATCACCAGGGAGAAAGTATAAAATTAGAACCAAAAAAGTGTCATTGTTATGAGCACTTTGGCAGAAATAAAATGTAATATTAAAATAGTTCTGTTTTAGAAAAAGTATGTGATTATGAAGATTACTATATTATTTTTGTTAAATAAGTTTTATTATGTGTTATTATGTTATTTTTGCTATTATTTTAAAGCAAATTATAACGTGAGAGTTTTAACTTTTGATTGTCAAAGACATCTCTCCTATTAGGTTGGTGAGGAAGGAAAGGTTCTCCAAGTAGCCATATCATGCTCTTAACTATTTTACCTTAAAAAGGTTAACAACAGAATTTGTTCTATGAATACAAAGAAACAGGTGACTGTGGATCCATTTTTTAAGTTAGATATCAAAATATTTTAATACATTTATTTACTACATTCTAATTAAACAATACATTTTCACTACTTTGTTCTGATTTCATAGAAATGTTGAAGGCTGTTTTTCAATTTACATATTTTGGTTCCATACAGTAGTCCCCTCTGTATATCCTACCTGCAGTCAACAGTGGTTTGAGAATATTAAATGGAAAATTCCAGAAATAAATACTTTAGAAGTCGAAAATTGTGAATCGTCCCTTATTCCAGTGTGTGTACATTACCACTACCCACCTGTTTGTCACTTATTAGCTGTCTCTGTTATCAGATCTGCTGTCACAGTATTGCAGTGCTTGTGCTCAAATAACCCTTATTTTACTTAATAACTTAAAACCTAATCAAATCTTTGAATTCTTGAATTCTTTTTTTTATTGTTGTTGTTATTGTTGTTGTTTGTTTGTTTGAGACAGGGTCTCACTCTGTCGCCCAGGCTGGAGTGCAGTGGCACGATCCAGACAAGACCTCCAGGACTCAAAGGATTCTCCCATCTCAGCCTCCCCAATAGCTGGGACTACTGGGATGCACCATTAAAGGCCTAGCTAATTTTTTTTGTTTAATTTTTTAGAGACAAGGACTTGCCATGCTACCTAGGCTAGCCTGGAAATTCTGGGCTCAACAATCTGCCACCCTCAGCCTCAGAAAATGCTGGGATTACAGGCATGAGCCACTGTACCTGGCCTGAATTTTTCTTGTTTAAAATAACATCCTTAATAAGAAGTAACTTTTTTCAAACCATTGTTATGGCAAGACATTATTGTTTGTAACTAGTAGAGACTATGGAATGTTAATTAAGCAGTAAATAAAAGTCTTACAAGGCATTGTCTATAAACTAACAAAAAGTATTGCAAAATTGAGATTACTGTCATTGACTTCAAGTACATGCTGTAAAAATAATTTTATGCATTTAATTATGCAGAATAGAGGCATTTTGTGTCTATAGATGCAATAATGTGTCAAGAAGGCTTATCATATATTGTCTTTAAACACGGAATCTTCTAGAAAGATGAATTGTTTGTTCTTTATGATATTGAGATATTTTCCCAAATTTCTGTGGTTGAGGCATTAAGCTGCATCGCTGACCGTATTTCCAAGAGACATTAAATTCTATCAGGCACCATGTGAAACTGCTTACTTTTAACAGGTTTTAAAATTACATGGTTATGAATGAGAATCATTTTAAGCCTTGCCATTTGGTCTAAGAAATGATCTAGAAGTCACAGCCTTGTTTATTTCAACAGACACTGTTGAGATGGTTCCAATATTGCACAGACACTAGTAAGCACTAAATTTTGAGTCTCAAATTCTCATTAAAGACATGAAAGATTCTCAGTGGTGAGATTGAAGGGTTTCAATGTGCAATATTTTGATAAAATCACATATATTTGTGTATGCATATTTATTTTGCCATCTACCTAAGGTATTTCAAATAGTGAAAAATGCAGATGAAGCAAATGTAATGGTGTTTTAGATTGCCAGGAAAATGAGTTAATACATTTCCATCCGATACAAATCTCATTGCAATGTAATGAAAACAAAGAGTTTTATGATAACCCAGAAAGCATTTTTTGCAAAGTAAATCAAGGGAGAAAAGAAAAGGAAAGAGCAAAAGATGTCAGGTCAATACGATTTCTGCTTTCTAAACAGTAATCAAATGAGCTTTGTGATTTCGCATAATTGATTTTTGCTATTCATTTCTTTGTTTTAATATAATTGACAAAAATGCTTTTTACACTTCATTAATCTGCTTTAAGATATGAGTAATTGGACGTGTATTCATATGTGGTGATGAAAAGAGCCATATAATTTAATTCTCTACCAAACCATCAAGCAAAAACTTCAGAAGCAAAATTTGAACTCTCACATTCAGAAAATGGCAGTAAAATAACTTCTCAATTTGGTTACTGAGAGTCAGTATTCACACACACCTTGTAGAGGGGCCCGATTATTTTTTTCATACATAAGTGTCAATATCTGCTACATCTCCATTCCAGCCCATCACTGACCTTCCTGCTGAACTTCAACTGGATGCAAAGCAAACCCACAAATTCTCAACTCAGTGTTCATGTCAAGAGAGATTGAGGACAGCTAGGAAAGTTAAACTTAGGGCTCCTCCTTTACCTGAAAATGTCTTGCGTTAAAGTGCCTGTTCTACAACTTTATAATACACAACCAAATTTCTTTCCGATGATTTTATGCATCTCTGTTTACTCTAAGGTTGTCTTGAATGAGATAAACTATGGAATCATGTCTGGTTGTTTATTTTGCTCCTCCCTCTCCCTCTTGTTAACAACAAAATCCCAGGGACAGAAAAGAGGTTGCATTTTCATTTCCATCCCCAACATTACATTCTCTTTCTTTTTTCTTGGTCTTAGCTAAAAGTTGGTGTCTTCTCTTTACACTAGATAGATTATTTTGACCTTACTTCTCCAGGTTTGTCCCCTGATCTAGTGAAGACAATAAAGGTAACAATTCCTCCCATCAAAAACCCAAGGCTGTTTTCAAGAGTATTTTCTTGCTGAGCGGTAGAGTAACCACTCTCTCCTAGTCTAGGATGATAACTTTCGTGATTCTATTTTAGAGGTAAGAAGATGTAAGCAAATAAAATTGAATGAGAGAACTCAAACAGTACTAACTCAGCGGTCCATGTCACATGGTTCTCTTTTTTATTGCTTTGCTTTGCTTTGTTTTCTTTTGGCATGGGCAGTATACTCGGAGAGATACCACTCAATTCATCTGCACTGAGCTGCTTTACAACAGAGTTCTATTACAATAAACCTGATTTTTTTTTGATAGAAAAAGGAATGGATAATTTTCCAGGGCACAGCAAAGGCAAAACTCCTTTCTACTGCATATATTGCAACTAGCACTAGTGTTTGTGAACCGTAATATACCACCACCTTATATTCCAGCATTTTAATGCATATTTACATTAAATTGGTACAATATCTTTTCATGGGATCTGTCAATAGAGTATCAAAGACCAGATTTAAAACAAGAGAGGTGACTTAATTGTGCATGTGAGCATATTAGCTATTTATGAATATAAAGAAACATTTAGCTGTTTAAAAAAGTTGTATACATTTTACTCAAATGTTCAAGTCCAATTGTCCTTTTTAAAAACATTTAGTTTGAGATTTGCTAATGTTTCTAAAAATGTCACTAGTACTTTTGCTGAGTTTAGCTGTCTGAAAGGACCTTGGTAATTCCAAAGATATTGTAATTATCTCCTTTTGTCATTGAAATAATCAATACCTCCTTGAAATACAAATGAATTAAGTGTGTAAGAAAGAAGAATTTTCTTTTTCTATCTAGAGATAAATTAGTGTTGTAGATCCTGACATTGTATAGAGAATATTAACCATAGAAAATTTGAACACTTGTCTTTTATTTTTAACTTTTATTTTAGATTTGGGGGTACATGTGCAGGATTTTTAAAGGAATTTGAAGAACTTCATTTATTAGTAAAGTTAGCAAATTATTTAGTGCTGGATTATTTGGGGTTATCCTAGTAATACATCTGAATCAAAATATAACAACATATTTTACAGTACTTTAACCAAATTTTCTTTTTAATTATTAGTGTAGACTTTCCAAAATTTTTTTGAAAAGTAAATCTTACATTGAAATAAAAAGCAAATGATCAAATAAACATTGAGCTATTGATATCATTTTACCTCTATTGGAAAAATCTGCTTCCTATTGAATGGGTTTCTTTGAATAAAATTAAATAACATAATATCTACTCACATTGGTTTGGAAATATATTCCCAGACAACCATAAAGCTCATTTATTCAAATAATTGTCATTAGGTTTCATGTAAGTTTTGCGTGGAAGCCTCATGTGTATTCAGAAAAATATGATTTATCTGTATAGGAATAGTTATAAACCCTAATTTATATTACTAAATGGCTTCAAATTTCTGTTACCATTTAGACAACTTGTCAGAATACAGAATAGGGAAAAATGTTGTCTTGTTTGACACATTTTTATTAACAACTGATTTTATTTATCTTCTAAATTTATTTGTCTCTTACAATCATAATTGCAAAAAGATTATAGAATTGAGTCTTACTGCTTTACAAATTAAAGCCCTTAAAAGTCGAAAAAGCTAAGTCACTGGATCAGTGAATACTTAGACAAAAATTCAGTTCTCATGAATTGTAGAGAAGTTAGTGATGTGAACTTCACAAATTCTTGGATTCAAAGCCTATATCCACCTTTATAAGATGTAAATAAGCCATTCTCTCTGAACTTGTTTCTTCACAGAATTGTGGAAGTCAAATGACGTATGTATTCAGGTCACAGAAAATGTATGATGCATGGTGCCATTTAAAAAAATATTTGCTCTGTGGTTAAGCACTGTGCTGTTCATTTACTCATACTCTTTTTGAAGCTAACAATCCCTACAAGGTAAGAATAATTGCACTCAATTCAGGACATAGCTCTATCTGTTACCTAATGTAAGTACTTGTCATGTGGTAACAAAACTAGTAACAGAGACAGATTTTAGAACCTATGTCGAACTTTTCCCTGTGCCCTATTGCTCAGTAGCAAAATCTATAAAGAATATTTATTTCCAATTTTGTTAGTTTCATTCTGCAACACATATACGAGCAAAATGTTAACTTTAAACATTTCATAATTTCTTTTTACTTAAGGAAACAATAAGATTCAAAATACTTTAAAACATTTTGCAATTACATAAATTCTTCCTATGAAAAGATAAGACTAGCTACCCTGTTTAAGTTTCTGGCATTTGAAATTGTCTAAGGGACTTGAATTTTAATGAATGTACTTTGGAAATTATCTCTAAGATTTCATTGGGTCTAATGCAAAACATCTGAAGACAATTTTATTATTAGTTGCATACTCTTATCTTTAAGAGAGAAAATTAACTTAGATAATTAGAGCCTTAAATAAGTGTAGAGTTTTGGGGTCGGGCGCTGAGGCTCATGCCTGTAATCCCAGCATTTTGGGAGGCTGAGGCGGGCGGAACACGAGGAGATCAGGAGTTCAAGACCAAGCCTGAACAACATATGGCGAAACCCCGTCTCTACTAAAAATACAAAATTTAGCCGGGTGTGATGGCACATGCCTGTAATCCCAGCCACTCAGGAGTCTGAGGCAGGAGAATTGCTTGAACCCGGGAAGCGGAGGTTGCAGTGAGCCGAGATCACACCACTGCGCTCCAGCCTGGGCGACAGAGCGAGATTCCGCCTCAAAAAAAAAAAAAAAAAAGTGTAAAGTTCTAAAGACACTAAACACATACCAAAAAAAAAATATATATATATATATATATATATCTATCTGAAGTATAAATTGATGAAAAAATAAATGTTTAAATTATGGATAAAATATACATGTAAAATAAAATTATCCACCTAGAAAATTGTCGGAAAACATACATAAGAGATTAATATCATATTGGTATGGTAGGAGCTGGAAATTCTTATTATTTCTCATAATACTTTCAATAACAATCAGTACAATGAGTGTTTTAAAAATTATTTTAATATTTTATCAGAACCCTTTTACATATATTAGATATATGTATTACATAATTAAATATATATGTAATTATACACACATTATACATATATTATAGTGTAATAAGACTAAAAAATTAACCATAACCTTATTCTAGTAGACATTTTAATAAACTATTTCTACATTTATTATAGCTTTCTCCATTTTTTTTGTTTGATAAACAGAATAATGTGATAATGTGGATCTTTTTCATTAAATAAATTGGAATGGAAGGGAGAATATAACATAAGAAAGTATACTGTTCCAAGTTTGAGAATTTTTATGACAGATTTCCAAGTATTTAATAGATATGTCTGAAACTTCTCTTTTTCTCTTAGTCTTTGTGGTTCTCTGTTTCTCTCTCTATATATATGTATATGTATGTCTATGTATACATTTATATTTATATGTATACAAACACACACACACACATATAATTTTCAACTATTTTGTTGCTAGGACCAGAGAAATAATAAAGCTTTCTAACTTGTTGTCATTGGAGGAACAAATTTTGTTTCAATTCAATTAAAATTAGAAATATACAACCTTTGTGATCAAGCATTATGATACAATATGAATGTCATTTTCTCTGTTTTTGAAGACCATTCAAGTCTGGCATGGGAGATACAAACATACATTGATCAATTCAATTAAATATGGTTTACTTTAGAATCCAGTTTCTTCTCTTTCTTTCACAGTTAATATAAGTTTGGAGTTGTTTAGACAAATGCAATACTTAGCTTTAAAAATCTGAAAGCCCCTTGGAATTGTTACTTGGATAATTATGTTTATCAAGTATAATATAGAAAAGAATTAACCTTTAACAAATTGTAGACATATGCACATACATATACAAAAATTCGGATTTTTCAATTTTATGATAGTATTTTATCTCATTCAAGTAGAAACTATCACTAACTCTTTCTAAGTATGCTTAATCTAAGGCTTACCAAAAATTAAAGAAAGGATCATTTGAGATGGTTTAGATTTTTATATATTTAAAGTATTAAATTTTATGCTATACTTTCTAAATGGAATTTTAAAATTCTATGATGTTTACAGTTCAAATTTAATGATTCTAATTTTATTTATATTATTAAAAATTTCTAAATAGTGGTTCTCTCTGTCTCTGTCTCTGTCACACACACACACACACACACACACACACACACACACACACACTTACTTCAAATGAAGGAGAATGGTGGGAGTATTTGAACTTTCTCTAACCAAGACTCTTTATGCTGGTCCCAAACTCCTATCCCATTATGTGTCTTTAGGTATATCTTCCTTCATAACATCAAAATGTTTTTTCATGCAAGTAGTTGATGCCGTTCATGATGTAGATTACTTTCTCATAACGATAAATTCCACCCCCAAAATCTAAAGTAAGCACACCACATATCCATAAATACAGTCATAAGTTTATGAAAATCATAATTCTTCTGGGCAGTCATGTCTACTACATAATTCTGAAACAATACTGAATAATTTTCTGTTTGCACAAAATCAGTGTTCTATCATTTTCTTGGTAGTCTCTCTTTTAGATGCATTTTGCATGAGAAATGCAAAGTCTAGGCCGAGCGCAGTGGCTCATGCCTGTAATCCCAGCACTTTGGGAGGCCAAGGCGAGTGGATCATCTGAAGTCAGGAGTTGAAGACCAGCCTGACCAACATGGTGAAACCCCGTCTCTACTAAAAATAGAAAAAATTAGCTGGGTGTGGTGGCGGGCGCCTGTAATCCCAGCTACTTGGGAGGTTGACGCAGAAGAATGGCTTGAATCCTGGAGGCAGAGGTTGCAGTGAGCTGAGATTGTGCCACTGCACTCAAGCCTGGACAACAAGAACAAAACTCCTTCTCAAAAAAAAAAAAAAAAAGAAAGAAAAATGCAAAGTCTATTTTTTGTGGGCTTTTCTGGTGAACAACTTTTTTTTCAAATTTATTTGTTAAAATTGACATATAAAATTGTGTATATTTATCATGTAGAACCTGTTATTTTGAAGTATATATGCATATGGAATGATTAAGTCTAGCCAATTAACAAATACATTACCTCACATAGATATCTTAGTATATGCATGCTTTTGTAGTTTCTTTAACTAAAGGATTGAGAATTGTATAATTGTATCACTATGTACTAATTTGTGTGTGTGTGTGTGTGTGTGTGTGTGGTTTATGAAGCCTTTTATAATGGTGGAACTGATTCTATTGTTTTAAGCCCATCAATGCTGATCAGATAATTTGTTTTTAAAACAACTAGATCAGCTTGTTGTTTATTAGATAATTATAACTGTCATCTGATTGTAAAGTACACTTGACACAGACCTTTAACATGCACTTCATAATTGCTTTGTCTAATTCAAATATTAAGGAATTACCTTAAGAGAAATAGTCCTCAAAAATATGTTATTTAGGTTCCAATTTTACAAGGCTGAATCCTTTTATAGGTATGACCTCCTAGACAATGAGTGGAGTTGAAAACTGATAGTCACATAGTTCGTGCTCTACAATTAAACATAACTTGAAGTTTTTTCTGAATTTAATATAAAATATCAGTTAAATTTAAACTCTAAAACCACGATCATCTTTGAATATAAATGCTATCTTTAAAAGAAATAATGACGTATCAATACATTACTATATGCACCGTAGGAATCTATTGGTGTTATTTCCTCCTTCCAAAAGGGGTTTATTAAGTTCCCTTTCCATTTAAAGCTCCCCAGTAGGTATCAAGGATACAAAAGTAATGAAATGAGGTTCCTCTCCTTGGGTGGATGGAAATGCACAAAAGCAAATGGAAATCAGTGATCAAAGTGATGAATACAGGAATGATGACTCCAGGATTTCAGACAAGGCGATGATTACTTCTGCTTTCAAGGCAGAGTTCAGAAGAATAGATTTCAGAGAGGTGGTCTCTCAATCACTTCTTGAAAGAAGAATAGAAGCTTGCCAGTTGCAGGAACAGAGGCAGAGAGCACATTCCAAAAAAAAAAAAAAAAAAAAAAGTAACAGTCTTGGGAAAGACAGTGGTATAAAAGACCATGGTCTGTTTAGATAATAATAGGGGACCATTGCAGAAAAACAACAGATAGCAAAGGGTCTTGAAGGCCATCCTCAGAAGTTTGGGTTGCATTGTAGCAATACAATTACTAGTAAGTTATTAAAATACAGAATTTATTATACCAAAACAATTATCAAATATGATTTCTTTGGAGTTGCACAGCCACAGATACACTAAATTATAATACTAATAGATGACATACTGAATCTGTTTTGTTGTTATTAACTTCATATATTTGACCATATCGACAGTCATAATAAAGTGTAGCTTATTTTATTGTCTTAACATGACAATCCTACTTCCTTTGGATTATAGCGTACAGTTAAGCATATATTTTACCTATCTATGTAAACCAACCATGTAATGTTGGATAGGAGAAGAGGGAAAGGTCATCGCCTCTCTCTACTGACACAGATATCCAACGCACATTCAAGATAGCATCCTGGAACCAGCATCCAGGTGCTTCCCCACACATCTTCCCCTTAATCTCAGGAGCAGACCGTGGATGGGACAAGTCTCGGGATTCACAATGCGGGAAGTGTGTGTGTGGGTGGGGGGTGGTGACAAATATGGCCGCTTCATTTTCAAAACAAACATCTGCTAAAAGAAAGTGTTTATTTGAAGTAAGTAAGTATTCACTACAAGTCAACTTCAGAATACCTTTTGTGTGGGATTTGTCATGAGGGTAGGAAAGAGGCTTCAGTCATTTTAACCTTTTTTCGATAGTGTTACTTATGTAGTCACTTGTCTTACACATGCATATAGGCTAACAAAGACACACCTATTATAGCATTTTTCATCTGAATTAGATCGATGTCGGAAGTAACCAGTGATTTTTGAAGAGGCGCATGAAGCTCCTAGCTTATTCTGCCACCTTGTGGTTAAAACACAAATTTCCATCACACCAATAATGTAACAAGTGTGTATTCTCTACCTCAAGGAAATTAATCCCTGTGTTTCCTAAATAGGAACCCCTAAGAAAATTGGAGTTGTGTATATATTTTCTTGATAAATATTCAGACATTTAAGGCAAGATGATGCTTTCTTTGAATTGCTTAACTTTAGTTAAAAAAAAGTGATGGGGAAAAAAATAATCTTTATAGTCCTGGAACACATTTAAAGACAGGAAACCAGTATAATTAAGCACTCCAATCAGAAAACGAGCAATTGTGGGGAGAGGAGATGATTGCTTTCACAAGGGGTTCCAGCCACCATCTGTAGGCTTGCACTTTGAATGGGGTCTCAAAGATTATTCAATGAAAGTAGCTAATGTCTACAGACTATCTAAAATGCATATTTTCTCTTTAACACTGAGTTGTGGTCTAGATAATTTCACTAAATATTGTCTGTCTCTACATTGATTCAAGTGTTTTGTCCTATACTTTAAATTTCTTTTAAAAATTGATTTTAATCTCTCACTCAAAGTATTTTTCTCATAAATAAAAGTGTTTGTTTTTTTTTTTTTTTGGCTCTGATTTGCTTCTAGGTTAGTGTTTCAAAACTATTTTTGAACCAAGAGACATTAGTTTCATTATCATATGTTGGATACAAATATCAATTAACTTCCCCAATTCTTTTCCCTCAGGTAGTTCTTAGCTACTATTCCACTTTTATATCATCCGTGTAATCTCTGTTATAGTTTGCATTCCTAATTTTTAAAAAGCTGTCTCATAAGATATGAGTTTTTCTATCTTTATCTTAATTTCACAATATGTCTTATTCATAAACTACTCCAATTTTCCCCATATGGAAATATAACTGAATAAAACTTTGTGTTACATATTAAACATTTGCCATGGCTGAAGGAACAAATCTGGATATCATATTATCTCCTGAGTTCTATACTCATTAATGCCTTAAGACCCAGAGCTTACCAGTCAACTACTGAGGCCAGAAAATTTGTACTCTAGACTCTCCTTTTTCTTACCATTCTGAGATGAGGGACATCATTGAATTGAACTACTCTTAATTTCTTATCATTTGTCTTTACTTGTGTTTTAGAAGAGAACTCACAGCCTAAGGTTAATAGCTAACTTCCTGACACCCGATCTAGTTTTCCTTCTGCCTGTTTTACTTTGCTTTCTTCGGCATATGTGCATGCATCCTGAGGGTATACAAAGACTCTCTCTCTCTCTCTTTTTTTTTTTTTTTTTTTTGATAGAATCTTACAGTCACCCAGGCTGCAGTGCAGTGGTGCAAACAGGGCTCACTGCAGCCTCAACCCCCTGGGCTCAAGCAATCCTCCTACCTTCTAAGTAGCTGAGACTACAGGCTTGTGCCACCACTCCTAACTGATTTTTTCTTTTTTTAATTTTTTTGTACACAGCAGGGCTCTTCCTATTGCCCAGAATAGTCTCAAACTCCCAGGCTCAAGCAATCTTCCTGTCTCAGTCTCCCAAAGTACTGGGATTACAGATGTGAGCCACGGTGCCCAGCTGCAAGGTCTCTTAATTGAAGTTTAAGATCAATTTAATTATTCTTCTCAAGTACCTGCCTACCTTTGCCTAGAGGAGGATTGTAAGAAAGTGATAATGCATCTAATTTTGCGAAGACATTAGACCTATTATTCTGGCTTATTTAAAAACACTTTCACTCTCAACCTTCTCCTGGCTGGGACAACATATTATGTTATACTTAGCATACATTTCTTTTTTCTTTTTTCTTTTTTTTTTTTTTTTTGAGCAGGAGTCTGGCTCTGTCACCCAGGCTGGAGTGCAGTGGCATGATCTCGGCTCACTGAAACCTCTGTCTCCCAGGTTCACGCCATTCTCCTGCCTCAGCCTCCCGAATAGCTGAGACTACAGGCGCCTGCCGCCACGCCCGGCTAATTTTTTGTATTTTAGTAGAGATGGGGTTTCTCCATGTTGGCCAGGATGGTCTCGATCTCCTGACCTCGTGATCCGCCCGTTTAGGCCTCCCAAAGTGTTGGGATTACAGGCGTGAGCCACCAGGCCTGGCCACACTTCTTATAGTGAGAACTATTTCTGTCTCCATCAATATCAGGTTTGGCCATGTGACATGCTTTGACCAGTAAAAGATGAAAGAAAAAGATCAATATGGGTTCTGAGCTGAAACTTTCAGCGCCATTGAGAGTTTCTTAAAGATCTTATCATCTCTTCCCTCTACCACAAGAATAGCATGCTTCTTGCTCTTGGAGCTCATTCCAGAATCCAGGCTGAGGAGACATTGGGGCTTTCTCTTCAGCCTGGGTTCTGGAACGAGAAGCATTCAGGAAGAAAGCAGATTAACAGCTATTAATAACTGGCCACCATGTAAAATGAATGACAAATGCATGCTGTTAAGAAACAGCAAGATTTGGAGACCATTTGGCCAGGCGTGATGGCTCACACCTGTAATCCCAGGACTTTGGGAGGCTGAGGCGGGTGGATCACTTGAGGTCAGTAGTTTGAGACCAGCTTGGCCAATACGGTGAAACCCCATCTCTACTAAAAAAAAAAAAAAATACAGAATTAGCCAGACGTGGTGACACACACCTGTAATCCCAGCTACTTGGGAGTCTGAGGCAGGAGAATTGCTTGAACCCGGGAGGCAGTGAGCCGAGATCGCACCATTGCACTCCAGCCTGGGCAACAAGAGCAAAATTCCATCTAAAAATAATAATAATAATAACAAAAGATTTGGAGAATGTTTATTATCTATGCATAATATAGAAAAAGCTTTATATTTTCGTTTATGTTCTGTTATCACTCCTTCTCCCCATTCATAATTCTGAAAAGCAATCCTCCTAGGTCTTCTAACTTACTGTTGTTTCACGGACAATTCTAAAGCTATTGCTCACATATATACCGAGAAGCTAGACCTTTTAGGAAGTAGCAACTCTAAAACTACCTGAGAGAACTGAAAGAAGGGGAAAGAAAAGAAGCGCGGAGGGAGGGAGGCTGGTAGGAGCAGCATGTGCCATTACATCTCTATTTCCTGTTGTAGATAAGCTTGGCCATCATATTTGTCTTCTTCCCTTCCCCTTCCTTTCCTCCTTCTCCTTCTTCTTCTTAACATGCCTTACCCTATGCATTTTTTTCTCCCAAATCTGAGTATCTACTCAGAGACAGAATATCTGAGTATTAGTTTATTGATAAACTAAATACACTTATAGGAAAATTAGCATACTTTTGTAGAAATGTACATTCAAAACCAAATAGGTTGTAAGAGTAGAACCTTATATGAAATCTAGTCAGCTCCTAATCATTCTGATCCTAGTCATTGTAGGTAAATTAGAAGGCCACTCAGACAGCAATGCAAAGCTCCAGGATTCTTCACACATTCCTTCTGCTCTCTTACCACCAGATGGCTCTCCAAGCCAACGTGGTCAATAAACCCTAACACCCTGGAAAATGTCAGTATAATACCAGATCTTTTCCTGAAAGGGATTAAATGATTATTTCTTGGAATACCACATATTCATTCATTCAATTATTGTTCCCTCATTAATCCATCAGCAATTGAAGGTTTGAATGAGACTGCCACAGAGTTTATTTCATAGTAGAGTAATAAAATGTCTACAACTGTTACTTTAGCCCCTGCCACATAGCAAGTATTCAATAAGTGTCACCTATAATTAGCTACCTTGGGCCATACAAGAACATTCTAAAAGAATATTTTCAGTCTCTTGCCTCTCTCTTTATATGTTACTTATACCCAGAACAGAGGGTAAACAAAGATGATCTGGGCTGCAGATAAAGATTTAGGAGCCATTTAGTGCTATTACATTAGTACTTTGAAAATCTCAGATATGAAGGAGGTGGACCAGAAAGAATGTTAAAATAAGAAGAGAACCAAGAATAAATCCTAGGACCTACTAATATTTAAAGGTTAATAGGCTGAAAGGAGCCTAGCAGAGAGATTGATGCAGAGCCAGCCAAGAGTTTATAGAACAATAAGAAAAAATAAGTTCTCCTCACACCCAAAGGCCACTGGCAAGGAAATTTCTGCAGGGAGAGAGTGATGGTCAGTGTCGATTGTTCCAGAAAGATCAAGTGAGATACGGACAAGAAGCACTCGCTGGAAATTCGGTTATTGGTAACTTGGGGCATTAACTATGGCATAATGGAGTACTAGTCAAATTGAAATGAACTCAGGAGTGACAGGATGTGAGGAAGTCAATAAAAATGAGAATGAGTGATAACCAGTAATCAAAAGGAGGTTAGGAAAATATTTTCTTTTGTTTAAGGTGAGGAATGACTGCGCATGATTTTTACACTATGGGAAAGAATTCAACAGAAAGAGTCTTATGGTATGGTAAAAAGAGAGGGTAATACACTATGATGCAGTTTATCACTCATTGGAATGACACATTTTGTCTGATGACACATCCTCTTGACCAGACTGTGGGGAACACCTACTCTCATGTGCTTACGGGAGTATAAATTGGTATTGCCTTACAGGAAGGCAATAGTGCATTATCTTTCTTTCTTGTAAAAAATGCACAAAAAACTTTGTCAATCATTTCCATTTCTAGAAATTTATCCTGTAGATAAATTCAAATACATATGAATTAATATATATTCAAGATTGTTTGTACCCAAACACAACTGGCATATCCATCAATAGGTAATGATTTAATTAATTCTGATACACATACAATTAAATAGCATGCAGCTTTTAGAAACAACTTTGGAAAGATCTCTACATATTAAAGTTTTAAATACTACATAATAATATGTATAATATACTATGTGTAATAAGGGAATCAGAATATATATCCATGTTTGTTTGTGTATAAACAAAGAGACTATGGCAAAGTTAAAAAGTAACTAAAAATAATGGCAATCTGTGTATCAGTGTGGCAGTAGGGAGGATTGTGTGAAAATTGGGGTAGAAAGGAAGAGCGGTGAATAGGAGACCTTCCACTGCATAACTTTTTATTCTCTTTTGAAATTATATATGCTTCCTTTTCAAAAATGTGAAAATATGCATTTTTAAAATATAAATATAGGCAAATTGAGAGCTGTGAATGAAGAAGTGAGAGTATGGCTGTATATTTTTAAAAGCATTTGATCTAGTGGAAGGAGTACTGAGCTTTCTGACAAGTAGAACTTATCTTTATTTAAAATTATTTTTGAATTATTTTAATTATACTAATAGTAAACCACATGATCAACTCAGTCATCAATTGCCAGGTTTCAAAAGTGGTTGCAGTGAAAAATTTAAGGTATGGAAACCTTTTTTTTTCTTCATATGCATTGATCATTTCTAGAAGGAAAGCGAAGGGTCTGTTAATACTGGAGGAAAGAAACTTGGAGACTGAAAGTCAAGTGTGGGACAGAAACTTCCTTTTCCTTGTTAAAGCTTTGTAATTATTTCAGGCTACATATGCACAGTATATATGACCCAGTATATTTTATTCATGAAGTAAAATATATTTTATTCATGAAGTAAAATATACTGATGCAAAGTTGCAAAAGATGTGAATATGTGAACACATCAACCAAATACCTTTAAAAATGACTACATACCAACTAGCTAGAAAGTTGCATGAACATTTTATGATTCTTTTATGGGATATTAGCCAAGAAAAATGTTGTTTCAACCCAATGACTATATTCACATTCACGAACCTAGGTTTCAGTCAAATCAATATTGAATAGGACAAATACTTGGATATAGTGTTTTGAACATATAAAATGTACAACACTGAGAATATTATTTATGAATATTTGTAAATCTATATATAGAGAGAATCCTGAGATAGTGTGAGATCATTTCAAAATGGCATTGGATATTATGGAAAAATAAGACACTAAGGATATGAATTGTTAACAGTTAAAGGAACTCTGCTCAGCAGCCACAAACATTGTTGCTGGTTGAGAGGAAATTTGCATCTTTATAATAAGTGTTATATGAAAAGCAGAGGTCCTTTCACATGCCAGCTTAGCTATTCAAGCTATTCTTATCTTCTATCTGGAATACTGCCTAGTAAGAATAGGAAATTCTTCATTCATTTTGGCAATTATATCTGCCATGTGCAGGCAACGCAGAGCATTGGCGAACATTCAGAACGCCCGAGGATTGAATTCATTGGGGGAGGACAGTGAGCATTGTTCAACAGTGCAGGAAGCTCTGCTGGCTTTCATAATGCATGAGCACTGGTTTGGGCTATTTTTCAGCCTCTTGTGTTGACTGCATGCATGCTGCCATGAGCCATGAAGCCACTCCTCTCCAGGCTGTGTTTGGAAGGGGAAATCAGAAAACAAGGCTTGGAGAATTTTACATTTAGTAGAGCCAACCTCTTTTGCAACCAAAAACACTCAAGAAAAAAAAAATAGTATAATTGTGTCCAATCATTCATTTGAATTACACAGAAACATTTCTCTAAAATGGGAAAATGCAGTAAAATATGTGATTCCATATTTGTAAAATGTTCTAAATGTTGAAATTCTTTTGATAGACAGCAAAGGTACTTTAAGAACAAAAGCATGTTTCCTTAGATTCCATAAAAATTCCATGAGTAGTTCATAATACTTAAGTGTTTATTTTAAATGTGTTCATTTTAGTGTCTGTGTTTGAATTTGCTGAATGTATACATTAAGCTACAATTTTATGGAAAACATTACAGTTTCATAAACACACACAGACACATACACACCAATAGGTTAAAAGGTTTTTTGGTGATAATAGTGTTTATAGTGTTAATACACTGTAACACTTGACTCCTTGTCCAGTACTTTCCAAAAGGGATTAAAAACTCACAGCCTTCAAACCCTAATATAGACAAGGACCAGTACAGATTATTTTAAAAATGCACTGGACCCCACAGAACCAGAGACTGTGTCCAGCCCAAAGGTTTTAAGTTTTAAAAGAAAAAAAATGATATTGAGCAAAAGAAATTTTCAACAGTTCAATCCTGTCCACCAATGTGCTATCACATTGTGCCTTATCTACATTCTTTAAGAAGTATTTTGAAAAGAAGAGACTGCAATCCAGGCTGTAAAAATATGAGAGAAATTCATTTGACTCCTCCACCCCCGCACACCACGTGGATCTCTAAGTGAAATGTGCCTTTTGGAATTGAGGCCCCAAATAAAAGTTAAGCTCTGTAATCTTCCCCTGGCTTTCCAAACAAATAGTTGAGTTTTCTCTGTGAATGTGGTCCTCAGCTTCAACCTGCCTTATTCCTGCTCCTCCTCTAGAAAGCTGTTCTTTCTCTGTGTTCCCCACATCCTCTGGTTCATTTTCCTAATGGCTGTGCTGCTCCCCAACATTGGGGTAAGTGTGTTGGGATCATAGAAGTGGTGACTAATGGTCTAGAGAACAAAAGGTTTTCAATCACAGTTGTTGTCATCAGCGAAAATAGAAGAAGTTCTGAGTGATTCATACATATAATTGTGTTATACCAACATTATTTTATCCTAAAACTTTGGAAATAAAAGGATAAAAATGTTCATTTCTTGGGGATATTTTAGCAATATCATTTTGCCAGAGCAATATTGAATTTTGCTTTTAAGTTTCATATAGATTAAGCAATAACATTACCTTTAAAATCACTGTTATAATGAAGTTGGCATATCAATAAATCAGACAATAGTCTATGTGCACAAAGAATGGGATTTCTTTTTTTTTCCATGGCAAATTCAGGTTATTTTTATTAACTTTTCTTCAATGTAAATGCTGGCTCTTACAAGGCAACATTCTCCTTGGCTTATGTAGGTCAAAAAGTGACTTAATCGCTCTATAAAAGATGTCATTATAAATTGAATTACTTCTCAGTTATGTAGTGAGTCTTGTGAATTTACTAGGGTGTAGGGGGAGGTGAAAGAGGGAACTTTCATGAGAAGAGTAATTTAATTACTTTTCCTGTAACTGAAGGTATAGTGTGAGTTCATGGTAATCATCTGAAAGTTTTTTTTTCCCCTCTTGCTGCTCCTTGGAACATAAAGATTGCTTTTTAAAAATATGGTTGAGCATATTATTTTTTCTCCTTAAAAATATATTAACATACTTATATTTATAGATATATAGATGTATTATTACATAGTTTAGTTATTTTAAGTCATCTACTAGTTTTCTATGATAGAATATATTACATTTTATTACATTAATGTTTTCTCATAAAATACGAGACTGAAAGTTCCACAGATCTGTCAGAACAGTTAAAAATGGTTTCCTACACTTCATTAAATATACTGTTGGTTTGTTTGCTGATATTTCCTTTTGGCTATTTGTTATCTTCCATGGGGTTTTCTATCGTCTCCTAGAATTTCACAGATCAGTAATCTGAAATGAGATTTTGATGTTCAAAGCTCAGGTTCTCTGCTAGATATTAAATATTCCATGTGAAGGTCAGGTTAGGATTGATTCATTGTGCTTGATACAAACAGCAGCTTTCAGTCCCTTTAAATCATGACTCTATTTTTTCTCTTCCTCTTTTTATGCATAATGGGCACTTTAACTCAGAAGATCTGCTTTCTGCATTATGGAAGAAAAGCAATTCATATTTTTCAACGGCTTGCATTAAAATCCTACACTGTGTATTTTGTTTCCATGATATTATTTATGTTTAGAATTGTTCATCTCTGAATGTCTAACACCAGGTTTTCCCTGTAAGTTCTCAATCTTTTGTTTCTGTTCCTTCAGTGCAATGCCAATTCTTTGTTTTGGAATATATTATTCTATTGTGATGTTGGTAATTAAAGACTATGTGATAAATATTTCCTGTTTAGAAAAAGGAAATTATCTCTAGGATATGTCTGGTTTATTCCTTTTTTAAGATCAATAAATAGTAACAACTCGAATATGTAAAAAGGAATTAGATATAGCATAAAGAATTCTAGCAGCAGAAGTTTAGTTGCACAGCATGTAACTAGTTCACAGGTTTGGGAGAACCAAATTAGTTACTGTATATAAGATCATTTGCAAATTGTAAACCAAAATAAATAGATAAGCTATTCTAATTTTAGAAGTAAGGCATAATCACAAAAAAATGGTGAATTCAATATAGCACAAGACTTATAATTGATTTTTAAATACAGAATACTACTGGGTCTTTTTTCATAGTTTATAAAATCTTGGTGGGAATTCAGCTCATGCTAGCTATATTCACGTATAAAGTAGAATCACTTCGAGTTATCTCTTTTTAATAATTCTGTGTGATATAAACAGATTATTTAATTTCTCTGGGCCTCAATATCTTCCTGAAAAAGTGGGTTGCACCAGACGATGTGTAGACATTACTATCAGTTTTCTTTCTTTTTATTAAATTAAGTTCAGGGGTACATGTGTAGGATGTGCATTTTAGTTACAAAGGTAAACGTGTTATGGGGATTTGTTGTGCAGATTGTTTCATCATCCAGGTATAAAGCCCAGTATCCATTAATTATTTTTCCTGATTCTCTCCCTCCTCTCACCTTTTACCCTCTGATAGGCCCCAGTGTGTGTTGTTCCCCTCTGTGTGTCCATGTGTTCTCATCACTTAGCTCCCATTTCTAAGTGTGAACAGGCAGTATTTGGTTTTCTGTTCCTGCATTAGTTTGCTAAGGATAATGGCCTCCAGCTCCATCCATGTCCCTGAAAAAGACATGATCTTGTTCTTTTTTATGGCTGCATAGTATTCCATGGTGTTTATGTACAGTATTTTCTTTACTTAGTCTATCATTGATGGGCATTTAGGTTGATTTCCTTCTAGCTTCTGACACCTCTCTGGTCTTGAGCTAGCTTTGCCAGTTGAATTTTGATATAATTTGCCAGTATTGAAGCTTAAATAAACTTTTATATTTAAGTTGCTATAGCCAACCTGTTGAGCTAGGTGTCCTATCTACAGACTGAGTGTATGAATGGGTGGAAACAAGATGATGAAACTTACAGAGAGAACTGGATTAGACAACCAGTTATTTGAAAATGCATATCCTTCGAGAATAGTAGAAAGTAAGTAGAGAAATTTACTAACATATCCATCCAAAGGAATCCAAATTTTCTTCCTTGAGTGAGTAAAGTATCTTATTTAATCTGAAAAATAATGTTGGGTAGTATTTAAAATTATTTTCAATTTACTGATGAAGTTGAAAAATTTGAGATCATTTGATTGTTCATTATTTCTAAGTGAGCAGCACACTAGGCCAAATTTCTAACTTAAGTTTTTGTGAGCCCATTAAGAAGTCTAATATCATAATTAACTGGCTGTGTGTTTTCTTGATTATACTCTTCTTTTACCTCTGCTCTATAAAGTGAAAGCTCTGACAAATCTTGTGTGTTGTGCTGATGGTCATCCCGAGTATCTTGAAGAGTCACTGATCTATAGTGGACACATAACACAAATTTGTGAAATTAAAAAAAATGTGCAGATTTGTTAAATGCTTTGATTGAAAATCATGCATCTCGATTATGATTTTGAGGAACTCAAGCACCCTAGTGTCTCAAGGAGACCACAGAAACTTCTAAGCATAATTTAATTTTAATTCATTTTAATTCCAAAGTAAATACATGATGTTATTTTCTAGGAAGTGTTGGAATGATGGTCTTAAAATCCAAAAATGTCAGAATACAGTATCCCCCAAATCTTGGAATCTTTGTATTGAGCCAAGAATAACTTGTATAATTTTCATTTCTTTTTCAAGACTTCTCTTGTCGCATAGACATTTCATACCTTACACATATTTTTTTCTCCCAAATTAGTGTAGATAATTTTTCCCTAGGATAAAATGACCTAATGACTGCAACATTTTATGAGATGGCTAGAATCATAAAGTACTTTAAAATATCCTCCAAATTGACCCTTTCAAAAAAAAAAAAAGAAGAAAGGATGTTCAAAATAACCATGTACTCCAACATGAAAATCTGGTGTGGATTGCAAGGATGTGTATATATTACCATATATTAGTCCATTCTCATGGTGCAATGAAGAAATGCCAGAGAATGGGGAATTTACAAAGAAAAGAGGTTTAATTGACTCACAGTTCCATATAACTGGGAAGGCCTCAGGAAACTTACAATCGTGGCAGAAGGCACCTCTTCATGGAGAGAATGAGTGCCGAGTAAAGGGGGCAAAGCCCCTCATAATACCATCAGATCTTGTGAGAACTCACTCACTGTCATGAGAACAGCAGGATGGTGAGCACCTCCATGATTCAATTACCTCCTATCTGGTGCCTCCCATGATGTGGGGATTATGGTAACTACAATTCAAGATGAGATTTGGTGGCGGAGGGACACAGCCAAACCATGTCACACCATCTTGATGCCCCCATTTCCTAGATATACATTCTTAAGTATTACATATTCTTTGTAAGCATCAGTAGCCTTTCCTACTTGTTTGTATGAATGGTTGGTTTTTTTGTGATTATAGTAGTTCATATCTCAGAAGTTGCATGTGATGATAAAGACTTTGCACCATGCCTGATATATGGTAAATATTTAATGACTGGGAAGAGTAATATTACACTGGTAAGTATGCCTGACAATGGAAATCAGATAATTTATTATTAATAAGAAGCAGAAGTATCAAAATATTATCCAATATTCAAATATTATTCATTATTTCACAGAATCACATTCATATGTTTCATGGAGGGGGGTTAAGATTAAGGAAGAGTCTGACATTATTCATGAAGCTGCAGTACCTTTCAGAAACCAAGATGTATTGAGTGCTTGTCACACATCCAGCTTGTGTTAAGTGCGGGGTGATGTTAAACAGAAATATGCATGATTTGGTAATATATATAAGGAAGATAAAATTCAATCAAATGAACACACAAATGAATATTTAGTTACACATTGACACATGTATTAAGGGGGAAATATTTTTAAAATGATAAATTCAAGACTGTTCCTAGAATTATAGAATGTGACAATGCAGGGGATGAAGTTTTAAAATAATGATGTTCTGAATTTCCCCAATTTCTCTGAATACCTAACCCCATATCCCAGCAGCTTTTTTAGACAGGATACAGTCTTTAAGCTTGACGTAAACATTTTAAAATGAGCATAAGCAGGAACATTAAAAAGAGAGGTGTTTAAACTACAGCAAGTGTGATTTAATTCAGCCATAAATATTGCTAAGCACTGAAATTTGGCTGCCTTCCAGAAAAAAAAAATAATAAAGTAGAACCAGCTATAATCCCAGAATATGTTGTTTTTTTCACAGGAAAAAGACAAGTCTAGGTGATTCCTTTAGGTACATAATAGATCTGAATCCTTGTTGGAAATTATATCCCTGCCCAAAAATAGTGTTTTATCTTTTTGCAATAAATTAACTATGTGCTCCTACATTATAAAAATTGTTTTTGCTAAGGACTTACTAATGTGTCATCAAATATGCTTATCCTATACCTTGAAAAAAACTAATCTTGTCTTCAACTATGAATTCTTTTCAACTGTGTTATTTCTATAAGACTTATACTTTGTTTGTCAGATTGTATCGTAAATGAAATACATGATTCTAAGAAAAGTAAACTAAACAATTATATGCCAATAAAGCCCATATATTATAAATGTTTGTCTACAGAATAAGAGAATAATGTGTAATTAACTTGACCAGCCTCCAACAAAACCCATGCTAAATAGAAGAAGGTCACTTATTTTGATGAGCAGACTCTAATTGCTTCTTTATATTTTTGATTTTTTCTCAGAGATAATTAGAAAACGGATGCCTGATCCTGCATTCTGTTTTACAATACTAATACAAATTTTAATCAAAACATAATTTCTGAGAATTCCTTTTTGGGGGAATGAAAAGCCATAAGGTTTTTGGTGGAAATTGCTTTTATTTAAGCAATAAAAAAGTGTTAATGAAATTGCTTGCATTCTATTGAGCAATGGTAGTTCAAAGATCTTTGTTACTGAGTGTATTAGTTTGCTAGGGCTGCCATAACAAAGCACCACAGATTGAGGGTTTTAAGCCAAAGAAATTTGTTTTCTTACAATTTTCGAGGCTAGAAGTTTGAGATCAACGTTTAGGCAGGATTGGTTTCTTCTCTGACCTCACTGTTTGGCTTGTAAATAGCTATCTTCTTCCATGGGTTTTCACATGGTCTTCCTTTTGTGTTTGTCTCTGTCCTAATCTCTTCTTTTTGTTTTTTATTATTATACTTTAAGTTCTAGGGTACATGTGCACAACGTGCAGGTTTGTTACATAGGTGTACATGTGCCACGTTGGTTTGCTGTACCCATCAACTCGTCATTTACATTAGATATTTGCCCTAATGCTATTCCTCCCCAAGCTCCCCACCCCCCAACAGGCCCCAGTGTGTGATGTTCCCCTCCCTGTGTCCATGTGTTCTCATCGTTCAACTCCCACTTATGAATGAGAACATGCATTGTTTGGTTTCCTGTCCTTGTGATATTTTGCTGATATTTTGCTGAGAATGGTAGGGTGAGCCCTAATCCAACATTACTAGTTTCCTCTTCTTATAAAGAAACTAGTAATGTTGGATTAGGGCTCACTCTACCAGACTTATATTAGCCTAATTATCTCTTTCAACACCTGATACCCAAACACAGTAATATTCTGAGGTATCAAATATTAGGACTTCAACATATGAATTTTGAAGGGACCATTCAGCCCACAAAATCATGGATACCTTCCTGAATATTGCTAAATGTTATATTGTGAAGAAAAATTAAAGCCTGGTGAGTCCATGACACCGCCAGCATATACCACAGAAACACACCCAGGTTGTTTCCAAGTAAAATGTGGATATACACAGACTTGCAAAATTAGAAAATTAAGAGATCAGTTATTCTTTATGATGAACAATACAATAAAATGGCAAAGTGCATAGAAGGACCACCAAAAACCTCTTCTACACTTCTCATTCCCAAAACAAAGGAAAGCATGCTTGGAAAGATTACTGAAAAGCTCTGAAGAACCTCCACAAAAAATGTATAGCCTCTTGATATGGCCTTTTGTTGTAGTACGTTGCAGTACTGCTCTTCAGCTATTTCAATAGAGAGGAAAGTCAGTGAACACAGACCCCTGCCCCCATTTATTTCTAATGGTCCGGATAGTTTGTGTACACCGGGGACTCACATAGAGTTGTTCTCAGAGTCTGTAGACACCTTGGTAGGCATTTATTTGTGGTCTACATTTTTATCAAAGAACCCTCTTCCTAGCTGTCCTATTAGGTCACGAGGGATGTAGTTCTTGTTTTGTACATCATCATGCTCCTCACTCTCCTGCTTTTAATAAACCGGCTAATGTGCTCTAAGCATTATAATAGGAATCATGATCTATCATCAGGTTTGATCCCCTTATGTAAAACAGTGTCAGGGCTCAAGAGGAGCTCTATTATGTATGTTGATTGATTGGGCAACTGAGACTTCCAGAATCTAGGTGATGTGGCTGCATAAAGCACTGGCAGTGTGTTGTAACCTGACACAAATTGCCTTCCAGTAACCTCCTATGAACTCTGTAATCTTTCCATTGGGGTTTGGATATTTGGTTAATGGATAACAAATTCACACTCTTTCCTACTTGCCAGTTTAAACCTTTCACATACATAATATGTAAGTTGCACATATGCTTTTATGACACTTGAAACTCAACATACTTAACACCAAATTCGAACACTTGTTTTAAAAATTGCTTTGTCTCAGCCGGGCACAGTGACTCACGCCTGTAATCCCAGCACTTTGGGAGGCCAAGGCGGGTGGATCACGAGGTCAGGAGATCGAGACCATCCTGGCCAACATGGTGAAACCCTGTCTCTACTAAAAATACAAAAATTAGCTGGGTGTGGTGGTGCGTGCCTGTAGTCCCAGCTATGCAGGAGGCTGAGGCAGGAGAATTACTTGAACCCGGGAGGTGGAGGTTGCAGAGAGCCGAGATCCTTCCAGCCTGGCAACAGAGTGAGACTCCATCTCAAAAAAAAAAAAAAAAAAATTGCTTCATCTCATTGTTTTTCTATTTCTTTTCTTTGAAACTTACTGTTGGCATCTGATGAGTAACTTTTTCTGTTCCTACTTCAATTAACAGATAAATTCTAATTATTTGTCATTTCATTATCTCTTACTTCTATTCACCCTGTTGCTGGTTAGGCATCTTACAAGTTGACATTCATATCCTTAAAAATCTTCTAATTGATATTGCTGCCTCCACTTACTATCTATTTCAGTTATTCCTCACTGCTACAAAAGGCTTTTTTTGTAAAGCATATTTCTCATCATAAAATCTCAAAACACTTGCCGTATTAAAAATAATTAATATAATAATATTATTATATATATAATATATATATATAATAATATAATAATAAACCTGTGATCTCTCTTTCAATTTAATAAAATGCAGATTCTTTATTCATTCAGATAAGTTGTTGTCTAGGTGTATTTCCAGTCCAGGCTTAACATTAACCCTCTTAATATAGTTAGTATTTTGGTTTACTTCAGTTAGTTGCTCTTCCACACATGCCACTGATAGGATCATCCCTCTGCACATCTACATACACTGTGGTCATGGCCTGTAATTCTCCCTTACCCATGTCTATCATACCCATCATTCAAAGCATACCTCACATATTAATTCTTCCCTGAAGCTAAATCTTAAAATTACAACTATAATAACTTCACTGCTCTGTAAACCTACAACTGTATACATTGCTTGCAACAGTCTACCTTATGTTATCCTTATTTGTCTGCCCATATTACCTACCCTACAAGACAGTAATCTACGTTTACTCTTCATCTTTATTGTCCTTCTTACACCTCGTCTGTAGTGGAGAGACTGTCAAGCCAATGACCAAGTTACTGCAAAGTATTGTAAGCTTTCCCTGGTATTAGGCAGCCATGTCCTCTTTCTCTCCAAATCATTGGTTTTCAGATGCTAAAATAGACTCCTCTCTTCTTCTCTCTCAGCATGGTCCTTAAATCAGGAAAAAGTTCATCCTGCCTGCTGAGCTTTGGAGAACATATACCTTGCTTTCCTGAACTCCGACAGTATGACATTTAGTTTTAGACTTCTGCTTTGTTCGATCTAAGCTGTGTCTTTCTTATATCATTGTCGCAATTTGGCAATTTACAAGAGATGAAATCTTTCTCTTTCTCTGTCTTTCCTCAACCTGCTTCCTCTTCCTTTTCTTTGTCTCTTTTTTTTTTCTTCGCTGGAAGACTGAAAATGGTCTGAACAGAAGTAGAAAGTCAAGTTAAGAAAAAAAAAACATATATAGAAAGAAGTTTAATAAATTAAAATGTCTTTGTTTAGAGCTGAATTCTTCAGTTAATGCTGTCTTCCAATGCGGCAAATTGACACCAGTTTCACCTCCATGATAAATTATACAGGAATTCATTTTAATATAAGTAAGAACATAATTGTTAAGGGGTTGAATATTCAAAGAGTTTTTTTTTCAGGGAGGTATTCTTAGCATCTATAAAGTATTTTAAGAGCTGCAAAATGGGATATACCTTCTATTACAATCATATAACAATTTGCCATATTGAATGAAGAAAATTATGCCAGAACTTCAGATGCTCTACTAAGTATCTCCGCATACATACACACACACACACACAGACACACATAGAAAGATACACACACATATGCCCAACTATGGCTTCTCCTTTTTGTGAAACATTATGTATTACTGGTAAAATTGTTGCAATTATGGATATCTGCCTGGTAGCTAGGCAGTAAGAAAAAAATCAAACAAATCTGGGAAGATAGCATGAAATACAAAATTTGCATTTTCCATTCCAATACACTAAAGTAATTAAGAGATAAGTATTAGTTCAAATTATGAGTCTGTCAATGGTCACCTAAAACAATAATGAAATACAATGAGCTATCAAATAATTGTTAAATTAATTCACTTAAACTCTTCATTGGAAAATGCGGACATCATGTATTTAGTTGTCTATCCAATTTTCAAGCTTAAAAAATATATCTTTCAATTTATTTTTCATAATTTCATATTTGGTTTAAGATTCTACCTTTAATACATTCCTCATAGGGAAACATCAGAAAAAAATAGGTCTCTTATTTTCAGCATTTTACAAAGCAAATTATGTTTCTAACAAAAGTATGAATATATATTTATACATTTATATTAGTCTGGAGATTTACTAATACTTTCTAACTTTATCAACAGGCATTTATTAAACCAAAAATGTTTCCACAAAAGTTTATGCCTTGAAGATAATAAAAATGTCTCTTCCAAATCAGAGGGCAAATTAGATATATGTAGAAACTTCAAATATAACGCACTTGATTTAATGTAACCAATGCTACATATAGTATTACATCTAAATTTAACTTAGATTTTAAAATGTTATTGTTATAATTTGTGTTAATTTTTTAATATTAAAAATATGGCCTAGATTGAGAATTTTTAGAGTACTATTGCATGTGAGTTTATAAAAAGACAGTTTTATTGAAACTCAAGAGTCCAGACCTTGGGAGTTCTGTCAACCAGGAGTAAATTTCTTCTGTGCCTTGTAAAGTAAGACTGATAAATGTAGATAATAAGAATATGAAACTTCCTTCCTAAACCATAAGACGGCCGTTTTGCCAAAGTTTATCCTAATTGAAAGGAGTCTTTGTTGAACGATTGCAGCAATTTCTGAAAAGTTTTTATAGACAAATCCAGACAATAGCCATTGTCTTAAAATACGATGGGAAAAACATGGTTCCATTTATCATCATTTTATATAGTAGACTGAAAACAGATTTCTCAGAGACAATTATGAAGTCTAAACAGACTTTGGGAGTTGCTGCTTTTTCATTTATTTCTTCATCTTCCTATATCATCTTGCTCCTTCGACACAGACCTATCCTCCACCACAGGGGCTGTGTGGTTTTGTTGTTTATAGAGATGAGACAAAAAGACACATTAAAGTGACTTACCCAAGGGTGCACAACATCAATAATTTCCCTAAGAGTTTTCTGGGAGTTGCCATATCACTTCATAACATTGTGCTTTTGTGTCCGGAATTGGTGGGTTCTTGGTCTCACTGACTTCAAGAATGAAGCCGCAGACCCTAGCGGTTAGTGGTACAGTTCTTAAAGGCACAGTTCTTAAAGGCGGCGTGTCCTGAGTTTGTTTCTTCTGATGTTCCCATGTGTTCGGAGTCTTTTCCTTCTGGTGAGTTCGTGATCTTGCTGGCTCAGGAGTGAAGCTGCAGACTTTCCTGGTGAGTGTTACAGCTCTTAAGGTGGCGCGTCTGTAGTTGTTTATTCCTCCTGGTGGGTTCCTGGTCTCGCTGGCTTCAGGAGTGAAGCTGCAAACCTCCGCAGTGAGTGTTACAGCTCATAATGGCAGTGTGGACCCAAAGCGTGAGCAGCAGCGAGATTTATTGTAAAGAGCTAAAGAAAAAAAGCTTCCACAGTGTGGAAAAAGATCTGAGAGGTTGTCACTGTTGGCTCACTCAGCCTGCTTTTATTCTCTTATCTGGCCCCACCCACATCCTGCTGATTGGTGCATTTTACAGAGAGCTGATTGGTCCGTTTTGACAGGGTGCTGATTGGTGCATTTACAATCCCTGAGCTAGACACAAAAGTTCTCCACCTCCCCACTAGATTAGCTAGATACAGACTGCTGACTGGTGTATTTACAAACCCTGAGCTAGACAGAGTGCTGATTGGTGCATTCACAAACCCTGAGCTAGATGCAGGGTGCTGATTGGTGTGTTTACAAACCTTGAGCTAGATACAGAGTGCTGATTGGTGTATTTACAATCCCTTAGCTAGACATAAAGATTCTCCAAGTCCCCACTAGACTCAGGAGCCCAGCTGGCCTCACCCAGTGGATCTCGCATAGGGCGGCAGGTGGAGCTACCCGCCAGCCTCGCGCCCTGCACCTGCACTCCTCAGCCCTTGGGCAGTGGATGGGACTGGGCGCTGTGGAGCGGGGGACGGCGCTCGTCTGGGAGGCTTAGGCCGTGCAGGAGCCCATGGCTGTGGGGAAGGGGCGGGGGGAGACTCAGGCATGGCGGGCTACAGGTCCCGAGGCATGGCGGGCTACAGGTCCCGAGCCCTGCCCCGCGGGGAGGCAGCTAAGGCCCGGCGAGAAATCGAGTACAGCAGCTGCTGGCCCAGGTGCTAAGCCCTTCACTGCCCGGGCAGCGGGGACAGCCGTCTGCTCCAAGTGCAGCTCGCCGAGCCCCGCCCACCTGGAACTAGCGCTGGCCCGCAAGCGCCGCGCGCAGCCCCGGTTCCCGCCCGCGCATCTCCCTCCACACCTCCCCGCAAGCTGAGGGAGCGGGCTCTGGCCTTGGCCAGCCCAGAAAGGGGCTCCCACAGTGCAGCGGCGGGCTGAAGGGCTCCTCAAGCGCGGCCAGAGTGGGCGCCAAGGCCGAGGAGGCGCCGAGAGCGAGTGAGGGCTCCGAGGACTGTCAGCATGCTGTCACCTCTCACTTTGTATTCCTGTGGGCTTTGCTAGCCTCATTCCGCTAAGGTAAGGAAAGGCCTAAGCTTTCTTTACACCAATATATGTTACAGTTAGAGCTATCTTACTCAAACGACTGTGTCCAGCCTTAGCTGTTAATCTCAGTATAGTGTTGTTAACAAAAACAATTCTACACATTTCCTGGACTAAAATAAAGAGGGACATTGTTCAATACAGTCAAAACTGATACTGGCCGTTATTCATAAGTGGAGATCACATGGCCTTGGAAGCACGTATGTTGATGGATTTAAGAATAATAGGAATTGGTTTGACATAGATTTGTTTTTTTAAAAAAAGCCTTTTGTGGATGTAATCATGGGATTACGAAGATTTCTTGCCTAACTTCAAAAATAATTTAATCAGTACAGGATAAAAAACTAATCTTTTAACTGAATCTGACAGATGCATGACAAAGTTTTTTCTGGTTTATTCTAAAAGCTTTGATAGCTAGGGAGGCAACCCTGTTGAAGAATTCTCTCTCACCTCAGTTTGATCTGCAGAGCTGCTCTCTCCACTGAAAGAATGAACAAATTGGCATAGAGACACTCATTTTCTAAGGGTCATTACCATTATTAGCTTTAGTAGTCATGGAATCATATTTGCATTTAATATTTTATTCCCTCAGAAGACATCAATGCCAAGAAATAGCTTTTTGCTCTGCTCTGTTCTGAAAGATGAAAAGCAGGGTCACTAGAACTGTGCCGGGTCAGTGAAAAAGTCATTGAGGTGGTGCTTCGTGAACTAGTTAAGAAAATAAAAATTCTGTAGGGCAGAGGTAGGCAAACATTGGCTAGACTTTGAGGACCATCCATTCTCTGTCGCTACATCTCAAAAACCATAGAACAGCAACATTTTGAAAATAATACAGCCATAGTCAATAGATAAACAAATGAGTGTGATAGTTTTCCAATAAAAAATGACTTACAAAAACAGGTGAAGGTCCTCTCCATAGTTTGCCATACCCTGCCTTAGAGGTATGGTGTTGCCAAAACTTGACCAGCCAAGATCTTGCTAAATGTGTGAGTGAGTGGTGAGGGGTGTGGAAGGCTCATCTGAGGTGGAGGAGTGATGGTGGGGGAGGAAAGGGTGATGTGAGAGAGAAAGAGAAAAAAAGAGAGAGAGAGAGAGAAAGAGAGTTAGGTTATATTCTGAATATGCCAACGTAACAAAGCTGGTTTGACATTTCACATCACACCTTTATTCTGTTGCTAGGTCCCCCTTGCTAAAATGCATAGGGTCTTGGAATAGATGATATATTAGCCCTTTATCCCCCATTTAAATTTAGCCTTTCTGAAAAAGTGGTAAGTAGGCAAGTATGGAAAATACCCAGAGCTTCTCAAGCTTATGTGACCATGTACTTCGCTAATATCATTCCTTTCTGTCCTCCTCAACTTGAAAATTGATTAATGAAAAAAGAGTTTCCTAGAGGTTGCTTTGAAGAGTAGACCTTGAATTCTCATTAGTAAAGAGGAGTCATCAGGTCTTCACGGACAGGATGATAGAGGGAGAAGCACGGTGACAGTCTTGCAAGGGCAGGAGCGTCACAGGAGCAATGAAAGAGGAAAACAAGAAAGACATCAACAACATGGAGCTCAGCACCTCACTGAGGACAAATTAAAACTTGCGGCTGGGGCCAAGTCCGGTGGCTCACGCCTGTTATCCCAGCACTTTGGGAAGCCGAGGCAGGTGGATCACCTGAGGTCAGGAGTTCGAGACAAGCCTGGCCAACATGGTGAAACCCTGTCTCTACTAAAAATACAAAAAGTAGCCTGGCGTGGTGGCGCATGCCTGTAATCCCAGCTATTCCGGAGACTGAGACAGGAGAATCGCTTGAACCTGGAGGCGGAGGTTGCAGCGAGCTGAGATAGCACCATTGCACTCCAACCTGGGCGACAGAGCGAGACTTCTTCTCAAAAAAAAAAAAAAAGAGAAAACTTACTGCCGCGTGGGATGGCTCACGACTGTAATCTCAGCACTTTGAGAGGCCGAGGTGGGTGGATCACCTGAGGTCAGGAGTTTGAAACCAGCCTGACTAATACGGTGTAACCCCATCACTAGTAAAAAATACAAAAATTAGCCGGGCATACTGGCACACGCCTGCAATCCCAGCTACTCGGGAGACTGAGGCATGAGAATTGCTTGAACCAGGGAGGCGGAGGTTGCAGAGAGCCAAGATTGCGCCCCATCACTCTCGGGCAACAGATAAAATCAATCAATTAATTAATTAAATTAAAACTTGCCCAGTCATTGATCTTAATGAAGGTCTTAATAAAGATCTCCCAATCTTGGGAGATACTGGTAACTACAAAAGCTGCCTCTTGTACCTAGTGTAAATTATCTGATATGTCCAATGACAAAACTCACATTACCATAACACAATATTTATTTTCTTATTCTGTTAATGTTTTAATTTTAAAAGAAGTTTCGAATCCTATTCTGTGTTTAATGATCTGCTTGTGGTCATTGTTTTGGAGGAATAAGGGGAAAATTGAATAAGGGGAAAGGTAGTGATTGTTTAATCCATAGACAGTATATACCACAATGTAAAATATGAAATTGAAATATTTATAAGAAATAACAAAAATAGCCTACAGGTTGGACTAATTTTCTTATGTATTATTTTAGCTCATTTCGCTTTAGTTTGCTTTACAGATGTATTTAGCATTCTTTAAATAGCCTAGGACTATTTTTAATTACTTTATAATTTCTGATAGACTTAGCCAGCTTAAATTGTTTTTAAAGACTGGTTTTGGGCCGGGCGCGGTGGCTCAAGGCTGTAATACCAGCACTTTGGGAGGCCAAGGTGGGTGGATCACCTGAGGTCAGGAGTTCGAGACCAGCCTGGCCAACATGGCAAAACCCCGTCTCTACTAACAATTCAAAAATTAGCTGAGCGTGGTGCTGCGTGCCTGTAATCTCAGGTACTCAGGAGGCTGAGGCAAGAGAATCGCTTGAACCGGAGAGGCAGAGGTTGCAGTGAGCTGAGATTTCGCCATTGCACTCCAGCCTGGGCGACAAAAGCAAAATTCCATCACATACACAAAAGTTAATAAAAATTTAAAAAATTGAAGAATGGTTTTGAAATGTAAGCATTTGTTAATGAGTAAACAAGAGATATAATTGACTAAATATTCATTTTATAATTTTTCATACGGTAAGTGGAATCACAAATCTTTTTTTTTTTTTTTTTTTTTTTCCTGAGGCAAAGGTGAAATTTCGCTCTTGTTGCCCAGGCTGGAGCACAATGGCTCAATCACTGCAACCTCTGACTCCCGGGTTCAAGTGATTCTCCTGCCTCAGCCTCCCGAGTAGCTGGGATTACAGGCGCCCACCTCCACACCTGGCTAATTTTTGTATATTTAGTAGAGACGGGGTTTCACCACGTTGAGCAGGCTGGTCTTGAACTTCTGACCTCAGGTAATCCACCTGCCTCGGCCTCCCAAAGTGCTGGGATTACAGGCGTGAGCCACCGTGCCTGGCCACAAATCATATTTTTTATACTATTAGTTGAGCTACCATATTTTTAAACTGTTTTTTAGGACAAGGTGTACTGTTGAATTACAGAAATAAGATTCTCATCTTAAACCTATATATGCTTAAATTAGGTATTGTAAAAGATAAGCAACAGTAATGTTAAAGTAAGAATCAACAAATGATGCAAAATGTTGAATTTATAATAACATAGTTTTAAATGCCTACCATAAATAGAATATGTTTTGTATTTTGTACAATATCATGCATTCACATCTCTTCCATATGGCGGTATAAATTAGGAAAATCGATCTACATCAATATGTATTGAAATTATAAAATAAAAAATAACAGATATAATACAATAAAATGTTTTCTTTGAAAAGCAAATCAAAAGATGACAAAAATGCTTTTGAAAAATTATTTTTTCATATTTCTGTGAACACTGGTTCTTATTTGTTGATAGTAGTTGGTTATTCTAATTGTAGAGAGATGAGATTCGATGATAGTTTCATGCAATCAGGTTAGGTAACATTGCTCAGCAAAAATTCGAAGCAAATAAAATTAAATTCCTGAGCTATTTATTATTTCTACTATTCTTGTTATATGATTATATGACTAACAACACCTTCTTGGCCTTTAATGGTTATGAGACATTTTATTTTTATTTTCAAATTTTTGATTTTTAAAAATACCAAACCTATCAACTACAACAAATTAATTGAAAAGATTTTATAGTACTTAACCGTTTTAAAAGAAAAATATTAATTTGTTTTAAAAATTGTAATAGTAAACTGAATTGCAGATATCGAAAGCACCAAAATATAATTCAACTGCCTATCTTTAAAGTTCCACTAGAGGGCAACATGTGCCAAGATTTTTGTCCCTTCGCAGTTTCAAGGGGGATAATCAAATTTTAATCTTTTTTCATGAATAAATGTCATTTACTTAATATTTAGCATCAGTCGGCATTAATTGTTATTTTTATGATGCACATGTGGTTCTTAGTGAATATTGTGTCACTTATAAAAGATAATATTGTGAATGTTGCTCTATCTGATTTCAATTAATCAATACTTTTCCAGTTACCATAATTACAAGAAGACAAAACACAAAACAAAAAAGATATTATTTTATATGTAATGAGTTTTTAAATCAAATAATTTCATATGTGTTTTAAGGTATAAATATGTTAAGGAGTTACAGGTTAACGAAAAATAAAATAAAAAATCTTAGGAGATGTTGGTAGTAAATTTGAAATTCAATTTTGACAAAATAAAAGCATTTGTTCATTACACATTCTCAGAGACCATTTTAAAAAGAAAAACTGGTTAAATAGTGTGTATCAGACGAACAATTCTCAATCTTTTCTGAGAAATAGAATCTGCTTAAAACTTGCAGCATCGCCATTTTCTTTACGTCTTCCCAAGCAACATCACTCTAACTACAGCCTGTCCTCTCTTACCTTCTGCTTCTCCTCAGATTCTTTAATATTTACACTTTTAAAAAATCTAAATATGAGTAGTTGTCCCTGAGACAGCGATGTTGGAGAGAGCATAACGTTTTATCTTCTTTTGTTTGCAAATAACTTTTCCTTAAGAGAGCAAAGCAACATTGACAGGTTGGGAAGAGATAAACAACCAGTTTTGGAAAATGATAATGTACATTTTAATGCAATCATATTTAGAAACAATGATTTACATATGTGATAGTATATTTTAATTCCCTATGACAGATATTATACAGTAATGGACATAATTGTCACCTATTGCAATGAAATAGTAACATTTTCTCCATAATTTTTACTGAGTTAATAATATTACATTTAAAGGCTATTTTGATAGGTATAAAAATGATGGGTGCGCAGCATTATACCAAAAATGTAACCAGCAAAGATTTGGTTTTTTTTTTATTGTCAAATCACCATCCAGATAAACTATCGTTTTTACCTACATATTATATACATAAAAAGAATATACCTGTAAGAAGTTTTAAGTGCTTTACTTGTCTTTTTTTTTTTTTTGAGACAGAGTCTTGCTCTGTCACCTAGTTTGGAGTGCATTGGTGTGATCTTGGCTCACTGCAACCTCCAACTCCCAGGTTCAAGATATTCTCACTCCTCATCCTCCCAAATAGCTGAGATTCCAGGCACGTACCACCACACCTGGCTAATATTTGTATTTTTAGTAGAGACGGGGTTTCACCATGTTGGCCAGGCTGGTCCCCAACTCCTAAACTCAGGTGATCCACTCGCCTTGGCCTCCCAAAGTGCTGGTATTACAGGTGTAAGCCACTGTGCCTGGCCTACCTATGTCATTTTTTAACATTCCTATTTCCCTATGCAATAAGTGCTATTATTTTATCTCCATTCATAAGTGAGGAAACTGAGGTATTGATGTTAGCAAAATAGATATTGATGTTAGCAAAACAGAAAATTAGAAGAATATATTGATTTATAAACTGAGATATAAGGAAAAAGAGATACAGAAAGAAATGTTCATTTTCAATAGTACTTCAAAAATTAATATATAAGATTATGAAGAAGTTTTGGAAAGTATCATTTTAACCTCATGTATCAAAGTTAGATAATATCAACTCTCAGCAATGAATGGCAGAAATCAGCACCCTTCCACATAACACTTCCCCCTTATGTCTTAATTATATTAGTTTTATAAATATTTTAATGTCAAAGTTTAAGACTTTCCATTTAATTCTGTAACCATAATCCATATGGTTGCCTAGCCTTAGATACGTATTTAAATAGATCTTTTTCAGGATGTCATTTTTGAAACATTTATTTTCATTTCTGGGTTTTTTAATGTATTTCAAAAATGTTCTTTTCAAGAAGGAATTACATATTCCCCAAGTATTCTTGTGACTCTTGTCTATTATTTTTTATACTTTGAAGCCAATTGTCAGAGTACACTTTGAATTACTGTTGTTATTGTTCACCCGTCTTTAAGTGATTGTTACTCTGGAGAATTCTGATAGGTAAGAATTGCCCTCTTGAATGAGATCTGCTCTTTCTTTGTCCCAATTATCATATGATTATTTATTAAATTACATTTATTTGTTCAAAAATGCTTATTAAATACTCATCTACTAAATGTAGTATCTAGAGATATAATCATGCTTTTAAAAATCTGGCTTTCAGAGTATACATTCTAATCAGGGTAAGAGGCAATAAACAAATTATCTATCTATCTATCTATCTATCTATCTATCTATCTACCTATCTATCAATCTATCTATGTCAGATGGTGATCCATTCTTTAGAGGAAAGTAAAACAAAGTGTAGAAATGTTGGATTAGGTGTAAGTGCTGATGCATTTTCAGGTAGGATCATTATCAGAAGCCTCCCTATTAGGGGTCATATGGATAAATTAGTCTTGAGAATATCTGACTCAGTGATCATTTTACATCAGTTTTTCCTGCAGTAACTGTTTCTTTTCAACTTGTAGATTCAAATACTCATTTAATATTTTTTCTGTTATATCTTGAAATTGTTTTCTATTCGTTCTTCGTTTTGTACACTTTTTTTGTGGAAACTAATTATGTTAATGCCAAAAGTGCTTTCTTTACTATTCTCCTCTATTGTGTTTTGTGCAATTGCCTTTGCTCTTTTTTGAATTTGTTTTATGTGAATTCCTCACATCTCTGGATTCTGAATCTGTTAATGTGTATTTCTTCTGTTTTATTTTATTTCATTTGTTTCTCTGAACTCTGTAGTTCACTTTTCATCCTTTGTCTTCCAAGTCTGTTCCTTGCTAGTTTCCTTACTTTTAAAAAATTGTATTTTTTTGCAGATAGCCCTTTTATTTGTTTCCTTGTGTTTTAAACAAAATTATAAAACTTCATTGAGGTTAAGGAGAATTATCTAAAGAACCTATTTTTCTGTAATTTTTATGATATATAACCTTTACATGACTTTTTATTGTGGCTTATTCCTTAATTGTTTGTGTGTTTTACAGGTTTCTTCTATAAGTCTCATGCTGAATTATTAATGTTTAAAATTTGCCTTTGGATGTGGATTCAAACAAGATAAATTCACCTTTTTTGCTTAAAAAAGTATGGAGCATGGGGCTTGGGGAGAAAAAAAGTGTGGAGATGGAGACAGTGGAGCAGTCCAAAGTCCACATCTCATAGTACTTGGCACGCATTCTTCAGGAGATTTCTAATAAGTAGTCTTATTCTTACATGACTTTTAAAGCAAATAGTTCAAAAAGCCATTGTAAACAGAACTAGGAATTTTGTGATTTCTGCCATGAACTTCAAACTTATCTTTGATAATATAGTTTGATACAATGAATACAATCTAGTATTTGATAGTACAGCAGGGTAACTATAGTTAGTAATAATTTGTTTTACATTTTAGAATAACTGAGGCAGTATCACTGGAATGTTTCTAACAAAAGAAATGATGAATACCTGAGGAGGTGGATACCCCTATTTACCTTGATATGATTATTACACATTGTATACCTGTATCAAAATATCTCCAGTATTCCATAAATATGTATGCTTAATATGTACCCATACAAATTAAAAATAAAAAATTTAAAAGCTTACCTTTGGTATAAAATTCATAATTATTTTGATTTTTTAAATTATTTATCAAATTAATAAAATTAAAAACCTTTTTTCAACAAACTTTTAAATATTTTCAGTAAAAATGAACACCTAACTAACCAAAACAAAAAACAAAACAAAACAAAAACTAGTCAATGTCCATTCCAATGTAATCCTTTAAAAATTACATACTTTATTTATTTTGATATCCCTAGGTCTTAGCACAGTGTCTAACAGCATAAATGACCTTAAAATAATTGTTAAATATATGAATCATTTTTAATTTTAGTTAATACCTATCAGTTTTTCTGTTCTGGATACATCCACCATAGAAATTCATCACATATTATAAATTCTAACATATGTTAATAATTACTATTTTTAGAGTTTATAAAATTGCAAATCAAAAATTATGTTTTTGTGGCAAGGGCATTTTTAAAATTTAGGCAATAAAAATGGGAAGTGTGAACAGCTATTAAAACCAAGAATAATATGTTTTAAAAATTATAATATCTTACCTTTTTAATCTGTTATAATAGCTATATTTTATCTTAAACATTCATGTTAGAGTGATTTGCCAAATCTCTTAATTAATAAAGCCTGATATATTTTGTTTTCCAATATATTTTGTATTTTTGCTGCTTATTATTTATATTTTGACTCTTTTATAGTTTAAAAATCTTAAATTAGATTGTATTCAGTTAATAAAAGTAATACAGTGTTGACTTGTGCTCTCAATTTCTGATTTGATATGACTGCTATGGGAATTAGATATGGGAATTTTAATAAGAATAATAGTGTTAAGGCCTTAGTTGTGTGTCTTTTTAGCAAGCAATTATTTTGAAATTATCCTATCAATTTCACAAATGTATACATTAATTCCAGTAGAATTAGAAAATTTATAAGTTGTGGATCTCATACAAATTCATGCAATGCTAATACATTATATGTCAGATGTGTATTTAGTACGTATTTCTGAATCTGTAATATTTTTTGTGTTTATAGGATCTAGCTTAATTTATGAATTTCTTAGTAGGGTTATTTCTTTGGCTTTGAGCTAATGCCATTTTTATAGTATTCCCATAATACATTTATTTATATATGTGTGTACATACCTACATATGCCTATGTGTGTATATTTATATATCTTTAAGTTTATGAGAAAATAACTCATAAATGGTTTTCATAATTTAAAATATATAATTCTATATTAAACTTTACAGTCTCTTTTTTTTTTTTTCTCTGAAACAGAGTCTCACTCTTATTGCCCAGGCTGGAATGCAATGGCGCTATCTCAGCTCACTGCAACCTCTGCCTCCCGGGTTCAAGCGATTCTCCTGCCTCAGCCTCCCAAGTAGCTAGGATTACAGGCACCAGCCACCACGCCTGGCTAATTTTTGCATTTTTAGTAGAGACGGGGTTTCACCACGTTGATCAGGCTGGTATCAAACTCCTGACCTGAGGTGATCCGCCTGCCTCGGCCTCCCAAAGTGCTGGGATTACAGGCGTAAGCCACCGTGCCTGACCTACTGCCTCTTTTGTGGTGCAAAACTACGTCCTAATTCAATGTCAGGGCTCTCCAATTCTTAGTCCTTTAGACATGTAGGGTATCTTGTAGAGCCTGTCTCTTGTGAAAACCTCAAATGTAAGTTACAACCAAAAAATAACCAGTAGCCCGGAATGTTTATGCTAGAATTTAATGGCCCTCTATTCACACTACTGCTGTAGGCATTGTCAAATGCCTTATAACAAGGCATTTGGATCCATTTACCTCTTCACCTGAACAGCCATTTCCAAATCTCAAACTAGCAACCAAACACTGGACATGGTGAGGTCATTGGTCCACTCAGATTTCATTTTGCCCACAAAATTTAAAAAAAAAAAGTCAGATTAAATCATTTTCTAAGAAAATGTAACCATTGAATTCTTCCCGTCTTCCTACCTCACTTCTCTTGTGGTAGAAAGATGCAATCAGAATTCAAAATGTACTACTCTAAGGATGGCCGAATAAATGCAGCTACAGAATTCTTTTACTCTAGAAGATAAAAAGAATAAGCAGTTTAATCAAATTTTTGTCATCTCTCAACTTTGCTCTCAAAGATTTTATGCACATGCTGAACACTCTAGAATTTCATGAATTTAACAAATCTGTTCCTGACAACAGTGATTCATGACAGCTAGAGCCAGGGTCGTATTTCACTGACAGTTCTATTTCTGCTCCCCCATTTGTTAGCATCTGCAAGTTGTAGGGAAGCTCCCTGGAGCTGACTACTCTTACAACCCGACTGTCAGCAGCTCAGCTGAGCTCAAGAGAACCCGGCTTCCAGATGCTGGAGTAATCAATTAAAGCAACAAGCCAAAAATGAAAGTTCGTAGTCGAGTATTTAATCACTTACTTTAGTAGTATAGGCAAGAAGTTAAAAACTGGAAAAAAAAAAAAAAAAAAAAAAGAGCCACTCCCCGTCCACCCGTTTCCTTCCATTTTTCCCCCAAGCAATGGCACTGCTCTGTCTAGGACCAGGTAGATTAGCCCAGACTTGGAGACAGTTATTTCACTGTTGAAGCCCTTTAACAAAAGTCTCCTGCACAACACAATAAATACACACAATTTTATCTTTCAGTTTAAAAATAATAAAATAGGAAATAAATAAATTTACCATAGAGACACTTTTTTTAAAGGCTCCTGCAGTTCTATGTACTTGGGATCCAGGGAGAGAGAGAAGGGATGGGGGAGGGAAGAGGACTGGGAGTTTAAAATTACTGAATAGTAGGTCACAGTGAAAAATACGTCTTCAAGGCGTCCCCCTCGAGTCACCCTCCCTAAAGAAGGTCTCAGCTAAAATCCCCAGATAAAGAGGTCTCTGAATAAAAGAGTCTCAGCTAGGAATGCAAATATGCACAAGCACAAGGCCAATCAGAGGGGCTTGAGTCCTTGACCACATTTCCTTCAGAGACTGCAATGCATTCATTGGCTGTGCACCAAGTCAGCTGCAGGGAAGGCAACTTTCTCCTGGGAGGCCTGCCAAGCAACACTTTGAAATTGCCTGTGGTCAGACTTGAAAAATCACACTTAGGTTTTTAACTAGAAGCCGAACTCTTCACCCAGTTAGCTCATTCTCCTTTATTCTAGCCCTTCCCATTTCCTCCTTCTCGGCTTCTTCTGCGCCTGTTTTCTGGCTGTTCCTTTTTAAATATATATGTTATTGGGCAGAGACTGGTCAAAACAACTGGAATAGTTCGGAGAAGATTTAAGGCCAGGAGGTAAAAAGTGTTTCTTATACAAAGATGAAGGGGAATCCACCTCCTGGAGGGTAGAGGAAATGAGTGGATTTCCAGTACAGCACATACAAAGGGGCTGAGTCCATGGGGATGACAAAAGCTAAGGTTTGACTGAAGCCCCGAGTATAAGGCAAGGACAGGCAACGGATGACTTGAAGAGGTCAAAATAAGAACAGCCACATATACCATACACAATTTTTAACTTTTTTTTTTCTAGTAAGAGATAAAAAAGCAGTGAATAATATAACCACGGAAATTATAGGAAAGCATCCGCGCCAAGGCTAGTACAGAGACGAGGAATTTATATGACAACAAATAACAAGGCATCTCAATTTTTAAGCAGTATTCAAAGTCCTCGGCTTCAAGGCAAAAATGGTTATTTGGATTTGTCCCTAAAGGAGTCTATTTCAAAGATCAACAAATGTACCCTCAGAAGAGATGCCAAATTCTTCATTAGTGTGTGAATAGTTCCTTTGAAATACATATTATATGAAATCTTCATATGTAAAAATACACTTATGAATACTGTATTGCAGCTGCACACACTGGGATTGCTGACTTGGGAAAATGGTGGGTGAGGAAAATATGTTGCTAATATCAGGGAAAAAAAGACAGCCTACAAGTAACATAAAGAAACCTCTTCATGTTTTGTTTGTATGGTGTTTGTAGAGTAGAAAATTACCTTTTTTTCTAACACAGAAATTGTTACTTACTTCTTTCTTTTTTTTTTTTTTTTGAGACGAAGTCTCACTCTCCCCAGGCTGGAGTGCAGTTGCGTGTTCTCGGCTCACTGCAACCTCTGCCTCCCGGGTTCAAGCGATTCTCCTGCCTCAGCCTCCCAAGTAGCTAGGACTACAGGTGTGCACCACCTCACCCAGCTAATTTTTGTAATTTTTATTAGAGACGGGGTTTCACCATGTTGGCCAGGATGGTCTTGATCTCTTGACTTCGTGATCCGCCCACCTCGGCCTCCCAAAGTGCTGAGATTACAGGCGTTAGCCACTGCGCCTGGCCAATAATTACCTATTTTCTTAACATTAAGTGACTGTTTATGATGAATAATTGTAATTTTAGACATGTGTTTGAACTTTTCATTAATGCCATTCCATTTTTTCAAATGTTTATGCCATACCGTCACATTCATGTTAAGAAATAGCTAAATAGTTTCTAATTCCACAATTGTAATTGCCAGTTTTTTATCTTAAATTGATTAGGCTGAAGTCTTATGAGAAAAATCAGTTTATCTTCTTACCACACGTTTTATATATATACGTACTTATATATGTATATTTTCAATTTTAATTTTTTATTCACTAATAATATCATAAAATCATTTTAAATGACCCATGTAAATTGAGTATTAAGTGAAATGTTTGGTCATTTGTTTTTTGTTATTGTCTACTGTGGAGGAGAGGGGAGAATCAGTTCTGACTTTGGAGACTCAAGGCTAAATCTTATTGAGTTCATCAAAAGTTATAAGTAAAGCATCCAAGGGCAGAAGTTGACCCACAACAAATTAAAACTTAATTCCTTGTCACTTTACACATACGTGTAGATGTTGGTCCACACTAAGAAATACATTTTGCCCAAAGTACATGGCGCCAGGTTTTAGTATTTGCTTTTTTCCTAACTTGCAGTGTATGTCCATTAGACTCATATAACCATAACACAACCCAAGAATATTAATATCAGAGAGTATTTATAAGTGAAAAAGATGTCAATTTTCCTAATGAGTTTGAAAATATTGTATGGTATAATTCTGAGACAGCAATTCAGATTTTTAAAAATCATACCATAGACGAGTACTTTGGTTTTTATGATTTCTATTCTTTTTATTGGTCACAGTTGTTTTATCACACACTGGAAATTATGACATATGGCATTTAATAATATTCACCACAAGAAGACTTGTTCTTGATGTCATTCTCAGTCTCTATCTTCATATGCACATTTTCTTTTGCACAATTTGGTCCAAAGTTAGCCTGAGCAATAAGCAGTCCAATTTGTTATGACCCATTAAAGTGCTCTATAAGTATTCAAATGATCTGATGATATTTTGAAGAAAAAAAATTCCCCCTCCATTTGTTGGGCAAACGGAGGGGAAGAGACAGAGAATATTGGATATTAATTCATTTATTTCATGCAAATTATATTTAAAGTTATTACAGTTTTACCTCTCAAAGATTCATTTTGGTCATTTTCATTCAGATTCAGAATAAGTCTCATGATGTCTTGTTTATTTGGCAATGTTTTTATTTACATTTTTCTTTCAGTTAAAAAGAAAGCATTAATTATTTTTTTAATTCAGGAACAGCTAACAGAGTCTGAATATATATCTTTCAGTTCAATAAAATGTAATAATCCATCTTAGATGACTCATTTTAACCTCTCAATTGCCTCATGTTTTCATTGGGTAACTTTTTAATATCTTCATAATTTTTCTTCAATTTTAAATTGTATTGCTTTTATAACACCTGGAGAGTTATTGTTCCCATTTTCTATTTCTATCTAGGGAAAAATATAAATAATCATTTCATATTAATAAAAGTCCTCCACTGTTAAATCTTGAGAAATGAGTTGTATATGTTAAAATAATTTTTTACCTCATAAGTTAATTTAGTAGAGTAATGGTATGTTCCCATGTTTATTTATGGGCTTAGAAAAGCTTCAAAAGCCTGTAGGCGAGGTGTCACAAGAAAAGGCTGAGGTGAAAGCTAAGAGTTAAAGCTGTCTTAATAACATAGAACCTAAACATAGTGTTAGGAGAATGAAAATTAAAGAGTCAATTCAAACTTAGCTATACCACTGGTCTATACTCTTCAAGGGTAAGATAAAATAGAATAAAGGGGCTTTATAAAACAGAAAGTTGGCCCGGCGCAGTGGTTCCTGCCTGTAATCCCAGCATTTTGGGAGTCCGAGGCAGGTGGATCATGAGGTCAGGAGTTGAAGACCAGCCTGACCAACATGGTGAAACACCGTCTCTATTAAACAAAACAAAACAAAACAAAACAAAACAAACACACACAGAAAGCCATTGCAACAGTACTGTGATCATTATCTATAATATCCATTGAACCAAAAATATTGCACATGCTTTACAGGGAAAGAAAAAATAATTTTCCCTCTACCCCATCTGATTTCTCAGGTGGGACCTCTATAACAACGAAAAATAAATAAATTAAACCAGAGAAATCAAACAGAAGTTTTTTAACATGTTTTGTTAAAAAACAAGTTTTTTAACATGTTTTGTTAAAAAACAAGTTTTTTAACTTCTTATACATTTTATGTATATTACATAGGTAATATCCAGGGAATTAGTAATTCTCCAAGAGGTTCCTGGGAACTCTCTTTATCATTTTAAACAAAGAACAATACACTTTTAGAGGAGTGACAAGACAAAGGAAAAGGACCTTGAGTCTCTAGGGGTGGGACATTGTGGGATGGCAAATATATGGGAAACAAATGGCAGATAAAGGCCAGTTAGTAGAGTTTCTTTTTTATTATTATTATTATTTTTTTATTATACTTTAAGTTTTAGGGTACATGTGCACATTGTGCAGGTTAGTTACATATGTATACATGTGCCATATGTCGATCCCTCTGGTACTGTCTCCTGGATGATAAAGGTCTAAAATTGTCTTTGCTGATCAAACTTTGTCCTTCCTAGTAGAGAGGGGAGGATGGATAGCTCTGTAAATTTTGTCTTACTTTTGGGCAGATAGGGAGAGGGCAGAGAGCATTTTTGGATATCTGCTTCTTTTTATTTGCCTTCAGCTCAAAATACTTCTTTTGCCAAAATGGCATATTTTGGGGTGGCATATTCTGCTGCCCTTCACTGGTAAATACATATTTGAAACTACTGTGAATATAGGTATGCCCCGAACCCTACCTAAAAATTTTGCTGGGCAACCCAATATTAGCACTTAATTGTGGAACTGATTTATTTAGAATAAAGAGATATTCTGCTGTTAATTTGTTCATGTAACCTTTTTCCCCATTAAGCTATATTAGAAAAGTAGGCATTTTCTTGGGGATAGAGAGGTGGAAGTAGTTCACAGTCAGAAAATAAGCAAGTAACTACAATATATCATGATATGTACTAAAATAGAGGTACTTATCCTGGGAAAGTAGAGAATAAAAGTTTAACACTCTCTGGGGTGGCCAAGAAAGGTCTTGCAGGGCAAAGAAATCGGTATATATAAAGGAATCTCTTTATGTTTAGCTTCGTACATTAAAGAAGATGTGTTTAATACACCACAGGGAGATCAAAATTGTTTTTATATAAGAGGATGATATACTACGAACTATAAAAATATAATAAAATATAAAATAATAAAATAAAATGTAATTATAAACTTACAAAAACAGACAATACTTTGTGAGACTTTACTATGCTACTCACCCTTCTGAGAGCTTTTATTGAATCTTCAAGGTTATCCTTGTTCTATAGATGAAGAAACAGCCATTGAGATAATAATAAAGAATAACATGTTTTCAAGGACATGTGATTATTAGCATCAGAACTGGAATTGAAATTCAGGTGAAGTGGTTCCAAAGTCTATACATAAGGCGTGAATGTGGTGAAAACAAGGTGGGAAAGAATAATGGAAAACCTTTGAAGACAGGAAAACATTCGGACATGGGACGTGGGAAACAGACTGAAAATGACTTCCAAACTCCCATCTTCAAAGATAGGTAAAATTGGTACTTTATTTAATACAGTATAAAGAATTGGACAGTAATGTGTTAGAGAGAAGACTACGCACTAAATTGGGGACATGTTAAGTGCCAACATGTGTCTGCAGTTGACAATATGTGGTGGCAGTTGGCCCCTGAGTAGAACACAAGACCTCTCTGTGCCTTACTTTCTGTATCTGCAAAATGGGGATGGAGTTGTTGTAAGGATTAAATGAGTTAATAATTTTAAAGCGCTGAGAACAGTATCTGACTCATGGTATCTATTATGATTGTGGGTTAACAAAAAAATGACAGATATGAGCCTCAAACTGCCTCTAAAAAGAACAGAAGTGAACACTAAATTTTGTATTGTGAAAGGCCATTTTCAAACTTGAAAATACTTTGTTAACATTTAATGTAGGAACTATGTATGGTTTTTATTTTAATCTTTTGTAATAATGTCATTACTTATTCCATTTTCATATATATGACTGTGATTATCAATTTGAAGTTATAATAAATATCACCAACTTAGACTGATCAGAGAAATACTAGATAGAATTATACATGATTTTAAGTAATTCAATGTTTTGAATTAACGTGTACATTTTAATAGCAACTATACTAACAAAAGAATTAATAAAATGTCTTATTTTATCCAAAGCACTCATGCATACAAACATCTTTTTATTCAACAAATATTTATTGATGGCTACTATATAGCAGCTACACAGCTCAACACTATAGTAAGATTAGTACAATTAATATAGGAAAATCTCCTCCCGGAAAGATTTCAGAATCTTTTCTAAGAGTAAAGATAGTTGGCTGGGCGTGGTTGCTCACGCCTGTAATCCCAGCACTTTGGGAGGCCAAGGCAGGCAGATCACAAGGTCAAGAGATCGAGATCATCCTGGACAATATAGTAAAACCCCATCTCTACTAAAAATACAAAAATTAGCTAGGCATGGTGGTGCACGCCTGTAGTCCCAGCTACTCAGGAGGCTGGGGCAGGAGAATTGCTTGAACCTGGGAGATGGAGCTTGCAGTGAGCCGAGATCATGCCACTGCACTCTAGCCTGGTGACAGAGCGAGACTCTGTCTCAAAAAAAAAAAAAAAAAAAAGAGATAGTGCAATGATAGTAGTGTATAAACCATGTGATTTATCACAATATACTTAACCCGTATTTATCCATTGGCCCTTAAGTATATTAGAGTGCAGGAGAGAACTATCACGTGCATATTATGGCTTTTCAAATTAGCAGTAGACAACATACCAAATTATGGCTTCTAAATTGTAAAAGCATCCTTATTTCTAAATCTCAGCCAATTATTAAAATATTTCAATCATTTTATCACCATATATACACACACACATATATATATATGCCTGAAATCCTTATTTGTGGCATTTATTTAATAAGTAAGCTTTGTTATTATAGTGAGTATGTAACAGAATGACTTTAAATCTACAAGAATAAATAGCATCTTTCCCACAACACTTAAGCTTTAAGTATACCAAAATCAAAAGATATGAATTTTTCCGCAGGGTTCTGGCTTCACGGAAGTGCTGACATCTGAAAGTTTTCTTGAAAACTGACTAGACCTTTTATCAAGCAGAGAGCAGAGAAATGTACAGTCTAGCACCTCAGGATCACTTTAAACATGTATCACCCCACTTTACAGACAAAAATTTTAAGGCTCAGAAAGACTAGGAACTTGACTGATCCCCGTGGGGGATCTCTAAGACAAAGCAAACATTTTGGTCATCTGATCAAGGTCAGTGCTGTTTCTATCCTTAGAGGGAAGAGTGACCTTGGCTAACAAGTGGTATATTAAATGTTCCTCTCTATTGTGGTTATGTCCTTGAAAGCAGTTAGGTCTCCTGATGCTTAAATGCTTTGTACCTCAAGGCTCAATCCTCAGTCAGACCCACGCTTTTCTTTTCAACTCTCCCACTGAGAAAGCTTTCCTTCCCCAGTTTTGCACTCTCCTTCTGCATGAACTGCTCCCATATTAGAGATTTCTCTACTGGCTTTCTTTTTGGTTCCCCCACCCCCCACCCCGTCCCAGATCCATGATTGTCTGCTAGACACAGTCATGCTCATCTTAGCAATGCTTCCGTCAATGATAGACCCACATACATGACAGTGGTCCCATAAGATTCTTCATAATATCACAATTTTCCTGCACATTTTCTATGTTTACCTACACAAATACTTACCATTTTGTTACAATTCCTTGCAGCATTTAGTACAGTAACATGATTTACAGGTTTGTAGCCTAGGAGCAATAGGTTACATCCTATAGCCCAAGTATGTAGTAGGCTATAGCATCTAGGTTTGTGAAAGTACCCTTTGTGATGTTCCCAGGACTTAATCGCCTAATGACACATCTCTCAGAATGTATCCTTGGCATTCAGAGATACATGACTGCATTTTCATCCGAATGCACTCATTTATTCAGAGGCAATTTATCAAAAACTAAACTCTTCAGCTTTTCCCAAAGCAAGGCTTACTGAAAACTCACTTTGAGCCCCATTCAATGGGACCACAATTAGTAAACTCTAACACTTTCCTTTCACTTTCCCCTTTACCTTGCTCTGTATCATGACAGAATTAACAATCTTTCATTTTTTGTTCCACTTCAGCCATCTGCCATTTTTCACAATGTCTCTGGATGGGGTCTTTGTTGTCTGTGTTAGAAGTTACATTAGATAGGGCAAAAATTATAATACCATGACATAAAAAAATAAATATTGGTTCAAACAAAGTGGAAGTTTATATATTTTACATGACACAACTGTGGTCAGTGGACAGAGCAGGGTGGAGAAGTCGCTCTATTCCAAAAGAGTTCTCCATGTAATTCCCTTTTGCCGTTTCAACACACCCTGTTGTTGTTGAGGAGTTTGACTCGGCCATGTTGCAAATCTCCAGCTGGGCAGCTGATGGCATAGCTAGAACAATTATTGTAGAAGAAGAGGAAAATGGACTTGAGGATAAAATTAACTATTTATTCCACTGGTCAAACGCTATTTCCTAAATAGACATAAATATTATATCCTATCTTTATTTTGAGGTTTCAAGGTCAAATCCAATTCTACATCTCTCTATGGTTATCACGGTCCTTAGAAGATCTGTTTTTTAGCATTTGCTTACCCATTTATTTTGCACTTATTTTATACTGTCTTACTTAGCAGCTGTGAGATTCTTTATAAGTGATCCTTATTATTATTTATATGCATTCCTGTATTAGTCGTTTTTATGCTGCTAACAAAGACATACCGGAGACTGGGTAATCTATAAAGGAATGAGGTTTAATTGACTCACAGTTCCACATGTCTGGGGAGGCCTCACAATCATGGCAGAAGAGTAAGTGATGTCTTAGATGGCAGCAGGGAAGAGAGAATGAGAACCAAGTGTAAGGGGTTTACCCTTATAAAACCATTAGATCTTGTGAGACTTATTCACTACCATGAGAACAGTATGGGGGAAACTGCCCCAATTATTCAATTATCTCCCACCAGATCCCTCCCACAAGACATAGGAATTATGGGGGCCACAATTCAAGATAAAATCTGGGTGGGGACACAGCCAAACCATATCAATTCCCAAACAAATATTAAGTTTCTTGTAACAGGGAATGCATCTTCTACGTCTTCACATAGGTAGAGCCTATCTGTGTATTATCCAAAATAAGTAATGAAATTATGCACAAAACATAGTTTTGCTTATCATACTGATGGAATCAATATTTTTGTCAGTGTCCTTACAAAGTACACGAGACGTAAATATAATACATATTTGAATAAATGAATGTATGAATAATTCCCAACTATTTATACATTGAAATTTATAGGAATACAGATTACAAAGATGTGAAAACTTTTAAGGCAATAGTAGGAAAAAGCATAGGATATACATTTTCTATGTTAAATTCACTTGAGTCATAATCTATCAGTTTATTTTCCATTTCTTTAAATCTCTTGTTTCACATAATTTTTATTATTTAGCAAAGTGTCCATATTTTCATATTAATAAAAGAAAAGGCAATATAGCACATTCCTTTTACGTTTGGTAGAAATAATACCAAAATTTCTTCTGAACTATGTTCAGCTTCTCTAAGATTAAAAGCAAGGTCCAAGTGGCAAAATGAATAAGATTGCCAGGGGACAAAATGACAACTAGAGATCAATAAAGATCAATGTTGGCACTAAAAATGGTTCGAAAATTTTAAATACCAGTAGCACAGAGTGGCCAGTTCAAGAAACTTGACCATTAGGTGTGAGAAACATTTGTTTATAAGGCATATTCCCATATTAGCAGGTCAAGCTAGTTGATAGACATGGGAAAGGAATGCATTAATAGACTAATTCTACCTCTTTGAAGCAGGCCAGTGTTTTGTAATGTAAATAATAGCCACAAAAGAGCTCCTAGGCTATTCACAGAATCATCTCTACAGATGAAGTCATTGATAAATTATGCACTTATACCTGGATTTTATTTTTTATTTTTTTAATTAGCTGGTGCAAGAAATCACGTAGTTTACAAAAAGTAGATAAAATTGTGTTGGACAAAATTCAGCTGAGCTCCATTCTACTAATATCTTTATTTTTCGCTTGCAGAACAAAGGAAGTGAGTTCACTTTAAATATAAATTCCTCAGTCTTTTACAATTTCTGTTCATACTCTCCTTGGCATTTTCGTTGCAAGGCAGTCGATTTCTTTCTATAGATGGATTTCATTATTCAGGCTTCACCATCAGTAGAATACATTATAAATTATGCAGAATGTGATAATTAGTAGCAAGCAAGAATATAAATAAAACTGCATTACCAATAAAAGGCCATAAAATCTGGCAAGTAAAATTAGTTACTGTGTGTTAAAATAGGAAATGTATGGAGGAAAAAAAATTGATCTCACATGTCTTCTCTGTGCTGGAAAGAAATTGCTATATTATGCTTCACCCTGGAAGAGCATGTGTATAGCCTATTAGAAATAAAATAAAATCATATGTAATGGCGGTGATTTAGAATGATCTAAAGACAAACGAACCATAGTCCCATGAAGGTAAATGGTTCTTTTGTTAAAGTAAAGCTGATAATATTCCCACACATAAACTAAACCAAGCTCCAATTTCTTGAATATGCATTGATTTCCACAGCTAGCTTTTGCAGTTTTAAGTTTTGAAAATGACATTGAGAATCTTAATAATTTATATTTGTTAAACCAACAACATGGGCACACACACACACACATACACACAAATTCTTTTGTATATTTGCTGGAAATCTCTATAGAGAAATTAGAGCAATATTAAACAAAAGGTAATCCTAGTGTGTACAATAAGATGCGTTAAGTGAGACAAAAAAAATTTACCTAGCCCATCTAGCAGAGCTTGATCATAATCAGGGGAATAAATGCATATGAAGTGTGCCCATCTAGAAAGGAAAAACTCTTTAGACCCATATTGATTTCAATATATCCCCTATAGATATACTTGAGAAGTAGTAATATAAATGTTAAACCAAGGACTAAATTCATTTGAATAATATATTCTAACATATTCTATAAGACCCAGTTCACTGCATCAAAGAATCAAAATGTGTATATAAAATGTACCCAATTATATCAAAATACTTTGAAAATGATTCCTGTCTTTTAAATATTTGTAATGTTTCTTTAATAAGAGAGTATTTGGCATTCTGGCAATAAAATCCGCTTTCAAAACTTTGTAAAACAATTGTAGTTAAAACCAGGTAACACTGACTATGAAGATCAGTTGTAATTTTGCACAAAAAGCCTTTTCGGCATTTGGTATTGTGTATGTTTTTAGATTTATTTTTCCTTTCTCATTATGGTTTGCTTAGACTTTGGTGTGAAAGTAGTCAAAATGACTAAGGTGAATGCAAATTTTCTATTGAATTTTTAAAAGGAAAACTAGGGAATGTGAACTTCCATGTTAAGGTGGCCTGAGTTGGTATAGGTATATTGGACTAAATATAGCACAATAACATCATGGAAGGTCTTATGCTACTTATGCTCAGGTTCTAAAATATTGTTGATGAAAGATCTAATTCCAGAAGACCAATTATCATGTAACTGACATAATGTTTTTATAAATTTTAAGGGATAACATCCTGTTAACTAAAGTAATAGGAATTAATCCATGAGTTATTTGCAAGTCCATTAAAAATTAAAGTTTTTTTGATATTGTAGATTTCCTATATCCATTACCCATCATGGTGAGGTAACTTTCCAAAGGTTTGACAGATATTTAAGTTCTACCAGAGTGATTTCCAGATACCAGCTTTGGGCCATTCTCCTATGCATCGTTCCTATTGTAGATCAGGGTTCTCCAGCCCTTGGGCTGTGGACCAGTACAGGTCCGTGGCCTGTTAGGAACGTGGCCACGTAGCAGGAGGTGAGCAGTGAGTGGGCAAGTATTACCGCCTGAGCTCTGCCTCCTGTCAGATAGGCGGGGCATTCAATTTTCATAGGAATGTGAACCCTATTGTGAAGTGCGCATGCGAGGGATCTAGGCTGCATACTCCTTATGAGAATGCAACTAATGCCTGATAATCTGAGGTGGAACAGTTTCATCCCAAAACCATTTCCCCCATCCCCCCATCCGTGGAAAAAATCATCTTCCACGAAATCCGCCCCAGGTGCCAAAAAGGTTGGGGACCACTGCTCTAGATCATAGATTATTTACAGAGTGTGATTTACATTCCATTATCATTTATTTCTTGATTTGTGCAATAATTGTTTATTAAGTTCTGCTTAGAGCCTATGCTAAAAAGGGGAATAATACAGATGTGTAAGTGTTATAATACAGCGTGACTCTAAGCTTCTTTCCTGATGTACCTCTAGAGCACTCTGCATTTTCCTCAGCTTAGTGGAGTACATATTATACTCTTCTGTTTTTGTTGTTGTTATTTATTTGTAGTTTATTCTGGATTTTAGTTAATTCAGCAATAGTTGCCAAGTCAGAAATTGCTCCATTGCATACCTAGCAGTTAAAAAATCTCAAGTTTCTGTGGTGTTACACAGTCACGCATGGGTCAGAGAAAGGCTGTTATAAAGCACTAAGCAAAGCTTCCTGGGAGACCTAAAGAATGGCTCATCAGTTCTACTGGCAGGTAGAGAACAGTAATGAAGAAGGCTTCATAAAGACAGGTAACACTGGAAATGATTTGGAAGGTGGTATGGGGATGAAGGGAAGAAAAATGAGTAAAATAAAAAGGCAGAAACTGGAAGTACACATTACATTCTGAAAAATTTAAATAATTCCCCCAAGCAGGTCAGGCTTTCTGGGAATTGAACAGCACATGGGATTGGAAAGGTGCTTTATGCGCAATCGACATATAAATAATGGGGTGGGAGAAGGTCAGACTGCACATGTTGAAATCCTCCAGGCACATAGTTCAGTAACTGTCTTATATTAACAAGCTTAACATGTAAGTCTTTTTTTGGGGGGGCGGAGGTGGGGGGGTCTGCAGATTCAGTTCCAGGTTGAATAAGCTGTATTTCTTAACCCTTGGTTATTGCTGAGTGCTTTCCATCTAGAATCAAAGGTAGCTTTATCAGGATATGAGCCCCATAAGAACATCAAGGCATTTCTCTAATACTCCAAGTCAATTGTTTGGCAACTCACCTTTCCTAATCAGAAATCCTAGTTTTAGACCTTCACTTGATTATTTTCTTCTGTAGATCCCAGGGCACTTGCAGCCATATTTGGTGCTTCCATTTGCTTTCACTTCCTGGTTACTGTAGACTGAATTACAGCCAACCGAGTTATTATAGGTATTTTCTGTAGCATAAAGGGTAAGGTTATGACGTATACAAAATGAAGAAGGGAAAACATTCACTAATGTCTTTAAAATTAGACTTAATTATTTAGATCAAGGTAGAGTCACATATAGATTAATAATTTAATATAGATTGATTAATTTGTTAATGTTAAAAGCATGCATAGGCCTTTGGACAATAATATTCCAGATAATCCTAAATCAGCAAGGAAATTGAATCCATGGACCTTAAACTGGTAAATGTACAATTATGAATCTTGTTTAATAATTATATAATGTACCTAAACTTGATTTTTAAAGAAAAGTGTGTTTTAAAGTTGTCTGGTTATTTAGATCGTAATATTATGTATTTCATTTGCCTATGAAATCTCAAATTCAAAATGAAAAATTATGCCCAAATCCTATGGTAAATTCTGCTTAAAACAGCTTTTCTCCACCTTTACCCAACTTGGTAAACATATATGTTCATCTTTGTGCACTTTCCCACTTGTTGTTTTTGTTTTTTGTTTAGTTTCTTCAGGGAAAATGTTTTTAAAAGCATCTTCTTGCATATCATAAATCATCCCTCTCATCTGCACCTAATAAAAAAGAAAACATAATGTTCAAGGACTTACTGTTTACCCTCATAAATCCTCATTATACCTCTTCAAACTTGAGAGATTTACAAGCTTGTTGGTGGGAGTTTCCCAAGCAAAAGAGCAGATTCAACGGTTGAGATGAGATGTTTAGATACTTTTAAGTCCATTTTAAGCTGTTCAGGGTGATTTACCTGGAATCCACAGATCCTCAAAAGGTATTTGAATACAGTGCAGTGAATTTGAGTACTTGAATAAAAATAATGATATGCCTATATTACCACTTACCTTGCTTGAAGTATAGCATTTTCCAATTATGAGCATAACAATAAACCACAGTAGTATTAGCAGTACCAGTGACTTTGTTGCCAACCAAAATCACGGATTTTTTTTATTACATTACAGTTGCTGTAGATGTTTCAAAATATCATGGAAATTTGACGTTCTGCCACATATTAATTAATGTGTTAATAAAAAAGCACATATTTACATAACATAGACAAGATATTTTCATTACCAAATTTTTTTCTTCAACTTAAAAAATTATTTATTATTATTATTTTTAAATTTACATAGGTTATTGGGGAACAGGTGGTGTTTGGTTACGAGTAAGTTCTTTGATGGTGATTTCCGAGATTTTGGTTCACTCATCACCCGAGCAGTGTACCCCTTACCCAATGTGTAGTCTTTTATCCCTCACACCCCTCCCACCCTTTCCCCTGAATTCTCAAAGTCCATTGTATCATTCTTATGCCTTTGCATCCTCATAACTTAGCTTCCACTTATGAGTGAGAACAAATGATGTTTGATTTTCCATTCCTGAGTTACTTCACTTAGAATAATGGTCTCCAATTCCATCCAGGTTGCTACAAATGCCATTATGTCGTTCCGTTTTATGGCTGAGTAGTATTCTATATATATACACCAAAATTTATTTATCCACTCGTTGATTGATGGGTATTTGGGCTGGTTCTGTATTTTTGCAATTGTGAATTTTGCTGCTATAAACATGCGTGTGCAAGTATCTTTTTCGCATAATGACTTCTTTTCCTCTGAGTAGATACTCAGTAGTGAGTATCTGGATCGGATAGTGAGACTGCTGGATCAAATGTTAGTTCTATATTTAGTTCTTTAAGGAATCTCTATGCTGTTTTCCATAATGGTTGTACTAGTTTTCGTTCCCACCAGCAGTGTAAAAGTGTTCCCTTTTCACCACACCCATGCCAACATCTATTATTTTTTAATTATGGCTGTTCTTGCAGAAGTAAACTGGTATCACATTGTGGTTTTGGCTTGTGCTTCCCTGATCGTTAGTGATGTTGAGCATTTTTTCATATGTTTATTGGCTGTTTGTATAACTTCTTTGGAGAATTATCTATACATGTCCTTAGTCCACTTTTTGATGGGATTGTTTTTTTTTTCTTGCCTATTTGTTTCAGTTCCTTGTGGATTAGTCCTTCAATAGATTTTTAATATCATTTTGACTCCATTTATTTTTATTTTATCCATTAATAATAACATTCCAAAAAGGAGATCCAAAGCCTTCACTAATCTTCCAAAGAGTCTGTAGGTTAAAAAGACATGTAAGAAAACCTCTGCTAATGGAGCAAACTCCCTAGTAAAGTCCAGTTGCCAAACTCTTAATGATACCTTACTGTTTTGTTGTACTTAGGGGTTTACAAAGAACTCTTATGTACATTTTATGCCTTTGTTATTTAAACTTTCTGTTCAAACTAGTGGGGAGGACCATAGGGTGCAAGCAATAAAGGGCATTTTCTGTAGAGAATTTCAACACAATAATAAAACCTACTAAAAATCATCCTCCTTACTACTGTCACCATACCTTGACCATTTTAAGTAATATAGTAATAAAATATTCCAAAATACTCTCCTCCAAGTTTTTTTGTTCTATTCTAATCAATATTTGTGGTTATAATTTCTTCTATGATTGCCATTATAGTTTAGTGCATAACTGAGGAATTTTCTCTAAATTATTCAGACTTTATTGAGTTGTAATAATATATTTGGAAGCAGAAAATGAGAGCATTTTTATTTCTTACCCTTTAATAAACAATGTATTCAACATGAATAGTAATACAAAGAACTCCCAGTTACAGAAGCAGAACCTCACCCAGACTTATCTACATGTAGACTAAACAATATGTGTTCATTTTGAGGTAAAGTACGTAATAGTTCAGAAATTTCCAAGCTCACTTTGGTTGTAGTTTGTGATTCTGACCCTTACGATTCAAAACATACCTGCATTTGAAAGTTGATTTGATGTAAACAATTGTAACTCAGTGAGAATAAAGATTTTTTTTTTAAAAAAAAGCAATTGAGTTACTTTAATACTATCATTCCTTTGGAGTACCTATTAATTTTATGACTATTACTGAAAAGAATTCTGTTGTATACAGTAGGATATATTAAAATGATTAATTTGGGATGTCAAATATAAGATGTATCCTTCTAAGACAATTTCAGCCAGTTTTATTTCTCCCAGTTTTCCTAGATAGCGTTACCTTTTCCAAAATCACCTAGCAATTAAAGAACAGAAATTAACAAAAAACAAATCTGATTTGCTAGGCTAATGTTGTTATTTTTATACAACATTCTAATAGATCTTTCATAGAGAATGCACTTTGTTGTCAAATAAATTAGGAAAATGCAAGGTTAAACAAATTTATTTACAATAAAGTTTAAGGAGTCTTTAAATGTATTATATATTCTAAATCTTCAAGGAGTAGGTTGGTGTTTCACCAACTTATTTGTACCACAAATTGTTTCTTTTTTTCAAAAATAATTTCCTAAATCTAGTTTAGCACCATGCATGAAACAAATAAACAAAATATTTTTTAAAATTTATGTGTGGCCTTCCTAAAGCACAAAGTAAGGAGATGTTTTAATAGCTAATGCTGCCTAACATTCAATGAGCACTTACCATGTACTCTTTTGAGAAATTTGCATTTATGTTTCCATTCAACCCTCACCTAACCATCTGCAATTGATGCTATTATTACCTCAATTTTTAAAAAGGAAGGAACTGAGGCATATCAAAGTAATAGGACTTGTCCAATGCCAGAGAAAAAATAAAAGTGAAAACAAGATTGCAGCCTAAAAAGCCAGCATGCTTCACAGATTTTCAATTATTGTTTCAAAATTTATGATATCTGACTTGTTGCTATGTAAACATTTTCTTGTGGTATACAGTCACTTAGAGATTCACTTAGCACATGAGTGACTCACTAACACTTTGGAATTTGTACACACTTGAGGAATTGTCTTTACTACAGATATCTAAATGGGATCTTGTATAAAGCTTGAAAGAGCATGAGGTCATCTGTTTTTGACTAACATGTATCTCGCTTCTGCAACTAGAGAAGCTTGAACAGGTCACTGTCCTTATCTGTAAAATGAAGTAATTCTTAATATGTCTGTTCATATTAATAATTGTAAGATAAAAATACTTAACTATTAAACACTTCACACATATGAGCTTTGCTTTACTCATTTTACTGTTTTCAGAACTCACATATTTCTTAGACATATAATTTATTGCTCTCTGGCTAATAGGAAGTTGGTATTCGGTATGAAATGCATAATGCAGTCCTTGATATAAAGAGTAATTTTTTTCTGTTCATTAAGGGTATTCTTATTCAACTATCTAGGATTTTTATTCTAAATCAAGAATGTATTAGTATCCTAGGGCTGCCATTACAAATTAAAACAACCTTTGTATCTTAAAATAATTGAAAATTATTGTCTCAGAATTCTGAAGGCCAGAAGTTCAAAAAGGAATTAAATTATGTTAATGCTATTATTGTCTTGGAATATTTATTCATTCCATGACTATCACTGAAAATAATTTTGTTGTATACAGTAGGAGATATTAAAAATGATTCATTTTGGATCTCAAATATAAGATGTATCCTGCTGAGACCATTTCAGCAGGTATTATTTCTCCGAGTTTTCGAGATGGTGAGGCCTTGTCGAAAATCACCTAGCAATTAAGGAACAGAACTTAACAAAAAAACAAATATGATTTGCTAGGCTAGTGTTCTTGTTTTTACCCAACATGCTAATACAACCATAGGTGAGGTTGGTTCCCTCTGGAGTCTCTGAGAGACAATTTACTTCATGGCTCTCTCCTAGTTTCCAGTGGCTGCTGGCAACCCTTCGCATTCTTTGGCTTGGGCTGCATAGCTTCAGTCTCTGCCTCAGTCTTCACATGGTCTTCTCTCTGTATCTGTCATATGCCTGTGTCTCTCCGATCTCCTACTTTCTCTAATAAAGGACGCCAGTCATTGGAGTTAGGCCCCAGCTTAAACACAAGACACCTGTATTTAATTGTGTCTGCAAAGGCTTTACTTCCAAATAGGGTTTCATTCACAGGTACTAGAGGTTAGACTTGGGTATATCTTTTTGGAGGAATCAATTCAACCCACTTGTGTCTTTAATTAAGTGTTTCCACTTACGCCTTGAACACTCTCCCACATCCACTCTCACTCCCTAGCACCTTCCCCTCACCCAGCTAATATCTAATTTTCCTTTAGCTCTTAGTTTAAAAGTTCTTTTTTCAAGAAGAACTTTCTAACCCCCAGATTTGATTGATAACTCACGATAGTAAATTCTAAGCCATCAAACCTTAATTATTATAATATTCCTTTTTTAATGATTGTCTTCTCCAGAAAGAAGCTTTGGTTGGCCAGGAACCATCTCACATCTATATTGCTTGTGATAGCTGAAAGCCAAGCACCAAGCAAGAACTCTATCTGTAGTAATTTAATGAAACTCAAATAAAATTGGTTTTCGAATGTCCCCAAAAAATTAGTTTTAGAGTTAAAATAATAAAGTTGCGTTTTGGTTTTTCTCTCCTTCTTTGCTTAAGGAGCTCACCAACTCCTAAAGTTTGAAATGTGCCAAAGTAGCACCTCTTCTCTCATCAATACCTGAAGTCCTTAGCTCTGGTTCAATGACTACTTTTAGTATGTCTGTATGATATATCCTAGTATGGTAAAATAGGTGAGTCCCACTTAGAAGAATAATTTACTCAGACACCAAAAGTCATATTTATTATTGGATATATATAAGGATTGACCCTAGATTCTTGGATGGGCCTAAAGAGGGACATCTGACTTCTGGGTTGTTCTAAAATTGTCCATTTCTTGGCCCCCTCTGAATTTCTAATCCTAAACACTAGGAAGTGTGACATTGGGCAGGATTGTGGAAAATTGCCCATGAAGTTGGAGGGAGAGAAATCCATATCAATCAGGCCATTTCTGATTAATAGGTTTTCTCTTTAAAAAACACTCCATGCATTCATTTGGGCACAAATTTTCTACTTAGTGTTTCTTCCTGGATAAATTTTTTATCATTAATATTATTTTTTATTATACTTTAAGTTCTGGGGTACACATGCAGGACATGCAGTTTTGTTACATAGGTATACACGTGCCTTGGTGGTTTGCTATACCCATCAACCCGTCATCTACATTAGGTATTTCTCCTAATGTTATCCCTCCCCTCGCCCCCCAACCCCCAACAGGCCCCAGTGTGTGATGTTCCTCTCCATATGTCCATATGTTCTCACTGTTTAACTCCCACTTATGAGGGAGAACATGCGGTGTTTGGTTTTCTGTTCTTGTGACAGTTTGCTGAGAATGATGGTTTCCAGGTTCATCCATGTCCCTGCAAAGGACATGAACTCATCCTTTTTTATGGCTGCATTGTATTCCATGGTGTATATGTGCTACATTTTCTTTATCCAGTGTATCATTGATGGATATTTTTAAGTGTGACAAAAAGGAATCAAAATTTTGTCTAAATTCAGAAGACCTTGATCAAAGAAAATTTGAAATTTTAAAAATAATTTTTATAGGAGTAAACCATTTTAGTCATTAATAACAAACCTCCAGTTTGTTCCTTTAACAAAGCACCACTAATGCAAACTTATAGGATAATTCTTTAACATAGTATAGTGAGAAAAAAGATATCTTTTTTAGTTTATTAAATCAATGAATTCATAATATATCTGATATTGATAGAAATTAACAGTATACGCTGAAGCATGTGGTATAGTCTGCAAATATTTTTTCCTGTTTTATAGGTTGTCTCTTTGCACTGTTGACTGTTTTCTTTGCTGTGCAAAAGCTTTTTAGTTTAATATAGTCCCATTTATCTATTTTTTATTTTATTGCCTGTGGTTTTGAGGTCTTATCCAAGAAAATCGTTGCCCAGTGTAATGTCATAAAGCATTTCCCCTATGATATTTTTCCAGTGGTTGTATAGCTTTGGGTCTTACATTTGAGTCTTTGATATTTCTGATTTGATTTTTGTATGTGGTGAAAGATAAGGGTGCAGTTTCCTTCTTCTGCCTGTGGGTATCCAGCTTTCCCAGCACCATTTATTGAAGAGACTGCTCTTTCCCAAATGTGTGTTCTTATCACATTTGTTGAAAATCAGCTGGCTGCTGATTCCACTCTACAGTATATACACAATAAATTAATATCATTTTATTATAATTGTTCATTAAATTCTTGAAGAAAACTATCCTCAGAATTTTTAAAAATATTTACTGTATTAATCTGTTCTCATGCTGCTAATAAAGACAAACGCAAGACTGGGTAATTTATAAAGGAAAGAGGTTTAATTGACTCACAGTTCCACATGGCAGCGGGGGCTTCATGGTGGAAGGTGAATGAGGAGCAAAGTCACATCTTTCATGGTGGCAGGCAAGAGAGCTTGTGTAGGGGACAAGCTATCTTTTACCACTTATAAAACCATCAGATCTCTTGAGACTTATTCACTACCACAAGAACAGTATGGGGGAAACTGCCCCCATGATTAAATTATGTCCACCTGGCCCCATCTTTGACACATGGGGATTATTACAATTCAAGGTGAGATTTGGGTGGGGACACAGCCTAACCACATCAATTCCCTTAAAAACATTTAACGGTTTTTGTTACATATGTATACATGTGCCTTGTTGGTGTACTGCACCCGTTAACTCGTCATTTACATTAGGTATATCTCCTAATGCTATCCCTCCTCCCTCCCCATGCCCCACGACAGGCCCCAGTATGTGATGTTCCCTTTCCTGTGTCCAGGTGTTCTCATTGTTCAATTCCCCCCTATGAGTGAGACCATGTGGTGTTTGGTTTTCTGTCCTTGAGATAGTTTGCTGAAAATGATGGTTTCCAGCTTCATCCATGTCCCTACAAAGGACATCAATTCATCATTTTTTATGGCTGCATAGTATTCCATGGTGTATATATGCCACATTTTCTTAATCCAGTCTGTAATAGACGGACATTTGGGTTGGTTCCAAGTCTTTGTTATTGTGAATAGTACTGCAATAAACATACATGTGCATGTGTCTTTATAGCAGCACAATTTAGTATACATATGTAACAAACCTGCACATTGTGCACATGTACCCTAGAACTTAAAGTATAATAATTAAAAAAAAAAATTTAACAGTTTTTAAAAACTCTCATAGTTCATTGTTGCTCCTTCTCAGCCACTTCTCCATTCTGGATACTTTATATGGATGTCCTATTCCAAAATACTATATTTTTAAATGACCAATAGTTGGCTTCGATCCTGGTACTGACACTTTTTTTTTAACCTGTGTAAAAGAAGAAAAAATTGTCCTTAGTTCAAATTGTTGTAACTTTGTTTTAAAAGCACTTATATTTTGAAATGAAGTAGATTCGCCAAAATATAATACATATTACCAACATTTATTAGGTGTTAACTATCTTAGTGTTGGTTGTATGTTATTTCAGTCATTTCCTCCTCACAAGTCATGTGGAATTATTTTCTTCATTTTATAGAAAAGAAAATTAAACTTAGAGTAACCAAGAAAGCTGCCCAGGCAAGCACAGTTGTGCGGCAGGGTTGAGATTTAAATCCGGCTGCTGATTTCTACTCAAAACTCATGATATACATGAATGTTGTACCTACATTTCTTCTTAATTTTAAAGTCAATTTTTTCAGGTCATTCAATTTTAAAGGCAAACTCATAGCAATCCCTCCTTTTAAGTTTTGTTTTTGTTCGGTGTTTTGCATTTTGTTTCCTATAGTTCCACCACCATCGTGGCTTCTAACCTAATCATAATTTCCAGTTACTTCTCATTATTTCAGTTTATACTAATCTCAATTCATTCTGTGTATTGCTTCCAGATTAACCTGCATATTGATTTTTTGCTAATTAATTTTCTGATTCTATAATTGCTAATAACTTTCTTGATAACTTACATACTCACTCTTTAGTCTTTCTAAATTCTTTATAAACCATTCTTTCTCCCTCAGCTAAATGTATGCCCCATTATTTTCCAAGAGATATTTGCCACTGATAATCAAACTGATTTCTACTTTGACCTGTCCACATTCACTGAGCTGTTTTACCTTCCCATTTTGTCTTGTTAGTAGGTTGTTAAGTAGATTTTAAGTACTTGCTGAGTGCCAAATACATTTTTTAATGGAATTTGCATGCATAATCTCATTTAGTCTTCACAACACTTCTATGAAACAAAGGAAAAGGTCAAGGTAATTAACATTCATTATACTCTTATATTTACCTTTTAAAATTAAGAGAGACTAAAATTATCTCTTTCAATCCTCAATATGACCCAAACTAAAACTCCGAGAAGTTTAAGAGCTTCCCTAAGCAATCAGTGAAAGACTGAGATTGGTTTAATGAAGGTCTGTACAAATCCAGTTCCAGGTTCTTCTCATTTCATATTTTCTCCTTGGAGGCAGGAACTGGTCATTCTCACATTTTCTCATTGCTTCATACAGTATATGTTTATTTTAGGTGTTCAATAAAAAAAAAATGAATGATTGCTCTTTTTCTTCATGCTCTTTCCATTGTTTGTTCAAATTCTCTCTAGTTTCAAGTTTTATTTCTTTGATTAAGCTTGCCACTTAAATAGAGGTATCTTTCTCTTGATTACATACGACTTACCTCTAATAATTAACATATTTAATTACTATGAATTATAGGGCATAGTAGGTAGCTATTAAGAGCATGGCCTCTGACCCGATTGTTCAAATCTTGTTGTGCCATGTGACTTGAAAAAGCCACTTAACTTCCCTGTGCCTCAGTATCCTCATGTGTAGAATATGGATAATTATAGTACACTTTTCAATTGTTAAAAAGATTAACCAAGCAGTAATAATCTCTAAGAGGCTTAGAACGAAGTCTCACATAGTATAACAAAGGATGTACTCAGCATCAGGCACTTTAGGTATTGGGTCTACGACAGTGAATGAAATCAGTAGTGTACTTATTTTCATGGAGCTTTTAGTTTGCCACTTAAATATTACTGGTTTGTTTCATTATATATTTGTTCTGTGAGTCTAGCCTGTCTTTCTATCAATGTTTTAAGCTTCTAGAAGTAGTAAACTAGTCCAGACTTTGCTCCCACCTGTGCTTAAGCACAGTAGGAGGTATATTACAGGAATTCAATGAACCCTTTGGCTGTTTGTGCTGGTGAGATGGGAGAGTTCCCTAACCTCCGCTCACAGGATGTGCCACAGGGGTGTGACTCATCTGTTCATCTGTTTTTCTGTCTGTGTGCTCAAACTCCTTACAGGAGGGGGAGCAGGCAGGTGAGCCAGGGTGAGTGCTTTCAGGCTCTAGCCCCACGGCAGTCTAGGGGTGTTACAATGTTCCTTTAGCCCTGCCAGCCAGGAACAGTTTAAGTGTTAAGCTCAGTGCCCACTTGCTACCCAGGTTCTTTCCTGGCATCCAGGAAGAATCAGGTCACACGGACAAATGGAAGGATGGTAAATGTGAGGGATTTTATTGCCAGATGGAGTTGGCTCTCAGTGGGATGGGTGGTGAGCCCAAAAGGGGATGGAGTGGGGAGATGATCTTTCTCTGGAGTTCGGCTGTCCCACAGCCAATCTCCTCTCCAACCATCCTCTTGACATTCAGACACTCCTTCTCTATCATGCCTCCCTTCTGTTCCTTTGCTCTTCTGCTTGTCTGCTCGTGGAGCCTGGTGTTTGGGGTTTATGTGGGTATGGGAGAGGGGTTTGTGGAGGGCCAAAAGACAATATTTGGGCACAAAAACAGGAATGTCTCTTCTCATTTAGGGCTATGGGTCTCCAGGCTTGAGGGTGGGGCCTTTGCCAGGGAACCGCCCTCTTCTAATCAGTATTTCTGTCTTCTGTCTATATCACTGGTGCCAAAGTAAACCAAGAACAGTTTAGAATCATGGTCTAATGTACGTTATTCAGGCCAATATCCATTATCAAACCCCTTGCCCCCTGGATTTTCTTGCATGCTTCTTGGGACTATGCTGTTGCAGAGATGTGTCTTTCATGACTAAGAGGCTCTAACTTCCCTACAAAGAGCAAACATTTGCTTTTAGGGAATTACTGCATTTTCCCACTAGTGCCACGTGTCTCTTCCAGAGCCATGTCTTCCAATATTGGGTTGGTATTACTAGCCTTCATTTTGTGTTCTTTTTTAGATGAACTGATTCTCATCCCTTAACCTTTACTAGTATCATAGTTTCCACCATCTTCGTCATTTTGACCAAGCTTCCTCTGGATATATTCCAATCAGTTCCTGAAATAGTTCTGCTCCTGAAGAATACAGAGAACACTATTTTTGATACCCTTTTGCAAAGGTAGATATTGACACCAAGTATTATGAATTGTACTAATTGATTTCTCTAAGTAAATTAATAAATCATTTTTAAGTGAATTAACATTTTTCTGGCAAACACTGAAAGATAGCATACAGTCACTCATTATGCCACCAGTTTCTGTTAAATGGCTCATGTCTGAGATCCTTTATTACTCTAGTACCTGCCCTATTGAAAAAAACCTCTAAGATCCACTTGAATCTACTAATTAGGTGGATATATCAGGCTCCTTGCCTCTAGATTTAATATATTGCCTGATAGAACTCTTCTTGTAATTTAACAATAATTATTGAGCTTCATTGTACTCTTAAATAAAAAGCTAGCTCATTTAACTTGTGAAAGGAGCTGTATCGATCTCTTTGTCATTCGAATTAAAAGGGACAATCTTTCTAGGCTTCGTAGGTGCTATTTGTCTTTGAAGAAATTTAAAAAGAATTATAACTAAAATACAAGGACAAATAATTGTACCGCACAAATAGAAATGACATGAGTTTTTCAACTAAGATTCATATGGCCATTTAGACAATACCACTGAAAACATTGTTTCTTAAAGGAAGCCATACATTATTTTAAATGTCACTAATTATAGTCTGTATTCTTTCAAAAATATGTATGTATATTAAGCTGATAAATTTTGTCAAATATACATTCATATCCTTCAGCAGTAAAGACAATCTTTTGGTCACAGAGAAAATAAATAATTGTCAATTTCAGGGAGGTTTGGGGTGGATCTCCACATTTTAAATTCAGACACAGTGTTTTTTTTTTAAAGGAGATTGAAAATACTTATACTAATTCATTATCATATATAAAAGCTGCCTAGAGTTAAGATTGTTTAAAAATGACCATGAGAAAAATGAAAGAGCATTCTAAAGATCATTGTTGTAGTTTATTCTTGGAAGCCGATAATTTTCTGAGGGAAACATTAATGAAAGAGTAAAAAGATAAACTTTTAAATGATAAATAATTAGAGTCTTCCATTCCATTAAGAAACATTCCAGGAATTTAACCCTGCTCATGTAAGAAAATTTACATATATGAAAAAACATTTTCTTGTGAGTCCGGAGAATTTAGTCAGTTAAATAATTTTAAAAAAAGACCCTCCACATTGCAATGGGCAAACTACTTTAAAAATGTTTTAGAAGCAGTCAGGGTCACAGTGAAATTAGTAAACCATCTTACTCAAAATCTACTGATAAATAATGAGAATACTTCAAAGAATTGACTAAAATGAATCCCAAATTACTGGACAGGTATATTATACCCAACAATGAAGTAAATATTCAATTTGATATAAAACCATTATATTATTTGAGAATTCAAAAAGTTAACACAGTTTGAAGCAGAGTAACATGAAAGTTTCTGAGCAATTGGTTAATCTTGTAGACAAAAATGCGTAACCAACTAAATAAAGGAAAACACTACTAAGAAAATTAAACTGGAAGAGATAAATGACAGTGCCTAAGGGGATCTTTTTTGCGATAGTTCTGAGTTGAGACATTTTAGAGATCCACCTAGCATTCCAAGACAACCACCGTTAAAACAGACTACTATTAATAAATAATGTTCTTTGTTTCTAATAAGCACCCCTGTTACATCTATGAACAGATAAAGATAACCTCAGTATTTTCATAGAAAGTGCATAAAATATAATTTATTCAAAATGTTTATGCAATACAACAGGAAAAAAAGCAGTTGGTCCAGCCTGAATTCTATGTATCTGTTATTAAGAATACGATTCAAGTTTAACTAGGAGTGCCCTTAGAATTCTACTTTCTAAACTACAACAAAAATGTCACACATTCTTTAAGGATTAGGGCCCTCTCTCCTCTTTGCTTTCTAATCCGGAGGAGGTGCCATGAGTCTACAGCTGCCCAAAGACTTTGCTATGTGATTAAAGCCAGAAGAGCTGCTGGAAGATTAGAGTCATGTGTAGAGTACCTGCACCTATGAAAGAATTAATGCCTGCTTGTGTAAAATTTTTCACAGAGAGTATTGATCGTAATCCTTTCTTCAAAAGCCATAGCACATAAGTGACAAAAAGTAGATGAATTTAAGTTCATCAAAATTATAAAATTTGTGTAATAATGGATATCATCAAGAAAATAAAAGATGAAAAATAGTGGGAAAAATATATGCAAATCTATAACTGATATAGAACTTGTATCCAAACAATATAAAAAATACTTACGCAAATAAATTTTTTAAATGCACAAAAGATCTGAATAGATGTTTTTCTAAAGAAGATATACAATGGCTGATAAGCACATAAAAAGATGTTTAATATCATTAGGGAATTGCAATTCCAAACCCAAACGAGATGCCTCTTCACATCCACTAGGATGACTATAATGAAAAAGGCAGATAATAACAATAGTTAGCAAGAGGTGGAGAAATTGGAATATTTATGCAGTGCTGGTAGAAATTTAAAGTAGTGCAACCACTTTGGAAAACTGTTTGGCCGTTCCTTGATTAAATATAGAGTTGCCATGTGACTGAGCAATTCCACTCCTAGTTATATACTCAAGCCAAATGAAAATATGTGTTAACACACAAAAAACTTTTACACAGATGTTTATAACAGAATTATTCATAATAGTCAAAAAGTGAAAACAACCCAAGTATCAATTAACTGGTGAATGGACAAATATATATGTATACTGTATTTTTGGGCCAATTAAAGGGAATTAAGATCTGATGCATGCTACAACATGGAAGAACCTTGAAAATATTAGATTAAGTGAATGAAGCGACTCACATAAAGACTTTATACTGTATAATTCCATTTATACGAAATGTTCGGAAAAGGCAAATCTATAGAGATGGAAAGGAGATGACTGGCTGCTTAGGTCTAGTGGGAAAGGATATGAATGAGCAATGAGTGTTAATGAGTTTGAGTTTCGTTTTAGCATGTGAAAGTGATCAAAAATTGATCATGGTGATGATTGTTCAATTATTTAATATAATGAAAACCATGGGGTTGTATACTTTAGATGAACTGAGAGGTTTGTGAATTACATAAGAATAAAACATTTTAGTTGTAAAAATGTTATATCATACATTTGAAGACAACCATCAGTTCAACTATTTCAGTATTCCTTTAATGAGAACAATTATTAACATGGACTGAAGGATTATTCACTGTTTGGTTTGTACCATCTTTTTCGGTTAGCAGATTCTTCCAAATGCTATGCTATAATAAAGTTACCATCTAAAGTTGGCTTCAAGCTAATCTATGTGGAAATAATCCAGCAGAAAAAAATCAAATTTTAAAAACAACTTCCTACCTTTTTCTTTTAACTGACTGTCTACATTTCTTAAATTGCAGGAGAGGGTCACATCACTTGAGTAATGACACATTTTATTACAGTTGCTTGAAAAGGTTTGTGTTTTTTGTTTTGTGTTTTTTTTGAGACGGAATCTTGCTCTGTCACCCAGGCTGGAGTGCAGTGGCGCAACCTCAGCTCACTGCAAGCTCTGACTCCTCCTGGGTTCACGCCATTCTCCTGCCTCAGCCTCCCAAGTAGCTGGGACTACAGGCGCCTGCCACCACGCCCGGCTAACTTTTTTTGTACTTTTAGTAGAGACGGGGTTTCGCCGTGTTAGCCAGGATGGTCTCGATCTCCTGACCTCGCAATCCACCCACCTCGGCTTCCCAAAGTGCTGGGATTACAGGTGTGAGCCACCTCGCCCGGCCTGAAAAGGTTCTGACAGTGAATAGACAATAGGAAAGAAAGTTAACATATCAAGAAAATTCAGAAATAGTTTTCAGCAAACTTAAAATAACATGAACATTAAATAACTTGACATAAAAACATTCTGTATCTTTAAAGTGTTAGATAAATCAGGAATCATGTCTAAAGTATAGCAATAGTGTATCTACGTATACGATACGCAGTTTGTGTAAATAGTAACATTGATTTCTATTTCAAAGGTGGCAATACACCACAGATTTTCATTAATTCATCTACTCACTTGTTTATTCACAGAACTCTGAATACTAACTACATGATAAAATCAGACAGGTACAAAAAATACAAGATGATTAGAGTGTAGATATTGTTTTCACACTGCCAGCAAACTTCAAAGTTATGTCTGATTCCCTGATGGTGCACTGAAGGAGACTTGTTTGAAAAGCTTTATATTCTTTATATTATTTCATAGGTGACTTTATTTTCTTTCCAAAAGTGCTTCATTGTCTAGTAATTCTACACAAAAGTGCTTCATTGTCTAGTAATTCTACAAAACTTTTAAAAATTTACCTGTCTTTTAAAAGGTTACACATATAGTCCCTACTCTCCGTTGTCATTTGATGTGTCACCTCATATTCTATTATCAATGATTTCTTAAAATCTACTATACAAGTAATAGAACAAAATAAAAACTTTACATTTTCCAACATGCCTTTGAAAGTGTGTCGTTTCCATTTTTCAAAGTTATCATCCAGCGTAGTTCATATAACTTGCACGTATGTTTAATGACAAAATAGATACAAGTGTTTAGAAACTTTCTGTTCCATTGCATCTGGGCTTGCCTGTGGTACTTTAACCAACACAGTAGGACAGAAATGACAACTTGTGAAATCTGGGACTACTCCTGAGGTGAATGGGGGGTTCTCATCTTGGAAAAAAAGTGTCTGCTTTTTCTACCCTACAATCCATAAAATCCATAAATATCTTTCATTTGGCTATAATCTTCAACTTTATGTTACTTACCACATAATAATACTACCTTGACTGATATATCATAATTTATTTAATTATAACCTTATTTTTACTATTATATTTGCCAATATTAACTTAATATATAAATGATATAAATAGATTGATAGATTGGACAACAACATTTTTTGCTTAGTTTGGATTGTTTTTTAGGAAAAATTCTTTACACAACTTTTCTTTGACAAATTTTAGGAAAATTTTTATGGCTCTGGAAACATTTCCTATTTTGCCATTTCAAACATTATGCCATTTTCAAACGTTATGTCAAAATGATAGAGAAGTGCCAGTATTAGAATATGCTTGCTGTTGTTGAATGGCATCTTAGTTCTAAGATCCTCTGTTTTCTGGTTACTTATTGCTGTGTAATAAACTGCTGTAAGACTTAGGGACTGAAAGCAACAAACATTTCATTATGTGTCTTACTTTGTGAGTGAGGAATTCAGGCAGGACATGCCTGGGTGATTCTTCTAGTCCATGTGGTACCAGTTAGAGTCAGGATGGTATTCAGTTGGCAACTTGGCTGATACAATATGTATGGATGACAATCCAGACAGCTTCACTCTCATGCTTGATGCCTTAGGGGAGACCTCTAGAAGGGTGTGCTCAGCTGTGCCCCTCTCCTTCTTCCTGTATTTTCAGGGCCACTTCTTGTAACCCCTCAGCAGAGTTGTCAGTCATTTTATGTGGTAGCTCAAGATGCAAAAGGCCAAGATGGGAACCCCCATTCACCTCAGGAGTAGTCCCAGATTTCACAACTTGTCATTTCTGTCCTACTGTGGTGGTTAAAGCACCACAGGCAAGCCCAGATGCAACAGGGCAGAAATAGACCCCTTCTTCTGTTAGAGTGTCAAAGAATGTGACCCTATGAGTCCACCAAATTATGATTCAATAATTGCCAATAAGACAGACTTTTGGTTAAAATTTAGCTTGATGAAAGTTGTAGTCAGACTAAAATTCTTTTTAATATTTCAATTTCAGTGAAGTAATTTCTTACAATGCTTTGTATCTCTGATAAACTAAAATTTTATTAATTCCTTACTGATTTTAATATAGCTAAGCCAAGCAGATGTGCAATTAATTTTTTTTTAATAAAAATACTACTTCCGGCTGACAAGGTGAAACCCCGTCTCTACTAAAAATACAAAAAAATTAGCCGGGCGTGGTGGTGGGCGTCTGTAGTCCCAGCTACTTGGGAGGTTGAGGCAGGAGAATGGCGTGAACCAGGGAGGCAGAGCTTGCAGTGAGCTGAGATCGCGCCACTGCACTCCAGCCTGGGCGACAGAGCGAGACTCCGTCTCAAAAAAGAAAAAAAAGAAAAAAAGAAAAAAATACTACCTAAACATACTAGGGAAATCAAAGCAGGTGAAATTGCTATTATATTGTTGTATGTTCGGTATTAACGGATTGTTCCCATTAGGGTTATAAAAGGCTAAATTTTAATTTTCTGGGTGGGTCAGAAAAATTGGCATAATTTTAAGTGCTTTATCTGATGCTATATTCTGATTTCTCTCTCAGATCTATAAATACTCTTGACAAGGATCATTAAATTTTAATAGAAAGGCATCTGGTTTATTCCTTACTGTGGCTATTTTCTTTGTATAAGCACTTGCTTTACTGGTATAAAATTATTATGTACTCACATCAGAATACTACTTAAAATATATTCAACTTATGAAAAGCTTTTCTTCCAGTTTGGAGAAAGTGTGTTAGATGGGTAATAGATTTTGTAAATTGGGCCACATGTTACATGGTAAATTTAAAACACATTTGGATATTTACAATCAGTGTTACTGTAGTCTCCATATATTGATGGCAATGCCTCTCAGTAAATGGGAAGTGTATATTACATTTATCAATTTAAGTCAAAATTACCAACTTTCCTCTTTCCTTCTAACCAGGCACTTCGTTTAAGTGAAAGATAATTGGCCAGAGTAATAGATATATTGTTTTATGAGGTAAGAATTAGAATTTATAAAAGGAACTGATGTCTTGATGATAGTCATAAATTTTTGAATCAAAATTGATGCTTTGTTTTATTTTTTCTGTAATACATCACATAACTTACATATTATTTATCACTTCAGAGAAAAATTATAAAATCCTAAGCTTACAACTAATGCAGCTTTGTTCAGCTTCAGGTATTTATATTTGTTCACCATTTGTAATCACCATTTGTAATGGCAAAAATAGAATTCACCAACATTTGCTTTGCCTGGCTGCCAGGTTCTGGGTCAAAGTACCTTATTTTATTATTTTATTCATAATAACACCTTGTGAAAATGCTTTTTATTGCTTTTTAAAATAGTGAATTAATGTAACAATGAATTACATATACATTATTCTTAAAATATAGATCATTTTATTCTGGTTTTATTATGAAAATCTGTACAGTTTTCCATTGTCTGAAAAGACATTTTACTGAATAGAGACTTCTATTCAATATATTCTTTTTTCTAATTGAAAGATTACTTCTAAATTGTAACATTTTCAGAGAAAAAATGCATGCAGAGAATTAATAAGTCATTGGGGGAAAAAATCAAAAGATTTGGTTAATCTCAATGAAAATATTATTGGTTCTATATACTCTTTCCTTGTCCTCCTTATATAATCCTTATCAAAACTAATTCTCTTTATCTGTTGGCAATGCCTGTGGTAAATTACATGCAAATACAAATGAACATTCAGTATCACACACTTAACACTTAAAATACAAATGTTATGATTTTCTTTGGAGAATAATTATTTTTAGCACTTTTTGTGTGACCACAAGTCAAAGCATGATACCTATCAATTGACTGATTACATTTTAAAGAGAATTGTGTTCATATTAAGCAACCACAAAATGAGTAAACCATAGGAAGGAATTTTTAGGGGAAAATTGAGCATGGGAACATGTTTATTGTAAGCAAGGTATACATTTTTTTCCTGAGTAGTAAAGTATAAATGTGATGCATATTGATATTGTACTTCAGGAAATTACCAACATAATCATAGTTAAAATAATTCAATGTCACCACTTAAAAACGTTTAATAAGTTAGCATAAAGTTGGATACAGTTTTATAGGGTCATGATAGTATAAATTTTCAGTTTTTAAATATTTTTTAGTTTAAATTTATTGCTTTCCTAGTAAACATAGTAAAGAAAGTTTTGTTTGGGTTTCAATTTGATTTTTTTTTCCTTTTTAAGTATTACTCTGGCAAATTGGATATGTACCTATTCTTCTGGTTTCTATTGGGGTCATTTTATTTGTGTGATTTGATGCTGAAATATGTTGTGTTTGTTTTGCTTTATGCTAAAAAGTATTAACATTTTGTTAGGTTGGAAATGCTCCCCACTCCTTTTCACCAGTTTTTTTTTTTCCTATGGAAAATCATAGTGTTTCGTTTTAATATTTCTATCTTTGTTTTCATGCTTAGAAGGTCCTCGTCTCCATATATTTTTTCTTGGATTCATATTTTTGCTTTTTTCTCTTCTTTTTTTTCCTTTTAACACAGTAAATCTTAAATCCTAGAGTGGCGTCTTTCTTGTCCGGTGAACACATGATAAAAAATGTCAGGGTGAAGATACTGTTGAGCATTCATCCCCTCATGCATCCTTTACCAGCAACTCTTCTGAGTGGCCCATTCTTCCAGATCCTTCATACTCACTGTCGTGGAACAAGACATGCTGGGGAGAAAGCATTGTGTTTCATAAGAAGTAGAAAACAATTGTCTTGGTATCTTGGAATAAAGAACATTGTTTGGCAAACATTTCTGCCCTGCCTTACTGCCACACCCAGGCTGAGTTCTTGTTGTGAGGTCTGCCTTCTCTGCCCATTAACATTTCCTTGCCTCTACTGCTGATTAAATCTCATTGTGCTGAAAGTAAGTCTATCTTTATTATGCCGCTTTGACTGACTCCCTCCCCTTTATTTCATCTTCTAGGCATAATCAACATTTTTTTTCTTGCTATTTAAAATGAGAAATAATCTGTGAGGATGCTTTTCTTTTTTGCCCCAAAGCCTCTTAACTCCTAGAATCATTAAGCTGCTTTCTTTCCTTCATGTGGAATTGGGTGATAGAAAACTCAATTGAGTTGTTTCTCAAGGCCCTAATTAAAATTTTGTAATTACTCCCCAAACTGTGAGCCAGATCAGAGCTGACCTTCACCTCCATCTTCTTTCCCTGTATCATTCTTTCTTTCCTTCTGTATTAGTACATCGTCATATTGCTATGAAGAAATACCCAAGGCTGGGTAATTTATAAAGAAAAAGAGGTTTAATGGACTCAGAGCTCCACATGGCTGGGGAGGCCTCACAATCATGGCGGAAGGCAAAGGAGGAACAAAGTCATGTCTCACATGGTGGCAGGCGAAAGAGCATGTGCAGGGGAACTGCTGTTTAACCATCAGATCTTGTGAGACTTATTCAAGATCATGACAGCAGCATGGGAAATACCTGCCACCATGATTCAGTTACCTCCCACCAGGTTTCTCTCATGACACGTGGGGATTATGGGAGCTCAAGATGAGATTTGGGTGGGGACACAGTCAAACCATATTACCCTCCACTCTGTGAAGCAATGGTGAGTCTTCTAGGTTTGTGATGGCAGCATCTGTACCAAAGATCTGACCTGGGGAAACAAAGGAGAAAATGACTCAGCGATGCACTCCCATAGACACACACACACACACACGCACACACACACAGTGTTTCATTCATCTTATCTTAGAGTACCCCTCATACAAATAATATTTATTACATGAAAGCAACATTTATAACTAATAACAGTATGATAAAACAGATTATGTAATTTAATAATTCATGTTAAATTAACTTTAAAAATTATTTTGCAGAAGTTCAGTAGATGAATGCTGATTATTTTCAGTTTGTTTATACTAATGACTGTGCTCTCAAATTTTAATTTTCTGTGATTGTATGCCTTGAATCTCATCAGTAAAATCAATTGCTTCCTACTGTTTCTTCCAAAGTAAAATTTGTCATTCGTTTTGGAGTCTGTGAGTTTATGCTTTGAGAATTTAAGTGTCCAGTATTAAATTACTTGGAGTTAAAGTCTTTGGAGTACAAATATTTTAAGCTGTTATTTGTAGGTCTTGAGAAGAAAAAATTAACTCTGGAGTGTAGGGATGTATTTACCTTGAAAGAAAGATGCACAAATAGCAAAAGGTTGTCTAGAACACAGCAAGACCTTTCCTGGAGAAATGTCTGTATTTAGGGGCAAATTTGGTGTAAGATTTAGAAACTTGAGGATTTTAAACATTTGGAGGAAATAATATTATTAGGATTAAAATGACATGTAAAATTTATATTAAAAGTCGCTAAAGAAAAAATAGCTATGTATTAAATATTTGTTGAATATTTACTAGGGGCTAGACCTAATATTCTAGGTCTGACACAAGAAATATGAAGCAAAACTAAATGAGTATAATAAGTTGTAATTGATTCAGACAGAGAAAACTTCATGTTGGTTCTTACTGTATTTTTTGTAATCACTGTACTTTATACAGCAATCAACTCAAAATAAAAATAGGAGATAACAGAATAAAACTATTGATCTATAGCTTTTCCTTCTACAGAAATGGGCTTTAAGCTATCCAACCACGTGTCACGCAGTCTCTCTGCCTCCAGAAAATACTCCATTGCTAACACACAGAACTTTTATTTGATACACTTTGTATTTGAGTAAAATTGTGACTTTCTTGATTCTCAGTAATATTTTGATGTTTTCACTGATATGAGTTAGGCTTGATGTTAGGTGAACATATTGCTCTAACAGCTTCTGAGAAATGCTTAAGATTTCATCACAAAAATCTTTTGATTAAACTGTTATAAAGGACCAAATGCTTGACAGACTGTGTTAATTTGCAAGGCCATCTTACTTTTCCATTAGATATTTGAACTTCTAATTAAAATTTCTCATTTCAATGAAGGTGGTAGAAATGAAGGACATTATATCAAGAGAATAAAACTAACACGTATGGTCAGGAAGATTTCAACATGTACTTAAGTAATGCCTGAGCATGAACACCAAAGCAGCTTTAGGCATAAGAAGCTTAATACCAACCAGAGGTGTTCAACAGATGGTGCCCACAGGATACATAGAAAAGACAGAAAGGTAAATGTAGAGCTACTCGGGTTTCTTTATTTCTATTATACAGATGGAAGCTTAGTTATATGCAGTCTCTAGATATTTTACAGAGTGTCATGTTTCGTATTCGGTAATCATTCTTAGAGCTATGTATGTGCCATGCTCAAATGCTAGTTCTTTTTTAATAATTACAACTTATCAGTTGTTACCACTTAGACTTCATGGCAGAAAAGTGCAGTATAGGACTAAATACTTCAAAAAATATGTGGAGGGGATGAAGAAACAGCCAGTGCATGCATCTCTAGGCACAGACTTTGGAGGTTTAATTTGAACAACCCACGAGTCAAATAGTTCTTCCCTGTATCTACAATCAAAATGCGGAAAATGACTCAGAGCACTACAACTGAGGTAATTATAATAGCACACATGAAGGAATTATAGGTGAGTATTTAAATGTCTCCTTTAAACACTTCATCACTGAAATATTTCACCTGAATTTTAGAAACTTTTAAAGTGAATCCAAAATTACCTTTAGCATCTCTTCTTAAAATTACACACCTCACAATTATGACATTTAACTTCTTTTTTTTTTTTAAAAAAAAGGCAAATTTCTTGTCCTATAAAAAAGTAGGCAGGAAATGGCAGAACAGTTAAGCCATCTGGTCCATAATGAGCTGTATTAACCAAAAACTAAAGATTGATGTTAAATGTGGCATTTCACCCATTCCACAGAGGTAAGTGTTAAATCTCATACTCTGGCTTCAGGCCCTACTTTTTGTGTTCTAATGTGTCATTCCAAAGAGCAACACTGCTCTTTCTGTTACAAGAGTCTTCTGTGTGCATATTTTAGCCTTTTTTTTTACAAGGTGTGAATTGAAACTAAACTCGCTGAGAAGTTTTTAATAACTTTAACCAATTAGGTAATAAGAACAGATATTCAGAGTGAGCATATTAAACTGTAATCTCTCTTGAGAAGTAAGGTACTTAGAATGTTCCCTAAGAAACTCTTGCCAACCTCTGAAAACTAGTTTTGCTGACTTTGCCTATGGGCGTCTATTCAGCCAGCTAAATAGTCTGAACAGAAAGAAGGGCTATGCTGATCTTCCATTTGTTAGATAACAAATTCTGTGTTTTACCTCATTTCCAATACCCTGTCAGAGCAATCTGGGCATGAGGTATGTGTTTTAGTTGAAGATTTTCAACTGATTCTGAAGAAACAAATGTAAAGATGAGATGCATGGATATAAAATAATCTGAATTTGAAACAAAAAAAAGAGAATTAAATAAGTGAAAGGAAAATTATAGTTTAAGAAAAAAGTATCCACAGAGGTACTTTGAAATTTTATTGGGCACTAGTTTTTAAGAGATTTTAGTTTCTCATCACTATTTTTGGCCTTACTTTCTATTCTTTCTTTACCATTGAATGACATCTCTTTAACTCATGCTAAAATGCATCACTAGAAATTTGAAGCTGGTCTGTCAATTGAAAGGCAGGTTAAATAAATTGCTTCTGTGTGTCTGATGCTTGCATTTTTATGTTTTTCTTCAGTTTATGTCTGTAAGTCAATGCTCATGTCAAGTGTAGTAGGTGTCCCACATTAACATGAAGTAGAGTAACTGAATGAACGCCCATTTAAAAATAGTATAACTTGAGTGAAGGAAACATGCCTTGACAAATAAATAAAAATGAACATTACAGCGCTTATTTTTCTTTTTTTTTTTTTTAAATTAATGACCTACTATACTTCTTTCATGTTTTTATTTCTCACATTTTTTGGCTACATGCTCTTTGATCATCTTTTTATACAACATTGATTTGTTAATAGATTGTTTTTCCTCTAACATGAGTAATGAATTATTTTTTAATTATTGATCATTTGGAAATGTTTCTTCCAGATTCAAATTTGTAAACTCCAAAAAAAAAAAAAAAAAATGAGCTGGAGCAAAAGCAGATTACCCATGAAAAAATCTTCCAAATCTTACAGTATATCTATATCTATATCTGATTTGAAAAAAAAGTGTATACATGATATTTATTAGAATTTGTTCCAAATTTGATGACAATCATAAAAGTTTACATCAAAAGTACAGCGCTTATTTTTCTATCTTTATTTCTTGGTAACAGCATGCTGCAATACCTATTTTTTTCTTCATGTAATGACATCATTTCAAATTTTTTTCAAGTATGTCTTAAATCTGTGAACTCTCTGTGGCAAGCTCTGGGTAATGTTTTGGAGAAAAAAAAAGGAACAAAATTAATTAATCTACAACTTTCCTCACCAAAACACCTAATTTTTAAGAAGCCAATTAGACTATAGATAAGAGTCTTCTTTCTTTACAAACTCATATCTGACTTCAGTAACACACTCCTACTTATTTGCTTAGGCTGACCAAGTATGAGGAGGAGTTCCTATCACAACAGAAAAGTCTAGAAGAGGCTCAGCACCTGGAATCAACACTTTCTGCAAAATCAATCTTTCATTGTTGCTGTTGTCAGAGCCTTCTTCTCCCGTGACTTTGCCCATTACAGGACAATGAACTAATTAGTGAGATTCAGTGCAGTCTCTTGGACAGCTACCTTGTCTCATGCTTGGATAGTGTTTTTTCCAAGTTTCCTATTCTGGCCTGGCCCTTTGACTATCTGATGTCTCATGCTGTGATTTATTCTAGTCAAACTGCATCTCATTTTCCCAGGTTTTCAGCACTCGGCTTTTGATGTGAGTCTTTACTGAGACCTACATTCAGTTAGAATTATGAACAACTCTCCAAAGCTACTAATTTTAGCAGTTCCTGGCTCTCTACCTTGTGACTGCCCAACCTGCTCTTCTTCAGTAATTTGTAATCTCAGTATGCCTAAGTGAGGCTTTGTGAAAATGCCTAAGTTAGAGCTATAACCCCTAGGATTTTGTCTTAATTTGTCAGAGTTAAGTCCCAGAAATCTTCATTTTTATAATACTGAATAGTTGTGTGGTCTAAAAGCCACCATTTGACAAGCATCACTCTCTTTCCATTTAACCTCTGTTAACTTATGTAAGGAAAATGGAAGAAGGGCTTTGGTTTTTTTAGTTAATCATGGTGACCAATAATGTCCTACTTGGCAATGCTAAATGGTCTTTTGCATTTGATGGCACAGGTGTTGCCTAGTCTGAAAGCCCTGTAGTCAGAATCTACTCTCACTCAGAGCACCATGCAGCCTCTATTCACTGAAGTCTTGCCTTCTTTCCTTGTACTGCTTGGGAGATGGGCACAGATGTAGAGCCCGTGGACTCTAAATTTGGCTACTCAAGATACCTGCCCACCACACTCTTCCTCCCATTCTTTGGAAATCAACTTTAGCCTCTTTCCTTCAATATGTGTATACATTCTTTATGTACAATATGTATGTATATTCTGGCTGTACCCTCTGTTACTCTCTTGTTCCTCTGGTTTTTATATCGTTTCCCTTTTTGTATAAAACTTCAAGATTCTAGAAAACCACAGCCACAAATGCACATTATCAACTCATAACTTCTGCTTTATGCGCCACAGCTAAAATCTCTCCCCCAAGAGTAGAGAAACGTATGCTGGATATATGTCTGGAGAAAATGTGGGAGGAAAAATAAACTGAATAAAATATATATTAATATCATATATATTTCAAGTAAAAATCTAAGTTGCATTCTAAATAAAACTCTTCAGGTATATAAAATCTACATACTTATTAATAATATACCAATTTTAGAAATATTAAACTAAGTGCTTTTGTTTTTAATTTAGGTAATTGACTAGTTCAGTCATTCCTATTCAATACCTACTGTGAACCAAGTACAGCGAGAAAATCAGCAACAAGCAGACACAACTCATGTCTTTGTGGAGTTTAGATTTAAGTGACATGCATGGTAATCAATTATGAAATATGCAAAACTGAAAGTCCAATATACGTTCTATTGGAGGGGGATATCTTATGCCCTGAGAGTATGCAATATGGAGACATGGCACATTCTAGGAGATAAGAGAAGGCCTCTCTCAAAAAGTGATGCTCTAGATGGGGGAAGAAAGAGCTGAAAGTGGATATGAGTGGTGTGATATGAAGATACGAGGGTTGATAGGCCCCATGTAGGTTATTTAAAAAAGTTAAAAAACTTTGTATTTATTTAAGAGCAGTGGGAAAACATGAAAGACATGTATAGTGAGATGATTATAGGTTTTTATTTGATAAACTAATCTGAATGCAGTTGTGGAAAATAAATTGGAGTGAGACAAAGGTGGATTTGGAGACATCTATGTCATTAAAGACAATGGTAACTGGGACATGTACAATGTTCCTGAAAATGAGATAAAGCAGAAAAATTGTAAAGAAGTTTAAGAGTCTTAAAATAAAAAAAAAGTTTCATAAGGAATTAGAAATTGGGAAATAAGTGAATAATAATAGCATGATGTGGAATTGAATGCCCAATCATTTTATTGCTTAACATGTTTTTTTTCTGGACGGACCTAACAGCAGAAAGTTGTGTTAAGCATACTCCTCTGTTAAATGTAAGCCAATATCATTGTTTACAGCAAGACCTCTCTCTTAATTTACTTATTTTTCCCTTTCTCTATGTTTCCTTTACACCTCCTATAGGTACTCCCTCTAATACCCTGTCTTAGTCAGTCTGAGATGCTGTAACGAAATACCACGGACTGGTTGTTTGATAGTAACCTTCACCGTATTTTAATTATTCACTTCCCTGACTTGAAGCAGATAGATCATCCAATCAATCCACTAAACTAAACACAGTTGCAGTGAATATTACCACACATTTTGTTTCACAAATGGATGTAAGAGTTTTTCTCTGGTAAAATAGCTAGATTTAAAGCATGTGCATAATTAATTTAACTTATTATTACCAGAGTGCTTTATATAACTTTACCAGTCTACGCTCCTGTTAGCAGTTCATGAGAGTCCTAGTCAACCTATACCTCACCTACAGGGGGTAAGGCTCTTCCATTTTTTCAAGTTCACCATTCAGATGGTTAAGTAGTATCTCTTGTTCAAATTCACAATTCCCTGATTACTAGAGACCTTAAGCATCTCTTTATATATCCATTATTCATTTGAGCTTCATCTCCCTAAGTCAAGCTGCTTATTAATGATCTTTGACATTTTTTGTGAAGTTTCCAGCATTTTAAATGATTATAAATATATTATGCTTTTAATGAAAATTCCTTATTTTAATGAAAATTCTGTATTGACTTTAGATACTGTACACATCTTACAATTTTTCAAATGGCTGCTATTCATTTTAAGTCTACGGTAAAATATGTCATAAAGTGTAGTAATAATCTAAAAAGACAAGAATTGAAAAATAAAAAGAAAGTAGCAAATACAAACTTAGAATTCACAACTTTAATATTGTTGGAAGAAATTCAATATATCTAATGGAAAATAATCTGAAAAAAATGATTAATAGAAAATACAAGTTAATTTATACAAAAGACCTAGCACAGTGTCTGAAATAAAATCAGAACTGAATAATTACTATTTTCATTTCCCCTTACTGCAATGTGAAAAAGTACTTCCTGATAATCATTGGACATATTTTTATCATTTAGTTGTCAAACAATGAAATTCAGAGTATTATAGAATGTTAGAGTGTTAATATAAGAAATTATTTAAAATTGTAGTTTTTCAAGCATTTTTAGTTGTTCATCTTTCTTATATAAATCTTATAAAATGCCACTATAGAAAGGAGATTAAGAATAGCATTTTCATAACAGAAACAATCAATATGAAAATCTCAGTGTCAAATCAGCCATCAAAGTGCTCTATTTAGTTTTGTATTCTAAACAAATTAATTCACCAATGAATTCTATTTGTATTTAATAGAAATCTATCTCATTTTCCATAAAACTAATACATTATTCGTATAACTGAAAAGTCTCTGGGTATTTATTTATTCAGACTGGGTATATTCAGATAACTTGTCTTCACCTCTCAGTATTATTATTATTATTTTTCTTACTTTCCCTTTCTTTTTTCCTTCTCTTCCTTCCTTTCTCCCTTCATCCCTCCCTCTGTCTCCCCAGCACCCTGTCTGTCTGTCTCTGCCAGTTAGTTCTCTTCTCAGGCACATTCTCCCCAGATTTACAGTCACTTCTCTTCAAAGACTCAGTAAAAGGAATTTGACTCTTTCATCAGTATCAGTAAAAGTCTGTAAAATTAGATTTATTAGCTTAGGTTGGTCTGTATCAAATCATATGCCTATCCTTACCCCAGTCTTTTTTTTTTTCATTTTTTTTCCCAATAACTAGTGACAAATCCAAGAACTGGGTCAGAAGCTGAATCCTGAAAAACAAAATGTTTGTATCCCTGCAAAGAAATTTAAGGGGAAAACTGTAGAATCGTCTATTTTAGGTATCTATTCACAGCCCAGATGTTGAAGTCACTCTTGGGTATGTTTCTTAACCTGTCTCTGCCTAAGTTCCTCATATGTACAATAAGGATGATAATTATATTGTATATGATTGTTGTGAAGATGACATGAGTGTTTAGTACCTGACACACTATGGCCATCACATATGTGTGTGCTGTTAATGAAGAGCTTAAGTCTATTGGCACCATAAACGTTTTTTTAAACTTTCCTTTTTTAAAACCATAGCTTATAGGATAAATGTATTAACTATTTAGATATTTATCATCAAACTATAACATGACTTTCCTTTTATTGACTCCTTCCAGAAAAAAAACCTCAAATATTTTAAGTAGATTTTATAAATATTTATGAAGACACTGTAGAACACCTTGATTTAAGAAACTAATCTGTTTGAAGATTTATGTTCATCATTAATGTATTCATTTATCTGATTTAGCCCTTTTACTGAGAATATTCCAAATGTACACAGGGTCGTTTTTATTTTCTCATCAGAACACATCTATAAATATATTCTTTTTTAATAAACTCCTGTTCCTGAATTAGTATTTAGTAAATTTAATTTTTTCCCCTAGTGAAATGAATGTTCTTCTACCAAATTATTTTGTAAATCAGAGAACTCATTTTGGTGTTTTTTTCAATTTCATAAAATATTTGAGGAAATGCAGGAGGTTTGCTATTTTATTGTATCTGAGGAGCTCCCTACACATATATTACTGAATCTTTTTATTTTTTATTTTTATTTTTTTGAGATAGAGTCTGTTCTGTGGCCCAGGCTGGAGTGTAGTGGCCCGATCATGGCTCACTAAAGCTTCAACAACCTTGGCTTCAAGCAAGCCTCCCACTTCATCTTCCTGAGTATCTGGAATTATAGATGTGTGGCACCACACTCGGCTAATGTTTTTTTTATTCTGTAGAGACAGGGATCTCCCTATGGTGCCCAGGTGGTCTCAAACTTCTGGTTTCAAGCGATCCTCCTGCTTCAGCCTTTCAAAGTGCTGGAATTGCAGGCATGAGCCACAATGTCTGGCCAGTTACTGAATCTTGGAGGTAGAAATTATCATCCCTTCAAAGGCTTGGATACAAATATGTTAAAACAACCAATAATGGAGGTATCAATGAACATAGTTAATGATGGGTAATTCACTCAAGCAGAATTTCTTTTACAATAACACAATTTCTCAGGCTGCAACATGTTGATACTTATGGAATCTGTTCCATTTTAACTTAATTATATGATAACAATGACAGATATTTTAAATCATCAATCTTTCTTCTTGATATTACTAAAAGAAGAAAAAGTCTCTACATATACCAACTTTGGTATTTAGATGACATCAAGCTCATATCGCGGTGAGGAAAACTACCCTCTCCAGAAATACAAATGTGGGTTGTGAGGTGGGGTGCGGGGATTACCCTATCATAGGCAAGAACACTTCAGTATAATGGAGGACAAATAGCAGACATTATCAACAAATAAACTGCTAATTAATAATAAGTACTAATGCTATAAAAATATTACGTTTTATGGAGGACCCTTACAAAGCATAAGAAAGATAAATGAATAGAATTACCAAAAAGACTGAGTTTACATTTAAGAATAGTGTAAAGATGTGATTAGAATTATGTGCTATGTTTAGAGAAAACTTCTTGCTATAAATGAATATTACTTTTGTGTTTAGAAATTATGCTTATATTGGAATACATTTGAATCTTTCCCTTGACTAGAGCATACCATGATAGAATCACAAATTTTGAAATCATTGCCTAATATGAAATGCTGGTCCTGCCACTTTAAACCTGCATGATCTTGAGCAAATTTATCAACCTGAATTTGCCACAATATAGTTATCTTTAAGATTTAGCTAATAATAGCACCTACTATTATTTGTAAGGTTGCTTAAGGGATAAATTTCTCAACTTATATAACATACCAAAAAGAGTACTAACAGGTTACATTATAACAACTCAGTAAACATTATTTCTTAGCAGTGTTAGTATTGTTAGTATCAACAATAGTAGGTAGTGGGAGCAGTAGCAGTAGTAGAAGTGAGTTAGTAGATGTAGTACTAGTAACAGCAGCATCCGTAATAGATGGGTAGGTTAACCCCACCACCCACGTAAATTCTTTTACAATTAACAGAAGTAGAAACAGCTTAATAGGCTATGTCTCTTCTAATTCATACATTATAATTAATATTACATACTGGTTAGGAATAGAAAAATAAACAACCCTATCTAGTGTATCCATAACATTAGTACACTTATGGACTGGTTTTTGTTTGTTTAGCGACTAGTTTTGACACTTTTTATAGTCCTCAAGTACTGTATAATCATCAGGTTCAAATTAATTCATGCTGTACTCAAATCAATTTAATTTTTAAAGTCTTTAATTACCTAGATTTTATAAGCATGATGTAACAATCTAAGATATAAAGCAAGGAATTTAAAGTCTGAAGGAAGGCGAAAGGATTTGTTTCGTTAAGTCTCTATCCAGCACTTGAATCCTTTTTTCGATACCACTTGTTTCATTCAGGTAGAAGCTAAATATGCATTGGTGAAGATCTTATGATCCATTCCATTTTCGGACATTTGTTTTGTAAAAATTCTTTGCTTCTGTTGAATTTGTCCTATAGAACCACTTAAAACAAGTGCTGTGGGAGAGGCCTTCCATTATTGTCCCTCACATCTCTCTATGGTCCAGACCATACAGTCTCAGTTTCTTCAATGAGCCTCACATGATGTCATGTTATTGCTTGTATCTTATCTCTTGCCTTTCTTTTTAGAGGCAATCGAGTCTGTCTGTGTTAGGGCCAGGCGCAGTGGCTCACACCTGTAATCAAGTTTACATTTTGGGCCGCGCATGGTGGCTCACGCCTGTAATCCCAGCACTTTGGGAGGCCAAGGCGGATGGATCACAAGGTCAGGAGTTCGAGACCAGACTGGCCAACATGGTGAAACCCCGTCTCTACTAAAAAAAAATACAAAAATTAGCTGGGCATGGTGGTGTGCGCCTGTAATCCCAGCTATGCGGGAGGCTGAGGCAGGAGAATTGCTTGAACCCAGGAGGCGGAGGTCACAGTGAGCCGAGATCGCACCACTGCACTCCAGCCTAAGTGACAGAGGAAGACTCCATCTCAAAAAATAAATAAAGTGTGCATTTTAAAACTTTTTTGAAATGTAGAAGAGCTATAAAGAAAGTGTTGGATTTTTATTCTTAAGCAAAGAAGACAAGACTAAGAGAGTAGAACATAATGTCAAAAATACTGATATGGCCCCAAATATTTCATACCAACTTCTGATCTTTTAAAAGTGCACTGAGGTATATTGTAACAATATCATTAGCATGCACATCAAGAACAAGATGTATAACATGGTTTAAAAATAAACAGATGTTCCCCAAAAATAATGTGACAGCTTAGTGGGAAAAATCCTCCATTTATCATATTTTAATTAAGTTTTGTACATATCTATTATAAGCAACACTAATTGCAGCATGATCTTATTTATTTCAAAACACTAAAAAATAGCTATAATGCATATGGTGACAAAGTCAAGTGCCCTCAAATAATGTACTGAAATATTATTATACAAAACATGTTGCATAATAACCTTTCAGACGTTTATTTTAGGAAAGATGATTTGCAATTATAGACTCCTATAATTTGATTTATGATAAATAGAATTTTAGACGATCTGCGGATTTGAATAATTTATTTTGATGTTACCTACAGAAGTAAAAGTTTGAATTTGCCACTTATTTTGACTAAAGATTTGTATAAATTAAAGGGATACAATTGATAAAATAAGAAGCAAAATGAATATTTATATCCTTGTTTTAATAGGGGAAAAGCAAAAGTATTAAGAGAGAAAACAATTTCTGGGCTGGGCACAGTGACTCACGTCTGTAATCCTAGCACAAGGGGAGGCTGAGGCAAGGGACTTGCTTGCAGCCAGGAGTTTGAGACCAGCCTGGATGACAGAGTGAAACCCTGTGTCTATGAAAAAGTTTAAACATTTGCCAGGCCTGGCCGGGCGCGGTGGCTCACGCCTGTAATCCCAGCACTTTGGGAGACTGAGGCGGGCAGATCACGAGGTCAGGAGATCGCGACCATACTGGCTAACACGGTGAAACACCATCTCTACTAAAAATTAGTCGGGCGTGGTGGCGGGCGCCTGTAGTCCCAGCTACTCGGGAGGCTGAGGCAGGAGAATGGTGTGAACCCGGGAGGCGGAGCTTGCAGTGAGCCGAGATCGCACCACTGCACTCCAGCCTGGGCGACAGAGCGAGACTCTGTGTCAAAAAAAAAAAAAAAATTGCCAGGCCTGATGGTGTGCACCTGCAGTCCCAGCTACTCAGGAGGGTGAGATAGGATTGCTTGAGCCCAGGAATTTGAGGCTGTGGTGAGCCATGATCACACCACTACACTCCAGCCTGGATGACAGAGCAAGACCCTGTCTCAATAAAACAAAACGCCAAAAAAAAAAAAAAAAAAATTTCTGTATTGTTTACCAAAAAAAATACAGAAATGTAATAAAATCTGTGAACATTACTACGTATATAGTTCTACTCATGATATTCTAATGATAAACCTGATCACTGGTGTGATCAATTGTTGTAGTTTTCATCAACTTCATTCTTATAAAGTAAAAACTTTAAGTGTTCAGTCTGGGGTTAAATAATGAGACTGAATATATACATATATGTATATATTCAGTAATATATGCATTGATGTGGATATGATGTACACAAATATGTATGTTATGACACAAAAAAAATAGTGAATGGGAGTTAAAACCTGAACTAGGTAGGTAAGATGGATATTTATGTGTATGCAAACAACTGGAATGAGACAAAGAGGATACAATTGGACTGATTGTCATAAAATAGACACTAATAAAGTTTATCAACTAATGTTTAAAAAAAGAATGATTACCAGTGATTTAGGATCCAACTTCTGCTTGCTATTCTTCTTGGATAACATCTTCTTAATTCATCCCTGCCATCTTAATCTCATCACTTTTATTGTATTAACCTCTCTCCTCCCTTTCCCTATAGCTTTAACATATTTGCATTGTTATCAGTTGTAGGACATAACATGAAAGGAATCTTTGTATATGTTCTTCCATAACTTCTTCCTTTCAACATTATTAGTGATATTCATTTATGTTAATGCATATAGCATTATTTAAATTTTGTCATTGCTGTGTTGTCAACTGAAAATACTACATTTTATGTGTCCATCTTACTATTCATGTACATTTGATTCGCCATTATTTTAAAAAAATAAAGTTTGGACCAAGCTTCTTGAATTTTTAATATATTTATCTACTGGTACTCAAGTCCAAGAGACTCTTCAGGATAGAAATCTAGGAGTTGAATTGCTTGGTTGTAGGACATATGAATGTTCAATTCCATATGCAATGAAAAAATGTTTTCTAAAGTTGTTTAAATTTCCACTCTTACTAGCAGAAGAGGAAATGTCGGCTTCTCAGTATCCTTGTAAACACTTGAATATTAACTGGCTTTTACATTTTTGCCAATCTGGTCAATTTGAAATACTATCCTATTATAGTTTTACTGTGTATTTCATTTACTTCTCTTATCATTATTGGAGCCATTTTGGATTTTTTTAAATTAAATGTCTGTTTATGACTTTTGCCCATTCAAAAAACCCATTTTGTTTGCTATTTTCTTTTACATTGGGAGTTCTTTATACAGCATTAGCGTTAATTTAATGCCTCTAATGTCTTCTCTCAGTTTGTGATTTATTTTTCCTTCCTTCAAGGATATGTTTTCATGAAAAGAAATTCTCAATATCATTGAAATTAACAGTATATTTATGTAGTTTGTAACTGTGAGGTTTGTTCTAAAAAAACTCCTTCCAAGGTGATAAAGATATTCTGAAAGATCATTTAGATTTGTAACAAAATTGTTAATCTGTCAAATAAATTTTTGTGACTGGTATAAATTTAGAATTCTTTTTTTTTCTTTTCATGTGCACTCCCAGTTTTTCTGTCTTCAATTACTGGAAAATCTGTCTTTTCCTTCACTGACATGTAATGCCCACTGTCAAGATTCCATATATGCTTTGTTTTTTCCCTTGTGTGCTCTATCTCGTTCTATAGGTCTACCCTGTGTGCTCTATCTCATTCTATAGGTCAGTTTTTCTGATTCATTAATAAATTATGCAAATTGTTCTAAGATGAAATACATTTTTATATTTGATAGAATAAATTATCCACCTTGTACTATTCTTATCCCTTTGTCCATGTAGATTTTAGAATACGGTTGTCAAGTTTAATGGAAAACTTATGGGGTTTTCATTGATATTGTATTGAATCTTAAATTCATTTGTTGAGATATCATTGTAATATTTGTTGTTTTAACAAAAAGTGCTATATTTCTCAATTCATTTAGGTATTATTTAATATATTTCTATAAAGCAAAATTTTCAAGAAGCACCCATCCCTGAGAGGTACTACTGCCACTGTTGAGATCCAAAATCTATAATGGTTTTTATGTAATTCTAAATATTTTGGTTGTTGAAAGATGCAACTCAAGTTAATGAAGTCAACCCATTTAACTGAGATAGTTAATTCACCAATAAACAACTACAATCCCCATTAATTGGGGTTATAAAGGACCGAGTATTTCAGCTGGAGCCCTGAGGGAATTCTTATGACAACTCTGAAGTTGTTATATTGCAAAGTTCAAGGCTTATCCATTGGTTGCTTTCATTTTTCAAGTGGCTTAAACCTCTGGTTTTAAGGTACATAATTTTTCTCCTCTAGTCACAGAAATATTGTTATCCTACTCCAGTGATCACCTGGCTGGATTTTGCACTTCTTTTCATTTTAAAAAACATACATATGTACAGAGATGGAAATGTCTAACTCCAAGGACGTTTGAATTTGATAAGATTCTAAGGAATGTAAAAGCATGATTTTCATCTAATGACAAAGACGTCTGAACTTCATAGAATGTTTGTTTCAAATTCTTAGGACAGGATTATTATTCCAGGTATTCAGATGAGTTCTGAGTATCTCAATAGGCCTTCTTTACCTTGCAATCAAAACTTGTCTACAATAAAAATACCCTGCATATTTTCCTTTAGAAAAAATGTTTCTATGATACATCCTGAGAAGCAGGATGGTTCAGGAAAGAATTCTAAGCAAGAGTGAGGAGGTCTCCCCTTGGAGGTTCCCTTCAGCCTGGTGTTAGTGAAAGTTCTGAAGCTGATTTGTATCAAAAGTTGGTTCCACCATGATGAAAGGAGGTGGTCATTTTGTATCTCCTTAAACAGTCATTCGTGGTTGGTGGCCAACTGAGGCACCTTCCATTCTGTGAAGGGTAATTTTCAGAGACAACAGAAGTGAGACTTCCACAGCCACAACCCTCTCTGTCACTAGAGTATGGATGCACCTGAGACAAAGGGATTCAGATGGGGCCACCAGAATGCCTTCCATAAGTCCAACTTAATTTCTTAGTAATCTTATATTAATGCATAAAGAGAAATAAGATAGTTACATTAATCTCTAAATCTATGAAATAAATGGAAAACAGATACTATGGAAAAGTCTGAGTAATTTCCACCAAAAAATTCCTCATAAAAAGAAATTCTGAAATATATGGCACTATGTTTTTATATTATCACCACAATAAGTACAGTGATATATTGTAGATGAGTTTTCTTATATCTCTACTCAATACAGGCTGATAATATTCCACCAAAACACAATTCAGGGGAAAAAATATATGAGAGACCAAAATAATTGTACATGAATAAAGTAATAGTTTTTCTTGATCCAAGGATTTCATCTTGAATATAAAGCTGAGGACAGATTGCTTACATTTAAGGCAGTCTTCTGTGAATTTTATTATTTATTTATTTGCATCTGGGCAAAATAAAAAAATAAAAAAAAAGAGAGATTATATTCTTTTACTTTTTTTTCTTTCTTGGAAAAATTGGTCCTCTTATGTTCTTAGAAGTCAACCTCTCTAGTCACAGAAATCGGTATAACTTACTTGTTTAAATCAAATTCTGCTATATCTATAGCAGATTAATTTAGAGAACTACTGCTATGTTGAATACAAAATCATTTTATGTTGTGGTTATAAGGTCCATCAATTTTGAAGCAATCTCTGGAGCACAGATTCATGCCTTTAGAGCGTCCTGCCTATTATGACTTCTAAATCATTTTAGTTTTCTTTTAACCTTTCCTTACACTAACACTCTGCAGACTCTAGAAAATGAGATTCGTTTTTTTCCTTTGACACACTGTTTGTGGAAGTGCCCCTGAGTCATATCATTATATCTAAGATGACCAATTGCTTTTTCTGAGGATAGAAATTCAAGATGAAGTTATTTGAAGGACTAAGGAGAGTAATGATGAATTTTTCATATGCTCTTATTCTATTTTCTCGCTGTAAAAATGTATAAAACAGATCTATTTAAGCTCCATGTTCTATCCAATGGAACATAATCACCAAAAGACATTGCAAAAACAATACTAAGTTATTTACTTAAAAACTGATTGGCCATGATGGCAAGAAATGCTAATAGTGCCACCATACAGGAATACATAGTTTGAAATCACACAGACACAGACAAGCATATGTAATACATCAGAATAAAGGACAGAATGCGGCTTAGTGTTCAATACCTAAGAAACTAAAATTCACTGATCTGTTATTTAGGAGTCTATGTGAGGTTATAATTGTCAAGACTCCTTGAATACCATTTTACTATGTTAGGTATTATTGCTAATAGTTTTCTCTTAAAATATGGTTGAAGCTCTCTGTTACTAATAAATGTAATATACTCTAAATGTGTTTATACTCTTTTGAAACTCAACCTTAGCATCTTTTGTTATAAACAGTAACAATCATAATTAACAAGACTTCCATTTAGCATATATGTTTTTTGGATAACAATAAAAAAATAAGCATGACTAGTTAAATTTGATATGAATTGCTCTGTATGTCAAACTTTAACTTGATATTAATGTTTTTTTATTTATGGTTTCAAAGTGCAAACTGGGTCATTCATCTGTTGAAAATATTTGCTTGCGTGTCGATGAAAATAGAATAGAGATCTGAATCCATTTGATGGCATTTGAAGCCGTCCACATGACTTCCTTATTTCCACCAACAATTTTTCTCATTATTTTAAGGCCTTTTTGCTTCTCTCTTTTCTTCCTCAAACAGTGTCTATATTCTTTCATCTTGCCTTTGCTCAATTCTGTGTAATTTAACAACCAAAACAAATGTGCCTCTCTTTTGTATTTGGTTCTAAGGATAGAAAACTTAGTCCCACAGTATCTATGGTGCAAGGGAGGAGCAAATGCGCAGGCAACTGAAATTGTCACCAGAACAAAGAAGTGCGCATAGGGAACACACATATAAACAAGGGGAGTTTGTTTGAGGACAAGGACTATCCTGGTTCTTGCAGGGGACAGCTACAGAAGGCGAATAGATCAGGGGTTAAAGTAAGAGTTGTCTAGCATTTGCCATCTTAGTCGAACTGGCTGTGATATATGAGTGTAAAATCAGCTACATAAATTATGAGCAGAAGCTTATTCCAGACAGAGGATGAAGCTTATGCAAGATCATGATGTATTTAGGAAAGTACAAATAGTTTGGTATGATGGGTAAGTGGCAGTGAGTGTTGGAAGTGCAGGTAATGAGGGATGGGGTGGTGAGATAAACTTAGTTGAGATGATCAGAAACCTTTTCATGACATACTTTCATGGCATTCAATAAACTAAAAGTTTATTGTACTTTAAACCAGTGGGGAGGGGAATGTGATGTGATGCTATTTGCCTGTTCAAAAGATGACTCTCACAGCAGCGTGAAGACTGGCTTCGTGGCAGGTTCAGAATGACAACTCTAGATGTGTAGATCACGAGAGAATACTGGACAGATTTCCTCTTTCAGTCTTCGGTGACTGGCATGCACTCTGCCTTTTGTTCTATCTGTTAGAGTCCCAGATTTCTTTCAAGGTCTGGCTCAAATGTCACCCCTCAATGAAGCCTTCTCAGATCTTTCCTCCATTAAAATATTGTCACTCTCTTCCCTGATTATTCCTTTAGCTCTCTCTTCCTCCCTAGCTGTGGCTCTCTCTCATCTTCATTCTAGCTCTTGTTTTAGTATTGATTTATCTGAGGTTTCTCTCCAACTAAGAATGAACATAAAAAGAGGGTAACCACTCACCAAATATTTGCAGATCTTGACATTTTTATTACTTTTCAAAGAAAATAGATTTACATTAAAATCTGAAAATGATGTATTGAGGTAAAAGAGATAAATATGAAAATTACATATGTGAAATTCCATTTAAATCATGTTTATATTTAACTATTAAATTTATTTATCATGTTGCTTCTTCAGTTTTCTAGTGTATGCCAGTTGGTAATGGAAATCCCTTTCATATCAAATAAATGTTAATTTTAGAAGGCAAAGATAATATATATGTGTCCTCTCAACTTAGCACATGAAGAAGAACAAAGGCATACCTAAAAATAATTTAGATAATAATAGCTTTGGTAAATTCATTTATGTGAGTTATTTAAATTACTTTTGTCTTCAGATGGTGGGGGAAATGTAAATTTTATGCCAAAACTAGATTCTGCAGAAAAGACTGCTTTACTGTGAAACATTTTTCCCCTAAAATTGAGGGAAAAGATTGTTGTATACATCCTCATTGGCTTCTGTTGAGTTGATGGTCAGTTATAATATTCCACAGTACAAAATTTGCCTGTCTTCACTTTGTAAACAGAATTATACCTTTATATAAGCATTGTAGACATATATTTATTAGTGGTATTATCTTCTGTACTTAGAAGTAATTAGTATTGATGAAATATTATGTTATGAACACATCAACCCTGAGAAACATAACTAAATGTTCTGTCTCAAAAATATTTAACAGACAGAAAATACATTTGTTTTTATCACTCATCCAAACATTGAAAAACATACTTTCCAGGTTTCTAAGCTCCCAAAGATTGTGGTGACAATGAGCAAATGAACTGATGCTTAAAGGGAAGGATTTCATACCCATTCAGAATATTAGCAAACAGCTGCTAGTATCAGTGGTATCTGCCAGATCTGTGAATCAATTTGAAGCATGATTTTTCACTCAGGGAGCAAACACAGGAACCAAGACTCTGGTGGAAGAAAAGAAAAAATAAAAATGACCTAATTGGTTTAAAATGTTTATGGCCACATATTTTATTGTTATGTAAATAGAAATGAAGGATTCTTTTAACATAGTGTGCGTCAACACGTGGTGATAATTTTGAAGGGATAAAACCAATTTGCTATCATGCCTCTCCATGAAATAGAAAATGAACTATTGAGTGTTCTTTCTTAGTTTCTATGAGGGTACTTAAGAACTCACACCAAGTAATTTCACATGCTACTTATCAGTATCAGTGGCCATATGCCAGAATAATTTATTCTGTGGATAAGAATATTTTAAAATATAAATACTCCAGTTTTTAACTCCTTGGTACACCTACTTTTTTCTCATCCATATTTGATATAACGAATAGTACATCTTAATATTACACATTTGACTTTACAAAAGCGCACTTGGGCATGAAAGATTTGTATTGTTATGACTTTTTTTGGTAATAATAACAACCCATGATGTTAGTGTTAATATAAATTGGAGTAGACATTTTGGTTGGCAGTATCAACAGTCCTACAAGATCAAGACTTTCAAAACTGTATGGCTTTGACTCGTTATGCTTCTAAGACTATACAAATAAAAATGCAGGTATTTAAATTATTATAAATTCATATGAGAGAATATTCAAAATCGTATATAAATGAAGTATAAGTAATTTGTATGACATTAAGTTAAAAAACAGTGAGGGATAGATAGACAGGTGGATAGACAGATAAATAGATATCCCAATTTCTGTTTCTGTTTTATATTAGCACTGATTTCATCTTAAAGATTGGAAAGAAAAAAACCGAGAAGATTAATATTAATTATGTTTATGAAGTTCTGATTTTTTTCTTGTTTTGTTTTTACTTTCACAGTTATCTAAGTTTTCCATAAAGGTCAGAACTTTTTTTTTATTGAAGTGTAATCTATATAGGAAAGTGGACAAATACCAAGTGTACAACTTGAATTTTTCCACATTAAATGCACCTTCATGTGTGTTTTCAAGGAATAGAATGTCTCTTCCCCTTAGCAGTGTTTCCTCTGCCCCACTCTCATCACCAACTCCCACTAAACACAACCTTTATGCTAGTATCTATCACAGTAGACTAGCTTTGCTGTCATTGCGCTCTAGACACATAGAACCATACAGTACATATGTAGGATGTTTAGCTGCTTTTACTCAGTATTGTCTACGTGAGAGTTATTCACATTGTTTTGTATAATATTTCATTGTATTAATATGTCTCAACTTGCGCATTTTATTGTTGATTATCATTTGTGTGGTTTTCAGCTTTTGGCTATTACCAATATAACTTCTATAAACATTCCTGCCAATATACTTTGCTTAATATATGTATAAATTTCAAAAAAGAGTATATATGTTGGGTTGTAGGATACACAGATGCACACCTTTGGTAGATATTGCAGGAATTATGTCTTTTCCAGCAAGAAGGAATGGACAGAAAGGAACGGAAGGGAAGAGAAGGGCCAGAATTGGCTAGATATGTTGACCAGCTTGATATTCATATTAACTTGGGCAATATTATCTGGTCATTGACCCCTGATTTACCAGTTATCTCAGTCTTTTATTGGTTCTTGCTTTCTTCGTAAAGTTGAATAAAGCTATGGTCTTTTATCTATATCATTTTAAGGTAGATCAGCCTTTCTTGATTCTCAATACTTCTATTAGCAGTGACTAAGATGAGAGGTACAGTCTGTGCCAATGTTATGATTTAGAGATTAATGACATGTGGATTAACCATTATGATGCATGTTTTAAATGTACAAAATTAATTTCTTTGCAAAAAGGCAACAATCAAGAATCCAGAATAAGAAAATTCAGAGATTTTCCTGATCAGGAAATAAAAGAGATGAATCATATATATGCATGATTTGAGAGAAAAAATAATCACTGTAAAAATCATGTTGGGGCGTGGGATGAATTTTTAAAGCTAATTTCTATAACCCAAAAAGCTAAAAGCCATCTTTTTATAACCACCTTCACTCTTTACAATGCCTTTTTTGATATGAGGAATCTCAGCCTGAAGTTTTTGGAATGATCAAAATTAAGAACATGATCTTCATTTTTGTTGGCCCAGATATCAGCTTTAACACTTCAAACACTCTTTCAAAATATCTCACACTGTATCAAAAATAACTTTCCTTAGCCACAAAGAAATCTGAGAGCTCTGTCAGTCAGCAAGCCCATATGTAAGTGAGAAAGAAATATGCTGCTTAGTTTACATGACAACCTACAGATCAAAGCAAAATAAATAAATAACATTGAGTTGACTAAGCCTTCTATTTCTTTGGTAATAAATATTAAATATAAGCACTTTGAAATGAAAGACTGAAGACACTAAAACTATCTGCGGTGAAATAAGATGCAAAGTTGAGGTCCCTGGTAAAGGGGAATTATAATTTTTAATGTAGAATTTTCATGTTCACCAAAACAAAAAAAAAAAAATACAAATCAAACATGGTACAGATTGGCCGGCTAAAAATAAAAGGTTTTGTCCATCCTTTAGAAATGCAAACATTGCAATGGAAAAATACTTTAGTCTTTTAAATGCAAACTAACCATATGCAATTTGTTAAGTTTCATTTATTATTTTTAAAATGGCATTTTATTCATTAGCACATATTATTAAAATTTAGTTTAAATGAAACCATGATCTATAGGATTAAAAACTAAAGTAGCTTTCTTTTGTACTGAGAACTTATTATTCTTTCTTTACAAGGGTCCAGTGTTTTCCTGGCATATAGAGCTATTAACTGTTACACAGGGTTTTATCTCTGCAGTGGTTTAAATTCCTCATGAGTGACTCTGATTCTCACAATAGTTTCTTCCTTTTCTTAGGCTTCAAATTTTAGGATTGATCAGCTTTTTATAGGAAAATTGAAGGAAACATCTTCTCCCCTCAGAGAAATAAACTCAGAAAAGTAGAAAAAGTTTATTTTAGAGATAGCTCAATTATCTTACATTCACTTTGCTCTTGGCCTAGTGAGGAGCTATCAAAGGAAGGGCAACCCTCTGATACAAGTTCAACAGGAAGTTTGCTCAAATTAAGAGAATACCCAATGTCAGAAAACCAGAATTTTATAATGGATGTCTTAAACTATTCTGAAACAAATTCCTTTACTCAATTTGATTAATACTTTACAAATCCTGAGTTCTGGTGGTTCCTACAAGAATCTCAGTAATGTTGTTTGTGTCTAGAATCATGAGCACATAGGGTAATTCTGACATAGACTCAGCCTAAAATGCTATAGAAATTGCTCTTTATTATCTACTTAAGAGAGAAGAGTAAACCTAAAAAATAATATGACTGCCGTTCTGGTAGGCTCAAAATGCATAACGTGCATACAGTGCAGATTTTCAGAGAAAAGTGCTGCATGTGGAAATAAATATGATTCAAAACGTTTGATAGAGCCAGGCCCAGTGGCTTTCACCTGTAATCCCAGCTACACAGGATGCTGAGGTGGAAGGATTGCTTGAAGCCAGTAGAGCAAGACCAGCCTGAACAACATAGCAAGACCGCCTCTCACCCACCTCCCATCGTCTCTAAAAGAACCTTGTTTTATTTTATTATTTTTATTATACTTTAAGTTCTAGGGTACATGTGCACAACGTGCAGGTTTGTTACATATGTATACATGTGTCATGTTGGTGTGCTGCACCCATTAATTGGTCATTTATATTAGGTATATTTCCTAATGCTATCCCTCCCTCCTCCCCCAACCCCACGACAGGCCCCGGTATGTGATGTTCCCCTTCCTGTGTCCAAGTGTTCTCATTGTTCAATTCCCACCTATGAGTGAGAACATGCGGTGTTTGGTTTTTTGTCCTTGCGATAGTTTGCTGAGAATGATGGTTTCCAGCTTCATCCATGTCCCTACAAAGGACATGAACTCATCATTTTTTATGGCTACATAGTATTCCATGGTGTATATGTGCCACATTTTTTTAATCCAGTCTATCATTGATGGACATTTGGATTGGTTCCAAGTCTTTGCTATTGTGAATAGTGCCACAATAAACAAACGTGTGCATGTGTCTTTACAGCAGCATGATTTCTAATCCTTTGGGTATATACCCAGTAATGGGATGGCTGGGTCAAATCATATTTCTAGATCTAGATCCTTGAGGAATCGCCACACTGTCTTCCACAATGGTTGAATTAGTTTACAGTCCCACCAACAGTGTAAAAGTGTTCCTATTTCTCCACATCCTCTCCGGCACTGTTTCCTGACTTTTTAATGATCGCCATTCTAACTGGTGTGAGATGGAATCTCATTGTGGTTTTGATTTGCATTTCTCTGATGGCCAGTGATGTTGAGCATTTTTTCATGTGTCTGTTGGCTGCATAAATGTCTTCCTTTGAGAAGTATCTGTTCATATCCTTCACCCACTTTTTGAAGGTGTTGTTTACTTTTTTCTTGTGAATCTGTTTGAGTTCTTTGTAGATTCGGGATATTAGCCCTTTGTCAGATGAATAGATTGTGAAAATTTTCTCCCATTCTGTAGGTTGCCTGTTCATTCTGATGATAGTTTCTTTTGCTGTGCAGAAGCTCTTTAGTTTAAATAGATCCCATTTGTCAATTTTGGCTTTTGCTGCCATTGCTTTTGGTGTTTTAGACATGAAGTCCTTGCCCATGCCTATGTCCTGAATAGTATTGCCTAGGTTTTCTTCTAGGGTTTTTATGGTTTTAGGTCTAACATTTAAGTCTTTAATGCATCTTGAATTAATTTTTGTATAAGGTGTAAGGAAGGGATCCAGTTTCAGCTTTCTACATATGGCTAGCCAGTTTTCCCAGCACGATTTATTAAATAGGGAATCCTTTCCCCAGTTCTTGTTTTTGTCAAAGATCAGATGGTTGTTTTTCAAAGATCAGATGGTTGTAGATGTGCAGTATTAATTTCTGAGAGCTCTGTTCTGTTCCATTGGTCTATATCTCTGTTTTGGTACCAGTACCATGCTGTTTTGGTTACTGTAGCCTTGTAGTATAGTTTGAAGTCAGATAGCGTGATGCCTCCAGCTTTGTTCTTTTGGCTTAGGATTGTCTTGGCAATGCGGGCTCTTTTTTGGTTCCATATGAACTTTAAAGTAGTTTTTTCCAATTCTGTGAAGAAAGTCATTGGTAACTTGATGGGGATGGCATTGAATCTATAAATTACCTTGGGCAGTATGGCCAATTTCACGATACTGATTCTTCCTACCCATGAAAATGGAACCTTGTTTTAATTAGGTGGGTCTGGTGGTGCACACCTGTAGCCAGCTACTCTGGAGGCTGAGGCAGAAGGATTGCTTGAGTCTAGGAGTGCAAGTCTCATGTGAGGATGTGAGCTATAATCACACCACTGTAGTCCAGTCTGGGCAACAGAGCTAGACTTTGTCTCTAAAAAAAAAAAAAAATGTATTTTACAAGATCATGTCATTTGCAGGGACATAGATGCAATAGATGCATAGATGGAGCTGGATGCCATTATTCTCAGCAAACTAACACAGGAACATAAAACCAAATACTGCATGTTCTACTTTTAAGTGGGAGCTGAATGATGAGAACATATGGACACATGAGGAGGGGGTAAAACACACACTGAGACCTGTCAGAGGGTGAGGGGTGGGAAGAGGAAGAGCATCAGGAAGAATAGCTAATAGATACTGGGCTTAATACCTAGGTGATGGGATGATCTGTGCAGCAAGGCACCATGGAACACATTTAACTATGTAACATACCTACACATCGGCACATGTACCCCTGAACTTCAAATAGAAGTTGGACATTTAAAAAATGTTTTCTAAAATGACATTTTAAAAATAACTATACATAATTTACTTTAGCTTTTATTTTTGAACTATATTAATCCTTAGGAAACAACTTTGGGCTAATATTGAAGACAGGATTTTCCATTATTTCCAAGTCAATAATAATACATGGCCTAAATAAATTATACATGTGTTGGTAATATTTAATCAGCAAGGATGCTATTAATGACCCTTGACTAAAAAGAAATATTGTGGCATTGATTTTTCTTAAAACAGCATGATTCAGTAAGCAGCCTGAAACTGATGAGAACCCTGAGTGGGGTAGGGTGAAACGTGTATTTTGCGGGGCAGACATTAATACAAGTTCTCTTGCTCTCTATATCTCAGGCTGAGATTGGAGTTGGCAGAGATGCTTAGTAAGCATTAGATAATTCTGTGCAAAAGAATTAAGCCATTCAAAATGTTATCATGCTTTTCTCATGTTACCTGTATTATTTCCTAATATATTTTTAAATGCCTCATCATTAGGACTCTAAGGATGTGATATATTATTTTTCAACATAGAAACCTATTAACAAGATAGTTTGATCTTTGTTTGGGTTTGAAATTCCTATGAGTGATGTAATGGTCTTGAGTTTATTCCCTCCCCTTTGAACCAAATTGTCTCAACCCATTTCACATGGAACACATAAAAATATTTGTATGGCACAAATAAGTAAACTGGAATAAATATGAGGTGTCTGTTTGCAGTTTGGGCAAGAAATATAACTCATTACATTGTCTTGCTATTATACCTGGGCCTTGTCTTGACACTCTATGAGATGCCTGTTTTGCTGAAGGAAATGGCATTAAGGAGTTCAGATTTTCAAGGCAGCCTCTGTATCTTTCTTCACAATAAAAACATTTCGCTAAATCTAAAAATCAAAAAGAAATAATTTCTTCCAATTAGGATTATCAGCTAAACACATTTATAATGTCTGTAAATGCATCAAACTTCGGTGGAAAGTTACTTCCAATTTAGTAGTTAGATTATCTCATTTTGCACATTGTCATTTTATCTACTAAGAGTGTTATTCAAAAATGGCACCTTTTCTATTTACTTTGTCCTTAGTCCCAAGCAGTGCAGGCTAGAAAAATGAGTGATTTGGTAATTGCATGACACATTTTAGCTTTAGCTAATAAAGTTTTGTTGGACTCATTTATAAAGGATTCAGACATTTTCAATTCACTGACATAAAAATGTCAAATTATTTTTCTTGTCTGAGTGTTTTGCTAGAAGATGCCTGCACAATGCTTTAGCTTCATTGAGTCATTTTTCATTTTCTATATTTCCTTGCAATTAAACATTTTGTCTAAATAAAAGAAACATCTTTGCAAATAAGTACATATGTGAAATAATCCTGATTACATTGCCTAGTAAATGATTTGTACTTTTTTTCTGTACCATGTTTTTGTCTTCTGAATCTGTCTAATTTCCACCTTTTATTCTCTTTTGAAAAGTCTGCATTACCGTGGTATCACAGTCAGGGATAATTGGAGAAAATAGAAGATACTAGTGTTATTTTAGGAGAAAGGGATGGTATGCATGGAATACAGTACTTTACAAACTTGCTGGAGGGACTGCAGCCGAGAAACTTGGGGGACCACTTGGACGGTGGGAATGAAGATCACCACTGTAGTTGGTATATACATCCCAAAGTCTCATTTGGTTATAATGGGATTATAATGGGATTATAACCAAATAAGTTATTGATGGGATTTTGAGTTTCCATTTTGGGAAACAGCATGAAGACATTTGTATATGATACTAGTTGTAGTACATTAGGAAACTGGTGCTCTGTCTCTAACGCAACTGGCCCTCATGCCAAGTTGCTGGTGACAAGACACTGACATATGCAGTACAGGGGTCAGCCAACACTAATCTCTACTCTGTTTTTGTAATACCCACAACAGCAGAATAATAACCACTACCTCCTTTTGCCCTTCAAAGCTCATGCAATTGTACCTACCTGGCAGAACCTATTCATATCCAGAACTTTCATGTAAACATCCATTTACATCCTTCTACAAATACTTACACTTCCGAATACAACAATAACAATAAAAATTTGGTCCAGTCTAACATAATGCACTAAACCATATACAAATGTCTTCATTCTCTTCCCAAAAATGGAAATTCAAAATCCCATCAATAACTTATTTGATTATAATCTCATTTTAACTGAATAAGACATTGGGATGTATTCAAGCTTTTCTCATTCAGTTGCAATCCCAATTTGTCATTCTGTAAAATCTTCAAAAAATGTAGAGAACAGGAACAAGAGGAAAAATGGAAATTGGTTACTATACACAAATACATTCAAGGCCAAGAAAGGAAAAAACTATGGGACTCTACAGCCTTTCATTTCTGCAACCATTCACTAAGTTGTGATTCTTTTGTACAACTCTAGCATTCTTTCTGTGCTCCTTTTGTTCCCAATTAGCACTTCAGCTATTTGGGGCTTTCTATATGGTAGGGTGGCCCAACCATTCATTTCTTAGGGGTCTAATCAATTGAGAGAAATATCATTTTCTCAAAAATGAAATCAATTTAAGTTTAAAAAGTGGCTATAGTCCTTCAGGACTTCCAAAGAATTTTTGGTTTGTTTACTCATTTGTTGGCATAGGTTGTCTGCATCCTTATAAATGTTTGAAATTAAATTATATTGAGTTGGACAAATTAAACATGAATTAAGCAGAGTAAAGCATTATTTTTATTGAACTTAATTTCTGAAAATTTATGAATTATAAATATTGCTTACACTTACATGTTTAAGATATTTCAAAAGACCAGATTTTGTAACTTGCATGGCCTATAGTACCTTAACAAGTTGATTTAGTTAAAGTCTTTAATTTTTATTTATTTTGTAAAATTATAAAACATTTTCAATCCTTAAAAATTATAATCATCAATTTTAAAATTATATCATAAATGTTAGACTATGGCTAAATTTGAAAACCAAATACAATAAAAAAAGTTAAAAAAGGAGAGAGAGAAAAGTTAGTTGGAAAGAAGAAGGTATAACAATTCAGACAATTTATAATAGCAAATATGAGAGCATCTATTGTATAATAATAATAATCAGACATATCTTGTATTTAAGAAGAAAAAATAAAATAAGAACCAATTAAATCAAAAGACTGCTCTATAGTTTGCTACTTGCTTGTAAACAGAATTTTCAAATAAAAAGATAAAGAAACTAATGGGCATTATTCAATAAGAAGACTTAATTGGTGGGATATGGAGTAGCCAGTTCAAAGACATGTCAGATATAAAAATTGATTGTCTTTGGATTACTACTACAACAAAATTATCTGGCTTCAAACCTGAATAGCTTAAGAATTTAGTGCCAACAGGGTGTTTCTTCACTTGCTGCCAGGAGCTTTCTTGTTTAGCTCAGTGCCAGTTAATCAGGTTGTTTGTTTGTTTATTTTGTTTTTTGTCCCTTCACTCCACTGAACTGATTCCTGTTAATAACTCTGTAACCTGGATTAGGCTTTGCGTGTTTGCGGGCCCATCCTCATGAGTTGTATTTGCTGACCTGGAACCTGAGTGTGAGGGAGAGTCAGACTTTGAGCAGAACTGAAGACTTGTGGACCCTGGATCTTGAATATTTACTTCCACGTTTTCCTGGCTTTACCGTCCAGCTCAAAAAGCAACATCTCAGGAATACCCATGAACTTTGTGGATGTAACTGGATTCTGACATAATGCTTTAGGATGAACCAGCAACTCCAATCATAGCTTAAGTTTTGTTCAAAGGAGTGTATGTATGGCCCTTGGAGGGTAACTTGTTAGTATTTTCACATATTCCTCCATAGTGACTTGATATGCACGTATTTCTAGTTTCATCTTTCAAGTCAGGTTATCTAGATACAATTTACATACAGTAAAAGTTACTCTTTATAGCTGTACATTTCTATGAATTTTAGAAAATACGTAAAGTGATGTAACCACCACCATAATTAAGACACAGAATATTTCCGTCATCCCCAAAGGTTCCTTTATGTCCCTTTGTAGTCCATTCTCCTAGCAAACTTTGATCAGGTTTCTGTTCTTATAACTTATAACTTTTCTAAAACATCATATCAATTACATTTTTCAATCAGTAGCTTTTTCTTTCTGATTTTTTTTTCACTTAACATAGAGTATTTGAAGTCCATCCATGGTGTTGCATGTATGAGTATTTATTTTTTAAAATTATTGATTAATATTCCACTGTATGTTGGTACCACAATTTTCTCATCTACTCACCATTCAGTGGACAATTGGTTGTTACCAGGTGGGGGTGATTATGAATAAAGCTGATATAAACACTCTTCATGTGGGCATATGTTTTCCTTTTCTCTTGGGTAAAACTTCTAAGAGCAGAATTGCTGAGTCTATGATAACAAATAAGCAAACTTCATAAGAAACTGGTACATTGTTTTAGTATGCTGGCTTTAGCATTTTGCATTCCTGCTAAAAATATACCAGAGAATATACTGCCAAATAATAATGAGGATGATAACAATGGGTGCAGTAATTGAAATGATAACTATATTGTTGAGAATCTTTTCAGCACCTCCCATGTCACAGGCACTGTGCTAAGCACTCGACATATTTTTAATTTATTGTATTATCAAAAGAATGCATAAGGTAGATGCTAACACTAGAATCTCCATTTTATTTATTTATTTTTATACATTTTATTAATATTTCTTTTAAATTTTTGTGGGTACACAGTAGGTGTATATAAGTTACATGAGATATTTTGATACCTCTATTGGTATCTCTGATACCTCTATTGGACACCTTTTTATATACCTGTTTGCCACTTATATGTCTTTTTTGATAAATGGCTATTTAGATATTTTGCCCATTTTTTAATCAGATTATTAGATGCTTTCCTATAGAGTTGTTTGAGCTCCTTATAAATTCCTCATATATTCTGGTTATTAATCCCTTATCAGATGAGTAGTTTGCAAATATTTTCTCTCATTCTATGGGTTGTCTTTTCATTTTGTTGCTTGTTTCCTCTGCTGTGCAGAAGCTTCTTAACTTCATATGATCCCATTTGTCCATTTTTGCTTGGTTGCCCGTGATCATGGGGTATTACTCAAGAAATCTTTGCCCAGTCCAATGTCCTGGGGAGTTTCCCCATTGTTTTCTTTTAGTAGTTTCATAGTTTGAAGCGTTAAATTTAAATGTTTAATCCCTTTTGATGTGATTTTTGTATGTGGTGAGAGATACCAGTCTAGTTTCATTCTTATGCGTATGGAAATCCAGTTTTCCCAACACCACTTATTGAAGAGACTGTCCTGTCCCCGATGTATCTTCTTGGCACCTTTGTGTAAAATGAGTTCACTGTAGATGTATGGAGTTATTTCAGGGTTCTCTATTCTGTTCCACTGGTCTATGTCTGATTTTATGCCAGTGCCAAAGCATCTCCATTTTTAAAATGAGGAAATTGAAACTCAAAAAATGTCCTGGAACTTGCCCATGTTATCTCAACCCACAATTGGTAGAGCTGATATTCAAGCCCGGATAAGCTGGCATTAGAATTGCGTCCCCTAAACACAACGTTCTCCTGCCTCTTCATTTGCTGGTTAAATAGACATTAGAAATAATCCAGAGCTGGCTATTCTAAAGTAAAATAGAGTATTCTAAAATGTACATTTTTAGTGAGGGTGTTGAAAAGGCATCTTGAGCAGAACATAAACTGAAAATGTTAGCATCCAAGTACTTGAAAAAATGCCACTAGGATGTGCGTACAATAGCTGTTCATATGTACAAGTTGGTCTTCTGCTTTTACACAATCCGTATTCAAATCAGAGATCTCTATAAACTGATGTGAAGCTTTGATTGAATGTAAAAGATCTAAATTTATAATTAGAAAGAAAAATGGCTTGGATCTTGGAAAACAAGTACAGAGCTTGAAAGAGTCAGTCTCCAATACACAAAGTTCTATTTAATCTGAAGCAGTAATAGAATATGGCCATTTTTGTTTTATAAAACCGGTATAAGGATTTAATTGAATAATTTTAATAGACTTTTTGTTTTTATTTGTGGATTATATAAGACTGATCATAACAATTAACAGACAATAAATAATCTGGTAATTTTATACTGCCCAGAATTACTTGTTTTTACATTTTCATTATTTCAAAAATGGTTAAGACCTATATTTGACAATGTACACTAAATCACTTAATTTTTAAAATGTTTTCTCAAGTTACCTTAGATGGTTTTCCTGTCATTTAGTTGAATTCAAAGAAAAAAAAACAGTGAAACTAGTTCTGTCAAAGCTTACTGTGAGATAGGCATGATAGAATTAAATGAAGAAAGAAGCCAGGCATGGTGGCTCACGCCTGTAATCCCAGAAGTTTGAAAGGCCGAGGCGGGTGGATCACCTGAGGTCAGGAGTTCAAGACCAGCCTGGCCAACATGGTGAAACCCATCCCTACAAAAATACAAAAATTAGCCAGACATGATGGCGGGTGCCTGTAATCCCAGCTAATTGGGAGGCTGAGGTGGGGAATGGCTTTAACCTGGGAGGCGGACATTGCAGTGAGCTGAGATCACACCAGTGTGCTCCAGCCTGGGCGACAGAGCAAGACTCCGTCTCAAACAAACAAACAAACAACAACAACAACAAAATTATATATGAAGAAAGGAAGTAAGAGGAGAGAAATAAGTAATAGTAATGTCAGTTTCTAAAGGACCTGGACTTGCGTATATTATGTATATTATTTGTGTTACATCGTGATGTACAAAAAGACATCTATTGAATCTTTTCTCCTCTCATAGTTTAATGTTTTTATCAGGCGTTGATGCAATGATATTTTATCCTTATTGCTTTCAAATAAAAATAGTGAATTTTTCGAATTGTGCTTATGTAACACACGTGTATCTAGACAGAATTACAGCAAATGTGGCAGGTACATAACTCTTCAGTTCCTTCTGGATACTAAAAAAATGCAAGCAGGTAGGAGCTACTCTGCCCAGATTTTTGTAAAAATTTCTTAATCAATTTTAAATCTATGTGAAAAATTTAAAAATTATTTGAGAACAGTTGAAGCCACAATGTGGAATGAGAACAGATATATACAGTTATCAGAAGTGCAAAACAATGCAACCAATAACAAGTGAGAGAGTGTGAAATCCAGGTTTGTGTTTCTAATTTCCTCTTTATTCCAATTTGTAGCTAGGAAAATGGTCACTCGGTTTTCTGTCTGGTCTGCATCACCTGAATTTTACATTTTTTTGAGTATGTGTGTATTTCTCTGTGTGTGTGTGTGTGTGTGTGCTCCATTCTGCTCTCATTGTATGTTTTCCTTAGTCATGGTCTTTGCTCCTTCAACAGATTCTTAATCTTTGTTTTATGTAGACTTCATCTACATACAATTTGACATTTGCCTTGGGTTTTTTGTGTCTACTAATTCAGTGCTAGCCAAAGAAATCTGGAACCTCTGGGCAGCCACTTGTCTTTTCATCTGCTTTCTGGCTTATACTATTGTGATTGAAGTGGAAAATAAAAAGACCTTCTAAATCCAGTAGAAACCTGACCTATCATAGCATTTCCAAAATCTGTTCTCAGGATTCAGAAGATCAGAGAGGTCTAAGCATTTTGTTCTTATTGTCACCTGAACTACGGTTATTTTTAAAATAGTTTTCTAGCTTCTTAAATAGACCAATTGAAATAAATTGCCGTTCAATTGGTTACTGCGCCATCAAGGAAGCGTGGTCCGTTTCTAACAAGTTTCCATCCATGACCTTTTCCTCCATGTAATTCTGTACAAATGTGCATCTTAATAAATGAATAAAATGTGAGGGGCATATAATGGAAATAGAAAAAAATAGTCATATGCATTTATTGAAGATGGAGAAATCACATGCAGGCCACACCTCTAGAATTGTAAGGAATATTGACGAGTGAGTCAGATGGAACCTAGCTCTAGAATCCCAGGCAGTTCTAGGCATGAAGGAGCATGTTGCTATCGGCTGATGTCCTCAAATTCTACTGTTCTCAGCCTCAGGGTTTAGGTTTTCTGCGTTTTTTTACTTCCTTCTAGCATGACTTCATTCTCCTACAGAACTCCTCTTTACCTGATTTCAGTCTCTATTCTTGTGTTCTCTGCCTCATTCTGTTTATATTTTTGATTCATATTTTTAAGAGTTAATATCTAACTGGCCCAACGTATCTCCACAAAACAGAAAATTGGGCAACCTATGGAATGGGATCCCCTAGATCAAGTTCCCACATCCAGAGAAGGTTACATTCTATAATACATTGCTTCTTAATATTACTCCTTTTTCAGGGGCTATGGTCTTGGGGAGCACCATATTTGGGATGTTTTGTCCATCTTCATGAAAAAGTAAGAGAAGAATGACAGCGTAAGCTCCATGAGAACCGGAGCTTCGTCTCTTTGTAACATATTATTATGTTTACTGTTCTAAGAACAGTGCCTGGCATATTGTGAGCCTTTGAATGTTTACTGAATATGAATACATGAAGAAACAAATGACTAATAGGTCATTTTCATTCACTTGAGGAGTATATGATATTTTCATTCACTTGAGGAGTATACAATAACTTCTGAATGTTATGTGTGCAAGAGATTCAACCTGGTCCAGGTCATATTCAGTGTGAAACAGTCTCAAATGTTTGATTATGTGTAGAGCTAGTGAATAACTGTGCACGGTTAATTTGAGGGAAATCCCCTGAATAATCTAGATCAGAGCTGAGTGCCTCAGTCACCTTTTCCCAGGTCAAGTAAATCTTATTTTTCTACAATTAAAAATTTAGATTTAACTTAGTTGCTTAGAGTATAAGTAAATAATTGTAATTCAGGCACCGTATCTTTACCCGCATGCAGCCATCTAGCTACGACAAATGTTGCTTTAGCAACATCTTTAAAAGAAGAAACTACAAGAGTAAATATGATGTCTAAGACATCATATATTTATAGAAACAAACCCTTCTAAATCCCTGCATTTAGAAGGTCCAGGTGGTACCTTCAGCAATAAAGAGGGGTAGTCTTATGAACATAACTGTATGTTAATATGGGCAGATGGGAGAATTATGAAAAAAAAAGTATGTGCTTCTCATCTCCTCCATCTGAATCCCTATCTCACTCCTTTTCAGTCCTACCTGCAGTTCTACTCACCAGAGGTTTCCTTGTACATATACCTGTGAATCTCCAGTGGATTTCCGCAAAAACTACACTTTATATTTGTCGTCAGTAATGCTGAATACTGAATCTTTTGGTGGCCTGCTGTTAGAAAAACTAATAATAATAGTACTGGTATGCTGACTTACAGTTATAAATCATAAGCCCATGTATCAAGTCAATTGAGCCAAAAAAAAATGTGATGAGTCACGCATTCTCAATCTGTACATTTCACAGGTGAGAACATAGAGGCTCAGCTCAGAGGACTGACCTGCCAATAGATAAATATGGACCTATTTATTTATGTAAGTGGCATTATCAGGATCGGAATGCAGGCCTATAACACCATAAAGCTGTCGCTTGAGATTTCACACTTCATGAAAGTGTAATAACAATTTAACATGTCATTACTTCCTATGAATATTTACAGTTTGATGTGAAAGTGAAGATTGTCAATGCATAACTCAAAGTTTCCTTAGCAGTAAGAAATAAAATATTTTGATAGCTCTTTAGATCTTTCATTTCTGAGGAGGGTTGGCTTTCTATTCACTACAGGTGAGGTTGACTCACCCCCGTTTTAATCTCATCTATTTTCAGACTACCTCTTGGTCTATGAATGGTGAAACCAGATTGCTAACATTTTTTTATACACTATCAGGTTTGTTACATAATTGAATCTATGTTTATAGTTGCTGTCTTTTTAACATGGTAGTTTAATTCTGTTTGATTTTGAGTATCCCATTATAATCCATGTTTGTTTCAGGATATATCAGACGTTTGAGCAGAGTAAATAATTCTCTCCAGCACACCCAGGTGTTTTTTTTCTATACAGTAGTGGAAATATACTAAATAAGGTTGTATCAAAAGATGGGTTGCACTGCAGAGATAATATGAATTGAGTTCAAGACAGTGCAATCAAATGAGAAGGAGATGGAAGAATTCTGTGTGAGTGGGAGGTGAGTACCACAGAAATAAAAATGAGCAAAGCTAAAGTACTCTTGATTCTACTTTTATATTGCACTACCACATCTTTGCTTTTGCTCTGCATAAGAATGTGCAAATGGATCATAACAGTTTGAGAACTTAGGTATGGCATCTGTTAAAACTCAGGTAAATTGCAATTCCAGCATAGGAATGCATTTGGAATTAAACAAAGCCCTCATTTCTCATAAGACCATTCTTATTTCCAAACTCATTAGAAAAAAAATCTCTATTTCCTTTTTGCTATTCTCTACGCTTTCTCATTCTTATTTTCTGTAGTAAAAGATTAAGTGGTACACTCAGGGATCCTCAGAAAGATGGTTTAACTAATTAGTACATCAACGAAGTCTTTAGGACAGAGTTTTAATAAATGTTTGTCAATTTCCCTTTGCAATGTTACGTAGTATATTACTAACAGCATTCGCAGAAGGTGCACAGGATGTATGGTCTGAAATCTAGGGTTAGTAAGAAGGAATCATAGAAGATGATGCCAGGCAGGTGGCAAGGAGCTGACACATTGGACAAAGTTATATTAAAGTGCTTAACTTAGTTGCACTAGGTTAATCAAAATATTATTTATTTCACTTGTAAGTATTTACAATATATAATGATACATAAAATATATAATATACATAAAATATATAATATAATAATATATAATACATAAGATATGTATTGTATATAATACATAAAATATGTATTGTATATAATATAATACATAAAATATGTATTGTATATAATACATTAAATATGTATTGTATATAATATGCATAAAATATATAATCAAAAATATTTTTATATATAATACATTAAAATATATATTTTTATATATAATACATTAAAATATATATTTTTATATATAAAATATACATTTTAACTCATTGGTCACAATTAATGCCACACAACTATCCCTGAATAAATCAGAGTTGCAGAGTGGATATAAAAATGTACAGTGGTTAATCACCTGGACTCGGGAACAAATAAATATGGCCCTGAATCCTAGTTTCATAGCTATGTGGTTTTGTGCAAAATATTTAGTTTCACTGAGTCTTCGTTTCCTTTTCTGTAAAAGATAAATAATTAAAAATGCAGCAACAGCAACAACAACATTAGTCACTAACATTTTATTCATTTTATTAGAGCTTGCTTTACCGTCAGCAATATTTTAATGTATCTATTTGCATTCCTGCATTTAATATTGTCAATTACCCAACAAATCAGATAGTATTGTTACCCTCATTTCACAGAGCAGGACACTAAGGCAAAAAGAAGCTAAGACACAGAGCTGAGCTTGTATGTATTTGAGCTAAGTAGTCCTATTGCAGAAAACAGACTGCTGCTATGATTTGGGTTGGAAAGTCCATTGTTGCTTTGCTCACATCTGGCACCTGGTGCTGTCAGCTCCTGTGCCTGGGTTCTTCTCCACATGGCCTCTCACCCTGCATTAGTATATGACAGATTCCTTTTGTGGCAGTCTCCGGGCAGATTTCCACTGGAGCAAAAGCAGATGCTGTAAGGTCTCTCTCTTTTTTTTTAACTTTCATTTTAGAATGAGGGTACATGTGCAGGTTTGTTGTATAGATAAGTTGTGTGTCATGGGGGTTTATTATACAGATTATTTTATTACACAGCTAGGAAGTATAGTACCCAATAGGTAATTTTTTAATTCTCATCCTTCTCCCACCCTCCAACCTCAATTAGGTCCCAGTGTTTACTGTTCCCTTCTTTGTGTCCATATGTACTCAGTGTAAAGCTCTCACTTGTAAGTGAGAACATGCTGTATTTCATTTTCTATTTCTGCATGACTTTTCTAAGGACAATAGCTTCCAGATCCATCCATGTTGTTGCAAAGGACATTCTCTATTTCTTTTTTATGGCTGCATAGTATTCCATGGTGTATATGTACCACATTTTGTTTATCCAGCCTACCAATGATGGACGTTTAGGTTGATTTCATTTCTTTGCTCTTGTGAATAGTGCTGTGATTAATATAAGCATGCATGTGTCTTTATGGTAGAACAATTTGTATTCTTATGGATCTATACTCAGGGATGAGATTTCGGGGTCAAATGGTGACTGTTTTAAGTTCTTTGAGAAATTGTCCACTGCTTTCCACAGTGGCTGAACTTATTTACATTCTCATCACTAAGCATTCCCTTTTCTCTGCAAGCTCACCAGCATCTGTTATTTTTTAATTTTTAATGGGTTCTTTTAAGATCCAACCTCAAAAGTCAGGTGCATTGCTTTCACTGCATTCTATTGGTCAAAACAAATAATAAAGCTAACTCAGATTCAAGTAGTGCTGAAAGAGACTCTACGTCTTCATGGGAGAATCGCCAAAGTCACACACAAATGGACATTTGGGATGACAGGAACTTTTGCAGTCATCTTTGCAAACATTACCTTAAACCTTTCACCAGGATATGTTATCCTTATCAATGGTCACACTCACGGTCCTAGAAAATAACGCTGATGAAATTCAAATATCACAAAAGCCACATTTATTAATGAAACACTAAATTTGATATGGAATACTATGTATTCATTGGTAAGAAATGTATTGGAGGAAGGTTTTACTAACATGGATTCGAGATTCTCTAGTTCACTCTCATTTAACCAGAAAATTAAATTGAATAAAGCATTCTTTTTTCACAGATACTGGTTATTTAATATTCCTCTGTATATAAATGTTTTAATTTTTCCTGTCAGTGATAAAATTAGGTATTTGACTTTTACTGTTCTAAAAATGCAGAATCTCATGAATTCTGAAACACCTGTTCAGGTAGGAATATAATGATACTCATAGAATGGATTAAATAAAATTATATGTGAGACAAAGTAGCACTTTCTAGCATCACAGTTATTTCTATTTAAGTTCTAGCAAAAGACTTCATTTTCTGTTAATGCCATCAGGTTTTCCAATAGCTTATTAGAGAGCCAGAAGTAAATTTCATAGATTAGAAATAAAATTCCTAGGGACATTGTATATCGTATGTATACCTTATGTACGTATTTTTACCTTATGAAATGATGTTAAGGTCAGATTCCAAATGTTAGTCTTCAAAGAGTTAGTTTTCCTTAAAATTACTCTATTTAATAAAAATCCAAATCAGTAATATTCAAACCCAAAGGCTAGATATACTTTGCTTATGGCTTATGGTTTATGTCTAGGGTTTGTTAATGAGACTCCTATGTATCAAATATCTGCAGTCTCCTTTTCAAATTACTTTTTGAGGGAAGTGGCAGGATGAACATCAATTCCTGTCATCAGAGGGCCCAAACCCTCTCATAGCATCTTTCTGTAGTAAATTAGACTTAGAATTCAAAATAAGGCTTTTTCACATTAAGGAGAATTCTGCATGCAGGAAGAACAGGGAGCGATCCTGAGAGTGGTTTTCACCAGTCACAAGGTGAGCTATCACCACCCTTTAGTTTCTCAACATGTCAAACGTGTAGCTTTTCTTTTACACAGACACAACCCACGGCTCTGCTTAAAAAACTGACTCATCACTTTCTGGAGGCTGGACTATGTCATACTCAAGGGAGGGACACTTGTGATATTCCAGCTGGAGTGACTCCAGTGTATAAGAGGGGCTAATTAAATACATGACCAAGGGATCATCTTCTTTGTCTAATTAAGCATTAAACACCTATCAATTTGCTGATACTGTACTGTTCTTTCCATTTATTACAGTGGCTGGTTTCTCCCTCTCTCTCAAACTTGCTCAAAACTGGTACCATTTTCCCATTGCTCTTAGACTCAACTCCATACTCCTCAAATCACTGTCCTGCAATATGTAAAACTAACTTATCTTTCACTACAGATTTCTCTACAAATACTGTCTGATCCAGCCACATATGGCCCTCTGGACACAGCCTTGCAAATGCACGTGTAGGTCTTTTTCCTGATCTTTTCACTCCTGGACTGAAGATCCTAACACTAGTCATCATTCATCCTTGACAAATGGGGACTTTGAGTTCCACTTGAATCAGAACTTCTCACACACCTCTGATCTAATACATCCCCCAAGCCCTCTTAGAATTAAGTATTTATTTAATTTTTTAGAATCTGATTTATTTGTATTTTATTTATCTTCTAAGTTTTCTTGCTATCTGGTCAGCATGATCATGAATTTGTGGGCATGGTTATGTCTAATATCTGTTTAGCACTCAACACAGTGTTCCAATTCATCTATCCGTCTATGTGTGTATCTATCTTTCTCTTGTATAGTTACTAAAAGGATTTTGTGCCTGCTAGTAGCCTGTTTTACACCTTGGTGCCCAATTTAAATAAACAGTGTTAATGTTATTTGCATAAAACAGTTTGCTTTATTTTTGCTTGTTAATTTATTCATCCAATTAAATAATTATTAGACTATATATAAATAGCTGTTCTACTGAATGGTGGAAAGAGTGGAGGAAATCATGGCTGAAGATTTTTTCATTGATCATGGCATTAGGGACACAATAAATTCATTTTTACAAAATTATTTTCAGGCCACATATATCTTTATACATCAAATCTGCTGAATCCAATTTGGGAGATAGAAAAGTAATTGCAATTGAGATTTGAGTTCTTGTTCATCTCTAATGTGCTATAATACTATTGATTACACTAATATGATACCAAAATAACAATCAATGGAAGACTTCTAAGGAGTGGGAAATTCTGTTTCATAAGCCATAGAAAGAAACGCACCAGTGCCAGTGCAGGTACCAGAGATAAATACAGAGCTTCTTAGAGAAAGTAAAAATGGTAAAAACACAAGAAAACACATTTCATTGTGTTTATTCCACCATGCTGATGTTCATTCTAGGTGAATATCATATCAATGAATCACTTGTATATTGCTTGAGGTTCTACAATGTGTCCAGTGCTGAGCTAGGGGCTTCATAGGGCTATCTATCTTATGAAGAGGCCATTTTGTGTGAGATAGTGATGGTGTTTTTGTAATAATCTGGTCGTGATACATTCTAAAACCAGAACTATAACTTAAACACGCATAGCCACCTGGCTGGAGTAGAAGATCAGGAAGTATTAGGAACTGTGTGACCTGGGAGCTAAATGTCTCACTTAAAAACACACAAAAATACTTCTCTAATCCAAGAAAACTAATCTATAGGATTGATTAGAATGCAATTGTGCAAATTGGTGTCCCCCATAATAATACATTTTCACTTGACCTCACTGATGGAAAAGAGATTCGACAGTGATGTTGATTAAAGTTATAATTGCAGTCATGGCCTCCAGCTGATGCGGAAATTATAACCATGGTTTTGGAAGTAGTTGGGATGAAAAGAGAGTAAGTACTTACTTGTGATCCAGACTATAGCAGTTATCTATTGCTGTGTAATAAATTACCCCCAAAGTTCAGCAGCTTAAAACAACAAATATCTATTATCTCATATAGTTTTAGAGAATCAGGAATCTAGAATTACCTTAGCTGAGAGGTTCTGGCTCAGGGTCTTTCATTAAAGTTGTGGTCAAGCTGTAAGCCAGGTCTGTAGTCATTTTAGTCCATCAACTCACTCACATGATTGTTAGCAAACCTCAGTTCCCTGCTGGTTAGTGGACTAACCCTCAGTTTCTTGCTATGTGAGCCTCTCCACAGGCTGCAACAGATTTCTCACAATATGGTGGCTGGCTTCCCCAGGGTGAATGATCAAAAAGAGAATGAGAGCAGAAAGAAAACCCCAATGTCTTTTACAATCTAGACTTAGAATCACACCATCATTTCCACCCCCTTCTCAATAGAATCTCAGTCCACAATCAAGAGGATGGAAATTAAGATCCACTTCTTGAAGGAGGGAGTACCAACATATTTGTGGAAATATTTTGAAACCATCATGTGAGTTCTGCTAATTTTTTTACCTAGGTATTTAATGTTGGAAAAGTATTTTATCCTCTCAAACGTCAGAGTTTGTTTGTTATTGTTACTTTTTTAACTGAGAAAGTATGAATGATCAGCCTAACTTCACAAAACTGATTTCAGGATTAATGGAGGCAATGTTTGTGTAAGCCACTTGCAGAGTGCCATAGGAATAAATGTATCCTTTTAACATCTGTGGTTATGCTCAGAATATTATATTCCAGACAAGTACATTATCCTACAAAATATGGCATGGAGATGCCTCACCTCAAGAAGTAACAACTAGTGGTACACATGGATGAGCATTACTGTCTATAAATAATAGCTGTGGTTGCATCTTTTCCAACCAAAGCAACACCAAGTTTATCAATTTTACCCCTTTCTTTTGTTTTCTTTTCTTTCTTTCTTTCTTTCTTTTTTTTTTTTTTAAGAGTTTCACTCTCTCACCCAGGCTGGAGTGCAGTGGCATGATCATGGCTCACTGCACCTTGACCTCCTAGGGCTCAAACAATCGTCCCACATCAGCCTCCCTAGAGGTGTGTGCCCTCACACCTGGCTGATTTTTTGTTGTTGTTGTTTCTTTTTTTTTTTTTAGAGATGGGGTTTTACTATGTTGCCCAGGCTGGTTTTGAACTCCTAGTCTCAAGGTATCCTCTTGCCTCAGCCTCAAAGTGCCAGGATTACAGGCATGCGGCATAGCACCCTGCCCAGTTTTACCTCTTTCGTATCTATACTTCTTTCTATCTCCACTACAACTCGAAGCCATTTATCATCTCTTGCCTGGACTGCTGCAATAGCCCTTAACTAGTTTTCTAGTTAACAACTCTTACTTCTGTAAATGCATTTACCATTTTGTAGCCATTGTGGTTCTATTTAATTCAAATATTCCTTATATGAGAATGCAGACAAATAGGCTGATTCTTACTAGATTTGAAGTGTTATTTTTTTTTATGTTGGTATATATTTGTTTTCTTTCTTACCCAACACTCAGCATTCCTTCTATATCTAGTCTGAAGTGATAGTGATATTTTTTAGTTATTTACCAATGACAGGAACATTAAGTTCTTTTCATCCTTGATCTCCAAATTTGCTTAAATATTTCTACCTCGAGATAAATGTTTATCCCAGAAACCTAGCTGCAACCTTGAAACCCGTTTTTACTTACTTTCTATGTGTAATTCACCAACCAACATCATTGCTTCTGCCTCCAGAAAATGTTTCTAATCTATTCATTTTCCATTTCCTTTTATTTCTATCATTGCCAGTATACATTTTTTTCACCTAAATAATCAGATGGTCTTCTAACTGGTCTTCCTGCTTCCACTTTGACACTTTCTAACTTATTCTCTCTATTGAAAGAAGAGTAACCTTTTAATGCAAAAATCTGCTTCTTCTTAAAACCACAGAATGAAGTTCAGAATTGTTAACATACTTTCCAGGGCCTGAACTGAAAAGGTCTCTACCCATATTTCTCGCTATTCTTTAATCCTAATATGTGACAAGCTCTTTTATGCCTGAGGAATTTTTGTGTAAGCTTCCTGTCTGACTACACCCATTTTCTGCTTGTCTCGCTTTTGCCCCACATGTACTTATTTATTCTTCCTTTCTCTGCTTACGCATCACTTTCTCAAAGAACCTTTAAATGAAGTCCCATGGTTATAGTGTCTGGAAATCTTCTCTTTAACTTTATTACAGATGCAATTTAAAAGTATGTGTTTAAAAGTAAGATATTATTATACAGCATCCATTTCTACTCACTAGAATATCAGCTCTATGAAGGCAGGAGCTTCATCTGTTGTTTCACTGCAATTCCTTGCAGTTGTTCTACAAAATATGGTGTAAAGATGCACGTTAGGTGCTCAGAAAATATTTGTTGAATGAATGAATGGCAGAAGGCTTTTGACTACTCACATTAACTTCCGTGAGTCAGGATGTATTTATATGGTTAGTGACATGATGGTACTGATCAGTTTCACTTAGGAAGAATGAGATTGCTCAACTCCATGGACTCAGACCAGAGTGAGTTTGCACAGCCAAGTGGGACAACTGCTTGGAACAAGAAGGAAGAGAGAGTGCAGACATGCAGTTTGCCTGCTTAATGTTTTAAGTTGAAATAGCTCTGGACATGTGCAATTTAGGATGTGACTGCCAAACAACTGGCTTTGAACCAATTCATAATTTTAGATCAGACTACACCCATCTGCTGATAATCTTCAGTACTTTATGTTAAAAAATTGCAGATTTGAAAGCTAGTCTTTGAATGTGTTTCTAGATCCAGTTTCCCATATTTATAATGGCTCTCTCTTTATGATCTCTCAATACTTATGACCTAAAATTAATACTGAATATAAGCTTTGAGCTTTTACTAGTGTAGCATGGATTATAGCAGACTAAAGTGTTGCTTTTATTTGATGATTATGATTATCTCAGATTAAAAAGGAATAAATGTAATGAGGTTTCTTTATTTATCTATAACATCTTCTAATACTAATTACCAAGGAAAACAAAGGACAACATATGAATAAATATATACTACCCAGAGGATGAAAGAAGTTATCCTGGTTGTTTTAGAGAGTCATATTTTAATGTTAAAATGTATCAACTCAAATTAATATCCATAACAGTAAAATTTACCATCAGTTCAACAAACTTTTGACAATTTTCTTTCATGTACAGCAATCATAACTGAATTTAGGAATATAAAGAAAATATAATAAAGCAAAGCCCACGATGAGCTGTATACCTCCTGTTGAAGACACACGCACACATACACACACAGAGAAAGAGAAAGAGGAGGGAGAGAGAGAGAGAGAGAAAGAGAGAGAGAGAGAGAGAGACTCTTAATATAATGTGTGAAGTTCTCTACTTCCAGGTGAATAAGTCCTAAGAAAAGTTAATGATAACTCCTGGGAAACTCTGAGAAGATAAACCTCTCTTCAGCTATTATACATTATTAGGAGTATATAAAGTAGAAATGGGAAAAAGGTATTTCAAGGAGAAAGTAAATAAAAAGGTCTGACAGACTGGAAGTTCATGCTTTTTTGGAAAATGGAATGTTTCTTGGTATGATTAGGTTTTATGGCTCCTAGAAGGAATGAAGAAAAATAAAAAGCCTTCCCTGATGCCCTTGGATAGTCAGATATTTTCTCCTCTGTGATTTCATAAAAACAGTATATGGATTTTCATTGAATTTATCCTGGCAGATAAAAAATTCTTTATACATGTCTCTCCCACTAAGTTCCCTTTATGGATCTTTGTCATTAATAAAATTTCAGATATAAGCATTTAAGCATATTTTTAATTAAAAATTCGGCAAAATACAAGTTGGAAACAGATTCAGAATGGTCTGCCTTTTATGCCTAGTTAAGAAGTTTGAAATTATGTTCTTTTTTGCTTTAAAAATTAGGAGATTTCTCATAATAATTGCAATTTCTAGTTTCTCCTTGAAATCGAAACATCTAGCAATCCTGAATCTGTAACCCATATGGTAACATTCAACTGAAGTCTACTGGCAGCTGCCACCATTCACAGAGCTTTCTCCACACCTGACCACAATCTCCTCCTATCCCTCTTGCCTTATACCCAGCCTATTTCACTCATTTATGTTACCTATTTGGCTCTTGAGCTTACTCGTTTCACGGAACTTTTCTCTGCACCTGGCCACAATCTCTTCCTATCCCTCTTGCCTTATACCCAGCTTGTTTTAATCATTTATTCTACCAATTTGGTTCTTGACCTTACTTTATTTTCACTCTGCTGCAGAACAGGGAGCTAACAGTAAATAGCACATTATCAGTTACATGTTTTTTAAATATATTTTGGCAGCCATGTGAGCTCTTTAAGTGTAGAAATAGCTCAGGTTGTAGAATATTATGTGTTTAGTAATGTCTGAAAATAACTTTGTGTGCTTGTTAAAAGAAATATATATATTATTGTTCTGTAATGTTCTTGGAAGCATAACAATATTTTATTTAAAAATTAATAAATTTGGTCCCAAACAGAAGGTAAACTAATGTTGTTCTAGTATAGTTCCAATATAATCAATACAATATTTCCATTTGCCCATGGGAAGTAGACTTCATTGTAAAGCAGATAATTCTTATTTACCAAAAAAAAAAAAATCAGCTCATGGGGCAATAAAATCATTCTCCAGAAAACAGGAGAGTTGGAATATACCAACATGTATTTACAAGGCAAATCAGTGTTTATGATGCATTGCAGATGATCCTTGAATGTGCAATGTACATTACATTTTGCCTGCTTCATGAATTTGGAATATTTTTGGCATACTGTCTTTATACAGTATTCTCTGAATACAGAAATCCCACAGTACAAGCTAAGTAAGAAAGATGATTGTTTACCACCCCCTTTTCCAGAGGCATTTTTATCATGTCTTAGCAGCAGATATTTATACATCTAATCCTTTCTCCAAGATGTCAGAGCTCTGTGAACAAGTGGGATTTTTTTCTTTCCTTAACAACCACCTCTGTTTGAAATGAAGTGAGGTGTGTTTGCAGTGCCAAAATTAAATATTCAATTTTGTCAAGTACTATAATCTGTGCTACAGAATGGATAGATGGGAAAATGCTGAAATCACAGCTTTTCCTTATTATCATGTTATGAGAAATGTTGACAAACATATGGAAGAAGTGAGAGATGGCAGGAGCAGGTTAGGAACTAGTAGCTGCAGAAAGACCAGAGAAAACTGTCAGCTTATCTCTCCTGGCATTTGTGCTTATGTACCAAGGAAGCTATTACATCTCTTCTAAATTTTTTAACCTTGCCTGATAATTCAAATAGAAGCCTTGTTGAGAATATACCTGCTTTTTAAAAATTTATGGGAAAAACAGCATCTTTGCATTTCTGCTGAATAAAATGACAGGATTGGCTCCAGGTTTCTATTCCCAGTAAGAGCCTTCAGGTTCGTCTGTGACAGAACTCTCAATAGAGGTTATTTTTACCTGGCATGGCTGTGCTGTTACTGATGCTGCTGCTCTCGATGGCTGAGATAACTTCTCCTGTGGGTGTCTCGGACAGAACGAAAGCTGGGTCAAGGTGGAAAGGTGAAAAGAATCGTGAGTAACCAGGGTTTTCAATTCTTGGTGCATTTCTGTTTTTTCTTCATTATATTTAGGAATGCATCAGGGTCTGCGTAGCTTTGCAGTTCTTAGCATTTCCGAGAGGTTGCTTTAGAACTTAAAAATAATTTTGAACATTAAATGTGCATGCAAAATAAATGGGCTCCACATTCCGTAAGCTCCACACATCTGCAATATTGTTCTAGATGTTATTGCAAGAGTTTTGTTTGGCTTTTTCTGGTTAACTCTTACAATTCCTGGGACTTGCAAAGACTTTGAGCAGATAGATCCAAAGGCCATGTGTGTAATTTAACATGAAGTTCAAATATGTTGCTAAAATTTGTTGATATTCAAATGCTAGATATGTAATAAAATTTCTTGCATCTTAGCACTTTGTCCTGAGGGTAACAAGAAAATACAATGAGAAACAGCAAATATTACAGAGACTCTGATTAGAATAACTTAAAAGCTGATACTTTACAATTGGTGGTTGATAAATATATTACTGTCTAGAGTCACTAACTTGTTTATTCACTTTATATGGAAATGCAATACCTCCACAGTTTGATCATTAAATATGTCTGTGTATTTAAGAAATGTCAAAAACCACTATTTTAGTCTTTAGGACTGAATATGTCTCATGTGTTACAGGACAGGATTATGAATTTGATGTTTGCCTGCCTCTGAACTAACCGGCAAGAATAGTCAATGTCTTTTCTACAGTTTATCACCCTATAGGTCATCACAGGTGGAAATGTGTGTGTGTGTGTGTGTGTGCACACGCGTGCGCGCGTGCGTGTGTAAAGCTTAGAACTTTAAAAGTAGAACTTTAGAAGTCCTATATCTATCTATATTTATCTTCAAAAAGAGACATAGAAATGGACATAGGAATCAGTTTGGAGAGAGGAAATGCTGCTTTTAAAATGTTGCTGAATGTTCAGAAAAGGCATGCCAATAAACTTATTTTACTGGAAATTCCTCCAGTAAAAGAAGAAGATTCAAAGTAAGCTTGAAGCTAATTGCTAATCTTATGACTTTTGTTTTAATCATACTTTGGCCTATTTAGTCTTCTGCTTTACTGATTTGAGTGGAAGTTGGAAAGCTGTGGTGGAGAGATCAATGGGGACTGCAAGCAGCACAAGCTGGAACAATCAGAGATTTCACTTGCTCTGCTGCCAACCGAATTTCCCAGTACCAAATTATTACTGGACCTTTATCCCTCTTTTGCTTCTCTTCTTCTTTCCTTTCTTTCCCTTCTTTCTCTCCTTTCTTTTTCTTTCTTTCTTTCCCTCCCTCCCTCCATCCCTTCCTTCCTTCCTTCCTTTCTTTCCTTTCTTTCTTCTTCCTCTTTCTCCTTTAATCTCTTGTTTTCTCCTTGTGATTCAGAAAAGGCATGTCTATAGGTCTGATACACCATTCTGAAATAATAAATGATTGGTCTTACTGACCGTATTTTCCCTGGACATACAGGTTGCCTCAATGTTTTGTTTTTTTCATTTGTTTTATTTTTGTTTTTATTTTTACCATAAAGTCCAAACCTTTGTCCCCCTTGGAAAGTCCTGAAGAAGGAATTCATTACCTTCCAAAGTCCAATATTGATTAGATTTATCCCACACATTGTGCTTGAATCTAATCACTATAGTACATACAATTTATTATAACTTTTTGCTTGTTTTGCCTGAAAGTCTATATTTTATGTCCATTATGTGAAAATACATCCCATTATTGCAAGGATGGACATAACCACTTCCATTTAAAGATGAGGAAACTGATATGCTAAAAAGTTAAATGACTTGGTCAGAAACATTCACTCAGTTAATAATTTACAGACACAGTTCTATAATCAAAGTTTTTAGACTTCTAATTCAGTATTCTTTCTATTGCACAAAACTTCCTCAGAGAACTATCCTGCTGTGGGAAATCCCATACCTCAGTTTCTCAGTAAGCTTAGGGGCCATATTTTTAAAAGTCTCAAAGAGAATATATATGTATGTATATATATATATATATGCAAATAATGCTTGGAAAAAAATTGAAGGTGGAGGTGAGATGGTAAGAATGCAGCAATTGTGATAAACCAGTTGTTCTTAATGTAGAAATTCAATTTTATGTTTTTAAATGAATTGACTTTCTAAGAGGTGACTGAGCTATAAGATATCCTATATTATGATTTTTGTGGTGGTCTCCAATGCCAAAAAGCAACAGAATAGGGAGCTGTGTAGGAACTTAGACTCATGGGTTTCAACCTTTTCCTATTCAAATAAATCTTTGGGAAACACAAAATTGAGTCATGGGTGCAGACCTTTGCAATGAAGAGTTTCAGTAAGAAAAGCTGAGGCAATTTACTGAGACATTCTCAACTAAGACAATTTTGCTTGAGACACAGATAAATTGATTCCCAAAAATGAGGAAGTTATGATGGACAGCTCATATTCAACTTATCAGATATTCTTTTGGGGGAACTTGTGAAATATATTTGGAGAGATCTTCAATTTCCTTATGAATGGAGAGTTGTATAATATAATTAAAATAGCAGTAATAAAAGCCAAAGTAAAAAACTCAATCAAATTTTAATTTCCAAAGAATATCAAGTTACAGCTTTTGGTATAGACCTGAATGCTATGGGAATGTATTTTTTTTTGCCTATATCAGAGACTTTATAAATCTTTTTTTTTGTCATATTCTATTCATGGACTTCTGAATGCATAAAAATATTTCATTGGTCGTTAAAGACAAACTTCCACTTCAAAATAGATTGCATTTATGTTCTTGAGACACTTTAATGTCTTCAAATATTTTATTTTCTAACATGTTTTCCATAATTAGAGCTTACCAATTTATTCTCATGTTTATTCAACTTTTTGCATCTATTTATAATTTTTCCTGTTTCTTAAAATCATGAACTCATGAAGGAGACTTTTTGTATCATTTTCAACATAACCTAGAATGTCTGACACATCAGAGAAACTCAAAGTGTATTTTCTTGAATAAATGGACACTTCAAAATACCAATCAAATATGAGAAGTTGGTATATTATTTACGTAAGATATTTTGGAATATATAAAAGGTATTGAATATGGTTTCACTCTTGGAAAAAATTTATGTACAAAGATATCTGTTGAAATATTTGTCATTGAAAAAAGAAAGTCTGAAAATCTAAAATATAGAAAAATAAGTAAGTCTAGTAGACCCTTTAAAACTTAATTATTTTCTATCATTACAAGCAAGGTTCAAAAAATGGTGGCATAGAAAACAGCTTAAGATATAACATCTGGTGGGAAAAGACAGGCTGTACAGATTTATATGTAGCATGATTCAAAGACAAGAACTGATAAAGACCTTCTCAAGAACTGCACACCATATCACTTTCAATTTTCAAATCCTGTTTTTATAGCAGTTACTAGTATCTAACTTTATATCATATATTTATTTACATGTTTATTTCTGCACCAATAAAATATAAACTTCAAGAAGGCAAGAAATGTGTCTATTTTGTTATTGTTTCTTTTCCCAACTCTAGTAAAAATTCTGAAAAAATACATTTATTCAATGAATATTCATTAAATAATATATAAAGATAAATTCAATTAAAAGGATAGGCACCAAATAAAGAAAACTTTTCCTTCGGTATTGAGATTATATGTAATCTCTGCTTATTTTTGCGTTCTTTTGGAGGCTTCTCCCAAATTTTTTTATTTTTTTTTATTTTTTTTATTTTTTTGAGACGGAATTTCACTCTTGTTGCCCAGACTGGAGTGCAATGGCATGATCTCAGCTCACCACAACCTCGGCCTCGTGGGTTCAAGCGAATCTCCTGCCTCTCAGCCTCCCAAGTAGCTGGGATTACAGGCATGTACCACCACTCCTGGCTAACCCAATTTTTTTAATAAACAATTTCTTAAGGTAGACATTTAATCGAATTAAAAAACTGGACCATAGACATAACATAGAAATGAACCTTTAGATTTATTTAATTTTGTAAAAAAAATAAATGTCTAGTTTATAGAACCCCCACAATCATATGGCAAGGAAAATAAGACTTAGAAGAGTCCATTGTTTACAGAAGTACAGTAACTTCACTATACATCAAATTATGTTATTTCATTTTGATTTGTAAGATGTGCTTATTTTTATCATCCTCAATTTTTAAAGTATATAATAATATATAATAATTTAACAATAAATCAGAGATTGTAACCAATACCTACTTACTTCATTACTTTATAAAATATTTAAGAAATGATTAATACTTCTATCTTTTCTAAACAAACACATTTAGAAAATAAGAAAACAACCCCACTACAAAGAAGAATCTACTAAGAAAAGGGCTCATACCCACTAAAATAACACCTGTTAAATAAGAGTTTAAGCAGGGAAGAACACAGAAAGAAAATTATTGTCTGAGTTAAATAAGGTAAGCAATAATGACTTAAAGACAACTTTACTAAGGAAGCAGTATCTATTCTTCAGGTTTATAAAAGTGGAACTAAACACAACAAGTGTGATAAATTTGTATCATGTATTTTTTTCACAATGTTTAAAGAGGCAGAATTGTATTATACACAAGATTATATTATGGGGAAATAAAGTTTCTGGTATTCTTTCATAAGGCAAGGCCCCGAGACTGTGAGTTTATGTACATCATCCATTTATTGCTACCTCTGAATGGCTATTACAATGTCTTCTATTCTGTAATGTCAAATTTTAAGATATGTGTTAATGGCTGGGAGAGGTGGCTCAGGCCTGTAATCCCAGCACTTTGGGAGGCCAAGGTGCGTGGATTACCTGAGGTCAGGAGTTCGAGACCAGTCTGACTAACATGGTGAAACCCCATTTCTATTAAAAATACACACACAAAAAAAATTAGCAAGGCATGGTAGCTGGTGCCTGTAATCCCTGCTACTTGGGAGGCTGAGGCAGAAGAATCATTTGAATCCGAGAGGTGGAGGTTGCGATGAGCCAAGATTGTGCCACTGTACTCTAGTCTGGGCAACAGAGCCAGACTCTGTCTCAAAAAAGAAAAAGAAAGAAAAAGAAAGAAAAAGAAAAAGAAATGTGTTGGTAATTCCATGTTTCTACTTCCCTATCAGATTGGAAGACTAAATTCTTTAAAACTATGTGGAAAGGAAAAAAAACAAAGAATTATATGTGAAGAAAAAAGAATTGGCTCACATCAACATAACTCTAATTTAATCAGGAAATTTCCAGGACCTGTACGTAAATGCTCCAAAAGTGAAGTGTATTCTTTCCCTTGAACTTGCAAACCTAAACATCTTTCCAGGAATAACTTTCAGTGGCTGAAACACCTTATCTTTAGGCTATTCTACTCATTTATGTAGCCACTACCAACACCCCCAAACACACACACACACACACACACACACACACACACACCACACATACACACACACACAGTGCATCTCTTCCCTATAGGCTTGACAAAACTTCTAGCTTTTGGGGGAAAGAAATCCCTCCATAAATATGCCAGGATGCATTTTTTTGTTGCTGTTTTGATGTTTTATTATTATTATTATCTTTTTTTGAGACAGAATCTCTCTCTGCCACCCAGGCTGGAGTGCAGTGGCGCCACCTAGCTCACTGTAGCATTGACCTCCAGGCTCAAGAGATCTCACCTCAGCCTCCTGAGTAGCTGGGACTATGGGACTACGGACATGTACCATCATGCCTGGTTAACTTTTTTTTTTTTTTTTGAGGTTTTTTTTTTTCTTTTTTTTTTTTTGAGATTGGGTTCCACTATGTTCCCAGACTTGAAGTTTTATTTTTTTTAGCATCACATCTCAACATTCTCAAATGAACCCTCTACGGTTATCTCCAGCTGTCTCCTCCTTTTCTGCTCTCACTGGCCAAAGGTCAAGTGTTTCTTGCAGAAATTTTTGAAATATAAGAATTATTCAGGAAAGTTTCTTCAGAGATGCCCTGAAATACTTTGAAATAAATTTTTAAAGATGAAAAAATAACTACCATTGCTATTTTTCCAATTTTGTGTTTCATTTTGCCATTTTATTAGCAATATCATACAATTCCCCAAGAACTTAATACTGCAAAACAGTTTTTCCCTCTTCTTTAAGAGCACTAGTTTTGAAAATCTAGGAGCCATTTATTGGCTTATACATTTTTTATTGAAAACAATTTGTTTCATCCTTTATTCTTTGTCTTTTCCTCCCTTTCCCAAACTACCATATTTTACGTATTTTTTAGAAATCTCTTTTGCAAAGAAACATTACATCCACTAAGTTAAAATAGTATATGGGTTTGATCCACAATATAAAGTTACAAAAGAATTTGTCTTTATTATTTCTCATCCCTTTTTTATCCAGTGAGAAAATATTCTTGCAATGTTGATCAGATAATGGGGTCAATACCAAAAATCAATAGATTCATGATGAAGTAAAATAAAGAGTAAAGAATTACCTCCAGGCAAAGATTAGTAACCAAGATATACTAAAATACAGCCTGAAGCTCACAGTGTAATACAGACAACTGGGGAACATGACAAGTTGATAGGATTTGTCAGTGAGCAGCCACCGAGGTGACTGGGCCCTATCAGAGAAAGCATAATGTGCTTCCTTGCAGATATAGGAGCAGAACTGCATGTCATAACATACAATTGTCACTGACCTCTTTGTAGGGCAAATATTTATTTTGCAATCATCTGAGCACCAGTGGCAGTCGGGGTACTGATCTCAGGCATTGCTTTAGAAAAGTTCATAGAACCAGAGGGGACTATCTCCATATCATTACACTTCAAAACTACATAGTACATCATAGTGAAACTCTGGAAAGTGTTCTGTATTTCCTTTTATGAAGAATGCTATAGTATTGCATGCCCATAGTCATTTGTGGTGTAATATTTTGGGAAGAAACAATGTTTATATATAATATCATGAATATTTGTAAATTATCTACTTGAAAATTTTTTAAAAATCATAATTTCAATGGGGCAGCGAGTCCAATTCAAGGCAAGAAAGAATAGCTAGTATATTAAAACCATTATTTTTTAATACAAGGAGGGTCCAGAGAAACTTTGTAATAGTTATTGCAAGAAAATAACTTAAAAAATGAATTTGATTACACATATCTATTTGTTACTCCATTTCTGTAAAATAAGATACATTCCAGCTGAGGCCTTTGAATATTTACTAAATATTTTTAAAATTCCAATAATTTAATTATAATCTAGTTTTTTAATGGTCATGGTAAGTATATGCTTTATAGACAATAAAATTATTATAGTAACACTGTCCTTTGCACTAAAGCAACACAGGCTTATTCATCCTATGTCTCTTTCCATTTGGTTAATGCTTGATTGTTCAGAAAACCAGGTTTAACTGATGGCAGAACATGAGTGGCCTTCAGAGCATGGCACCAAATCGTCTTATTTGCTCTTAACACATAAAAGCAACTTTGTTTTCTTGCATTTCTTCACATTGCTATGCTTGTCGTCTCAGGGTGAATACAAATGCCAGATGACAGATAAGAACTTTATACTTAAGTTTCTAAGACCCAGATTGAAATTTGGAGCTTACCTATTTTGTACTGCACTGGTTCTCTAATATGCAATTATGGTGGATATAGTTGTGTTAATATATACACCCATATGTACAAAGGACAGGAGGCATAGATGATTTTTACCCATAACTGTCCCACAAACAACTTAAAGCTGCAGCAGATGAAGGAAAAGTAAATGCCTTGATCATATACATTCCAGTGTAACTTTGTTGATCATATACATTCCAGTGTAACTTTGTTGCCTCAAGTCCCCTAGCTGCAAATCTGGGAACCAGGAGAAAGTGTTCAGCTGTTCCATAGATGCTTAAGAAAACAGCTGAACTCAGCTGTCATCCACATGAATAGAAAAGCAATTTTTCAGGTAATCCATTCTCAATCATTCCATATGGAAAGGTTAAAACTCTACGGAAGCATGATTTCAAAACAGTGAAAAGCAACAGCAACTTTGATTTTATTTTTATAAAAGTGATAGAAATTAAATGTGTATAGATATTATGAGCCTCTGAGTAATCTAATAGGATGAACATAACTGAAGTAAATCCAGCATTCATCCCAGCTTCTGCCACAGAGAGATGGCTCCAGATGATACCATCATGATGGTTTCAAGCATCTCCCATATCATGATTTCCATTGTAACTTTTTCATTCTAACAAATATTTCATACTGAAAGAAAACTGAAAGAAATGGAGTCTATATCATTTTTTTTCATTTTGTTTTGTTTGGTTTTCTCACGATACTCATGTAATCCAACAAATTTGACTATGTAGTTTATTTCTGGAAAATCACTATTTTCCAACTGACTTTGATTTTAAAGTTAGTGATTTGAACTCATAAAAATTTATCCCCAAAAGTAGGGTAAAACCACACCTAAGAATACAATGTCTTTGAAAAAGAAACGATGTCCAATTTTACTGTTCTTTAGTCCTTCTTAGAAACTACCTATTATTTGCCATTTGAAATTGTTCCTACGTTACAGAACTGTTAAAAATTTATGTGTTAGAACTCAGTTAGTTTTGGACAGCATAATGATGTAGAACAGTGTGTCTGAGGAAATATGGTGATGAATATATAACTGCTATAACTTGTCCAAAATCCCTGCCCAAGTAGCCACTTTTTTTTTCTTTGAATCTGTTTAACACTTTCTCCATTAATATTTTACACTATATGTCAGTTTGCTGTTGTTTAATTAATACAAGAAAATGCTGAGCAGACTTAACAGTAGTGTAGTCTTGGTTCATCTCTCATTTTTATCATAAAGAAAAGAATCCAAAAAGTTACTAGCATTAAAATATCAAGCCTTGTTACAGCATTTTTTCTTGCCTGAGAAAAACAGAAACAGGGTGGGAGGTTTTTTGTGATATAAAACTGTATATTTGAGAAGTGGATTAAGAGAGAATGAGTGGATAATTTGAAGACACTTTGACAGCCCATTATCCTGAATCACTTAATTAAGCAGTTTACCATACAGCAGCAATGTAGCTACTCTATGATAAACTGAAAAAAGTTTGTGGGGAAGAAGACGATGAGTTCCACCAGAAATCTCCACCAGAAATTTCACCATTCACTGCTAAAGAAATTTCTTATACTATAAATAAAGGCTTCATAAAAGTAATCATCAAAATTATTTCTAGTGAAAAGTAATGGGTCAAGCTAACCCCAAATCTAATTTTGGAGAAAACAATTAAAAAGTTTCCAATGTGTTTCAAAAGCATTCTGTCATATGAAGACTATAAGAGTAGGCACCGTGGAGGCAGAAATATTGAGATCCAAACCCAACTCTTCCATGCATATGTTGTGAGAACTGGCATGGTCTCTCTGGGTCTCTGTTTTTATCTGTTAAATGGAGATAGCAATATGTTCTCTCACACAAGTTGTAAAGATTTACCCCAGTGTCCATGAAGAGTGAGCACATGTGTTCAAATACCGGTGACTTTGTTTGGGGTACTTATTATTATTAGTGCTGTAATTATTAAGTTTTCCTTCCCCTCAAAATGCCTCTTTATTTATTGCATATACTTGCCTGCGTTATTTACCAACAGGAAGATAGCTGTTTCTTGAAAGCATATTGCTTTGTTGGTACAGAATCCACCTCACAGTATGCAATGGGGAAATGTAACTTAAACATAGCAATGAAAGAATGTATCTATTATTGTCTGTAATAATTAGTGTCTTTTACCAACAGGCAGGTTGATAAAAGATTAGGGAATATATTTTTAATGGAATCAGAAATTATCTCCAAATTGAAAAAATCTAATTCAAATCGAGTCACAAATTTATTATTTGTGTTTATTTTTTTCTAATTCTCACATAAATCATATGATACCATGATAAGTGCAGAGAAAATTACTTTGTATTTTGAGATTTACATTCCCAAAGCTTAAAAAAACACACTGAACAGTAGCTTATATATCAAGTAATCAAAAAAATAAAAAAGAATCAAAATGCGTTTAACAAATTTAAATTAGTAAGCAGTTACCAATGTTACATAAGCACACACACTACTGTACATATAACCATGAAGTATTGTTTCTCTCTGAAAAAGTAACTTGAAAGAGCACTTAAACACTCATAAATATCAGGATAAAATATTGAAGAAACCTAGAGAAATTTCAGTGCCCTCTTTGCCAAGAGTTCATTTTATTTTTATGGCTATATAATATATTTTTATTTTAAGTGTTAGAAATTTTTGAAGATTCTTTGGTTTCTATTGGCAGAGTACCTGTATTTATAATCCTCCTCCTTTTTCTGACACTGATGATTAAGAAGCATAGTTAGTACACTGATCTCCGATTTATGATTGTTCTGCATTGCGTTTACAAATTTGTGTTTACGAATACATATTGGATGTTCAGTAGTATTTAAAATCACTTAAACTCTTTCAAAAACTTAATTAAAATGCTTCCAACTTAAGAAGCCCTATCCCTTCCTCTTCATCATCTAAAATCATGTATGTGACATTAGCCATTCCCAAAGGACTTAATTTTCCCTCATTTATTATTAAATATTATTCATGAGAGAAAAAGCAGACCCAATTCACTTTTATAATGTCTACCCTCAGAATACTTTGAGTGGTTCAATCAGCAAAATGTAGATGACTGAATACCAATTCTTACATATTTTGGCCTTTAAATTTTAGCTAACTGTAGCAGCTTCATATTAAAACCCAAATTAACCACACATCTTAGATCCTTAATAAATAAATAATGAATTACCTAATGAATGACTGGACAGATATTCCAAAAACAGCTTGGGGAAATTAGAGCTAATTTTTTTTAAAAAATCAGTAATTCTTAGGAATAATTTACCTACTCTGGTTTACTGAATTAAAGGATAATAATTTCCAAATGGCCAACTTTTAAACTAATAACCCAATTTGAATTTTCTTTATCTCAAATTTAGATATGGGTATACATATAGATATCAATATATAGATATATATTTATATTGCCTTGGCTTTTATATATGCTTTGCAAAGTCAATAAATATTCAGTAATTAGTAATTTTTGATGGTGCTGTTTCCTCTCCTTACATCAAATGAATTTCTAAAGTTAAAATTATTTATTTGAGATGAACGAGTCCAAAAATCCTACAGAAATATGAGGGTATCTTAGAATTGTTTTTACCAAATTATTGACGTATTTAATAAAACCCATCCATTTACACATATATACATCAATTAACCAATTAATCAAAATTCCAATACTGATTTTTAAAAAGAACAAATAGAGCCTTTATATCTCCTCCTAATATAATCTACTTATGAATTTAGAACATCTATTATTTAGAATGGACATTTTCCTCAATATGAAAGTCTTGCTGTATAAATGACATATCACATTCTAATACACAGACTTCAAATCAAACCATCATCCTTGACAGCTAACTTATTATCAATACGTAAAAAGAAAAATTAAAAATTACCCTTGTTATGAAAATTTGAATTTAGGTTTTTAAACTGAAGCCTTCAAAGTAGAAGTGCACATGATTTGCGTGATGGGGGGGAAATGTAAAATGCTTTCATAGAGAAGAACTTGAAATGGGAGGGTAATTTTGGGAATCCATACGCTAAATTTGTCATGCATCTGCCAAAAATAATGCAATTAGAACATGTTTCCCTTATATTAGCATTTGTTAAATGTGCAACTTGGTGTGCGTAAGTGTGTGTGTGTTGTGGGGGTTGTTATATACGTATCTTTTATGGAGTGACTCAGGAAATTGATAGAAAAACTTGGAAAAATATTTGAACACTCTAGTTTTTATGTCTAGGAAATAATGCAAACAGCTTTGAATTTATTTTAGCTGATTGCAGTATTTTTCTAATTTAATAGTTTGGCTGAGAACTCACATTTACCATATTTTGAAGTAAATTTACATTTGGTGACATAATTCAGAGGACTGATCAGAACACAGCAAGCTGTTCTGAATGAGTAATTAAATATAAAACCAGAGGTAAATGTGCACCCAATAAACCTAAGCGTGGTGAGTTCTCTTTTGCTACACAAGGGTCTAGTGTGAGCGAATCAGCAATGTCAGTCTTTAATGTCATTTTTGGATCATGTTTGGAAAACACCTATAAAAATTCTATCACAATTTTAAGAATTAAGAACAATCTCAGTGTATTTCATAGTTATGTTTATATGCATATATATAAATGTCTACAAGTGGGAAAATATGAAACACCTTTCATTTACGCTCAACGCAATGAGCCCATGCTCTTCTGTCAACCTGAAAGCATCAGGTTTTTTTTTCCTATTAAAAACAATCTTGATGTTTTTAAGGAAATTTTATGGAGTGTGAGATATGTGGTCATTTTTCAGTTTATAAGTAGTTTAAAATATTCTGGCAGATAAGTAAACATGTCTGTGCCAGAATGGGCATGATCGCTTTTGATTTTTAAATACAGGCTTAATCAGTATATATGTATCCATTGAGCAAATTAGCGAATCTGTAAGAAATGAGGGAGTAGTGATATATCAGAGGAATCAGAGGAAAAGTGTTCCAAAGAGTGGGCACAGTAAATGCAAAGGGTTAGATATTAACAGTGTACTTGGCATGATTATGGGAGGGTGTCCAGAAGTCAGCTTGTTCAGAAGTCAGTGGGAGGTCGGGGGGCAGCCGGTCACGTAGGGCCTTATAGACCAGTATAAGGGATTGAGATTTTAATCTGGATGGAATGGGAAGCAACTTGCAGGAGTTTGAGTAGATTTAGTGGATTAAACGCTGAAATGATCTGACTATGACTCTTTAGGACTGCTCTTGTTTTGTATCTACACAGACTTATGACTTCTCACATTTCTCTCCTTACTGCTGCCTCAGAGGAGCTGCAAGCATACATAGTAAGGGACCAAGGAATCTGCTATTGATCTGAAGCCCCCAGCTATGCATGCCGGACAGGACTCTGGCCCTATGACCTATTCTATTTCTCAGCATAATCCTTGCTTCTCAATGGAGGCTGTCTAGTCTCCTTAAGACAGGCATTCACTCTCTTATGCCCTCAAAAGGAAGAAAATTTGATCATGTGGAGTGAAAAAAAAACCATACTTTTTATGTATAAAGCACAGTGTGTCTGTGCCATTAACATAACATCTGAGAGAGTGTGATTAACATAAAAATGTCTAAAAGTCTCCTTAGGGGTGGCACTAATAATAACCTTTTTAAAAAAAATTTAGAATCACTACTTTTAGGGTTATTTTGGAAACCTGCAGGGTCATTTGGTTTTTGTAATTACCGGAGAGAGATTGCCACCAACATTTAGTTGGTAGAGACCAGGGAAGCTTTATGTACTGCAGTACATAGGGCTCTTCTGAATGAAAACTTCCAACTGTCCCACTGAGAATTCATGTAGGCAAAAATTCTGTCATTAACTGAGCCTAGAAGCTAATTCCAGTTTTTTACAGTAATTCTTGCTATACAACTACCTTATGAAAGAGAGATTATACTTTAGTTTGCTCAGAAGTCACATCACAGAGGAAAGTCTGGCTTTTGGTGTTGGACTCAATAATACTACACACCTATATCAGTATCAGCCTCCATCTGTAAAGGTCATGTTCACAGTGATTTCACGTGGAAGTCCAAATGTCTATTTCATTATGTCTTCAATATATAAAAGTCTAAGAATTATATATTAAAATCGACATGATTTTAGTATAATTCACTTTCTTTTCATTTTTCAGTGAACATATTAGTATGTATATATTTCTGTATATTAAACTATGTGATAGCTTATTACATATGTATTTTATTTTGAGGTTAATAAAGAATGCAATACAAGGGTGTGCTGAGACCAAACCAGAATAAGAATCAGAGAACAGGGCAGACATCTCTTGATTCTTCAAATTGCAGAAATTACATGATTGGAAAAAAGTTTAAAAAATCTTGTTTCAGCACTATTAGGTGGCAATTTGACAATGGATAATTAATAATTAAAAACTAATATTGTAAAGAAGAATAGAAATATTTTCTTTCTAACTAACTGCTAGTAGCTAACTACATATGATTTTTTAAATTTTTTCTTAAGTGCTCAATCTGGACCAGGCTCTATTGCAAACAATTTATTTTTAATGTTTTTAGTTTTTCAGTAAACCCAGGAGTGGTTCTCATTTTACAGATGAATAGTATGAGAGACAGAGAGGTTAAGTAGCTTAGTGCAAAGGCACATTGTTAAAAGTGATAGGGCTGAGATTTAACTGGCGAGCCTTTGGTCAAAACTTTGTTATTATTAATTGCCTGGCATGTGGCTTTTGTACTTTATAAATGTTTTGGGGGTTTCATTGCTTAGTCAAGTGTATTATATCTCAGGCTTATCGGTTGCATAGGTTGTAGTTAATTGGTGTGATCGATGGTCTGCTTATGTGTTTAGTTGCTTGTTTTGAATTTAAGGCAAAATTACTAATTTTTATTACTTGAATAAGTGAAGATCTTTTGTCTAATAGATTGTGTCTCATCACTGAACTAAAGCTTCGTGAACCTTGTTCCTCCAGTGTGCTGATTCTTTTTAGATGCTTTGCCAGAACTAGAGCATCCTGGAAAAGCTTTGTCCAATATGACAGATGCTGAGATGTTTACTGACTGGAAAAATGTATTGATCATTGCAGCAAGACAAGACAGTTAAGCAATGTGTCTGGCTTCTGAAGAGCAAATTTAGCTGTAGTCTTAGATGTAGTCTACTTAATCATAGAAAACAGCATATATATATGATTATTATATATATGATTATTAAGTGTATATATATACTTATTAATTTTATATATATACATATATGCAAGTCTTCCAAAATGCTTTTTAAACTTTTATAAACTAGAAATACTTTTACACACTAATTTGAATATATTGCTATTTCATTAAATAGCTATTTTAGTCTATTATTCAAAGAGTATATTTTTCACACTTTAGTATCCAGGGAATATTTTCAATGAATGACAGATAGACTAAATATAGAAGGATTTTTAAATCTTAAATAAATTCCCTGTGAGTTTTGATTTGTTTTTTCCTTTAAGGAACATTCTCGGTAATTTTATTGTGAATGTATGCATGAGCTGTGTTTATGACAAATAATTTTAGAAGTTTGAAAAAGGCAAAGTTTTTAAATTTTAGAAAGCCAAAATCAACCTGTCAATCATCTATGTAACTCACTCTGTTTCAAGTAGTGGAATAAAACTAAATGGTTTACCATGGCCAAGTATATACATAACTACAAAGCAGATGAAACCTGTAGATTAAAGAAACTTTTGACTCATTTTACAGTTGTACTCAGCTAACATTTACAATGGATCTAAAATATGGCAGGCTGTGTATCCTTACTTTTCCTTCATTTAATCTTATTTAAAATATGAAACAAGATAACTCTCGTTACATAATGTAATTATGACTTCTTTTCCTAATAGAGTATCTGATACTCTTTTGAACTAGAAGATAACAATGTTGCTTAATTTTGACCAATACCTTTATTTTACAAATGGAGACTAAGGCACTTTTTTTTTAAATGTTTTTCTAATTAAAATGTTTCTTTCATGATATAAAGAATTGTTAGCATATAGTCCTTTTAGAGTAGTTTTCACTAATAACTTATACTTCCCAACATCACCCTAGTATAGAATATATCAAAAGATGTTAAAATTCAGGAAATTTCTCTTTGGAAGATGAAAAAAGATTAGTTATCATTAAGGCTTTCACTTACTATCGAAAACCTCAAATATGTGTAACACAAGTGCCTTGTTTCTTTGTTCTCACCATAGTACTCCAATTTTATTAAAAGTTGTGCTTTTAAACACCATACTGCTGTTCCTTGGTTTTACATTAAAGCCCCTGCATTCAGATAGAAATATTGTTTATTCCTCAAGTTAATAACAAAAATACTTGAGAGCTTTTATAAGAAATTATAGGGTTATTAAGATTATTATGATTTTATATTCATTTTGCCAAAGAGGTATCTCAAAACAAACTTTGCAAATTCTTATAGTTCACTCAGATGGTAATTCATCCCTTCCATGTCCTTCCTTAGAAACTGACACCAAAATATTATAGCATTTCCAATGCAAAGTTATGTGTAGACTTCAGCTTTATATGTTAATCATAATATATTTATAATATTGGAAAATCAGAAACAAACTGTATATCCATTGAGAGAGGGTTAGTTATGTAAATTAGAACCTAACACTAAGATAGTGTCTTAACAGCAAATAAAGAGGTCTTTATGAAAGTTTTTAAAAATAATTTAGGAAACACATACTGTCATGAAAAATTTAGGTGGGAAAATTTGTATTTAGTATAATCTCCACTATAAACTGATAGAAATATATGTGTATCCGTAGGATACAAATATTCAAAGTAAATACACATAGATACTAATAGCAGTTAGAATTTTAAGAAATTTTTACTTTCTTCTTCATATCTTCCGACTTTCTACAATGACCATAGTAAATGTTATACTTCAAAAACATGTAAATATTTTTCAGAAATTTCTACATATAAATTTTGTTTCATTGGCACTCTCATTAGATGGGAAAATTGTCCTAAAAAATATGAAGACCTAGGATGCCAAGACTTCAAAGAGTACTGCTTTTAAAATCTACTAAAAGACACTGAAATGTTCTTTCTTTTTTTTTTTTTTTTTTTTTTTTTTTTTTTTTTTTTTTGAGACTGAGTCTTGCTCTATCGCCCAGGCTGGAGTACAGTGGCGGGATCTCGGCTCACTGCAAGCTCTGCCTTCCGGGTTCACGCCATTCTCCTGCCTCAGCCTCCCGAGTAGCTGGGACCACAGGCACCGCCACCACGCCCGGAGAATTTTTTGTATTTTTAGTGGAGACGGGGTTGCACCGTGTTAGCCAGGATGGTCTCGATCTCCTGACCTCGTGATCCGCCCGCCTCGGCCTCCCAAAGTGTTGGGATTACAGGCGTGAGCCACCGCGCCTGGCCGGTCTTACTGTTTTAACTATTAAATATTAAAAATGATGGTCTACTGATCTAGACTCCATAAGTTCTTCCAGAAATAATTAATATAGGTAAAATTAAATTTTGTGCCTCCATAAAGCCACATTCTGTGAATTTTATGTGTGTTACCCTAATAAAATAGAATTTGTATATCAAAACATATATATTAGAAGATCATCAACTGAATTAACCGATTAGGATTGTGATCCCAATTTTAAAACATTTTATTTTGTTTTAACACTCACTAGTACCTGTCTATTTACATCCTTAAAGGCGATGACAGGTTGAATTTTCATCAAGAATAGGAAGTTCAATAATAGTTTCATTCACTCTATTAAGAAGAATCTATATTTAGATTATTAAATTGTGTTCTCATCAACAATGTAAAAAATGCATATGGAATAGAAGCACAATACTCATATATCTTCCTATACAGTCGCTTCCATATTTTCAAAAATTACTGATGTGAAAGAATACCTGTATCTATATTTATATCTATATCTGTATATATGTTACTGTTTTCCACTTGCCTATATATTGTGTTTATATATAAATATATATAATTCAGAATGCACATATAGTAATTATTATACATTATTCTATTTGATTTTTTAAATTCAATTTACTTTATTCTTTTAAGGAGCCCTGTAGTAACAAGTAGGTATTTTGAAGACGTTTAAGTGACTTACTAAAGTTTTCTTAGTTTATTTGTGCTTTCAGTAAAAATCAATTGATCTTACCACATTTTTAAGTGAATATGTCATATCAAATGGTGAAAGCATTTGTACTGAACATCCTTAGCTTCTCCTCACATACAAACTATTCTACTCTTTTCTGACCTGAAAATTTCTCTTATGTGCCAGTTTTTTTTTCAAAATCTTTTTTTTTCTTTTATGCTAGATTCTATACCAAAGCAGGGGGCTTACTGCCAAGTAATTTCTCTTGGTTTGCTTCATCAAATATTCCCAATCCTCTTTTTGTGATACTAAGGGAAAGCTAAATCTTCAGAGTCACCATTCATTGTCATGTTGTTTCTTTCTTTCCCCTGCAACACTCTGGAACACTCGGTTTTATACACACTGCAGGATTCTTTTTTTCTATTCACTTAAGTTTCTATCATAAGCCTGGCCCCGTCTTCACAGACGTTATTCAGATGTTCGGGTTCCCTGCCTACTAAATTTGAAATCAAGTATCCATCCATCAAAGCTGACATTAGTATTTTTCCTTCTCTTTCTTATTGATTATAGAATATTTTAACACATACTTCTATTACCTGTTATAAAGACATGCTCTTTATAATAAGGCTGCAGTGAAGCATAGCCCCCTTTATAACAATCACTCCTTTCTTCTCAGCTGTCCCCCAGTTTCTGCCACTTGTGAAGAATGACGTAGCAGGTCACTGGGCCTGTCTTTTTCCTTATTGTGTCTATTCCATAGAGATCTTCACCCATTCTCAAAAATGTTGATATTTTCTCTTCTGAAGATTCCAGGATGTGGAATCAGAGGTAGAAGCTGATGCACAAAGTCATTGAACAACTTTTCCAAGATCACTGCTAGTGAAAAGTAAAACCTTGATTCAAACTACACAGATTAATTTATAGTCTATTCTTTTAAGTACTGAACGCTGGCTATTTCTCAACCATGAAGAGTAGTAACCAGCATACAGTGGTGAAGAGTTTGGGCTCAAATTACCGAATACTCCTTTGAGTTATTGAAGAATGATATCCTCTTCAGTAGGAGATTGCTAAATTTAATATTCCTCCAACACCCATGCAACCCCCACAGTATAAAAGGCTATATTGTTCTACACCAGCATTCATCCATTTCTAATTTATTGCATCAAGTAGGCTCAATGGCATTGAAAAGCCTTATTAGTTCTACCTATGACCAAATGATAGATGGACAAGTATGGAAGGCAGGCCCAGTGTGCCAGTGACTTGAGGATTCCTGGATACAGAGGAAAGGTCTTGAATGATTTGTCACAGTAGACACTGAAAGAGAAGAAAGAGACAAAGTATATTTGGAAGAGTGGAGTGGATTATGTTTCAAAGGGAAAGGAAGACACTTTTCCAGATTTGACTAGGTTAGGCCTAACACTGACAGCTCTTCATAATTTGTGACCTTGGGCAACTCATTTAATTTCTTGAAATCTCAATATTCTTGCTTGTAAAATGAGTGGTTTGGGCTGAGTGATTTCTAATGTTTCTTCCAGTTATAGCTTTTTAAATAATCTGCAGTATTTTCTTAGGATGTTCATTGTTTTATTTGATGATATACTATCTCTGCCTGTGAAAAAAATGAAGTTTCTTTTATTGCCCCAGAGGAGAACCACAGGAAAATATTAGTTGGGTGAGGTAATAGGTCCTAGTCGTTGGGGTTTCACCTGAGACCTTTTACTTAGTCATGCTGCACAAGTGTATTTTTTGCATTTAAAACCTATAATATTGTTAACGCATTGTCTATTGTAGAATAATGCCACCCGCGTTTGGAATATTGATCTCCCTGAAGGTAAAAACCCATTCAAATAATCTAGTATGTAAAGCCTATATGCACTTCCTATCATTCCTGCCTTAACATTTTTCTCCGTGGGTGCCATCAAGAGAATTTTATTACAGAAATAGACTCCATCTGACCTTGTAATTACTTGCCATATAACATTCTCTTCAAAACTGGTACTCATTTCTTACTAAAAGTAGCTTGTTCTGCAAGCTTTACTCTTCAAATAAAACACTAATACACAAAATGTTTTCTCGACTGAGGAGGTCTGGTTGTCCACTTTATTTGGTGAAGCAATGAGGGACACATTGAGGTTGCCCATTTCAGTTGTTGGCAGGTATGTGCCAGATGGTTTGAATGTCCATTCCGTGGTTGCTTCTCTGACACTTTCTCAGAGGATCCCTTCCTTGAGTGAAAATGAGATTTGGACCATTTCCTTCAGCTCCACTTTTTTCCCCCTTTCAAGAGGAATTCTGAACAAAAGACATCTGGACTTCTGGTCCACTGTTCTTGACTTCTTTATAATGATTTCGTCTTAAACTAGAAGGCATCACGTCTTTATATCTGGACATACCAATTCGAAAGTCTCAGTAATTTGGATACAAATCGAGGGAGAAGTGATACTTGTAGATTTGTCTTTTGGGAACTATAGTTTCATTTGACTGTTGATTTCATCTTATCATAAGAACTTTGTTTGAACCGAGGCTGAAGCACCAATGTGAATATATAATAAAATAGAGAAAAACAATTATGATAATTTTATCAAGTAATTTTTACTTGTATCTAGTGGCTATAACAGTATATTTCAGTTGCTTTTATCCCCTAGTAATAAAATCAGCGATAAAATTCATACTATAAAAATGCATACCTTGAATTAGAGGGAATACTATATATAATTCACATAGATATCTCTGTATGTTATACTGAAAATTTCACATCTTTGCTTTTCTAGGCTGAGCTATTGAGATAAAAGATAGTGTTGGGATGGAGATGGGGAAGTGGGAGGTTTGTGGGAGTTGCTGATTGGCCAAAACACATACTATTTCTTACTTTATAATTGAATTAGGAGTCATCATCTGCTGAGCCTGGCATGCTTTGTACTATTTATTAGAGTACAAAATAAGTTCAACATTGATTTTTTAAAAATTGTAAAAATAATGTGTATAGAGTTGTTCAGTCTATGTTAGGACCAGCATGGAATTTGTATTATGTTTTCGTTTATGGTTTTGTTTTTTGTTTTATTTGAGATGGAGTCTCAGTCTGTCACCCAGACTGGAGTGTAGTGGTATGATCATAGCTCACTATAGCCTCCAACTCTTGGGCTCATGGGATCCTCCTGCCTCAGCCTCCTCGGTAGCTGGGAGTACAGGCAGATGTCACCACACTTGGCCAAATTTTTTATTTTTTATTTTTGGTAGAGACAGGGTCCTGCTATATTACCCAGACTGGGGCTCAAGGAATCTTCTCATAGCCTCGGCTTCCCAAAGTGCTGGGATTACAGGCATAAGCCACCATCCTTGGCCAGTGTTTTTAACAACTCATTAAGAACTATGCTAATTGTTAAAGCAGTGCTTTGGGGTATTCTTAAAGCGTTCTTCTTTCATCTCCATTCTTAAACATATCCTATTTTAGGTCTTCATAACACAGCTGTTCAGTTACCATGCTCTCATTCATTCCCTGTTCATGCCCAAACTAAAAATACTGCTTTGTGAGTAGGGTAAATATGTACTCAAATTTGGCTGCCAATTTTTACTACATTTTTCTCCTAAGTTTGATTTCCCACATTCCCAATCTCCTCTATCTCCTCAGACTCCTCTGTCTCCTCCCTTCACCATTTCCCTCTGCCTAGGTGTGTATGCACCCATATAAGCCTCAGCCATCTTCATTTTGTTGAATGCAGATCACTTCTTTGTTTGCCTCTTACTAAGTCTGCTCAGCATCACTGGACACTGGTCCATTCCCTAAAACGTATTCATCTCTTGGCTTCCATGACATCACACCACACACACCTAGTTTTCTTCCTACCTTGTCAGCTATTCTTTAATATCCTTTTCATATGTCTTCTTTTTTTTTCTGGTCTCTAAATGTTGGTGTGCCCCCTGAGCTTGAAGCTTGTTTTCTGTCCTCTGCAATCTTTCTCTAAATGAGCTTGTAGAGTCACTTGCTAATACATGTCTTTGATATATCTCTAACTCCCAATCTTATATCCCTAGCTCTGGATTTTTTTTTCCTGCTTTGTTGTTGTTGTTGTTGTTGTTGTTGTTGTTGTTGTTGTTGTTTCAGAGCCGGTATCCTATTTAATCTCAGTGGAATATAAAATAGGCATTTCAAGCACTACACAGACCGTATAAAATATTTTATTTTCCCACTCCTCCTTCTCAGTCTGGTCCTCCCCTTGTCTTTCCCATACCAGTATTCAGCACTTCCATTCATCTTTGACTTAAGTTAAAAAATATAGAATTTTTTATTGATATTTCTTATTCTCTCCCATCAAATCTATCAGTAGATATTATTTGACTGTATCTCTAAAATAATTCCAAGTTAGTTCACCTCTTTACATCATCATTATTATCATCCTAATCCACACTTGTGCTCTTAGTATCATCCACTTCTCACACAGAAACCAAAATGATTCTTAAAAAACATAAATGAAATCACATCACTTCCCTATTTAAATCTGTCCCAAGCATCTTGTTTCACTCAGATGAAAACTCCAAACTCTTCCTTTGGCCATAGGACTCTAACCTGGACCACACCTGTTTTTTTTTCAAACACAGCTTCCAGGACTATGTTTCCAACAAACTAGTTACATATAAACTTCACATGTGACAAGTTTGTTCCTATATTTGCTCTTTCCTCTATCCAGTGCATTATTCTCCAAAATTGGATCATGGATGGTTCCACTTAGATATTCAGAGCTCACTGCCAAAGTTGCCTCTTCACAGTGACCGATCCTGATGGCTGATTCTGCCTCATGTATTAGCAAAACTCTGTTTTGTTCTCTTTTTGAATCTTATTATTACAAATCAGATGAATTATTTTGTGTTTTCTTGTTGATTAATATTTTCTATTTCCTCTTTCCTCAATTCCATATTTGTAGGTCCCTTTCCCATAGTGAGAATCTCGTTTCTCAACCATACTAATATATATTTATTTGTGCTACCCTGAAACGCTCACAAAGAACCACTGCTGACAACAAGAAACCTACCAAGTGAAGTTTAACATTTCTTTGCCCTTCTTTTTGTCTATAGAAGCTACGCTGTGAAAGGTGTACAGTCAGAATTCTGTGCTCATATTACATAATTTTTTTCTTTATGGTTATATTATTCATTTTATGTGTAGTTAGGTTTGTTTGTTACTTAAATTCAAATTCAGGGTTAGTTTTTTATTCTATTTTATTGGGCATTATTTTTAATATGGAAAAGATTTACATCATACAAAAGTCAAAAGTTATATTTGAAGAAATCTTGCTCCCATCCAAATTTTAGTATACTTGAAATCATACTAAATATATAATTAATTTTATTATTAATTTAGCTAGTGACATACTTACACATCATTCTATTGTTAGACCTTTATGAAGTTTACTTTTTTCCTCTCTTTAAAATTATGCTGGCATTAACAAATACGTTGTTTTTAATTTTTAAAGATTTATCTGGCCTTTGGTTCTAACTGTGGGACAAAATATATACCCATCATACATGAAGTTTGGGGATTATTGTTGCTCTGTCTCAGGTATCTGAAATTATAACTGGTATGTTTGGATTAGTCTAGATGGAGAAGAATCTTAATTATTCCACACAATATATTTTCTCTCTGTATATTCAGAGCATAAAGCAGACTAGAAGTTTAAAACTCTGAACCTAGGTGCCTAGTTTTCTTTATATTACCTGTGCATATGTATATCATTTAGCTCAGTCTAAAGTGGGCTTACATGTGCCTGCCTCATGGAGTTCACTATAGGGCCAACCGTTCTGACCAGAGTGATTTTTTTTTTCTGCAATGCTAGTTCATTCATTATTTTTAAATTTTATTATTTTTTTTCTACTTGACAGATGATCTCTATTATACCACAGAATTATTTTATTATGAGTGAAGATGTTCCAACAGACTGATTCCCCTCTCTACCTGCCCCCCTCACACCCATCCCCAGAGGTGCTGATTACAGGAGGTGGGAGAGAGAGAGAGACAGATACTATAACAGTAGAATTCCTGGCTCTATCTATGAGGATATCTCTATCCCTTTTTAATTATATGAAAAAACAAATTTTCTATTTGGGTAGTTGCATAAATATTGAATGTTCCCCTTTCACAGCACTTACATTCTAAGTTTACCTCAAGTATATGTCATGTGTTACATAGATAATTTTAGCGTAAGAAAGAAGGGTACAAGTATTATGGCAGCAATTATATTTTGTGAAAAGAGATAGAAGATCTTAGTTTCACTATAAAAGATCAATCAAAAGATGACATTGATAATAGTCTTTTAATAGCTTAACCAAGAAATTAGTTTGTGAGAATTCCGTTCAGTTTAACAAATACGCATCAGGCACCTCCAATGGGTCCATATCACACAGTGCATATAGCACTGTGAGAATTGCTGGGTATACAAATTTTAAAAGAAAATAGCATTTATTTGCAAGGAGCTCATAAGGCCATCCACATGAAAGGTCACATTGAATCGGATCTGGCAGCGTCTCTCAAAGCCATTATCCTACTCTAATTTTTCCTGCACCTGCAACCAGAATAATATTGCTGTTGCAAAGTTTCAAACATTTGGTTCTTTTACTCTAATGGCTTTCCATTTTCTAGACAGAGTCTTTAACAACTATTTTTACTACCTTTCATTACACATTTTTTAAATTTGAGTACTTATTACATATTTGTTTTCTATTTATTTACAAAATATGTAAATATATCCTTGCACTGAAGGGTATGGTAATAGATATACAAAAGTAACTGGGAATTTAAAATCAATTATCAACATGAAATAAGCCCTTTTTAAAAAGACTTGCTAACCATGATGGCATTTTACTAACATTAGCTAATATTTCAAAAACATGCGTATGCAATATGTACTATATTTGTATATATTTTTATATTATATATAACATGCATATATGTATATATATATACACAAATTATGCATGCAAGTGAAGTCTTCTTTTAAATATCAATCTTTACACAATCTTTTAAAAATGTTATATAGCCATTTGTTTTTCATTTTTTAATGTTGTTGACAAAGGGCTCAGTCTAGTACTAATAATAGTTACTGCTACAAATTTTTTGCTACTGTCATTTTCTGGTTTACTTATACTGGCATGATTTGTATTATCATCAACCTGTACTTTCTTTGTAAGAATCTTTTCACACACATGCCCATTTTATGAGATCTAATTTAGTTAAAACTAAATATGGTAATCCCAAGTTCTCTTCCCTGGTTGCCTCTAAACTATAATAGTTCAAAAAGTGCTAAAAGCAAATAGATGAAGGAGAAGCCCACTTTGTCATCCCTTCTACATCTCAAAATTGTGACTCTACCCCAGTGAGCTATGCCTTCTCCTATATGACAAGTCACCATTCTGACATATCCCTGGCTGAGAAGTCACTGTAAATCTCTGTAATACGTAAGCGTGAAGCTTAATTTTCTTCTCTTTTTTTTTGATGCAAAATAACGATAAGTTAGGATCGTTTTTTCTTTTCAATGCCCCACTGCATCAGCTTTCATATTCTGTAGAGTGTGGGTACTCCACTGCACTGAGGAATAAAGCCCACAATCCTGCTTCTGGCTTCAAAATGCTCTGTGACATAATTCTCATCTATTCATCTTAGTACAGGCAGCATTTATTTGGAAGTATTGTTTCTTATCTCACAACCAATGCGTGAAGCTACCCTGGGTATTTTACCATCTGCTGGCTGGGCTGCCCTGTCTTGCATCTACACTTTCATCCATGTTAGCCCTCTGCTTGAATGCCCTGTCAACTGCAATGTGAGAACAACAAGCATCCCTCAGTCATCTTTCATTGCCTTGCATTTAGCACAATAACTGACCAGGAATACAAGTCTCATTGAAAACTAATTACATAGTATTGCTTGACCTTACTTTATATGTTGATGGTAAAAACTCCATAATTTCAAATTTGCTATTCCTTCTCCCATTTATGACTAGAACAACCTCAATATTATTAGAATATCTATAAATTTTATTTTCCTTCCTCTTCCCTGTTTTTAAATTCCCCATTATATAGTCATTGAGTTTGTACAAAAATAAAAATTATTTATATAAATAGATTAGTAGGCAAATAAAACTCCCTAGAGTTCTATCGAACTGACGTTCACAGTAAGTTGTTTTCCATTTTTTTTTTTTTAGTTTAAATCACATATTCTGATTTGTCTGTTTCTAATTAAAATACACTCAGGTAGTTCATGTAAAAAACAGTCTTGGTTAAAATCTATCACTATAATATTGTGGTGTCCAGGCATTTTGATACTGAGCTATTTTTCTTACTATATTGAGGACTAATATAAGATGACTTCACAATTTTACGTTATTTTCCCAAAATTGTCAAAAGCAAAAAATTCAGATTGAATTTAATATCAGGCCCTGTTCAATGTTTTTCAAGAGAGAATAATATAAATGTGTAGAGAGCATTTAGATTGTTCTTTGTAAATCTGCAGTATAAAAGTTGACTTTTTATTATAGCCTATACCATTTGAAGATTTGTATTTCTTGAAACTATCTCCATTGAGTTTTTCTGTTTCTTCCCAGGTGTGTTTTTTTTATTAAATGTTTGTTTGTTACTTTGTTTCCCCTGAGAGTGTTCTGCCAGTGAAGTCATTTTTGTTTATTCCATGTCTACCAGGTAGCAACTGATTCATGAAGACTAAAAGAGTTTCTTTCTTTTACAGAAGTCTAGCATTCAGCCTAGGGGTGTTAGCAAGAAGTTTTAAGGTCACAACTGATTATTGCATGAAAGTCTCAGGTTCCACATTTTTATCCAGCAAGCTTTATGTCGCCTTTAGGATTAGCTGGTCTTGCGGAAAGATAACACATAAAGGCATGAAGATATTTTGTGCAGTAGTGTAACATTACAATGATGATACTGAGTTATTTTTAAAAATCCTGTTTAGCAAGAGTTTATCTTCACCAACATACCACACCATACTCTTCAGCTCCAGGCGCCATGGTCATAAACTTCTTCAATTTGCATTCCTAAAAAAAGCTATTTTCAAACATTTGTGGTAACATTTGCACATAAGGAGACATAGGATTCAGGATTAGATATATACAGAAAGATTCAAATAACTGAAGCCATCTAATATTGACATAGTATGCATTAGTTTACAATTTTTAAAATTTAACTTCATGCGTCCAAATTTAAGAAATACAAATAGTGAAATTCCTAAAGAATGAAAATTGTTCTCATTCATATTTGAGACAGATTCTTCTGAACATATGACTCCAGGCAAGAAAGCTTTTTCATGGTACCCTTAAATTCAGAAACTTTAAATTCAGCTAACTTTAACTTTCAGACATTATTGCAATTTGTGTAGTATCATCAAACTGAAAATATTCTATCAGTGAAATTTCAGACAGCAGTTTTTTTCTGTCATCCTTCCTGTGTAAGAAAAGAAGAGAAGATGCATAACTTTCCTGTATCGGAGATTTCCTTAGTGATGACTGAGATTTATGTATTCTTTTCTTAAAGCAGAATGTTTTGAGATAAAGTATTCTTAGTTTAACAGATCCATAATGTTTACCCCCATGTAATTATGAATATTATCAGAGATACTTTTAAAAACATGTGTGTGCTTATGTGTGTATACGTTTAACTTCCTATAACATAAACAGATTGTAATGCAACATCTAGGACTTATCGTAACTTAACTTGCTAAAAGAGATTAAGCGAGTAAACATTTAAAGGAAGCATTTAAAATTAAACTCAACTTTATTGTTTGAAAATAAAGCCTCATCTACCTTATAATAAAATAATTTTAAAACACTTCTCTGTTCATCACCTTATAGGAGTTTCTTGGGTTTGTGTGCTTTCTTCCTTCTAATTTCTTAATTTTTCCAATTCTTATATAGTTATTCTTTAATCCATAATATACACATATAACAGATAAATACCTATTTACATGTTGCTTTCATCAGTGCTTATATTTGGTTTTATATATAACTTAGGTTTATTTTTACTATGTAATTTAAGACAAAAACTTGCAGAAAGCAATTTTGATCATTGTATTTTCTATTCAGATGGAGAATTCAAAAAGTAGAATTTTAAACTTAGTAGATGCAGTGTGACAAAATGAAGAATAACACATTCAAACTATTCATCATTCATAGAATATAGTATCGACTTTAAGAAAAGCAAAATAATAAAAGTAAAAGATACTTTCTTTAATTCTGGAATGTTGTTAAATGTCAAGTTAAACTATCAATATTTTCTTCTTGGCATCAGATTATTGCTCAGAATAGCTTGTTTCTAAATGGACAAGATATTTTGATACACTGCATATGTGATATACCCAGCCCATCTGTTAGGAAAAAAAAGTGAAATTATCTCTAAATTAACCAATAGTTAATTATCAAAATAACTAACTAATTAAGTAGGGCATATGGCACAAATTATTACTTTGGTGTATAATCTGATGTTTTACAAAGGTTGATTACTGAGCATTTTTACTGTAAATCACAAAGATCTAAAGCTCAGTTCACAGTTAAAGGGAAAGGTATCTGACCTGCCCAGACATCTACGCTGGCAATTCATCTAATGAAACTTAACTAAAGAAAGAAAGGAAAATTACTAGTATGAAATTCAAGTGAGGCATGGGTTAACTGAGTACATGAATTTTGCAAGGGATATGGAAACTGTCATGCCTATTTTTTTGGTAGATTAATAGTGAGTAAAAAACGTTACTTTCTGGGGAATGCGTGGCGCAGGAAGTGAACAACAAAAAAATGTGGCTTCGTTCCAGTTCCTAAAGAAAAGCAAAACTGAAAGGAACAAAGAGATGAGACTGACTGTTGTGAGTGTGTTTGTAACATACCATCCTCAAATTAAGAATCACAATAAAATTGCACCTCCAGGTCCATTTTTTACTTTGCTTTTAACTGTTCCAAAGCCACTTGTTATATTTCGATCAGAAAAAATTGTTGATCAAACAATTTATTTTGACAGTTTTAAACATGGTAAATCTTACAGAAATTTTTTTCTCATTTTACTATCAACCTTTCAGTATTAAAATTGTAATAATAATAATCAATAAAATAAAAGAATACTTACAGCTCCCTAGTGGAATAAAATCAGTACAAAATCTCTATGCAGCATTTCAGGTAGTCAAAAATAATGACATTTCATTGTGTGGCATTGATCTTGCATACTTTAACTTTGATTTAAAAGGAAGTCTTGGCAGGCAATTAACCTACATATAAAGATTTGTATAATAGGAAGCTCTCTTTGAATTGCTAATAGGTAACTCCTTTTCTCCCCAGCAGCCCATTGAGAACTCTTCTTTTTCAATGTGAATCATATCTTCCATAGTTTATTAGCATCAACTCTTTCAACTGTCCTTGGTGTCGAAGGTTACTTGAATCCTCCACAGAGCTGTTTCCCCTTTCTGTTTCTTAGGAGATAGATTCTGTGTAAGAGGAAAACAGCTGAAGTACCAAGGCCTCCTGGAAAATACCACCATCTAAATATGTGCCTCACCACCTATGCTCCAAATCAACTAAAAGTTGATTACAAGGAATTGAGAATAGAGGATAAATACAGAAATAAGGGATTACTTTCAGGAAATAGATATCGTGTATCAAAAAACACTAGTTATTGGCCAAAAACTTCAGGATGTAAATTGAGACTGTAATGAGATTTAGTTCAATGGTCAAATTTCTAAGAGAAAATGTTACAAACAGTACCATTATTAAGAATCATACCTTCAACTTAATTTTTAACAGCATCTAGCCTAGGAAACGTTAGGTCCTGCCCTGTATCTCAAAGCTTTATTCAATATTATCAGATTATATCACCAGAAAATTATTTAAATTAATTAGCAGCATCTATTATAATGTAATAGTTGTCTGTCTTTAGCCCAGCATTCAAGACTCTTGAATATCTTGTCACGTCACCTCTGTGAAAATTTATATTCCAAATGCTTCCCTACACAAATTCTATATGTTAGCCAGATACACTCATTGATTTTTTCCTTCATTATAACTTCATCACTATTTCTACCTCTATTTCTTCTTGCTAGATTTTTACATTATAAGTTGTACAGTAGGTTTATAAAAATTAAGTGCACTTTTTAAAAATATATTCTTGATAAAGTTTATTTTTGAGACTTTTAATTCATGGCTAACTTTCCAATGTTCAGGAAAAGAGAATGGAGTATAGCATCCTGATTGTGTCATTCAAAGTGCTACCTATTTCTCCAGTGTAATCTAAGATCTGTTTTGATGATCATGCTTTATCTTCATCCCTGATGAAAGATTCAATAATTCAGGTGTTAGGTGATAACAGTTAGACTAGACTGGTGGCAGTAGAAATTCAGTTTAAAGATATCTAAGTAAATATAAGAGATGGATTAAAGATTAGAAAATGGTTGTGAAAAATGAGAAAATACGGTTGTAGGGATATAGGGAGTCAGAGTATTTGGAGAAAATATTAAGTTCCATTTCAAATATATTAAATTTGAAAAGATGTACAAAATTTTATCTGGGATATGTGCTCTTGATAACATGCATATTACTATAATTATATATATATATACCTACATATTAATATATAGCATTTTACATATGAAAACATGAATTTTCTGTAGGAAAACTAATAAAGTTTCAAAGATGATGTTGACTCTGCAAATTTGCCTTAAGCCCTGTTATTGGACCCTGACCATAATCTAAATGCAGTTCCATTACACTAGGCTAGAGTTTAAGTAAGACTTTAGGGCTACTGATGATGCTATAAAACAAAACTCATATAGGAGGTGGCAGCTCAATACATGCGGAATAAGTTACAACAGTTTACAGGGATGGGAAAACAGTGATAGTGACAACTATGGCCAAGAATTATGCTATAGAAAATAGTTTTATTTTCATATTAGTCAGCTATTTTTGCATCATAAATTATACTAAAACTTATGGCTTATGATGAGCATTTCTTTTCTTTTCTTTTTTTTTTTTTTTTTTTTTTTTTTTTTTTTTTGAGACGGAGTTTCACTCTGTCTCCAGGCTGGAGTGCAATGGCATGGTCTCGGCTCACTTCAACCTCTCCCTCACGGGTTCAACCGATTCTCCTGCCTCAGCCTCCCAAGTAGCTGGGATTACGGGCACCTGCCACCATGCCCAGATAATTTTAGTATTTTTTAGTAGAGACGGGGTTTCACCATGTTGGCTAGGGTGGTCTCCATCTCCTGACCTCCTGATCCACCTGCCTTAGCCTCCCAAAGTGCTGGGATTACGGGCGTGAGCCACCGCACCCAGCCTGCATTTCTTATTTTACCAAAGTCTAGAGTCATCTTGCTCTCTCTACTGGTCTAGACATATTTTGCCATAATTCAGCTGGGCTCACTCATATATCTGCAACCAAATGGAGGGTGTGCTGAAAGCTCTCTAGTCTAGTAGCATCTCAGTCTCTCTTCCACATGAGCTCTAATACTTCTCACTCAAGATAACACAGTCTTGTTCTCATAGTAGAGGCAGGATTATAAGAGAGCAAGCATAAGGGTTCAAAGCTTCTTAAGGCTTTGACTCAGAACTGGCACACTGTCACTTCTGCCACCTTTTGTTAGTCAGAGTGAGTCACAAGGCCAGCCTAGATTTAAGGGATGGGAAAATGGACTTTGGCTCTTGATGGAAGCAGTCTCAGTCGCATTGGATAGGACACAACATAGGGAAGTCATTAATTCAGACCATCAGTGGAACCAATCTACCATATTTTCAAATAATATGGTAGATTACCATATTAATCTACCATATTAAAATTACCTGAGAAAAGGTTAGCAAAATGCAAACTAAAAGTGACCATAATCTTCATCAGGAATCTCAGTGGAGATTGTTCAAAATTGCAAGAGTATAATAGGGATAGACATTATGTAGCAAAGAATTTTGAGTGAATGGTAAAATATTAAAGCAATGGGTGCTGATGACTTGGCAGCTAGAAAGTTAGCAGACTGGATCATTTTTCCCCATTTTATACATTTGCAAATTGGGAGGAACAGACAAGGGAAAAAGAGGACATACTAGCCACTTGCATAGAGGGATTAACTGTATAATCTTGGGAAAGATAGACTTTTACAAAGAAAAATGACAATCTTTTCCTATAATTGAAGGAAAAGAGTAAAGACTAGGTATAGTAAAAGTAACATATCGAGTGACAAACCTGGAAGAGAAAGGAACTCCCTTTTATTCTCAATGAAAGTTGAAAGGAGATCACATGATGCATGGAGTAATAGAATGAGATTGAGAAATGGAGAAAATTGGAAGGTTAGAATAATTATGTGAGGAATCTACAGGAGACAAAAGAAGTAGGAACACATTATAGTGCTAACCATGATTTGTATTGGAACATATGGACACAGTTTTTGTTGTAGTAAATGAATAATTAAATAGTTATATAATTCAGAGTTAAACATTAGCATGCATCAAAATCACCTTGAGGGCTTGCTAAAACCAAATTACAGAACTCGCCCCTGGTGCTCTGGTCTCCGTGTGTCTGCAATGGGGCTCAACATTTTATATTTCTATGAATATCCAAGTGAGTCTGATTTTTGTCGCCTGGTGGCAATACTTTAAAAGCCACTGGCATAATATATAGTAAATGGCATTAATTTCTATGAAAGTATTGGATGTTTAATAAAAATAAATACAAACATAGCCTTATCTTACACTATTACCTTTCAGCCACATTATGAACAATTCTACAGTGTGAATTATGATATAAGTACAAAAGTGTAGCCTTAAGGTTTTTTAGATCACAAGGTAAGTGGAAATTATGTTTTAAGGTATATTGATGTGATCCAATTGAAGTATCTTTAGGTTTGGCAGCAGTCATCAGGTATACTTATACCTTTTCATTCTGGTTCTGACCTGAAGGGATAATGCCTACCAGACATGATGAACTCATGGACATTATAAGAGCAATAGGGATCACACCAAAACTGAGAATTACATTTAATCCTGTGCTGATGTTAAGTTTGCTAACATCCTACTGGCTAAAGAAAGCCACATGACCAAGCCCAAAGAAGCAAGGAACTACACTCTGCTGGCCCTGAAAACATGGCAAGAATGGAATACGTTATTTCATTGAGAGAGCATGAAACGTAATCGAGAGCAATAACTACCACAGTCAAGCCTTAGTATCTTGTCTTGAAACACATTTTCACTCTCTTTTAGACCACACTTTCCTTATCTGTAAAGAGTTGACTTAGAGATACATGTGTAGTGTACATGTGTAATGTTCCACTAGCTAACCTTATCCTCCAAAAACTTAAATGATTTATGGAGAATCTATTATATCAATTCGGCTTATGTTGACATAGTGTCTTCAGAGCACAGAGGGAAACATTTGTGACTATCTGACCTCACCATTAGTTAGTGAAGGCACTATTAAACTCGCTTTGCAGATGACGAATGTGAAGCTCCAGGGCGATTTGCTTGTTCAGGGTTACACAGGAAGAGGCGGAGCTGAAACTGATGCTCAGCCTTTCCCTGCTCCATTGCTCTTTCGTTGTCTTGTACACCAAAGCATCATGCTATATGATGTGGGAGATGCAAAAGTCTATTACCAATAGTTGTTTCTTGGAAAAGTTTACTTCTCTTCTGAGCATATAAGGTGTAAAGGCGTGAAAATATAAAGCTTAATGTATGCAATTTAAAAACAGGAAAATAATAAAAGCGCTCCCTCAAGGGAGCCTATACTTAGTTTCAAGAAATAACATAATTTTACAGAGAAAAAGATTGGAAGAGCTAAATAAACTATTTATCCATGTTTGAGAGTAAAATTTAGTAAACTCTTGCCAAAATACAAATAGTTTATCTATATGAAGCAGTCATGGATTCTACATCCTATCACATGAATTTATGGATAAGATAAACAAAGAACAACACCTTGAGGGATTAAAGCACAGCAGCAATAAGTTTTGACAGGGTGGGGAGAATGCTGAATAGAAAATGCTGCCAGGAAGGCAAACGTGCTGGAGGCACCACAGCATGGGGGACAGGGAGACAGGCCCATGCAGGAGGCTGGCACCGAGGGAAAAGAGAGTTTCCCAGACTAGTTAGTTCCGAGTGGCTATTATGCAACCCCTGGTTAAGGCCTAAAGTGGGCAGAGCAGAGAGACAGAGAGAGAGAGAAAGAGAGAGAGAATGTGTGACAGTGAGAGACAGAGAGAGAGAGAGAGAGTGTGACCATGAGAGAGATTTAGTATGTTCCTTTAATGCATAACTTAAAAGAACATCAAATATTTGCTTTCTCTGTAATAAAAATATTGAGTATATATATATTGGAGGATAAAAAGGGACAGTGGTGGGGGCAGAGGTTGGAGGGGTGTTGAGGGACTTGCATGAGCAAGAACATGAGGACTGCCATTCCAATTAATCAGTGTTTTACCTTTGTCATGCAAAGTCTGCTCATCTGCTTAATTAAGATGGTCAAGTCCTTTGTGTACAATTTGGATTATCAAGTTGTAAACATTCAAAATATTTTTAGGTTTATCTTCTCTGATCTGCTAGCAAGACCGTATCACTCACATATGAAATTAAGTGGACAGTAAAGGGTGGCTGGAATGCACAAAACATGAGCAGTTAGGCTCTAGCTAGAGAGATACAGCAGGAACAGTTCTTGGCTGTCCCTAATGACCACCTTTCTCCATTAGTGCAAACTCTGATGAATTACGAAGTGAAAATGCGGTCAAAATAACATATGACACAGGGTATAATGAAGAGGATAAACATAAATATTAGGCAAAAACTACATCGAATAAATTATTTAGAAATAAAGTGGAGGGTAATATTTTACAATAAAGGAGGTGCAATTCTATTAATGGTAAGTGGTTCTGAAATGGTTTTTCTGTTCGTCGCTCAATTAGATCTCCAACTACTACTAAAAATCATTTCGTATTCAAATAATTGTAGAAGTAGAACATTTAAATCCTCTTGCTGTTTCCTCAAAGATATTTGGCAGGATTGTATTATTTGTAAAATGTAATACTCTGTCAAGAAATTATTGGAGAAAAGCTGTTAAATTTTGAATTTGTGCCAGAACACTTTAGGTGTCAGAATAATGAACTTTTTAATACTCTGGCAACAGATTAAATAACATCTTTAAATATGGCTTGACATGTATTTGAAAGAATTGTGTGTCTTTTTTTCTTTTTTAATAAATTAGGGGGGTCACAATATAAAGATGAAAATAATGTATTTTTTTAAAGGCCACAAATACAATAAGTAGGTGTTATGTTTCTCAGTGGCTTGAAAAACTTGCCTTCTTCGGCTGGTTCACTTTTTAATTCCTTTACTGTTTCAGAGCTCTGCTATATATTTGCTTAATTATCTAATTATATATTTTTATTTCCCCCAAACAGTACTGTGGTTGCATGTATGTGTTTCTATTGTTATATAAGTGAAAGTTGAAGTGGTAGGAGAAGAAACCTTACATCTTGTTCTTTTCTTGGTTTCCTTGGAGACAATCTCTTTATTCATTCCTTTCTATCAAATGCTCTCCTCAAAGATAAGTTTGAAAAGGACTATCAAACTCCTTTTTACTACCTTTAAAATACTACCTGTATTAGTCTGTTCTCTTGCTGCTAATAAAGATATACCCAAGACTGGGTAACTTATAAAGGAAAGAGGGTTAATTGACTCACAGTTCTACATGGCTGGGGAGGCCTCACGATCATGGTGGAAAGTGAATGAGGAGCAAAGGCACATCTTACATGGTGGCAGGCAAGAAAGCGTGTTCAGGGAAATAAAACCATCAAATCTTCTGAGATTTACTCACTATCACAAGAACAGCACAGGGAAGACCTGCCCCCATGATTCAATTACCTCACACCAGGTCCCTCCCACAACACATGGGAACTGCGATAGCTACAATTTAGACAAGATTTGGGTGGAGACACAGCCAAACCATATCACTACCCATCATGTATTTTCATTCTAACACAGAAGAGATGAATATATTTAAATTATGGAATTAGAATTATTCATAAAACATAAAAGAAAGATCTTAAGGGACAAAGACTTCTGAAAACAAGCATTGTAGATGCCTAGTCCTAATGCTAGCCTCCACCTGACCCTGCGTTAGTAACTAGATGTGAGTAGTGTCATAAAGTATGAAGAGGTTTGGGAAATAAGGCAATTTGTGTAATTTTCACATGATTTCCAATGGGTTGAATGGCTCAAATATGAATTGTGTAAACTCAAAAATTAAGAGGTTTTCAAAATATTGTAAATAGTGCAGCAATATATTCAAATAGCACACTTTAGTTATTTAAGCTTAGTCAGGTTACACGGATTGGAAATGATGTACAATGTAGATACCGACTACCACAGCAAGAAAAATCCTTCAGTCCTGTGGATATCACCAGGCCTCTAACTTCTGGGCATGTTCATGGTACTCAGACCCAAACCTGGTCTAAGCTAATTGCTCAATGTCACACAACTAGGAAATGATAAAACTAGACTTTAAATTCAAGCCTTTTGTTGCCCAGAACAGGTTGAAGATCTAACTGTATCATTTTCTGGTAGCGTGTATATTAAGCAGTTAACCTAATTTCTCCCAGCTTTTGTTTCCTACTCTTCAAAATCTTAACATTGTTAATATAGCGAGGACTGAGTCCATTGCTATTCCATTGACCTGTCTACAGATATTAGTTTTCTCATCTCCTCCAGGGATATTTCCAGTACACTTGACTAAGGTCCCCTTGGAAACTTCTTTCCTGGCCATCATCTGAAATGCAACCTTGGCTGGGGCCCTGAGAAGCATCGAATTTATCTGCAGGAAATAGAGTATGTAATTATCTTCAGGGCCACTGGCTGGTGACTATTTCAACTCTGAGCATTAGAATTAACACACAGATAATTTTCCTTACTGGGCCTTTTGCTATTGCTCTGGAACTGGCATGGATGTCCACTCCTCTGTCTAATGAATAGTAAAAATCCCATCATACATTAAGAAGTATCAATTTCCATCCGTCCCCTTGGGCTGCTGGTCATTTTCTGGAGTCCATGCCATAGTAGACTCAGTTTTTCTAGCACCTCTTGCTTGCCTTTCCTCTTCTTCCCAACTCTGTCTGTCTTTTTCTCATCTAACTGTTGAGTTGCCAATCTGTATGTCTTCACAATCCACAGAACACCATGAGATTTCTTATGAATCTCCAAATAAGAGGCATCTTTCCCATATCTCTCTAGATTCGAATCCAGTTAAGCCATTTGATTCACCCTCCTTTATAATGTGGGTGTTTGTTGACTACCTGATTTTCCATAGTAGATTTGAAGACACAAAGTTTGTCTTCCTTTGATTTTTTTAGAACTGTGTTTTGTACATGGCTGGCACTGAATAAATAAACGTTGAATAAATAAGTAAAAGGATGGATAAATGCAAAATTTTATTGAGAAAACTTAATTTAAGTACATTCAGTAAGAATAAAAACACATATGCTAAAGTCCTTTGCCTAGAGCTAAAGTCTGATTGTATTAATTTAGTTAATATGAATTAGAAAAAAATGGAATACAAGCCCAACTATTATTCCAACTTAGTCAAGCAAAAATAACTTCTAGAATATAGAATTTTTTTGAATGGCAAAAATAAAACAATCTTGATTTTGAAATGCAGCATTTCTACAAAAGACTAAGTACTGAAAGTAAATAGCATAACCATTAAAGTATTTTACATGTGGTCAATGCTTGTAGCAAATGTCAGCTTATATGGCAACTAATCCTTTTTAAGCATGGCTATTTAAAATATGCACATATCTTATGGTTCAAATATATTATCAAATTAAACCAAAGTTGTTTGCATTTTAATGATTGCCCTCTCCAAATAAATGAAATAAAAAAACAGATATCAGTTTTTCTTCTTTTTAAGAATCAATCACTTATATTCATTGGTCAATGTCATTAAGTAGCTTGAGGGGAGATTTCCTCTTTCTAAAGAAGAGAGAGTTAGAGTCTGTATTTTAAACCATATACCTATCATTCTATTTTAAAACATATTCATGTGAAAGAATGTCTGAGCTCTAAGAATATTTATTATATTTTCTATCCAGGTGTCTGTGAAATTATTTTCAGAATTTTAACTAGATATTCATTTACATATTTCATAAGAGACTAATATATTTGAAACTGTTATAGGAATTGGGTGATAAATTCAGCTGAAACACCAGCCTCTATACACTAAAGGAAGGAACTCCAAATTTCACTCTTAAGAGGTTCCATGACTGATACTTTATCTTTTGTTCCACTTTTTTAAATGCCCTTTTCATTCCCATCACTTTTCTATGTAGGTCTTATGCAGTTAACTGAAATTTGCTTTTAATAGAATCTTATGATATAATTACTAAATTAAAAAATAACAATTATGGTCCTATCAAATAGTCAATACAAGACAAAAAGCCAATTAAAACCCCAGATGCATGAGGGAAAATAGCATAAATGGATAAGAGTAATCAGTTGATTGCTTTATAGATCTAAAGGTCCCCAAGGGATGTTTTAAATCCACATGGTGACCCAGAATGCTGAATTTTGCATTTGGGAGCTTTTATTGAACTAAGATCCTTAAATGGCTATGTTCCCTTTTGGCTTCATATCCAAGAAAGGCTCAAAGGTAAGTTAATTCATTCATGGTCTAGAATAAATTGCACACAATAAATTCACTTCAGAGGATCTTTGTCAAATAAGCTGAAGGCTATCCTGTTACAAATACTAAAGATCAGATACAATGCCATAATTTTATGAAAATGGCAGAGTTTCAGTGGCTCAGTATTTAAAAAATTTATTTATTGTTCTCTGTAGAATTTCAGTTTTTCTGTGTGTATCTGAGGAGCACAGCTTGTTGACTAGCTATGCTTGCTAGGTGTGATAATAGAGAAACATTTGTGAAGTGTTAGCCCCTTTTATTGAAGCTGTTTAGAATTAAAGCAGTCTTCAAAGTCTTGTAAAAGAGATTAATACATTAGTTCATCTGCTGCATACATTCTGGGTCAGAAATTAGGCAAAGTGAAGGAATAATGGGTAGACAAGGAACCCCCTCAAGAGACACACAGATTACACATAAGGAAAAAAAACGTGTTTTACATATTAACAATGAAATAGATACTTCAAGCATGAAACACATTTAAGTAGACATCATTAGCTTTGCTTCTTGATAGTTACAAATATGGAACAGATTTTTAAATGAAAGTGTTAGAACTTGTATTTTAAGTAAACCTAAAGCTTAGTATCAAATACAACTGCAGCCTCTGTCTACTCTAGCTGCTGTAACATACCACGGATTGGGTCGTTTCAAAAATAAAGAAGTCATCAGTAAACAGAAATGTGTTTTCTGGTTCACTATTTGTGTGATGTGTTCAACAGAAACCCAAACCCCAGTATTACCTGATAAACCCATATAACAAACCTGCGCATGTACCCCCGAAACTAAAATAAAAAAGGTAAAAGAAGATAAAAGAAAAAAATACTAGTTTTTACAACATACTAATATACCATCTATATTTTAGTATACAATGCTTCTATAGACTATGTTTTACATGTTATATAATATGCTATAGCTAACACATTAATATACTCAAATAATGAAAAAAAAATGTATTTTCTCACAGTTCTGGAAACTGGAGAGTCCAAGATCAAGATGCTGGTAAATTCAGTTTTTGGTGAAAGCATTCTTCCTGGCTTGTGGATGGCCAGCTTCTCACCTTCTGACTATGTGCTCACATGACTTCTTTTGTGTGTGTATGTGTTTTTCTGAGGGGTAGGGGGGAAGGCAGAGAGAAAAAGAGAGAGAGAGAGCACGTGAGCATTCAAGCCAGCACTCCCACATCTCTCCTTATAAGAATGCTAGAGGCCAGGCGCGGTGGCTCACTCCTGTAATCCCAGCACTTTGGGAGGCCAAGGCGGGCAGATCACGAGATCGAGAGATTGAGACTATCCTGGTCAACATGGTGAAACCCCATCTCTACTAAAAATACAAAAAAATTAGCTGGGTGTGGTGGCACATCCACCTGTAATCCCAGTTACTCAGGAGGCTGAGGCAGGAGAATCGCTTGAACCCGGGAGGCGGAGGTTGCAGTGAACTGAGATCGTGCTCCTGCACTCCAGCCTTACAACAAAGCAAGACTCTGTCTCAAAAAAAAAAAAAAAAGAATGCTAGAACAGGGGTCCCCAACACCCTGGCTGTGGACTGGTGCCAATCCATGGATTGTTAAGAACCAGACCGCATAGCAGGAGATAAGTGGCAGGTGACAGGTGAACGAGCATTACTGAGCTCCGCCTCCTGTCAGATCAGCTGCAGCACTAGATTCTCAAAGGAGCACAAACCCTATTGTGAACTGTACATGTAAGGGATCTAGGTTGCCTGCTCCCTATGAGAATCTAATGCCTGATGATCTGAGGTGGAACAGTTTCATCCCAAAACCACCCCCCACAAGTCGGTGGAAAAATTGTCTTCCAAGAAACTGGTCCCTGGTGCCAAAAAGGTTAGGGACCACTGCACTAGAACATTAATCCTATCAGATGAGGGCCCCACCCTTATAAATCCATTTAACTTTAATTGCTTCTTTAGAGGCCAGATCTCCAAATTCTGCCTCCTTGGAGATTAGGGATTCACTGCACAAATTCAGGGGACACAAATATTCAGTCCATTAACAGTCTCAAAATACATTATTTTGTTCTCACATACTTTCTTCATCCTCAATGTTTATATATTACCCTCCACACTTCATATTCCTTCAAGAACCAATTTTTTTTTTGCATGTTTGCATGTGCATTTTGGTATTCTGTGTCTTTACGTAAATTCAAAATTTCCTCAACCAGTTTTATATTTTCTATGAAAAACCTGGCTTGCCTTATCTTCTGTTTCTGTTCTGCATCACTTTCCATCTACTACGTAAATGGAATATAACTAAACATTACCTTCATTTCTTTTACCTGTTTCTAAATTTTCTAAAGGGTCCATCATCTTATATTTATTTGAAACTTTAAATTCTGTCTTCTGGAAATAGGTATTCAAATATGTTTCCAGAATCTATATCTGGCAGGTTGATTAAATATTAATTTCTAGTTCAACCATTGTGGAAGACAGTGTGTCAATTCCTCCAGGATCCAGAACCAGAGACCCCATTTGACCCAGTAATCTCGTTACTGGTTATACATCCAAAGGGTTATAAATCATTTTACTATAAAGACACATGCACACATATGTTTACTGCAACACTATTTACTATAGCAAAGACTTGGAATCAATCCAAATGCCCATCAATAATAGACTAGATAAAGAAAATGTGGCAATATACACCATGGAATACTCTGCAGCCATAAAAAGAGAATGAGTTCATGTCCTTTGCAGGGACATGGATGTAGCTGGAAACCATCCTTCTCAGCAAACTAACCCAGGAACAGAAAACCAAACACCACATGTTCTCACTCATAAGTGGGAGTGGAACAGTGACAATACATGGACACAGGGAGGGGAACATCACACACTGGGGCCAGTCAGGGGGTGGGGGGCAAGGGGAGAGAGAGCATTAGGACAAATATGTAATGCATGCGGGGCTTAAAACCTAGATGATGGGGGGTAGGTGTAGCAAACCACCATGACCCATGTATATATCTATGTAACCTGCACGTTCTGCACATTTAGCCCAGAACTTAAATAATATATATATATAATACATTATTATAGATAACATTTTTATATATATATAACTTACATCATAACACCCTGTTGAAGAAGTAAAGAAGTCGAAAAGGAATCAGAGTAGTACAAGACATGAATATCAATCCCAGGGTTCCCATGTTGTGGACGGATGACCATGGGCTGGTCATTGAGCCTACTGAGTTTGTATTTGCATATCAGAAACACACGGATGTTGTATAATAATTGTCTTACCCATGCATAGGGTTTTGTGAATATAAAGGGAGACTATATATGAAGAGTAACATGAAAAAGTTAGTTGTGTTTTAAATAAACTTTTTTTTTTACTTGAGACATGTTCTCACTGTCACCCAGGCTGGAGTACAGGGGGGCCATCTCAGTTTACTGCAACCTCCGCCTCCCAGGCTCAAGCCATTCTCCCACCTCAGCCTCCCTAGTCACTGGGACTACAGGCACATGCCCACTCCTGGCTTTTTTTTTTTTTTTTTTTTTCAATTTTTAGTAGAGATGAGGTTTCACCATGTTGCACAGGCTGGTCTCGAACTCCTGGGCACAAGTGATTGACACTCCTCGGCTTCCCAAAGTGCTGGGATTACAGTCATGAGCCACCGTGCCCTGCCCAAAGAGACTATTAAACATCAGGTTTTATAAAGTTATTTTCCTTTTCTTCAAAAGAAATGTAAACATGGAAAATACAGAATATAAACTCCTATGTGTTCAAAATATTAAGCATGGCAGGGTTATCTCTCACTTCTATTAGGTCTTAAAATGTTTCTCTTATATCTTTATATTTTTGTCAGACTTTCAAGTTAGTAACTACTTGCAAAAGTTTTAGAACTGCAAATTTATTAGATTATTATTCTTGAAGGAATCAGTTTTACTTGAACATACTTAAGGCCAGTAAGTAGCATACTTTCTTCTTATTGCAATAATCTTTCCTCTCTGCAATGGCATAATGTTAGAATTAGACCAGAAATCTGCTCATTCACTTGGGACTAAAGACCAAAAGAAAAAAAAAAAAGAAAGAAACCTCTTTAAAATTTGCAAGTAAAGGGATCATGAAACTGTACACATGTTGGTCCAGCAAAATCTAACCTTTCAATAAGAGACTCTCTGAGAAGTTTGCTCTCTTACCCACAGAGGGCAGACCTATGTAGCAAATAGAAAATGGGTGTTTTCTCATTGTACTTGCTAAAATCAAAATGAAGGATGATTATTTAAGCTCCCTTCATGAGAATTACATAAGGTTAGAACAAGAGTAGTTAGGAAGGAGAAGAAGACAGTTTTATAGCTGACTTTTCCCAAACTGTGTAAAGGAAGTTGCTTGTGTAAATTAGCCAAAGGGATTTTACACATGGAACTTATTCGAGTTGTGCCCATGTTTATTTTTTCCACAGGAGGGATTTAGATTTCTATGTGATTAGCAGATTGGCTACAGCTTGCTGAATTTTAAAGCAGGAAGAAGGAAAAAGACAGTATCTCTCTGGGTTGAGTTTTGTGGCTCTCTCTGTCTTAAAATTCACCAGTCCTATTGGTTTAAGATTGTTCATTTTGATGATATATACACAAAACAATATTTTCTCATTTTTTTCCCACTATTTAGATTGCCCCATAAGCTGTAGAAGCTGACTTTTGTGAATGTTATCATATGAATTGACAGGATAGTTGAAGGTACTGGTTATGCACAATAAGTGTTTATTTGCAAATTTGTGCATACCTTAAACATTTATTAATCAAATCAGATTTAAAATGCACTAATGAGCAGGTGTTACTTAAAGAATTGCTGCTGTAAATTTTATTGAAAAACTCTTTCATCATGTAAAAACAATCAGGATTTTGATCTGTTGGGGGTATCTAAGTACCTAAAAGCAGGTCCCGCCTGCATTTAATTTCCTTCTGAGAGACAGAAGAGCAAAAAAGGTGCAAGCGGATTTAAGGATCCACAGTCAGAGCAGGTAGTTTAAACTACACTCTAAAGCAGAAGTAGAATGTGGGAGAGGAAGGAGCAGCAGCAGGGTGAGACAAGCTAAAGAAGGTGCCTGAGGGAAGAACGTGAAGTGGATGTTTGTAGCAACAGAACAAGTTCCTGTGGTTAGGGCAAGTCTGGTTCTCAGGCATAATAGCCTCACACCTGGCAGAATTTTAGGAGGTTGTTTTGTAGTACCTAACAGCTCAGAGCTGGGAGCTCTGAGCTCCCAGAAAACTTCCTCACCACCCCCTTGGGCTGGTCCCTGAGCCCACCGAGTTGCTGTTTCTGTGGGTTGCAGGCAGTCTACTCTCTTTTAATGCGCAGATGGTAGTAATAGCATCAATCAGTTGCATAGTAGTTTGCAGTTATTTTTAGAAAATTCTTTTCCATGCAGTCTCTCTTGTGATCTAAACAAAGGGTCTCTAGGACTCTAGCATGAATGAATTTATCAGGCAACGGTAAAAAACACTATCTGGTTGTGGCAAAAGAAAGGCAAAGGAGGTCATACGCAGTGGCTCACGCCTGTAATCCCAGCACTTTGGGAGGCCGAGGTGAGCGGATCATATGAGGCCAGTTGTTTAAGACCAGCCTGGCCAACACAATGAAATCCTGTCTCTACTATAATTAGCCAGGTGTGGTGGCACGCACCTGTAGTCCCAGCTGCTTGGGAGGCTGAGGCACCAGACTGGCTTGAACCCAGGAGGCGGAGGTTGCAGTAAGCGGAGATCATACCACTGCATTCCCGCCTGGGTGACAGAGTGATACTCTGCCTCAAAACAAAACAAACAAAAAAACCTACCTATTATTCATTCATCACTCATTCATTCACTCAGCATTCTCTGTGTGTAAGCAGTATGCTAGGCACAAAACAAGCACGATCCCTGTATATCTTCATGAAATGTATGGCTTAATAAAGGAAAATGATATTAAGCTACGAAACTCGTAATACTTAATTACAAATTGTGAGAAAAGTGAAAAATGCTGTTCAGGGCCTCTGAATAAGCAATGATTTAATCTGAGAACTCAGGAGTAATATGTACTTACTATGTGCTCAAACTGATAATAGGGAGGTACTATTATTATTCACATTTATTGTCTATTATAATCATCCATGTTTTATAGATGGAAAAATCAAGAGGTTGAAAGGTTGAATGACTGTCTGAAACACATTTTAACGAACGATGGGTAGACAGTAGTCAGGCAAACTGTGTGGGGGATCTTCTAAGCAGAGAAATCTGAATATAATCTTCCAATTCAGTCTTGCATAGATCTTTTGGACCCTTCAGCAGTATAAAATATCAGAGTCAGCATTGCTGCTGTTTATATTACTGGTGATAAGCTTCAGGGAATTCTAACTGCAGAAATTGTCTGAAAATGAGATTAATATCAGAAAGGAATTGTTGTAGGTGGCCCCTGAGCCAGTGGTCACTTGAAAGCTGGAAATTCCCTGATTCCATTCAAACTGAGTCAGTCTCTAACTCCTTCTGATAGAGACCAAGGACAGTGAGTCAAGAGAAAAAAAAGTTAACATACTATGTATGACACTTCCTGCATGTAAGATGTTTTAATTGTGTTCAGCTATTTAGGATAATTACACCTAATCACATAATTCCTGTAATTGGTGAAGTGACATAATTTAGATGTTTAACAAGAAATGTAGATTAAATAATTATAATGTATAGCTGCAATTTATGGATAATGATGGGCAGATTTTAAACTTTACAAAATAGTGTAATTTGAGCTTTCATGGAAATGTGCCTCACCATTTCTGCTTCCTATTTCTGACCAAGTGCAATAGCTCTGAAAGCTATATAATGTAAACTTAAGAGCTTCCCCCTGTTTCTAAGACATCCTTAATATAGAATATTCTTAAGAGACTAATGTGGTTTTAGCCTTTTAGCAGGAATCTAATATGAACTGAACTACCTTACAAGGAATTTAGGACTCCAGCTGTTTCTTCAGGGAAGTGAACGTCGAGAGGATTGAAAACTCTGCAAACATCATTGGCAAATGTGACCCTGGAACTCTCGTTCATGTGTTAATTAAATCATTGAACAAATATTTATTGGTGGCCGTTATGTGCCCTGTGTTGTGCCGGCCAAGTGCTGGGCATTCTATTTGGAGTTGCGTCCAAGAGAGCCAAGAAAAGAGAGGCGATGAGTAAGGAGGGCATATAAAACATTGCTCTCTTGCCAAGACAGCACTAAGATAAGGGACTTTTAACATGGAGCTGAAGTTGTGAATTTTATGAGGACTTGCAGTAGAGTGGTGAATGTCAAAGTCAGAAAGAGGAGGCTGGAAACAGGGTTAGAGGTGAAGAGTACATTTCTTTTAAGTAGTTTCATGGTGAATTAGAAGAATGAAATCAGACAAGAATACAAAATGGAGGCATTGAGTTTAAGAAAAACTGTTGCCCTCCCATACTCCCAATGAATAGGCTTCCTTGAATCCTGTTAGGAAGTGTAATAAACAGCAAAACTTTGTCAAATCTTTCATGCCAAAATTTTCCTCATCCATTATTCGATCACCCTAATCATGTGAGGTATGTGCTATTATTATTCCCATTGTACAGGTAAGAAAACTGAGGTTTAGAGGGCAGTATCTTGCCCCCACTTGCTAAGTCTTAATACTAAGACTAGTAAAGAACTCCAGGTCTGCCTGACTCTGGAGTCAGCATCTCTGTAGGAAGGCTTTGTATAGGTAGAATTAAACATACAAGGACGAGAGTGCATAACCAAAAACTCCCGGTCCTGAGAAGTCTGGAAGAGATGTAACCCAATGGAAAAGTGGAGGGAGAAGCCTCAGTGAAAAGTAGTACCTTTTTTTTTTTTTTTTTTTTTTTTTTTTGAGACGGAGTCTTGCTCTGTCGCCCAGGCTGGAGTGCAGTGGCGCGATCTCGGCTCACTGCAAGCTCCGCTTCCTGGGTTCACGCCATTCTCCTGCCTCAGCCTCCCGAGTAGCTGGGACTACAGGTGCCCGCCACCACGCCCGGATAATTTTTTGTATTTTTAGTAGAGACGGGGTTTCACCGTGCTAGCCAGGATGGTCTCGATCTCCTGACCTCGTGATCCGCCCGCCTTGGCCTCCCAAAGTGCTGGGATTACAGGCGTAAGCCACCGTGCCCGGCCCTGGGAAAGTAGTACCGTTTTAACACGGAGAGTTAAAAATAGAAGTGCAGCTGCAAGTAGATAGACTCAGTGGAGGGGGTTGGTAGCACTTTCATGTGAGGACTTTTACTTATTCATGAAGTTAGGGAGTCCTCTGATGATAAAGCAGAGAGATGGAGGAGCCAAGATTTCTGACTAAGTAGCAACCGACGCAGAGTTCCCATGGGGCTATGATAGAAATGCATTTGTCCACATTCAGGACCAGGTTAAGCTTGCTGACATGACGTTAGTATACGTGTGAATTGGTACATATGTGCAGGTGGAAAGGCCAAGAAGTGAACTGATACACAGTTGTGGCTTTGCCAAGCAGGTGAGAAAGAAGCTCAATGGCACACAGATATAAAAAATGCTGGTGAAGGGTGGCTGTGGCCATTAGATGAAATTTGGATAATAATCATGAGAGGAAAGGAGTAAAGCATAGAGGGAACCAATAAGTAAACTACAAGTAGAAGATTCTGATGACAGGACATTCTGATGCAATTCACGTACAAATATGTTTGGAAATTGAGGGGAAGAACTGAATATAAAGAAGTTGTAGCTATAGAGTGAGGAATGATTAAACATGCTCTTTCAGAATTCAGTCAGAGTGGAAGTTTCCCCAGGTATTCAGAAAGAGGGTATTCCCCAAAGAGAACTACTTTTCAGAAAATGTAGTCTTATGGCTTTCAGGGTTGTGTTGATACCTCAGTGAATCCTCAGTTAATTCGTTAGAAAATATGTAAAAGAAATACCCGTTTAGCAGGTATGCATGCTTATTTAAACATGTTAAACTAAAGTTAAGGTATCGGACATATGAATCACTATAAAATGTTTTCAGAGTAGTTGATGTCAATGCCTTTTTTGATAATAAAAGTACTTTATTATAAAAACGTACCACAAAGGACCAAAAATATACAGAAACTGGATTGATTAATCCCTGCAAATTATAATCATAGCTGCTTCACATTGCCACCTAAATAAGAAAATAATGGATTAAGGCCTGATTTGTGATAAGTAAATCATAGAGAAGAAAAGATTAATTAGTCAAGAGTAAGCAAAAGAAGTTGAAATTAGAGGAAAGGAGAAAAAACCTAGAATATGGAAAAATGTATATGAGTGGCATGAAGGGAGGGTAATTAGCTGTTAAAACAAATGGAGATATTTCTGAAAAGTAATGATTAATTTCAAATGATGAAATCAAAATTATCATCAATCATTGAAACACAATATATAATAGAATTATGATAAATACATAATTATCAGTGACTTGGAATTACTGTTTCCTATAATTTTTATATATATATATGTGTGTGTGTGTGTGTATATATATAGTTTTGTTTTGTTTTTGACGGAGTCTCACTCTGTTGCCCAGGCTAGAGTGCAGTGGGTGTGATCTCAGCTCACTGCAAGCTCCGCCTCCCGGGTTCACACCATTCTCCTGCCTCAGCCTCCCGAGCAGCTGGGACTACAGGTGCGTGCCACCACGCCTGGCCAATTTTTTGTATTTTTAGTAGAGACGGGGTTTCACCATGTTAGCCAGGATGTTCTCGATCTCCTGACCTTGTGATCCACCCACCTCAGCCTCCCAAAGTGCTGGGATTACAGGCACCTTTATTATATTTTAATCCATCAGATTTGGACCATGGTCTATATGGTGAAAATTGCTTCTTGGCAAATGACTGATTGCAATAATAATATATGTCATTATGTTTCTTATTATCATAAACTCGATACTGAGGCTTTCAAATTGCAAGTCACAATGAAGAAAGGAATATGAAAGTAAATGTGTCTGGATGTACACACCTGTGCTTATGTATGCACAAGACTGCATGCGTGTATGTGTCAGACCATGTATGTGCTTCTGTGTGTGTGCATGTGTATGCCTGTGGGTACATATGCATATGTTTCTGTGTGGAAGCCTAGAACTCAGTGAAACTGATATCTTTCTTTGCAAAGAGTTAGTAGTCGTGATTTAATTATACACACATTAATTATACGGTCTTCCAGGAAAAATATGTTGAAAGATGTAATTTACTTTTGTTCCTAAATTATGATGTGTAATACAAGGATAGTCTATGTAAAAATGACTTCTTAAAAATTTTAAAATCCTGGTATCATAAATAAGAAAATGAAAAATAATTTAAACCTATATGGATAAAATGATCACAGTTCCATCCATTTCTTTCTTTCTTCATGTTTTGTGATCATGTTGAATTAGAGATACAAAAGGATCAAAGTGCTTAACTGGAGAGAAGAGAGTGTTTTAAGTAATACACAGACAAGGAAAGAAATCACAGCTGTTTCTGTGTTTCATAAGCAAACCAAGAAAACTCATCATGGCTAAGACTGGGAGCAAGAGAAGCTTTGCGTCTGTTCCTATCCACAGCTCTGTGTTTCATAAAATCATATTGTTTCATTTTGCTGTTAATGGCTGAGAAGAAAAGAGTGGCTCTCTCTTTTTCTGATAGCTCGTTTAGAACATATAAAAGCTTTCCTCATCAGGTTGAGAAAATTACATCACTTAAAAACTCAGTCTTATGTACCCTTTCCGATCTGACTAGGAGAAAGTGTGGCATTTTTAGACATTAAGGCTATTTTGGATTCTTTTGAATTCCTCTAAGAGCAATTGGGTCTGATGCGATGGGTTTTTTCCTTATCTCCCGGGCTATGAAGAACTCTTTTATCATCCCAGCATTTGAGTTGGCAGAGTCCCTGGAATAGGTCAGAAAAAGCTCCTACAGAGATTTTTATATCACAGCATTGTTAGCTAAATTAATCCTTTTGCCTAGATTTTTTCCCTGAAGAGAAATTTCGTAAAGTTAATTGGAGTCTCAGGAAAAGGACTAACAAAAGGCAGAATTTCAGCTGGGTCAAACAGACTTATTATCTCAAAACCAAAAAGATGAATTCTAAGGGAGCATACTTGGCTTTTAATACAATTAAAGACTGAAAGGAAACTTAATTTTAATTTCATCAAGTCCACTCCATTTCCTTCAAGGAAAGACAGTTCACAAACATTTCTAGAGAAATACTTTTCAATCTTGTATTATTTAGGTTCTACAGTGGGAGAAATTATAGGTACTTTTATAAAATTTCATAGTTATTGAATAGTTTTCTCAGTAACCTCTCCTCTTCTGTAGCTTAAATATAATGTTCTGAATTTTATCCAAATATTAGCTAGTTTCTCCCACAAGACAACAGAGAAACAAATATTCCTTTTCATTCTAATTGTTACTCATAACCTTAAGCACATCCTGACACTGAAAATGCACTTCGATCTATTATTTTTAAAAAACTGGTTGTCGCTTTCCCTTCTGAGGTCTGGTTTATCCTTTAAAGCTACTGTCTTGTATCTTTCATTTGTTGTCTGTGTCTTAGATACACATAATTCCTCGTTAATTAATAATAATTAAATGTTAGACTTAAATTTTGGTGTAATTATCATAGGCTTGCCTCATTATTGTACAAAGTCAACATACATCCTAAAATTCATACCTACCGTATGTGTGATGTAGATTCATGTCCGGCACTCTACTGAAGTTTTATCAGGAGGAATAAGCTGATAACTAATTTTGCCACTAGATGGCACTAAGCTGCCTATGGACACTACTACCTTGGAAAACTTGCTTGAGAAAAATTATTTTTTAATCAAGAAATATACTTTTTAAATATTAAAATTTTCTAATTATGCATCTTTGTGGTATACAACAATTAATCTTCTGTCTAAAAGGGAGTTTACATTGAATAAAAAAGGTAAATACAATACTAGAAAATAATCACACTTGTAAGTATGCAATGAGTTTTTCATATGTGTAAATATCTGTTACAGCCACAATAAAAAGTTAAGAGCTCAAACAACAAATGAGTATTACTCTTTTCTGTACTGACATTTTTATCAGCCATCGCAGCATATGCAGGAAGAGTTCGACACTGAATTTAAAATTTTCGACCTTGCCAATCTTTATTAATGTCTTCTACAAAAACTGCTCTCTGCTTTTGCTGGTATTAAATCGTTATTTAATGGTATTAAATAGTTATTTTGCTGGTATTAAATCGTGAGCTTAAAATATTAAGTTATTTAATGGCCTCTGGTTATGCAAAATTTGGCTATTCACTTCTTTTCAGTGACAATATTTATTTGCTTTTCTCCTCTTGCTACCTATGACAAATCTCATAGTAAAGATGATTTTCCAGTATTGTATTTGCCTTACTTTTTGATTCAATCTGACCTCCTTTTTAAATAAAAAGTTAATTTTTATCTACTACAAAGATGCATAAGTAGAAAATTCTAATATTGAAAAAAAGATATTTTATACCCCACACATTAAGATTTATCATAAAATATATCAAAAAACATTAAAAATATTTATCTCAGGTCATACAACTATCATTTATCTTTCTGTGGACTAATGATGGGTGGCAAATACAATATAGTAATTTTGTTTGTGATATGGCATGTCCATTAGATACCACAATACTTCAGACTAAACAAAGAATGTACATCCAGGTTCTTAACTCTGGAAGTTTTAATCAGAATTAACTGTACAAATGTTAAAACTAGAGAAACCAAGGCTGCACCATGGATCAATTTATTGAATCCAAAACTATTGAGGTGAGCATGGCCACCTGCAGTGTTCAAAACTTTTAAGGGCAGCACTTATTTCACACTAGAGAAATAAGAACTGGTCCTCAAAGAGAGAGCTTGATTCAAGAGCATCATATTATCTAAGTGTTCCGCACCCTGGCTTCACACTTTGGAATATGGAGCCAGCTTTGTGAATTTGCTCTCAGCTCCTCCATGACCTAAATCAAGTTTCTTATGGCATTATGCTTCAGGTTTCCTAACTATATAATGATGACAATAAGAGCATCCACCTTATATGAAGTTGTTCTAAGAAACAAAGTGACTAATCCATGTAAAGTGTCCAAAACTTACTTAGCCCTAAATAATTGGTAAGAGCTATCAACTTCATCATCATCACCATCATCAATGTCATTGTTATTAATATGCAAAACTGTAGCTGTCCTCTATGTAGATGAGCTATAAATTTGTAGTATTTTTGCAATATTTATTTTATTTTATTTTTTTATTAAAAAAGAAGGTGGAGAAAACGAAGAAAAAATTTAAAAGTACAAAAAAATCTTCATAAATAATTTTATTGACTAATGTCAATAGAAAATTTAAAAACCTCAGAAAATTTATTCACAGATAGTTAAGAGTTGATTTCATGTCTTTTCCCTTTTTAAAAAATCATCATTTGAGATTTGTTCATAACTTCCATTTATGAAAGTTAAAAAATGTATTTTATGTAAATTTGATTTACATTCTGATATCACTAAGACCTTGAGACAATATCATGCTATTAAGACTATAACTAGACTCTTCTTAGAAGCATCTAGTAATTAAACCTTGCTAAAGTTTGAAGTTGGGCATGTTTGAACTCCATCCAAAACATTTGCAGAGAACATACAGTATAATCGCTCATGCTATTGTCTTGAGTACCACTGCCAGAAATAGAGTCCAAAGTGTATTCCACAATTTCCTCTGCCTGCAATTATCTTTCTTCTTTTATCTGGTGATGGAAGTTTTCTTCTCCCTTCAAATTTAGTTCAAGTATCACCAACTCCAGAAATCCTCCCAACAGGGCCTCAATCCACTTACTCTGAAGTCCAGTACACCTACTGCCTTTTTGACCTCTTGAAGTATTTTATCTTATGCTTGGTATCTGTATTCCTGGCATCCTGGTGCC